>NC_090816.1:48566602-49209102 GCF_000390325.3 Nicotiana tomentosiformis | reverse complement strand
ATGTGATTCGGAGTTGATTTGATATGGTTCGGCATGAGTTTTGAAAGTTGAAAGTCCATTAGTTTATTAGGCTTAAATTGGGGTGCGATTCATGGTTTTGATATTGTTTTATGTGATTTGAGACCTCGAGTAGGTTCGCGCTATGTGTTGGGATTGGTTGATGTGATTGGACGGAGTCCCGGGGGCCTCGGGTATTTTTCGGATTGATGGCGGATCATTTTTGGACTTGGAGGAACTGTTGAAGTTTCTCAATCCTAATGCTTTCGCATTTGCGATGGATTAGCCGCACATGCGAGGCCGTAGAAGCAGCCAGGTGGTCATAGATGCGAAGCTAGGCTGGAAGGAATGGGTCTGCAGGGGCGGACTATTGAGCTCAGGTGTGCAACCGCAGGAGCAAAGGGGGCTTTCGCAGAAGAGACAGGTCGGGAGGCCAATTCATTTCCGCATCTGCGAATGTTTTTCGGAGATGCGACTTCGCAAGTGTGACTAAATGGATCGAAAATGCGATTTTGCTGGGCATTTTTATATTCTAAGGGTTTTGTTATTTCCTCATTTTGCATGTTGTGAAGTTCGGCTAAGGGCATTTTTGGGAGATGTTTTGCTAGAATTGAAGAGGTAAGTGGAGTTTATTCAATTTTGATGATAGATATTGATTACCGATGGATTATTTCATCTAGTTTATGTGAATTCAAATTAAAATTTGGGGATTTTTTACTATGATTTTGGAGAGTGAGAATTGATGATTTGAGGATCGATTTGAGGTCAGAATTGGATGTAATTGGTATGGTTGGACTCGTATTAGAATGGCTGCTCATAATTTGTGAGTTTTAACAGGTTCTAGGGTGCGGGCCCGAGGTTGTCTTTTTGGGTTGACTTTTTAATTTGAGTTAAAGATCTTAGCTTTATCTTGTGGAATCATTTCCTATGGGTTTTATTGATGATATTATATTATTTTGGCTAGATTCGAGCTGTACGGAGATTGATACATGCGGGAAGGACTTTTTCGAGGAGTGATTTGCTTACTTGAGGTAAGTATCTTACCTAGAATTGGTTGAGGTACTAGTTTCCTAAGTTATTTGTGATAGCTAGTGGCACACATGTGTGGGGCTAAGCCCATGTGCGTGCACCAGGGTATTTTCCATGCTCTGGGTAGCGCTTAGGCTATGATATACCTTGAATTGATTGCTAAGCTTCATATTGTGATGTTTCTCTTATGTGTACCCATGTTGTGAGCTACTTGAGCCATGTTTGAGGTTATATAGAGGTTAATTTCCTGATTAAACTTGTTAGTTGCTATTTTGTGATGTATTTACTTGACTTAAGTTATGATATCACACTTGCACATGCACAGACCTTAGCATGTTACTTATACCAGTCCAAAAGTATGAAATTTGGTGTTCTTTGATCATGTACCTGTATTCTTGCATATCTACCTTATGTGTGATATGGATTGGACTGGTAGCCTGTGGCCATAATGGGCGGATTATGATATTGTGCATGTGACCATGCCGGGCGGACTGTGATATTGTGCATGTGACCACACCGGGCGGATTCGTGATATTGAGCATGTGACCACTCCGGGTGGATTATGATTATTGCACGTGACTACACCGTGCAGCGTCCATCCCCCTAGGGTCTCATGTGCCTTCTTGATGGTGTATACGCGGAATGAGGAAAATTGATCAGTGGTTTGGTACGGTTATGGAAACTCTGAGGAAAATTTGGCCAATGTTTCATTTGATTATTGCATTTCATCTTTACTTGCAACTTCTTTGACTACTACATCCTTTAATTGAATATCTTCTTTATATACTGGGTTCTGATTGAGCATAGTACGTTAAGTGATTGTGTGCACCTAGGTGGTTCTTTCTATGATTTATGTCTTGATCGTATTATTGTTCTGTACTTGTTGCATTTATGAACTGTACATGTTATAGCGAGTATAATTTATCATTATTGTTTCTATTACCTCACCAAGGTTAGTTATGATACTTGCTGAGTACATAGGGTCGATTGTACTCATACTACACTCTACACTTAATTGTACAGATCCAGGTGTCGGATCTAGTCATCAGTAGTTAAGTTGGTGACCGAGGAACGAGGTAGAGCTGCATCTCGACCACAGTCTTGGCGTCTCTTTTCATTTTGTATTATTGTCTTTTATTTCAGACATAATGGTTATTTACCACTTAGAGACTTATATTTTTTATTAGAGCTCATGACTTTCTATTTACTAGTATTGGGGAATCTATCATGTATTGGCATTATTATGTTATATTTGAAGGCCTTAGACTTGTATCATTTTGTTAATTATGTTATTATATTTTGTCTTGTTATGTTCGGCTTGCCTAGAAGGTGTGTTAGGCGCCCATCACACCCAATTGGTAGTTTTGGGACATGATAAGTTGATATCAGTCTGAAATGATAGAAATAGGCACACCATGCAAATGAACTATCTCCTAGATGTAAATCTAGGCCAACCTCTCCTAAGTATAAATAGTCAATACTGGTATGAAGTGCGGGGACTTGGTCAACCTATTAACAATGGGTCAAATGGAAATAAACTTCCTCAAGCTACGTGGTAAACCAACCATGAAGTCCATAGTGATACGTTGTCACTTCCACTGCGGTATAATCATCTTCTGAGTCAAACAACCTGGTTTCTGAAGTTCATACTTGATTTGTTGGCAATTCAAACACTGTGAAACATGCCCAACAATGTCCTTATTCCTCCTCCACCACAAATAGTGTTACTTTAAGTCACGATATATCTTCGTAGTAACTAGGTGAATAGAATACCATGAATTGTGAGTCTCCTCATGTATTAACTCCCTAAAACCATCTAAATTAGGAACACACAATCTATAATGATCCGGCCGGTCATTTTGAGTATTGCCCTATTTATTGTCTCCTCTATGTTCCTTTGTGGTTATGTGACTTGCGGGAGTGGTTGGTTTGGTTTCGGGTATTTTTGGAGTGAATTAGAATACTTAGTCCCAAAGTTGGAAGCTTAAGTTAAAAGAGTTGACCGGAGTTAGACTTTTGTGTAGACAACTCCGGAATAGAGTTTTGATGGTTCCAATAGTTTTATATGGTGATTTTGGACTTAGACGTATGTCCGGATATTGATTTAGAGGTCCGTAGGTTAGTTTGAGGCTTTTTGGCGAACGTTGGAAAGTTGAAGGCTTGGAAGGTTGATAGGTTTGATTGAGGATTGATTTTATTAATATCGGGCTTGCATTTTGATTCCGGGAGTTGGTGTAGGTCCGTTGTGTCATTTGAGACTTGCATGCAAAATTTGAGCTCATTCGGAGGTTGTTTGGTATGATTCGGCATTTGTTTTAGGAGTTGAATGTCCATTGATTCAATAGGCTTGCAATGGGGTGTAATCCGTAGATTTGATGTTGTTTGATGTTGTTTGATGTTATTTAAGGCCTAGAATAGGTTCATGTTATGGTTTGGGATTTAATGCTATGTTTGGAGGGGGCCCCGGATGTAAGGCCCCGTAAAATTTTGCAAAAAAAAAAATAATGTTTCGTGGTGCCGAATTGGTTTTACGTGTTGTGTATTATATAAATTCACCGGAAAGTAAAGAAAACATTTTGGCGGAAAAGCACGTTTATGCGGTCCATTATGCGACCGCATAATCACTCTGTGAGCCGCATAATGGCCGCAGAAGTGAGCAGGAGAGGGCCAAATCTGGCAGCAACTATGCGGTCGACTATGCGACCGCATAACTGTTATGCGGTGCATTATGTGATCGCATAACAGTTATGCGGACCGCATAGTGACCGCATACACAGGCAGATTTGTGATCAGTTTTGTCAGCAAGTATGCGACCATTATGCGATCCGCATATCCATTATGCGGTCGCATATGCGACCGCAGAACTGTTCCGGAGCTCCATTTTTGGGTTTTTAAAACCCGACCCTATTTCGTTAAATACACTCTTTGGGCCATTTTTAAGCTATAATCTGATATTTTAGAGTGAGAGAGAGTGCCCTAGAGTGAGAAGGTGTTCTTCAATAATTGTTCTTCAATTCTTGCCCAAGTTTTGGAAGATTAAGAAGGGAAACTCACTAGGTCTTCATCCTAGAGGTAAGATTCTACACCCTAACCCTCACTTTCAAATTTTATGTAGAAATGGATAATTAGCAAGATAATTTCTGGGCAGGAGGGTTGTTTATTTACATGCATGTGTTATAAAAGGGTGTAGGAAGATTGTTGAGCTAAAAATGGTAAAGATTGGGTTGTGGTATGATGGAATTCTCCATAAAAAGACCTTGGAACCTTAATGCACACTTAGTGTTTGATAAAATGCTCAAATGAGCTAGAACCATGATCATCTTCCTAATTTTGATTCAATTTGTTATATTTCTACAATAGATTGAAGTTGCTAAGAATTCCAGAATATTTTAGAGTTTAAGGAAGCTCAATTGAGGTATGTTGGCTAAAGTCTTCTCTTAGAATTGGATCCTACGATATTCATGTGAATTATGTAAGTCCCGAGGGGATCATTATAAAATTGGTTGTTCCGAGTAAGATTGGGTTGAAATATATAAGTTCAACAAGTATTCCAAATGCTTTATTTATGTTATGTTATCAATTGAGGATGTGTTAAAAATATGGGTTGTGCATTAGAAATGTTCGACTTCAAGTTAAATTCAAACGAAGTCTATTATGCCAAATTTTGTGAAATATCTCTATGTGCCTTAGACTCTTAATTGCTCACATGTGTGCTACATGCCTTGACTTGAATTGTTGTTGTTGATGATGATGATGTTGATGTTAGAAAGTGAAAAGGTGAGCTTGAAATACTAAATATGGCCAATATGCCAAGAATGTTGCTGGAGAATTAGTCAAGCCAAATGACATCACCAAGACCTCATAATGACCATAACGAGTCCTAAAAGCTATCTTTATGATTTCCAAAGCCCTAATCTTCACCTGATGATAACCCAATCTCAAGTCAATCTCAGAAAACACCTTAGCACCTTGAAGTTAATCAAAACAATCATCAATATAAGGCGATAGATACTTGTTCTTGATTGTAACCATATTCAACTACCTATAGTCAATGCACATCCTCATAGTACTATCTTTCTTCATCAAAAATAGCACAGGTGCATACCAAGGAGAAACACTTGATCAGATGAATCCCTAGTCAAGCAAATCTTGTAATTGCTCCTTTAACTCAGCTAGAGTCATGTAGTATGGTGAATATATATAGGCTGAGTGCACGTTACCAAATTAATATCTCTATATGGTGGCATACCCGGTATATCCATGGGAAACACATTTTGTAAACTCTCTTATAACTGGTACTGACTCCATAAAACGGACCTCAATGATCGTATCCTGATTAAAAGCCAAATATGCCAGACACCCCTTCTCACCCATACGTTAAACCTTCATGAATGAAATCACCCTACTTGTAGAATGACTAAGTGTCTCTCTTTACTCCAATATAGGCACTTCTGGCATAGCTAAAGTCACAGTCTTGAAGAAGGCCGAGGCGTCTGATAGGCACAGTTGGGGTACTCAGGCCTTTGTTCCAGCTCCAATTACTAAACTACCTATCAAGACTCCAATTACTAAACTACCTATGGCCCAAGTCTCCATAGTCAAAATAACCCCTAGAAGAAAAAGGCTACTTTGATTGTACATGCCCCTGATAACCTAAGTAACTACCAGAAGAACCCTACATCAATGTAGAACTAAAAGAATCTTGAGATGGAGATGCAATGAAGGATGACAGGCTTGGAGCGGTGCGAGAAGCCTGAAGTGTTGAATGTACTGGCCTACTAGAATGGCCTCTCCCAAAAGAACCCTTCCTCCAGATGAGGTTCCACTAAAACCACCCTGACAATTATGTCTCTTAGCATCCCACTCCTCTCTATCATTCCTCCATATGCACACAACCTCCACCCAATCTCCACGGCTTGACCTAAAGTTGTCTATGTCTCTGCCTTTCGAGCCATACTGAGTTTAATTCCAACATTAATTCCATTAATGAACCTCTTCACCTTCTCAGTTTAGGTAGGGATCAAAAAAGCTGCATAGCAAGATAAGTCTATAAACCCCATCTCATACTCAAGAACAAACATGTGATCTTGTTGTAAGTGCTTAAACTGGCTACCCAACTTGTCCTACTAGTGAGGGGAATGAACTTCTCCAAGAAAAGAGTCAAAAACTAAGTCCATGTGAGAGGAAGTGACCCTGCTGGTCTACTTTGCTCATAAGTCTGCCACCAACTCTTAGTTGGAAACCTCAATTGAAAGTGAAATCAACTCTATTGGACTTCATAAGGCCCAAACTACTTAGAATCTCATGGCATCTATGTAAATAGTCATGAGCTTCAACAGCGATATCACCATGAAAATGAGGAGGATCTAACTTTTAGAATGAATCAATCTTCTTCTACTCCTACACAATATAGAGGGCTTAAACTCTAGTCGTGCTGAAGTAATAGACTGAACTACTATATATATATATATATATATATATATATATATATACACACACACACACACACACACACACATACTGTTAGCATCTTGGACCATAGGAATTATCCTCACCTATGTCATGGCCTCAAAGAAACTCAAAATTTGGATCATGGTTTCCTGAAATACTAGGGTAGCAATAAAGCCCTCGGGAAACTGTGCTGAACCCGATGGAATTATCTTATTTGGGACTTGGTCTACCTCTAGATTTGTAGGTGGATTAACTAAAGCAACTCTAATATGACCATGAGTATATGTATGTGCTCTGCCCCTCAAGGGTGCTACCGTATATGCCCTAATTTGAGCTCCAGCCCTACCCTGACCCATTTTTCATTGCTTTGTCTTGTGGTATTGGTCGTTGCTCAGCAGTTGCCGATACACGTGTCTTCACAATCTATGAGAGAATAAAAGAGTAAAGATTCAAACTTCAGGATGAAACATAGTAGCACGATAAGGAAAAAAACAAAGGGAAGTTTCCTAAATGCCCTGCAGCCTCTCAAAGTAAGTATAGATGTCTCCATATCGATTCGCAAGACTCTATTAGACATGTTCATGACTTGTGAGATCTGTGAAACTTAGGCTCTTATACCAACTTATCATGATCCAGATTTCACCCGTATCGTACCTAATCCAACCCGCTAGGCGAACCAACATGCATGAAACCCAATTGGTGTACTCATAACATTATAAGCATGTCTAAAATAGATAAAATATCATAAAGGAAGTTTGAAGCCCTTGAAGCCGCATAACACCATCATCCCCAATCACGACCTTCTTAGCACCACCCCGTTGCATCGTGTCTTTCAACACCAACAAGTGAGGATCATCGAAATGGCGAGCCTTGATGCGCTCCGACAAAGATGAACGTACCACAACGTAAGCAAGAACCCTAATAGGCTCCAAAATATCCAACCTCATGAACCAGTTAGCCAAAGCCTGAACATCCATAACTAATGGCCTCTCCACTGTCGGTATAAATACCAAACTGCCCATGCTCTCCGCCTTCCTACTCAAGGCATCGGCCACCACATTGGCCTTCCCCGGATGATATAATATGGTGATATCATAGTATTTCAATAACTCCAATCATATATGTTGCCTCAAATTAAGATCCTTTTGCTTGGATATATGGTGGAGGCTCCGATGATCGACATAGACCTCACATGGCACGTTGTATAGATAGTGCCTCCAAATCTTGAGCACATGAATAATGGCTACTAACCAAATCATGCACAGGGTAATTCTTCTTATGGATCTTCAACTAACAAGACACGTAGGCAATCACCCTACCATCTTGCATCAATACCGCGCCAACACTATGGGCAACACTAACTCTGGGGTTGTAGCCAAGGCAGTCTTGAGCTTCTGAAAGATCTTCTCTCACTTGTCAGGCCATCTGAAAAGAGTGCCCTTCTAAATCAACTTGGTCAATGGGGCTAAGATAGATGAAAACCCCTTCACGAATCGACTATAGTAGCCCGCCAAACCCAAGAAGCTCCGAACTTATCACGACCCAAAATCCTAACCAATCAGGGTTGTGATAGCGCCTAACACCACTTGCTAATCAAGCCAACATATAATAGAAAATATGAAAGAACTTCAATTTACGACTAATAGCAAGATAATAATATGATGTAAAAGCAACTCAGAAGTATACATGAATATTCTAAGATCATTAGAGCGTTCGACCATCCCAAGACATAAAGTCGCAAGTACATGATCTACTAGAGCTTCATGATCTACTAGAGCTTACTAAATACATTTTTTTGAAAGAGATACAATATTATCTAGACAGTAGAAACCATATAACAGAAATAGGAAGATGGCTTCAATGTCGGCAAACGAAATGCAGCTCTACCTCGAGTCGTTGCGCTAAGCACCTCTTGGGATTCCACTAGTACCAATGTCCGAATCTCTGTAGCTGAAGTATGTCCAGTTCTGAACTGCCTCTATCTTCTTAAGATCAACCTTGATACCCTCCGAGGACACAATATGACCCAAGAAGGGACAGGGTCCAACCATAACTCACACTTCGAAAACTTGGCATATAGTTGATGATCCTTCAAAGTCTAAAGTATATTACACAGGTGCTGCTCTTGCTCCTCCCTACTATGGGAGTAAACCAAAATATCATCAATGAAGACAATCATAAAGGAATCCAAGTAATTCTTGAATACTCGGTACATCAAATCCATGAAGAATGTTGGAGCATTAGACAAGTCAAATGACATCATCAAGAACTCGTAGTGACCATATCTTGTCCTAAAAGTTGTCTTAAGGACATCTGATGCCCTAATCTTCACCTGATGGTAACTAGTTCTCAAATCAATCTTGGAAAACACCTTGGCACCTTGAATCTAGTCAAATAAATCATCAATCCTAGACTATGGATACTTGTTCTTGATAGTGACCTTGTTCAACTACCGATAGGCAATGCACATCCTCATCAATCCATCCTTTTTCTTAACAAACAACACTTGCGCACTCCACGGTGAAAAACTAGGTCTAATGAATCCCTTGTCAAGCAAATCCTGCAATTGATCCTTCAATTCCTTCGACTCAACTGGAGCCATACGGTACAGTGGAATAGAAGTAGGATGAGTGTCTGGAACCAAATCAATGCAAAAGTTAATATCCCTGTCGGGTGCCGTACCCCGAAAATCTGTATGAAACACCTCTGGAAACTCACTCACAACCGGTATTGAATACTTAGAAGGAACCTCCACAATAAAATCCCGGATGTAAACCAAATACGCTAAACGCCCTTCTCGGCTATACATCGAGCCTTCAAATATGAGACCACCCTGCTAGTGGAGTGCCCAAGGGTCCCTCTCCACTCTAATCTAGGAGACCCCGGCATGGATAAAGTCACAGTCTTGGAATGATAATCCAAGATAGTGTGATATGGGGACAACCAATCCATACCAAGAATTACCTTAAAATCCACCATATTTAGCAACAGAAGATCAAGTATAATATCAAAACCATTAATAGTAACAACACAAGACCAGTATACCCAATCAACTACTATGGAATCTCTAAGTTGTGTAGATACCAAAATAGGAACATCAAGAGATTCATGAGAAATACTCAAATGCGAAGCAAAATATGAATACACATAAGAAACCCAGATTAAACAACACGGAAGAATCTTTATGACAAACTGAGATAATACCTGTAATAACTGCATCGGACGATTCCACCTCAGGTCTAGCCGAAAATGCATAACAATGGGGATGAATCCCACCAACATATCCTCCATCTCTAGGGCGACTCTCACTAACAGACCTCCACCTCTAACTATTTGGCCTCCACCTCGAGCTACCTAACCCCCGCCTCTAGCTGGCTGAGCGGGTGGTGGAGCCACCGATGCCAAAATCATGGCATGAGTACCTTGATGTGGCATATTGCTCTGCAACCTCGGGAAAAACCTAATGACGTGTATCAAATCCCCACATACATTACAATCCCTCTACTGATATGGCATCTTAACATGGAGCTATCCCATACAACCTGAATAACTACTCTAGTAACTCTATATCGGAGGTTCACTAGCCGGAGTTGGAGGTGCACTGAATGATAGCTGCTCAAAATGAGATCCATAAGCATTGGGGCTGGCTGATGTACCATGGGTGACCTGTAGAGCTGACTGTATCGGTCTAATAGGATGTCCTATACTAAAGGAACCCCTACCTCCAAATGAGGCACCATTGAATCCTCCAAAATAACGGGGCCTCTTGTCAGAGGTCGTCTCCCTCGCCTGGCCTCTGATGCGCTCAATCCTCCATACGATCTCCACTTCCTGAGTTAAAAGAAATCTCAGCCTCGATCTCTCTGGTCATTTAAAGTCTGATGCCACATATAAGACCCTCTATGAACCTCCGTACCTTCTCACTCTCAGTAGGGATCAGGATAACTGCATGGGATGACAAATCAAAAAATTGAGTCTCATACTGAGAAACCGTTATGCTACCCTACAAAAAGAGCTCGAATCGACTGTGCAACTCCTCTCTTTGAGTGAAGTGAATAATCTTCTCCAAAAATAACTGCCAAAACTGAGCCCATATGAGAGGAGGTGATCCTGCTGGCCTGTCTTGCTCGTAAACCTTCCACCACCTCTTGGCGGAACCATACATCTGAAAAAAATAGTGAAATCAACTCTATTAGACTCCACTAGTCCCATGTTGCGCAAAATCTCATGGCAATGGTCCAAGAAGTCTTGGGTCCTCTGAAGGTACACCACTAAAGTAAGGGGGAAACTTAGTAAACCTATCAAACCTCTTCAGCTCATCAGTTGACATCGCGGGTCTGTCCCCGGGCTGTATAGAAATAATGGGCCAAGCCGCCCTAACTAGTAGAACTACTAGGGTCTGATAACCATGGACTATTTGCTCTAGGGTATGAGTAGCAGGAGTGTGAATTCCTCCCCCGACCTGAAAAATGGATGGTGCCACATAAAACACACTGTCCTGAGCCATACTCTCCATGAAGCCAACCATGCTGACTAAGGCATCCTAAAGTACTGGGTAGCAATGAACCCTTCTGGGACCTGAGTTGGTCCTAATGGCTTAGTCAGAACTTGGATCTCATCATCCTTTTCTATCTAAGGCTTGACAACGGGTGCTACTACGTGTGCTCTAGGCTGAGCTTTGCCTATAACTCTGGCTCTGCCTCGGCCCCTATCCCTGGTACTGCCTACAATTTAGGGCTCTGACTCCTGATCAGCTATGGATGACATAGGCATCTCACCATCTGTGAAAGATAAGAGAAGAAAGATTCAATCTTAATGATAGAACAAAGTTGCACGATAGAGAAAGAAAGAAAGTGAAGTTTCCTAAAGCCTTATAGCCTCTAGAAGATAAGTACAGACGTCTTCGTACCGATCTTCAAGATTCTAGTAAGCTTGCTCATGACTCATGAGACCTATGAAACCTAGGGCTTTGATACCAACTTGTCACGATACAAAATCCCAACCAATTAGGGTTGTGATGGTGCCTAATACCGCTTGCTAGGCAAGAAAATACACAATAGAAAAAACGAAAAACCTACAATTTACGACTAACATCAACATAATAATATGATGTAAAAGCAACTCCAAAGTATACATGGATAGTCTAAGATCAACACTAACATTCAACCATCCCAAGACGTGGAGTCAAAAGTACATGAGCTACTAGAGTTTACTAAATACATTATTTTGAAAGAAATACAATACTCTCTGGAAAGTAGAAATGGTACAATAGAAATAGGAAGATGACTATAAAGCTTGCGAACGGAATGCAGCTCTACCTCGAGTCATCTATGTGGTATCCGCTAAGCACCTCTTGGGACTTCACCAGTACCGATGTATGAATCGACACACAAGAAGTGCAGAAGTGTAGTATGAGTACAACTGACCCAACGTACTCCGTAATTGTCGAGCCTAACCTCAATGAGGTAGTAACGAGGCTAAGACAAGACGCCTACAACTAAACCTGAGTAGTTATAATATCAAGAAATGCGAGATGACAAGTACAAAGTATAAAGCAGGATAATAACGTGTGAGAAAGACAATAAGTACATAAGTAAAGGAAGATAAAATGAGATAGTAAAGGAAGGTATCACTAAGTGAACAACAACTCATGCTTTTTCAACAACTCTGACAATCTTTCAAAAGTAAATTACGAAACCACAAAGCCAAGTCAATAATCCGAATAACAAAGAAAGGAACAACGAAACAACAAACGAAACCAATCACTCTACGTCACAAGCACGGCAATACCCTTCGTCCATTTCACTCTTACTCACCAAGTATCACATAAAACACAATACCAAGAAAGGTGGGAAGCATAAACAACATCAAATGTAACATTTGAACATAACTCTCCATATGAGAATTAACCAACACTTTTGCACCAACAACCAATTAAAAATTCAATGATCTCAACGCTCAATATCTCAATAAGATCAACATAGGAAACAACATGAACACGAGAAATCAAAGAGTTTTACAATTTATCTAGCGCATGGAAGACATAATACACAAAGTAACATAGCACAATTAAGGCTAATTCTACCCGCATGCTTATCTCATGGCCAATGCATATACACTCGTCACCTTGTATATATGACGGCCACAACACATAGATCACATAGCAAATAGACTTAATTACACCCTAATTCCCTCAATCAATATTGACCAAGAAACTTACCTCTTTATAGGGCAAGATCAATAATCCAACATGACCTTCCTTTTGGAACAAGCCTTCAAACCACCCGAATCTAGTCAATTATTACTCAAATAAGTCAAACAAGCTTTAAAAACTACCCTTGTACAAAAAAGGTTCAATCTTAACATAATTAGAAAAGTCAACAAAAAGTAAACTAGATCCCACATGGTTGAAATCCAAAATTAAGACCAAATCCAGATTACACATTCATCCCTGAGCCCGAATGTGTGATTTGTTTCAAAATTCAACCTTAATTTGAGGTCTAAATCTCAATGAAGGTGGGTATGTGGATCATCGGATGATATTTCCTATGGCTTCGCGCCAATTGGGGGAGTCTACTATCGACGGTCAGATTGCATGGTCATGTGTTATATCAGTTTTTGTATGAGTTATATTTGTGGTATTGAAGGATTCCCTGAAATTGTATATGGCTAAGGGTCAGATATTTGCATGGGATAATGCTGCGACTTGCAATATTTCTGTATCATTGTAAATTCTACATTTCAGTATCAGAAAAGTTGGAAAAACAGCTTCAGATACACAAAATTTCTCTTCAAAGTGGGTACCTCGGTTACGGTATTATTGGGTGCTTCAGAGAAAATACAGTGGTCTATGGGCTTTCGAACGACGTGGTTTGTGCTAGGATCTCCTGCAGTGGAATTTGGTTTAAGATAATTGTGTACCAACAAGGGGATGTATTAACATAAAGACAAGACGAGGAGGATTCAAAGAAATGGGTCAGTTAGGTGATGTTGGGTCAGTATAGAAATAAAGGTAATTGGTTCTTTTGGTGTGGTAATGCTTTACCAATATTTTGTGGCAGTACTCTTGGGTTTGACGGCTTACGTGACTTGGTTGAGTTAGGGAAATTCAGTTCAGGTGGCTCTTGGAGTGTTGCATGGTTGACTGCGCCTTGATTATGGTCTTCTATTTGTTATATATGGTGATCTCCATTTCTCCATGGCTATGGTCATGTGCTTTGCGTGTTTGTTGTTGATATGCATACGGTTGTTGATTGCAAGCCTCATAGCTCGACGTATTCCATGTGGACTGGTGCCTGGATTCGGTCACGTATAGCAACAGGGTTATGTTGGGATATGATCCTTGAGCGTATCCAGTATGTTTGTTTCTCCTTATGTGATGGTTTTGTAGTATTACGCTTGGTGATGGTATCTATTGAGCTAGCGAGGTGGTTCTTTCATTTCATTCCCTTTCCATTATTGGGTATATATGAGCTAGTGTTCATTGGTGCACCGATTACATGGTGTGTGACTCTAAATAGGATTAGTGTGCCATGTTGGTAGAGCAGCTTATACTGGATGGGGTGAGGTTATTTGACCTGGAATGAGTTTTATCGGACTTAATTAAGTTATGTTGGAAAGATAATGTCACTAGTCAGCTTTGATTTTGGCTAAGGTTCTTGTCGGGCAAGAAAGCTCCATGACTTGTTGATGTTATTGGTTGTTAAGAGTTTATGCGTGTTTCTTTCATCATTGGAAGAGTACGAAGATTTGGAACAAGATTTTTATTGATAGGAGGTTAGATATTGGTACTGGGTTTGCTATTTGAGCAGCTATTGTGGTTGGGAGCTATTGCTATGTGTATCTGGGTTATGTGAAATATCATGTGATTATACTTGGGATATGGTTATGGCATGATGTAGCTTGATTCAGACTTATACAACGTATAGATGTGAGAATCGGGTATTATAATGAATTTTGGAAGTTGGAGACTAGGTTCTAAGGGGTGTGAGCTAAGCTTGAGGTAAAGATCTTTAGTTAGATTATGTTTCCAGACTTATATAGGTTGAGGTGATGTGGGATAACTAATGGGTATGTGTATGGCAAGTTTATACAGCGATTTGATGGCTTTGGAATGACTCTTGGCACGTTCGAGGACGAATGGGGAGAATATAATGACCAGACTAGTCGTTTTGAGCTTTAGCATTCCATTCGGTGGTTTGAGACTTTGAGTAGCTTCATATTATGTATTATGACTTGCGTGTATGGTTGGTTTTGGTTTTCGAGCGGTTCGGGATTGATTTGGAAGAATGATTCTCGTTTTAGAAGCTTTAAGTTAGAAGAGTTGACCAAGGTTTGACTTTTGAGTAAACATACTCGGAATCGGGTTTTGATTTTTCCGATAGGTTCATATGATGATTTTAGACTTGTACGTATGTTCAAATTTGGTTTTGGAGGTTCCTAGAAGAATTCGACACTATTTGTCGAAAGTTGGCAATTTGAGAAACGTAAGAGTTCATAAGTTTGACCAAGAGTTGACTTTGATTTTATTGGACTCCAATTGGTGTTCCGATACTTTGGATAGGTATATATAGTTTTGTGTGCAAATTTTGAAAGTAATCCGAAGTGTTTAAGTGTGATTCGGACACTCTTTTAAAAGAATGAAGATTTAACAACTCAAGAGAAATTCTATTCGGTTTGAGCCTCGATTCTTTGTTGTGATATTCTCATGGGTGTTTTGAGGCTTTGGATAAGTTTGGATGATGTATTTGTACTTGCTGATATGATTGGATGGGGTCCCGAGGGGCTCGGATGTGTTTTAGATCATTGGTTGAGAAACTAGTTAAGGATTTGAAGTTTGACCATAGTCAATATCGGGTCAACATGACCTCTTTTCGGTGTTTTGAGTGAGCGAGCAAGTTCGCAACGTGCTTTATGATTGCAATGCATATATACGATTTGTGCCAAGGAGGTTTCGAATGAGTTATGGGTGCTAAAACGAAGATTTTTTTATTGCTGGTTTTTTTTTTCTGGTGTAAGTAATTACGAAAATGCCATTTATGTCCCAGAAAATTTTAGATTTCTTTTAAAACTTCAAAACATCATATTTCCCTCATTTTAAGGCCAAATTGGGTGATTCAATAGGCTATCTTGGGTGTAATCTCGCAAGGATCATGTTTGGCTTATCAAATGTGGATTTAGGGATCATCTAGGACCTGATTCGAGCTGGAATAACTACTGTATTTTTTTCTTCTTTCAAAATTTAGTTATTTTTTCTCACAAGATTTTGGAGCTCGGTTTTGGGCGATTTTGAAGGGGATTTTACTACTTGGATTGGGGTAAGTATTTTTTACTCTGATTTTTTATTATTTCATCATTCCAACCCCATTTTCAGTGTTTGATTAAGTATTTGAATTGGAGAAATTGAGGATTTTAGTAAAAACTCTCTAAAATATAAATTGATAGTTTGAAGGCCGATTTGAGGTTGGAATTGAATGATTTTGGTACGGTTGGACTCATATCGAAATGGTTGTTTGAAATTTATGGGTTTTGTCGGATTCTGAGGTGCGAGCCAGGGTTGACTTTTTGGATTGACTTTTAGATTATAGTTAAAGATCAAATCTTTATTATCCGAGATTGTTTCCTATGGCTTTTATTTATAATATTAAGTTATTTTGGATAGATTCGAGCCGTCAAGAGTTAGATTTGCATGGAAAGGGCTTACTAGTGGATTGACTTAACTTGTTTGAGGTCAGTATCTTGCCTAACTTTGTGTGGGGGAACTACCCCTTAGTATTGGGTTTGATTGTACTATTTGAATTATGTGGAAAGCATGTACATAAGATGACGAGTGTGTACACGGGCTTATATATGAACAACTGACCGGTTTGGACTCTTAGGTTACTTGTAAGCATTTAATTGAAGTTGTTATTATTTGTTCTATCTTTTGTCGTCAAGTTTACTCTTACATGCTTTAATTGAAGTTATTAATATAGGTCCTAGTTTCCATTGTCGAGGTTTCCCTTATATGCATTTGTTTGTAGTTGTTGTTACATGCTATTCTCTCCATTGTTGAGCTATTCTCATGTATTTAGTTGTAGTTATTATTCTATTCTATCTCTTTCATTGTTAAGCTTATGTTATGTACCTTAATTGGAAGTTGTCATTTCATGAGAATACCTTCATTGTTGAATTATTGAGGTTGTAGTTATGAAAGCTATTAACACTTTATGGTTGAAGTTGTTGATTATTGGGATATCTTTCCTTGTTGAGTTATTTCCCATTCATTTTGTTATTTTTGAGATTCTTGTACATATTGTGGTTGAGCCATGGCCTATGTGTTGTGGTAACATTGGTATTGTTGATTTTGGAAATGTTGTGGCATATAGGCACGTGTGGTGCGAGTTGATTATTGTGATGTGATATTGATGTGCATGTGGCAGTATAAGGATAGGGGTCGATGTGCATGTGGCGATATAAGGTGGGATTTATACGTGTGTTGCTAGTAAGGGAATTACTTGAATCCACGCGGTGAAATAAGGGGGCTAAAGCGCATGTAGCTATTTCGAGAAAAATATTTTTAAAAATAAATGCAAGGCCCACGCGGCGATATAAAGAAGATTGTTATTGTGACTTGTGAAATGTGATTTTGAGGCATGGTACTCGGTTGTGATTCTTATTGTACATCCTATGTTGGAATGGATCGTAAATTGAACGATTATTGTTTTTTCTTAAAACATTTCACTTGTATTTTAATTGTATTTGGTTATTTGTTGAAATTCTTGTGTTGGAACCATTGTGACTTTTTGTGTGAGTCATGCATTCTATGTGATTTGTTGTGTTGCTTTAATGTGTCAATATGTGCCTCCATTATTACTTGGTGAATCAATTGTCAAGATGAATTTACATGTGTGGAGTCACTATCTCATATTATGTTGAGTTGTTGGTACGTAGCATAACAGTTTTAAATAAAGGAATTATTAACATGCTTTATTTTATGTGAATCTTAATATATAACTCGTTATCTCTCTCGGTGCTTTACTATTTTTAAATGGTTATCATATTTTACTTTAATTGGGTTCTCAAATTAAATTCACTACCCCATTTGATGTTTTACTTTACTTAAAATTGTTATCACTCTTTACTTTAACAAATTCTATATTTAATTCATTAAATTATCTGATGTTTTACTTTGTTTTAAAACGTTACTTTACTTTACCATATTGATTTCTAAACTAAACTCATTTGATACTCTATTTTCGTATAAATTGTATTTTATTTTACTTTATTTAATTCTAAAATAAACTCATTATCTCATTTGACGCCTTACTTTATTCAGGATTGTTATTATGCCTTATTGTATTTAAATAAATCTCTTGAACATTTTATTTGGCATTTTGACACGGAAACACTAAACATGGTAGCTCATGGACTTTGCCATGCGAAGGTGACTGATAATGTGGGCACGAGGTTCCATCTGTATAAGATTCGGGATTGTGATTTATGATATGTGATTACGAGGTGTGGTGCCTCGGGGTAACTCTTGTTGTAAGTCATGCGTTGAGAATGATTTGGTTACTTGAATTGTCATTTGCTCCCTTAATTGAGTTCATTCATATTTCATCTGTGTTCTGATTATGTTGCTGCTTTATTACCCATTTACTTCTTGTTGCCATTTGTGTTTCTATTATTCCATTGTTTGTTGTATATCAATAATCTTTCCGCTGTTAGCCTTACATTGATATTCTTTCCATTGTTAGCTTTATGTTAATATCTTGCACAGGTTTCTATGTCTAGTAGGTGTCTTGACCTGGCCTCGTTACTACTCTACCGAGTTTAGGCTTAATACTTACTAGGTACCGTTGTGGTGTACTCATGCTACGCTTTTGCACATTTTATACAGATCCAGGTACTTCGGATCGTGTTGGATTTAAGAGTTGTGCTTATGCGGTTGGGGACTTCAAGGTATACCTGTCGTTTCGTTCACAAGTCTCGGAGTCATCTCTTGATATTATCTTTGCTACTATTTATCTCCGTTGCAAAGCAGTATTGTACCTAGAGAATTCTAGTGTATCTCAGTAGAGATTATGACTCTGTACTACCGGTTATAGGGATTGTATAACTATTGTTCAACTTTAGTTACGTTATTTTATGTATCATTTTTTAATATAGTTGAATTGGTTATTTCTGTTAGATTTTTTCATATATTAGGCTTATCTAATCTTAGAAACTAGGTTCCTTCACGACATCCTAATGTGGGAATTTGGGGTCGTGACATTTACCAAGTTGCAGATATCGCAATTGCGAACTCTTGTTCGCTACACTTTCGCAAATGCGAACAGCTGTTCGCGATTGCAAACCAGCCCCTGAGCCTCCAATGTCGCAAATGTAAACCTCGGCAGTCCGCAAATGCGAAAAAAGCATCGCAAATGCAAAGCTGCCATCCCCTTTCCTAGTATCGCAAATACAAGCAGGTTCTCTCAAATGAGAGGCTCGTATTTGTGAACAGATCCTCGCAAATGCGAGATCTGCAGCCTAGCAACACCAGCAACCTTAAGGTATGCAAAAATAGTCTGCAACCAATCCGAAACTCCTACGAGCCTCTCGGGCTCCAATACGAACATTCACACAAGTATATTAACATGATATAAACTCGCTCTCTAGCTCAATTCATCAAAACAACATCTAAAATCAAGACGTGCTTACCAACTCTCAAGATTTTCAAAGTTCAAATTCAAATTCCCAAATTTCCACATAAAGCATTAAAACGGCCTCGAGTCACCCAAGACCCCAACCAAACATGCGTACAAGTCCAAAATCATCATACGAATCTACCGAAATTGTCAAAATACTAATCAAGGTTTGTTTACCAAAAATGTTGACCGTGGTCAACTCTAGCCACTTTCAAAGTCAAAAATCACATTTTCTTCAAAAATTCATATTTAAACTTTCAAAAATCGACACGGACCGCACACACAAGTCATAAATTATCAAATAGAGCTATGAAAGGTCTAAAAATACAAAAAGGGATCTAATAATCAAAGTGGATCGGGTCTTTACATTCTCCACCTCTAAAAGAAACGTTCGTCCTCGAACAGACATAGAAATATACTTGGACTAGTAAAAAGATGCGGGTATATACTCCTCATGTCGGACTCGGACTCCTACATAGTCTCCTCAATCGGTTGTCCTCTCCAACACACTTTCACAAAAAGAAGATCTTTATATCTTAATTTTTGAACCAGTCGGTCTAGAATAGCCAACAACTCTTCCGCATTGGTCAAGTTCTCATCAAGTTGCACCATGCTGAAGTCTAAAACATGTGAACTATCCTCATGGTACTTCCGAGCATGAAAACATAAAATACCATATGTACCCTTGCTAGGCTAGGAGGCAATGCAAGCCTATAAGCAACCTCCCCAACTCTCTCCAAGATCTCAAACGGGCCAATAAACCTTGGGCTCAACTTGCCCTTCTTTCAAAATTGCATCACGCCTTTCATAGGCGAAACACGAAGAAGAACCTTCTCACCCTCCATGTAAGCCACATCGCAAACCTTCCTATCAGAAAAAACTCTTTTGCGTGGATTGAGCTGTACGAAGTCGCTCCTGAATCAATTTTACCTTCTCCAAAGCATCACGAACCAAATTCGTACCCTACAATCCAGCCTCACTTGGATCAAACCAACAAACCAAAGAACGATATCGCATCCCATATAAGGCCTCGTACGGAGCCATCTGGATACTCGACTGATAGCTGTTGTTGTAGGCAAACTCCGCTAGAGGCAAAAATTGGTCCCACTGACCCCCAAAATCAATAGAGTATGCCCTCGACATATCCCCCAAAAATATGAATGGTCCGCTCGGACTTCCCATTCGTCTGAGGGTGAAACGTGGTACTCATCTCGACCCACGTGCCCAACTCATGCTGCATAGCTCTCCAAAAGTGTGAAGTGAACTGCGTGTTACAGTCGAAAATGATAGAAATAGGCACACCGTACATCGAATAATCTCCCAGATGTAAATCTCAGCCAACCGCTCTGAATAATAGGATGTCATCATCGAAATAAAGTGCGCGAACTTGGCCAACTGGTCCGCGATGAACCAAACAGTATCATAATTCCTCAAGGTCCGTTAATCCTACCATAAAGTCCATAGTGATGCGCTCACATTTCCACTCCGGTATCACTAACTTCTGAGTCAACCCACCCAGTTTTTTTATTTTCATACTTCACAAGTTGACAATTCAAACACCAAGAGACATTTCCAACAATGCCTTTCTTCATCTTTCGACACCAAAAATGTTGCTTCAAGTTACGATGCATCTTTGTGACACCTGGGTGAATGGAATACTGTTAGCTATGAGCCTCCTCAAGTATCAACTCTCTCAACCCATCAATATTTGCAACACAATTTGATCTTGAAGCCGTATAACACCATCATCCTCAATCATGATCTTCTTAGCACCACCCCACTGCACTGTGTCTTTCAATACCAAGTGAGGATCATCAAACTGGCGATCCTTGATGCGCTTCAACAATGATGATCGTGCCACAACACTAGCAGGAACCCTACTAGGATCCAAAATATCCAACCTCACGAACTGGTTAGCCAAAGCCTGAACATCCATGGCTAACACCCTCTCCACTATCAGTATAAATGCCAAACTACCTATGCTCTCAGCCTTCCTACTCAAGGCATCGGCCACCACATTGGACTAACAGCAAGATAATAATATGATGTAAAAGCAACTCAAAAGTATATACGAATGGTCTAAGGTCAAGACTAACGTTCAATCATCGCAAGACGTGGAGTCACAAGTACATGAGCTACTATAGTTTATTGAATACATTATTTTGAAAGAAATACAATATTGTTTGGATAGTAGAAATAGTTCAACAGAAATAGGAAGATGACTCTAAGGCCTCCGAATGGAATGTAGCTCTACCTCGAGTCGTCTATGTGTTATTCGCTAAGCACTTCTCGGGACACGCTGGTACCAATGTCCGAATCTCTGTAGCTGAAGCATGTCTAGGCCAATTCTGAACTGCCTCTATCTTCTTAAGATCCACCTTGATACCCTCCGAGGACATCACATGACCCAAGAAGGCAACTAAGTCTAACCAGAACTCACACTTTGAAAACTTGGCGTATAGTTGACGATCCTTCAAAGTCTGAAGTACAATCCTCAGGTGCTCCTCATTACTACGGAGTAAACCAAAATATCCTCAATGAAGACAATCACAAAGGAATCCAAGTAAGTCTTAAACACTCGATTCATCAAATCCATGAAGGTTGTTGGAGCACTACTCAAACCAAATGACATCATCAAGAACTCATAGTGACATATCAAGTTCTAAAAACTGTCTTAGGGACATCTGATGCCCTAATCTTCACCTGATGGTAACTAGATCTCAAATAAATATTGGAAAACACCTTGGCACCCTGAATATGGTCAAATAAACCATCAATCCTTGGCAATGGATACTTGTTCTTGAAAGTGACCTTGTTTAATTGCCGATAGTCAATGCACATCCCCATCGATCTGTCTTTCTTCTTAACAAACAACACTGTCGCACCCCAAGGAGAAACACTAGGACTAACGGATCCCTTATCAAGCAAATCTTGTAGTTGATCCTTCAATTCTTTCAACTCAGCTGGAGCCATACGGTACGGTGGAATGGAAATAGGTTGAGTACTCAGAACCAAATCAATGCAAAAGTCAATATCCCTAACGGGTGGCATAGCCAGAAAACCTATAGGAAACACCTCTGGAAACTCACTCACAACTAGTACTGAATCCATAGAAAGAACCTCTATACTAGAATCTCGGATGTAAGACAAATACGCCAAACACCCCTTCTCGACCATACACCAAGCCTTCAAATATGAGACCACCCTGCTAGTTGAGTGATCGAGGGTCCCTCTCCACTCTAATCTAGGCAACCCCGGCATCGCTAAAGTCATAGTATTAGCATGACATTCCAAGATAGCGTGATATGGGGACAACCAATCCATACCAAGAATTACCTCAAAATCTACCATATTCAACAATAGAAGATCAACTATAGTATCAAAACCATTAATAGTAACAACACAAGACCGGTATACCCGATCAACTACAATGGAATCTCCAACTAGTGTAGATACCGAAACATGAACATCAAGAGAATCATGAGGCATGCGAAGAAAAATATGAAGACACATAAGAATATGTAGAACCCAGATCAAATAACACAGAAGAATTTCTATGATAGACTAAGATAATACCGGTAATAACTACATTTGATGACTCCGCCTAAAGTTTAGCCGAAAATGCATAACAACGGGGCTAAGCCCCACCAACATATCCTCCACCTCTAGGACGACCTCACACTGACTAACCTGCACCTCTAACTATCTCACCTTCACCTCGGGGTGCATGATCCTCGCCTCTAGCTGGCTGAGCAGATGGCAGAGCTACCAGTGCTGGAATCCTAGCATGAGTACCCTACTGTGGCATACTGCTCTACGGCCTAGGGCAAAACCTCGCGACGTGCCTTAGGTCCCCACATACAAAACAAGCCCTCTACTGATGTGGCTATTGAACCTGGAGCTGTCACTGACGTCCCGAATAACCATCCTGGCAACTCTGTACCGGAGGTGCACTAACCATAGCTGGAGGTGCACTCTATGTTGGCTGCTCGGAACGAGGTCCATAAGCATTGTGGTTTGAAGTACTATGGGTGACCTGTAGAGCTGACTGCATCGGCCTGATGGATGGCCTCAACCAAAGGAACCCCTATATTCAGACGAGTCACTAATGAATCCTCCACAATTATGGGGCCTCTTGTCAAAGGTCGTCTTCCTCACCTAGCCTCTGATGTGCTCAATGCTCCTAGCAATCTCCACTGCCCGAGTTAAAGAAATCTCAGTCTCTATCTCTCTAGCCATCTGAAGTCTACTGTATCTGTAAGTCCCTCTATGAACCCCCGCACATTCTCCCTCTTAGTAGGGATCTGAATAGCTGCATGGCGTGATATATCAATAAATCGGTTCTCATACTGATTAACGATCATGCTATCCTGCTGAAGGCACTCAAACTTTACGCAACTCTTCTCTCTGAGTGAAAGGAATAAACTTCTCCAAAAACAACTACGAAAACTGAGCACATGTGAGAGGAGATAATCCTGCTGGTCCTGCCTTGGTCGTAAACCTACCACCACCTCTTGGCAGAAGCATGCATTTGAAAAATGGTGAAATCAACTTTGTCGGACGCCACTAGTCCCATGTTGCTCAAAATCTCATGGCAACGGTCCAAGAAGTCTTGGGGGTCTTCTGAAGGTGTATCACTAAAGTGAGGGGGAAACAACTTGGTGAACCTGTCATACCTCTTTAGCTCATCAGCTGACATCGCGGGTCTGTCCTCGGGCTGTGTAGCAACAATGGGTCGTGCTGCCCCAACTGGTAGAACTATTAGGATCTGATAACAATGGACCATCTGCTCTAGGGTATGAGTAGCGAGAGTGTGAACTCCTCCCCCGACCTGAGAAATGGATGGTGCCACATAAAACACACTGGCCTGAGCCATACTCTCCATGAAGCCAACCATGCTGACTAAGGCATCCTGAAGTACTGGGTAGCAATGAACCCCTCTGGGACCTGAGTTGGTCCTACTAGCTCGGTCAGAACTAGGATCTCATCATCATGCTCTATCTGAGGCTTGACAAGGAGTGCCGACGTGTGTGCTCTAGGCTAAGCTCTGCCTCTACCTCTGGCTATGCCCCGACCCCTACCCCTGTTAGTGGCTGCAATCTAAGGTTCCGGCTCCTGATCAGTTGTGAATGACATACGCGTACTCACCATCTGTTAGAGAATAAGAGAAGAAAGATTCAATCTTAATGATAGAACAAAGTCACACGATAGAGAAAGAAAGAAAGTAAAGTTTCCTAAAGCCTTATAGCCTCTAGAAGATAAGTACAGACGTCTTTGTACTGATCCTCAAGACTCTACTAGGCTTGCTCATGATTTATGAAACCTATGTAACCTAAAGCTCTGATACCAACTTGTCACGACCTAGAATCCCAACCAATCGAGTTCATGATGGTGCTGAACACTGCTTGCTAGGCAAGCTAACACACAATAGAAAATATGAAAGAACTGCAATTTATGACTAATAACAAGATAATAATATGATGTAAAATCAACTTAGAAGTATACATGAATAGTCTAAGATCAACACTAACATTCAACCATCCCAAGACGTGGAGTCACAGGTACATGAGCTACTGCGTTTACTAAATAAATTGTTTTGAAAGAAATACAATGTTGTCTAAAAAGTAGAAACAATATAATAGAAATAGGAAGATGACTCTAAAGCCTGCAAACGGAATGCAGCTCCACCTCGAGTCATCTATGTGGTATCCGCTAAGCACCTCTCGGGACTCCACTGGTACCAATGTTTTAATCTGCACAAAAAGTGCAAAAGTATAGTGTGAGTACGACCGATCCAATGTACTCCATAAATGTCGAGCATAACCTCAGCGAGGTAGCGACGAGGCTAAGACAAGACACCTACAATTAAACATGAGCAGTTATAATATCAAGAAATGCGAGATGATAAGTACAAAGTATAAAGCAGGATAATAACCTGTGAGAGAGACAATAAGTACATAAGTAAAGGAACATAAAACGAGAAAGTAAAGGAAGGAATCACTGAGTGAACCACAACTCATGCTTTTACAACAACTCTGAAAAATCTTTCAAAAGTAAATTACGAAACCACAAAGTGAAGTCAACAATCCGAATAACAAAGTAAGGAACAACAAAAGCAACAACCTGCACGACATCACCCTTCATGCTTTTACTCTCATCCTTACATCATAATATAATAGCAAGCACAGAAAGACCCTTCTTGCACATCCTCAATTTCACACAAGCATAGAAACACCCTTCACGCAATGATATCAATATATGAATAAAATACGGAAATACCCTTCGTGCAAAATCACTCTACCTCACAAGCACCGCAACACCTTTCATGCATTTCACTCTTCCTCATCAAGCATCACATATAACACAGTACCAAGCAAAGTGGAAAACACAAACAACATCAAAGGTTACATTTGAACATAACTCGACATAAAAGAATTAACCAACATGTTTGCACCAACAACCAATCAACAATTCAATGATTCAACGCCCAATATCTCAATAAGTTCAACATAAGAAACAACATGAATATGAGAAATCAAAGAGTTTTATAATTTATCTAAATCATGGAAAACATAATACACAAAGTAACATGGCACAATTAAGGCTAATTCTACCTGCATGCTTATCTCATGGCCAACGCATATACACTTATCACCTTTTATATACGACTCCCCCAACACATAGATCACATAGCAAATAGACTCAATTACACCCTAATTCCCTCAATCAAGGTTAACCAAGACACTTACCTCTTTCTGGGGCAAGATGAACAATCCAACATGGCCTTCCCTTTGGAACAAGCCTCCAAACCACTGGAATCTAGTTAATTATTACTCAAATAAGTCAATACAAGCTCTAAAAACTACCCTAGTACGAAAAGGGTTCGATCTTTAACATAATTGGAAAAGTCAACAAAAACTCAACACGGGCCCACGTGATCGAAATCCGCAACTAAGACCAAATCTCGATTAACCATTCACCCCTGAGCCCGAATATGTGATTTATTTCGAAATCCGACTTCAATTTGAGGTCTAAATTTTAATTTTACAAAATTCTTAGTTTTTACACAAAACCCCCTAATTTCTACTATATGAATCATGGATTTGATAGTGAAATTCATGAAAAAATAATGGAAATTGAATAAAAACAAGTTAATATTACTAACCTACGAAGTTGGGAAGAAATTGCTCTCTAGAAATCGCCTCTATGGAGTTTAGGTCTGAAAAATGGTGTAAAATGAGTTAAGTCTTGAAATCCCAACATTCTACCCAGCTGCAAATATAGCAATTGCGAGCTCTTGTTCGCAATTGCGACGTTCGCAAATGCGAACAAGAGCTCGTAATTACAAACCAGCCCTTGAGCTTCCAATATCGTAAATGCAATGCATCGATCACAAATGCAAACCTGAGCAGTCCGCAAATGCGAACTAAGCTTCACAAATGTGAAGCTGCCCTTTACTCCCTTAGAGTCGCAATTGTGACTTAAACTTCGCAAATGCGAAGGCTGTACACCTCGCAAATGCGAACTAAGCTTCCCAAATGCGAAGCTGCCATTTCCTCTCCTAGTATCGCAAATTTGAGCAGGTTCTCGCAAATGTGAGGCCCGCATTTGCGAACAGATCCTCGCAAATATGAGATCTGCAGCCCAGCAACACCAACAACCTTCAATTATGAATAAACAATCGGAAAACCCATTCGAAACTCATCTGATCCCCTCGGGCTCCAATCCAAACACTTACAAGTATATTAACATCATAAAAACACGTTCGCTAGCTCAATTCATCAAAATAACATCTAAAATCAAGAATCACTCACCAAAACTCAAGATTTTCAAAGTTCAAACTCAAAGTCCCAACTTTCCACATAAAGCGTCGAAACAGCCTCGAGTCACCCGGGACCCCAACCAAACATGCGTATAAGTCCAAAATTATCATACGAACCTACCAGAATTGTCAAAACACTAATCTAATGTCGTTTACCAAAAATATTGATTGTGGTCAACTCTAGCACTTTCAAAGTCAAAATTCATATTTTCTTCAAAACTTTACATTTTAACTTTCCGGAAATTGACATGGACCACACACGTAAGTCATAAATCATAAAATAGAGCTATGAAAGGTCTTAAAACATAAAAAGGGGAGTAGTACCCAAAATGACCTATCGAGTTATTACAAAGGTGCTACAAATAGACAAACAGATCTACCTCGAGTCTCCAAAGGTAATTAGCTACTGAGCTCCCTCTTGGGTCTCGCTTATATTCGAGTCAGTGCATGTACAATAATATGCAAAAGTATAGTATGACTATAAAAATTAATGCATACTCAGTAAATATCAAGTCTAACCCCGACGAAGTAGTGGCGTAGTTTTGACAAGAATACTCACTTTTCATAAACATGCGCAATTCATAATCAAAGGCAATAATGGAAGACACAACAAAGAACAATGTATCTACTAAGCATAGTCAAAGCATGAGAGATAGTACTTGTTCCTTAAGGTATCATGATCAGTACATATATTAGAACATCAGAACAATATATAAAAGGGATATGCAGAGCATTCACAAGGGATATATCAACAAGAGTCTATAGCCGGACCTACTATCAGCTCAATAATTATAAGAGGCATCACCAAAACTTGAAAATAAAGCATGATATCATCAGTCAAATCTACCAATAAAAACACAATAACGCCAATATGTAGACATGATTTTCAAATAGAAGAAAACACACAATATAAAGTATCTCAAATCTTTCACAATCATGATATGAGGCAAATTGCAACCAATAATCATAAGAGACATTGCATGAGTCTAAGCTGTCAATACAATCTCACATTCCAAAACTAATTCTCTGCATGAATTCATAAACCAATACATATCGAATATCCAAATCAATACCAATCTTAATATCTTACCTCACAAGGCCCAAGGCAACATGGGTAATCACCTGACTCCGGAGGGATGATACCAAATCCAAGCGCTATTGCAGCGTACAACCCGAATCACTAATAAATAATATAATGTTGCGGCGTGCAACCCGATCCATACACATATTCCTATGGTGAGGTGCCACCCGATCCATACATGTACCTGTGGCGGCATGCCACCTTATGTATACATAATACTCGTGGCGGCGTACCACCAGATCCATAACAATCTCATCAATAATCAATATCCTCTCATAATATCTATGGCGCCAAAATTCTCATCTTTCAACAATATTCAGCTCTCAAATCCATGGATATATGTATGAGACAACATTATTAAAGGCATCAGATCATAATAACATAAATACAGATAAAAGCACACAATGCTAAAAAGATGGCTATGGCTAATAAAATAATGCAATTCATCTCAACAAATCAATAAGCAATTTCATTCGTTCAAAAGTTTTATCATTATATTTAACATGAACTAAATTAGCGATTTAACCATCAAGTCTTGAATTAATAAGACAAGTATATGACTACGGCTCGACAAAGAAGCTCAAGGTGGCAAAATAATCCTTTGTGCCCAAATCACAAGTTATAATCCTAGGCATGCTTCTAAGCAACAATTACAAGTCATCAGGTAGTCATAGAATCAGTAAAGCATAAATAAGAATTTCACATGGTTAAAACTAGTGTTTTAAAAGGCGTGGGCATAAGACGAGGCGTAAGCCTCGAAGCACGGGACGTAAACCCCATAGATATTTAATATTTAATATTTTATATAATAATATAATTAAAGTAAATATTTATAAACAGGTAAAATGCAAAAAAAATGAAGAAAACTATAAATATTTGATATATATATATATATATATATATATATATGTGTGTGTGTATGTGTGTGTGTGTGTGTGTGTGTGTGTGTGCGTGTGCGCGCGCGCTTCATCCCCACAAAAAACTAGTTAAAACAATCTATTATACGCTACTTAGAAGCTCAAGTAACTTGAGTCAAAAAGAATAATGTTTTCTACATGGAGGAACAAAAAGGATGACTAACCTTCAATTTGAACTTTGAACTTGCTACTATGAAGGAGAATAGGGTTCTCTTTGTATTTGTAAAAAGAAAATTAAATATTCGTTGTTTTTTGGAGATATTAGCAGACTAGCGGACAAGATAAAGAATTGGAAAAGACCATGAATTGGGGATTCAATTAATAAAAAGGTCTTGACTTATAAATTTAATACATTTCAGTTCCTTTTTAAAATTTTTGAGTAATTACCAAGCTGAATTTTGAAAATTTGGGTATTATATGAAGGACTTATTCAACAAATTTTGTTTTAATTTGAAAAAATCTCTGGGGCTTACGCCTCACTAAAAAAACTCGCCTCAAATTCCCCGAACGCCCGGGCGTACTCCCCGAATTGCTGGGCGTACGCCTCTTGAAACTTTCGCGCCACACCATTGCCCGGGGCATTTTTGGTGCGCCTCGCCCCAGGGTTCGCCCCAAAAACGGCTTTTAAAATACTGGTCAAAACAAGGCATAATCTTAAGCCGAACATTTACTGGGTATGACCAACCTAGCTACTCATATACGCTCTTCACCTTGCATATACGTGGCTCCTAAATCGAGCAACAAGTAGCGAATAAATCACCTATGAGGAGAATTCCCTCTTACAAGGATAGATAAGAGACTTGCCTCCACCTGGTAGTCTTCAATCTTCCAAAATAGCCTTCTATTTCAAATCAACCTTCAAACAAGTCAAATCTAGTCAAATACAACTCAACAACGTTAAATAAAGTCATATGAATCAATTTCAAACAATAAAGCTTCAATCTTTAATCAAATTTTCAAAAGTCAATCCGGGCTCATATGGTCAAAACCCAAGTTAAATGATAGATTCCAACTACCCATAATGCTACGAGTCCCAATATGTGATTAGATTCTAAAACTGAGTCCTCCCAAATTCTCAATTTACACTCTCCAAAAAGTAGTCAAAACCCCCAATTTTTCTTTCAAATCCCATCATCTACGTGTAATAATCAATGGGGAAACACAATATATTAACAAAATCGAGTAGAAGTCTCTTGCCCTCAAAGTGGTGATGAAAATCTCTCCAATAATCGCCTATAACCGAGCTTCAAAACTCAAAATAATGAAAATATGCCAAACCCTTGAAATATATGCTCCTGCCAGTGATTCCGCATCTATGGACCTCTTGGTCGCTTCTGCAACATCTCATCTACAATGAAATCCTCGCAAATGCCAAATTAACTTAACCAACCAATTCCCTGCTTCTGGGCTACAAGGATCGCTTATGCGAAAGCGTTTCTGCGCTAAAACCTCGTAGGTGCTCAAGCGCTTCTGTGCAACTTCTTCCACACATGTGGACTCCCAAGACCAAGCCAAATTCTGCTTCTGCGTCTTCTTCCCCATTTCTACAGTGGAACATGTGCAATGCACCAGATTCAGTTATACCAATATGCCACAAAATAATCTGAAATACACCCGGGTCCCCCGAGACCCCGTCCAATCGTACCGACAAATCCGAAGATATTATCCAAACTTATCCAAAGCCTCCAAACACATACGAGATAATCAAATCTACAAATTGAATACCAAACCACAAATTGAACTTCTCTTAAGTTCATAAGCTTCTAAACTTCCAACTAAGCATCTGATTCATGCCCAACCACTTCGGTTCACCATCAAACTTAGCACACAAGTTACAAATGATAAAACGAACCTACTCCAAGTCCTAGAACCACAATTCTATTTTGACATTATCAAAGTCAACTCGCGGTCAAACTTATGAACTCTCCAAATCTTCAAGTTGCCAACTTTCGGCAAAAAGAGCCAAAATATCCTAGAAACCTCCAAATCCAAATCCGAACATACGCCTAAGTCCAAAATTACCATATGAATCTATTGGAACCATCAAATCACCAATTCAGGATCGTTTATATACAAGTTAAACCTTGATCAACTCTTACAACCTAAATTTCCAACAATTGAACTAAGTATTTCAATTCACTTCAAAACCTTCCCGGAACCAAATAAAGTAACCTTGGAAGTTAAAAAAATAATAATCAAGCATATGAAAAATATCAAATAAAAAAAGAGGCTCAAATACACAAAACGACCGACCCGATCATTATGAAAATCTTTTTAAAGGATTTTTTTTATATTTTAAAAAGAAACAGTATAGGGTTTCTTTGGTTAAAATGTCTCTGGATGCATGATAAAATAAAAATAACAGATTAGAAGGTTCGCTCGGTCAAGTTAAGGCATCGAGTGCCGATTACGACTCGATAAAATATCGAGTTATGACAGGTTCTTAATTCGAAATTCAAATAAAAAAAATAGGTGTTTGTTGTTTTGTGCTTGGGGTTTTGGGTCTGAATTTTTTTTATGTTAAATCTAAATTAGAGTTGAAAATTTGGGATTAAAATTTGCATTCTCAGAAATTTCTTCTAGCTTCTTCTGCATCTATGAGTATTGCAAAACATGCTAATGTATCAAAGCACACCTCATAACTAACTCTAGTTTTTTCTTGTCACGTGACGATATCATTACCTATAACTTGCAGAAGGAAAATGTTTCAGTTTTTGGCCAAGTGCTTGATGGTCTGATATTTTCAATCATGAGAGGTGCTTCTCTAGTAAGGTTCGAATACTGGAGCTTGTTTTTGTTTTAAATTGTGGTTTTGATTTATCTGGTGGTCCATGGAGGGGAAGAAGATGAAAATATATATGTATTTTTTTTAATATATATTTTTAATTATTTTAAGTTAGTGACACGTATCATGACCTTATTGGTGCATGACATTACATATATTTTGATAAACCGGTCAAGAGAAAATTAGTGTGTATTAGATATTTTAGAAAGATTGAGAATGTAAAGTAATTTTTGTAGTCAAAAGGTATATCATAGGGATTTGGTCCATAGTTTCGAGGGTAACTTATGCATTGTGTCTTTGAAAAATATAGTATAAGTGCTTTATGAGGGGCTTTTTCCATTTGAAAAATGGATGGTTCTGACTATTCGCTTGGACTTTTTGTAGGATCAGACATCTTTTTGTTTAGTTTTTAATGTAGGGCGGTTAGTTTATTAAGAGGGATATTTTTATAATTTAATTATGGCAGTGATGAAAAATCTTGCTCATTTCTAATTTTTACTGCATAATATCCTCTAATTGCTCCATTATGGCACCGATGAAAAATCTTGCTCATTTCTATTTCAGGCACACATCTTCTGATAATATTATCTGGCATATTTCTAAACAAATAAAGGTCATTCCAAAGATACTATTTAACATTAGAATCTTGGGTATCTATTTTCTAATCAAGTAATTCATAATATATGCAAACCAGGGTAGTTGAGTCACAACTAAGCTCACAAAAAAACTGTAATCATCGAAAAACTCTTTCTTTATATCACAAAACTTAAGAGACAGGATTCTCTAATTTAGATAAATGATCAATTACCTGATTCTCATTTTCCTGTTGTCCTTTATCTCAAGGTCAAATTTTTGGAGAAATAAAACTATCTTACCAATTTAGGTATGATATCTTTCTTTGCTAAGAAGAATTTTAGAGTTGCATGGTTAGTAAATGCAGTAACCTTATTTACTATCAAATAGGAATGAAATTTATCAAATATAAGCACTATCGCCTATAATTTTTTTCCAGTTGCGATATCATTCAGCTTAATCTCATTCAATATCCTATTGGCATAGTAAATGATATCTTTTCTCTAACCTAAAATAGCTCCAAACTTTTGTTTCACTAGCATAGTTCTCTCTTCCATTTCCTACATGCTAATTCCACCTTTGCAACGTAGAAGTTATATTGGCCAATGTGGTTTTCTTTCTTTTTTGGCTGCTAGCTTCTTCACTTTTTTTTGTGAATTTTTTTCATGTAAGATTTGTCACAAAAATACAAGAATAGAATACTATTATTCATGTTTTATTTTAGATATTGAAACTACATGAATAATATATATCTACATAGTATATCTTCTTTTCTTTTAAAACGGTGGCTAAAATATAAATACCGGGCCGACAAATGCTTGAATAACCCATTGGACCACGTCAGACGTAAAGAGCCCATCTAAGATGCTTTTCCCAGCCCAAAACATTTTCATAATTGTCTGGGCCATCAACTCAGTCTTCTTCATCTCTGCAGCTAAATCCCGAACCCTCCTCGGTCGAAAATCACTTCTCGTTCTCTCCTCAGTAATCGCATCCTTCACATTCACCATGTACAGAACCGCATCTTCTCGCTTCCGAGCACTTAAGGTAAGATGTTTGTTTTCCCTAGCTCGAAACCTCCTTAAATGTTTCTCTTAATGAATCGCTTCTGCATATGTTGTATTGGACCTGTACCTTGTTAGGCTTTTCAGATCTGATTAGATCACTAATGCAGTTTTATGCATGTTTGACCTTAAATTGCGAGATTTAGGTTTTGCTTAATTTCTCCATTTTCGTAGTTAGTAAATATTTCCTGAAATGTAACCGAGTATTTTGTTCACTTGCTTGAGATGATCACGAATTGTAATGTTGCTTATTTGTGTACAGCTAGGTGTTGCTTTGAAAAAAGTGATTTTTATTGGTGAAATTGAAGTTTTTAATAGAATATGGCAAACTAATTTAAGTAGCAGCTACATGAGAAAAGAAAATCCAATGGCAAAAGCCGTACACTCAAGCCTGGCCTCGGCACCACCATTGTCGATAAAAAAAAGAATGGTTAATACAAAGTTCATCTAACAAGTAGGTTAGTTCAAAGTTCAAACTATTACAAGTTACTTTACTATCAGTTAGTTTTTGAAACATGATGCAACTGTAGTTTTTTTCTCCTTGTGAAACTTAAAAGTAGTGTTTTTTTTTCTTCTGATGGACCCATTCTCTCTTGAAATCCTGAAATATCCCGGAAAAATGATTGATTTTAAGAATCTACACATGCTTCTCTCCCATCGACCAGTAGTAGCTGGAGCCAGCATTGCTAATAGACCTCCATTTCCATTTCAAACGATGAAGCTATGTGAAGCGATGTCATATCCCTTCATGGGCGAAGCCATGAACTTCTGAAAATTGTGCGCTTCAAAAAATGATGCGTAAAGTGATCTCAACGAGAAGCAGTCGATTGTTTGAATCTCAACTTTGAGGAGTTGGATTAATATTGACATTATTGTAGATCGGCTGCTGAAATCAATTATATATTGAATTTGATTATTATAGTAGAATATTCATATGCTTTTAGTGTTTTCTACTTTTTCATAAATTGTGTGCTCATTTCAAAGACGGTGCACTTTATTTCTCGCTTTGTTGCTTCATGCCCATGCCCCATGGGCATTTTCACTTTTCATTTGTGCATTCCCTTTTAAAAACACTAGTTGGAGTAACGAAATATTCCCCTACTTGGTTGATGAGAAATAACACAAAGGAAAAGTAATAAAGATCCCCTGTTGGAAAATAAGTTATGCTATGTATCCTCTTTTTCACAGGGTGTTTTGGGGTAAGCACTTGTTATTCACTTCTTCTATCAGTCTGTTCTAAATGTTGAAAATAATGATAGGTTCGCGGAGGCAGTAGGGCCTTCGTAAGATTTTCAAGTTCAACTGCTGTTGCAACCAAGCCATCTGGGGGCCTCTTTAGTTGGATAACTGGTGGCAGGTCAGATTCATTACCCCCTCTGGACTTCCCCCTCAAGGATGTTCAGCTTCCTCCACCATTACCTGATTATATTGAACCCGGAAAGACCAAGATAACAACTCTCACAAATGGTCTCAAAATAGCCTCAGAAACATCATCAGTAAGATCATTTTAACATTCTTTTCTGGAAGAAATATTGAGTTAATCGTTACTGTGAATCCTAAATAGGCTCCAATTTATTGAGTTCAGAGCCCTGCCGCCTCAATTGGCTTATATGTTGATTGTGGTTCAATTTACGAAACACCGGCTTCATATGGAGCCACACATCTCTTGGAACGCATGGCCTTCAAAAGCACATTAAACCGGAGCCACCTACGTATTGCACGAGAAGTTGAAGCAATTGGCGGTAATGTAGCTGCTGCTGCCTCACGAGAGCATATGATATACACTTATGATGCTTTGAAAACATATGTTCCTCAGATGGTGGAGCTGCTTGTTGATTGTGTTAGAAATCCAGCATTTTTGGATTGGGAAGTTAACGAACAGGTCTTTTTCTTATCTATCTCTGTCTTGGGGTGTCCTTGAGTGTTGGATCTTGCGAAATTAATATTCTACATATGCAGCTTGAGAAGGTTAAAGCCGAGATTGATGAATACTCTAAAAACCCGCAACACTTGCTTTTGGAGGCAGTTCACTCTGCTGGTTATTCTGGTTCATACGGGAATTCTCTAGCAGCCACAGAAGCCACAGTGAACAGGTTGAACAGCACTGTACTGGAGGAGTTTGTAGCTGTGAGTGTTGAAAGAATTTATCTCCTGATGCAGCCAACCTGTTTTGTATCCAACTTTTACTACTTTCGTGGAGCAATGTCCAGTTTGATGTTTTTTTTTCCTTACAGGAGAATTATACTGCTCCTCGGATTGTTCTTGCTGCATCAGGTGTTGAACATGAAGAATTGTTAAAAGTTGCAGAGCCTCTTTTATCGGACTTACCTAAGGCGCCCCGTGCGGAGGAGCCGACACCTGTGTATGTAGGAGGTGATTACCGCCGTCAAGCTGATTCAGGGGTGTGTCCTTGAAATTCCTCCCCCCCTCCTCCTCTCTGTACATGTGTTGATTTGAGAACTAACGTGGTTTTATGATTTCTCTGAAAGCAGATGACACATTTTGCACTAGCTTTTGAAGTTTCTGGTGGCTGGCTTAAGGAAAAGGATGCAATGACTTTAACTGTTCTTCAGGTATTTAATTTTCACGTAAACTGTTGAATTGTTATTGTTCAAAATTTTCTGGGGTCTGTTCGTCAAGAAAGTCGTTAGAAAATGTGTTAATGGGCTTGCTGAAGAATGTCAAGTAATTTAAATAGCAATGGAAAGGGAAAATAGTTTTTAGGCTGTTGTTTGAAAACGAAAAAGTAAATTTAGAATACATCGAAAGCAAGTAGATATGACTTCCCATCAAATAGCTTTTACAAGTTTTAATTTGCAGACACTCTTATCCCAAAAGGTTTTTGACCAGAACTTTTCTACTCCAAGCTGCACAAGGGATGTAGAAGCGTCAACTTTTAGGACCCGTTTGGACATAGATTCCCAAATATTTTTTGAAAAAGCTGATTTGGGTGAAGTTTAATGTGAAATTGAAAATATGTTTGGACATGAATTTTGGGGCAAGTTTTGACATGTTAAAAAATCTTTTTTTTTTGCTGTTTTTTCAGCTAAAGAGTCCCAAATTGGCCATGATTTGGCCCAAAAAGAGGTCTTAAGCTATATTTGGAATTTGAAGTTTTGGTTTTCAAAATCTCCCAAGAACTAGAATAATTCTATAAACAAACACATATTTGAAATTTTTTTTGAAAAAAAAATTCCAAAACTTGTGGCTAAACGCCTACTTACTTTCTCATACTATACTTTTGGCAGTCAACCAAATATCATCTGGAGTCTTACTTTTCCAACAAGAAAACAATCACTGGACATGGAAAGTGTCAAAAGTTGAAGTATTAGTTATTACTTCCCAAATAGACCATTATTAAGAGATTTTTGTATGATTTCAAAATACAATAGATCTATTCATGTAATTATTTAGATGCCTCAGGGGTCAAAATTGTTCTAACATCCGAATCAGTTGTCCAATGTGTAAAAGGTAAAATATGTTCGGAGATTTATTGAACTTTTGTACATTTGCATCTTCTACTTTAAGACCGGACAGTGAGTTATTTACCGTACCGAAACCGAAAATTTTGATATTCGGTATTCGATATTTTGGTATTCGGTATGACATTTGGTTTAAGTTTTTAAAAAGAAATGGTATTAGGTATGGTATTTGGTATTTTAAAATGAAATACCGAAATACCGATACCGTACCGAAATATATATATTATATTACACGATACATATTTTATTAATTATAACATAAGTATAAGAAATCTAAAATTTTACTTTCCTTTATTCTCTAAGTTCATCATTTAACTCTAAGCAATCAACACTATATTTCTCTAAGGTTTCTCTCTCTAGGTTGGTATATGCTAGTTTTGGACAAAACTTATGTCAACAAACGTTTTAAGGTTTGTACTTTGAGTACTTTAATTAAGAATATTACCGTCTATGACTTTATGCACTAGTTAGTATTCAAACCGAATAAACTGAAGTTACCAAATCGAATAAACCGAAACCGAAAGGAGAAAAATCGAACCATACCGAATTTAATTAGGTACGGTATTGGTATAGCATTTTACGAAACCGAATACCGAAAATACCGAACCGAAATGTCTAAATACCGTACCGTACCGACCGACGAACACCCCTAGGTAAGAGTCTTGTCTAGTGGGTCTTTAATTGTTTTTTCCTCAAAACTAGAGGATTTACACATTGCTGGATATTTCCAGCAGCAGGGGTATTTAGCTGATTCTTGGAGATATCTGAAGAAGAAAGATTGAGTGTAGTTTGTTCTGAACTCTTGTCACATTAGGTTGCTTTGGAGCATAGTTTTTGATGAAAACTCTTCAAAAAGTCCAGCTTTCATAGGCTTCCTTAACTGACTTAGGTATGACTCAAGATAGTCCAAAAATGGAATAGAAGAAGTTCTAGAGGTCAACTTCAATTGCACAATGAAGGAAAAGGTGGTTGATGTTCTCTGCAGTATGGAGACACATGTAGCATCTATTAACTAGAATAATGCTTTGCTTCTCCTGATGAGATTATCCTGAGTGAGACAGGCCCCATTCAATGCTGTCCATGTAAAACATATGACCTTGTTTGGAAGTCTAGTCTTCTATATGTGCTTTCAAGGCCAATTCTGTAAGACTGTAACATCCCATTTTATGAGCAAATGAGATTGTAACCCGCTTTGACTGTGTATTTGCCTCTCTGAGTTTCCTCAAATGATACTATCTTGCTGTTGTCTTCTAAGTTGTAACCTTCTAAAGCCTCAAAGAGAGCTAGTAGATCATTGACTTCCCAATCTTGCAAGTTTCTTCTGAATACGGGATTCTAAATGTTACCTTCCCTATTCTGGGCTATGGTGGAGTTCTCTCCATTTATAGAGTGGTAGAGTAATCTCGCCATGCGTCAAGAATTGGATGACAAACATAATTCTTACTAGTTCTCCGCACAACTTTTTGTGTGGTTGAAGACTATCATACCTGTGTAATGAAAAACTGGCTGGCTCTACTACCTTGAGGAGCTAACAAAACATCCCAAAATCATTGCCGGTATGAAAAAGACTAGGGAATGTATCCTTCAGTGTGGAGTTTCCAATCCACCTATCCTTCCAGAATCTAACATTAATTCCATTACCAATTTTAAAAGTTACATTGAAAGAATTCATTTCGGTTTCTGCTAAAGTTTTTCCACATACCACCCTCCATGGGGAGCTGAGCTACTTTTGGTGCCAATGGCTCTCTACTCCATATCTTTCCAAAACCCAGGTTCCTCCCGTCGATATCTCCCTAACTATTTTCAGAGCATACATTTGTTGTGGACTTTTAATCCCTGATGCCCAAACCTCATGGTGACTTAGGTTGAGTGGCCTTATTCCACTTAACCAGATGGAACTTGTGGGTCTGACTGTTCCCTTGCCATAAAAATAATCTTCTAAGTCCATCCAATTGTTTTAGGACCGAGCATGGGATAGGCAATAATGACATGTAGTATGTTGGGATGCTATCAAGTACACTGGTTATCAATGTGACAATGTGAGCCTGCCACCCATGGAAAGTTTTTCGGAAACTTTACTATTACATTCCAAATACCAACTGCCTTGTGTTTAGCTCTCAAAGGGAGGCCTAGGTAGGTTGTAAGGAAAGGTGCCTGTGCTACAGCTAAGAATATCAGCCGGCTCTTCTAGGTTGGAGAACTCATTAACATGATAAATCATACTTTTCAGCATGTTAATGTGTAAGCTAGATAATACTTCAAAGATGAGTAGCCTGAGGTTCAGGTTAAGCACCTGGGACCTATCTGTCCCACAAAATATTTAGGTGTCATATGCAAACAACAAATGTGAGACTGTTACTTAATTTCCAAAGGTTCTCCCACCCGAAAGCCTTGTATTCACTGTAGCTGCTTTGCTTTCTCCAGCATTTAGTGAGACCTTCCATAGCCAGTATAAAGAGGAAAGGGGAGAAGAGGTCTCCTTGTCTAAGGTCTTTTTGTGGGTCTCCTGTTAACTAGGATTAGTAATTCACAATAGTGCTGCTGTATTTAATCCACCTAATCCACCTTTCTCCAAAACCCATTCTCCTTAGTATGCTAATTAGATAGGTTCAGTTTAGCTGATCAAATGCCTTTCCAATGTCTAGTTTGGCAATTAAGAATGCATATGTGATCTGCCTGTTCTTGGTAAAAGCAGGCCAAAAGCATATTGCTGGCCTGAGACAAGCTTGCCAATGACCTTCTTGGGTCTCTCAACCAGTACTTTAAAGCGGAAAAAGGCCAAATATATCCCTCTACTATCATTTATTATTTATATGTATCCTCCGTTATACTATTTTGCTAAATTTGACCCTACCATTAAGCAAAGTTCTAAATACCCTTAGTTTAACAGATTTGCCACGTTGACGCTTCTAAGTGAAAGACCCAACCCGCAACTTAAAAAGCCCATACCCAATTAAAACCCATGACCCTAGCAAAGTTGAATACCACCCATGCCTCTGTTCTTCCTTCTTCATCTCTATAGATAAATTGCTCATATCTCTTAATAATTTCACTATCCAATTTGACCTCCTTTCACCATAATTTTCTTTCACCAAAACAGATTCAACCATTTGATTATCATAGCCGCCGAACTACTTCCACAATTCTTCCAATTTTTCTACTGATCACATTCTCCAATTTGTATAAAAGCCCAGAGACCACCATACCTTTTCTCCCTGTTAAACACAATTTCTTATACAACAATATAAACTATCGCGGTGAAACAACAATCAAATCTTAATGTAAATGGTTTGTATCACCTGATTTAATGGCATAGCAATTCCAATTTTGTGCTCACAACAATCGCACATTATGAAAACCTTCTAGCAACAAAGTAGAATTCATTCATCAAAGTTCGAAAGATAAATCAACAATTGATTCTCGTAGGTCCCCGAATCAATAAAGTAAAAGCGTGCAAAGATAAGTATAGTGTAAGTACTCAAGAAACTCTCATTTTACCCACATCTAGTTTTGCATTTTCAAGTTACCCGAATTTTTTTATTATTTGAACTTTCAGGTGTCATCATCGTCTTTAGATGTTGGAGTGGTACCAGATGCCAAAATCAACACAAATCGAACTTCCAAGTGTCCAGTGTTGTGAAGAGCGTAAAGCGAGGAAAAGCGACAACCCCCATTTTGCTCAAAGCGAGAAGCAAAGCGCTCACTTTTTTGAAGTGAAGCAGAATTTAAAAAAAAAAATTAAAATAAATACTACATAGACAACACATGTAATTGTAAGTAAATGTTCAATACTTCAATGTAAAAACTAAAGAGTAGCATCAATTAAAGCACAAAATGAGCATAAAAACAATGAAAGAAAAACTTAACGAAGAGGAAAAGACTGAGAAAGAAAGAACCGAAGGTAAAAAAAAAATTCGCCAGCATTTCGCTGCTATTTGGACGTTGAAACAGTGAAAGAAAAAGAAAAATAAGAAGAAAAAGAAGAAGGAAAATCAGAACATACCTATTGCTGTTGAAGACTTGAACTTGAAGTTGAAGAAGAAGAAGAACCCTAGTCGCCTTTTAGACTCTCAGATGCTTTGCTGAAAAAGACACTGAAATTCGTTTTTAATTAAATAGCCTGGCTTCTGTTTAAAACAAAGAAGTGTTTGCTTCCTTCGCATCGCTTCGCTTGGTCGCTTCTCGCTTTTTAGTGGGAAGCGGTCGCTATTTTCTACCTGAGTCGCTTCACATGGGGGAAGCGGACACTGAGTCGCTTCGCATCGCTTCTCGCTTAAAGCGAGGAAGCGAGCGCTTTCTCTAACACTGCAGGTGTCATAATTTTTAGATGTTGGAGTGATTCTGGAAGGTGGTCGCCGGAATAGGCTGTTCGATTTTCTTCAAATATGTGAAGATGGAGAAAGCATTGAGGGATTTGTGTTTCAGATTTGTGTAGAGAAAGACGAGAGGAGAAGATGGGTATAAGATGGGCCGATTTGCAGTTCTCCGATGATGGCGCACAACGGGAAAGATGGCGGAGATATGGTGGCCTACGGTGGTGGCAATTTTCGACAACCACAAATTCCCAATTGGCTGAGCAATTTGAGACAACAAATCCGATCTCTGGTGTTATTTTATTAAAAAAAGCCCTTTTCACATGAGCTCTTGATCAAGCAAGACGAATGGCTAAGATTGAACTTTTTGGATCTACTTATCATTAGAAAGAAGAGGTCCGATAGGTCACAGGTTATCCGAATGGGTATAGATTTTTTAAGTTGTGGTTGGGTCTTTTAATTAGAAGCCTCCACGTGGCAAGTCCGTTAAACTAAGGGTATATTTAGAACTTTGCTTAATGGTAGGGGCAAATTTAGCCAAATAGTATAACGGATGATACATTTAAATAATAAATGATAGTAGATGGGCATATTTGGCCCTTTTCCATTTTTAAAGATAATTTATATACACAACTATTAATATTATGGGTCGGTAATCTCTTAACTCAATAACAACTTTCTTCTTCTTAGGAATAAGTGCAATGAAAGATGGATTGCAAGACTTCACCATATGGAAATTCTGATGGTAGTGGCAGAGAGTGTCCATGATTTTTGATTTGAGAAATCCCCATGCTTCTTGGAAGAAGGTCATGGTGTAGCCATCTGGCCCAGGTACTTTGTCAGGGGCGCAAAAGTTCAAAGCTAATAGCACCTCTTGTTTTTTCAAAAGGGGATTCCAACTAGTCTTTCTCCTCTAAAGTTAAATAGGCTAAGTCTTCAAATTCAGCCGTTGGTCCAAGGTTTTGCCTCAATATACAAGTGTTGGTAGTAATCCAGAAACTTCTTGATGATCACCTTGTCTTTAGTAATTTCCTCTCCTACCTTGAGCCTATCAATGCTGTTTTTTCCTTCTATTGGAGTTTGCCATTTTCTGAAAAAACTTAGTGTTCTTGTCCCCTTCTTTTAACAATAAACACCTTGATTTATGTTGCCAAGATATTTCTTCAGCAATGGCAATTTGTTCTAGATTTAGCCCCAGGTTGAAAGTTTCCAGCTGGGGCGTGAGCTATGTTCTCAACATGATGTTCAAGTGCTTGTAACTCCTCTAGGGCATTGTTTCTCTTTGCTTCCATTTTACCAAAAATCTCCTATTCCAAGCTGTAATATCCTTTTTTCTAGGTTCCTCAATTTCTAAGTTAGTATGAAGTCATGGGTACCCACTACAGTGTTAGATCGCCACCAATTTTTAACCATCTCCACAAAACCTTCTGTTTGGAGCCGCATATTTTATTAGTTGAAATATGATGTGTTGGGCTCCTAGTCTCCACATCCTGAAAGAATAGTTTTGCGATCTGATACTGCTCTTGGAAATGTAGTTTGCTTCACTTCCTTCAAAATATTATTCCATTCAGGGAATATTGAAAACCTATCAATCCTTGAGGTTTGGAAGGGATCCACTCCTCTATACGAGGTGAATTGTGCTCCATGAGGTGGAAGATCAACCAGCTTCCAAGTCTTGAACAAAGTCTGAAGATTCATCATTGCTTTAGAAATCCTGAGCAGTTTAATATTTCATTGACAAATCTACACATTAAAATTTTCACGTATTACTTATTGCTCTGATCATAACCATCTAACTGCAGCCAATTCATGCCAAAGTTCAATTCTTTCCGGATTGGTGTGAGGCTCATATACACCTGTAATGACCCATTTATATTCTTCATGAAGATACTAAAATCTGCATGAAACAGAGAATGTCCCAACTTGAATGTCAACACAGCTCCAAAATCTTTTGCCCCATAGAATTACTATTCCTCCACTGCTTCTACTTGCTTTAAGCTCAGCCCAGGATCCCCCATCTATTCCCCCAATCTTGCCAATTCAAAGAGACATTCCAATCTTCAATCTTTATTGCCATCTTTATTTCATGTAAACAAATTATATCTGCTCCGTATTTGCAAATTAGAGATTTCAGAGTGCTTTTATTTCTCCCATTAAGACTTGTACATTCTAGCTTAAATTTTTTTTGTTTTCATTTGGAAATTGACTTGTAATGCCTGCCCCTTTCTTTCCCCTCACTAAGTCCCCGTACCAACTTCTTGAGTTCAGGTTCCCTTTTCTTTTTGGATTTTGTGTGTTGGACTTGCCAGATTCTGGTGCAATGCGCTTGTCTTTTTTTTTTCCTGATGAAATAAGGGAATTTCATTAAATGACATCATGGATATGCATAGCAAAAATTACAACAGAAAGGGAGTGTTTGCTCATATACAAAAACTTACTGGACAACTAAGGAGCAGAAAAATCCAAAAAAATTCAACACTAGTTACAAGGCTTGATTGAACCAACTAAATAAATTAATTACAACAAGTGACTTTAAGAGTGTGGTTAGGTGTTGAATTCCCATCAAAATATGTACGACTTTTTTCATTCCAAATACTCCAAAAAATAGCACCAGGCACCATTGATCAAGTTTTTTGATAGATTTTCCAACTCTCCACGAACATCATTGCACTTGTCTTTTCTGCTCGAATGTGAGTATAATACCCAAGAATTCAGGTTCAAACTCCATTATGCTTACCCCAAAAGCTTTGCATGCCTTGCCCAATGCCAATTTTGTCCATCTAGAAGTCTCGAGGGGTGATACTCACCTCCTGCATCTTGAGATCATCTCTGCCGTGCCAAGGTAGAAGGAGATAATCATTTATATAATGAGATGAGAAATTGATGTGGATTCACTCCCCTATGGTGATACTGGTGGCCCTAAGTAAAGCATAACTCAAATTTGTATGTGGCAGGTCTCTGCTTCATCATCGGCGCCAGAATAGTCTCTCGAGTGCCCCCTTTTACTGCTTGTGCTTTAAAATTTTGGGCTTTAATTTCCTCCGAGATTCGGTCAAACTTGCGAGCAGCTCCAGGTGGTGAAGATGATTTATTAAGGCATGGGTCAATAAAAACCTTCACCTCTTTCCATTGGGCCGTAAAGTTGGGCCCCTTCCTTTTAGTCTTCTTCTTTGTGCTTGAGTAATTGGAGTCATGGCCCAATTATGTCTTGCCTTTATAAGATGCTGCTGGCTGAAGCTGGATCCGGGTATTTTAGATAGTATATATGTTTACTAGTTGGTGTATCAGACCATTTCTGAGGTTGCCTTGGGTCTTAGAGTTTATGAACCCCATGGTAGTGATTATACTCCCTCCGTTTCAATTTATGTGAACCTATTTTCTTTTTAGTCCGTGCCAAAAAGAATGACCCCTTTCCATATTTGGAAACAATTTACCTTTATGCAATGATTTATAGCCACACAAAATAAATGTGCCTCATTTTACACCACAAGTTCAAAAGTCTTCTCTCTTTTCTTAAACTCCGTGCCCAGTCAAATGGATTCACATAAATTGAAACGGAGGGAGTAATACATAGAGTTCGTCTAAAATTAAATTGTTTGTAGCAAATATGCTTTCTTTAAATAGTGTAATGCTATAGTGTGATGCTTAAGGGACATAGGTTAAGTATCTTTTAAGCTTAAGCCATAACCAAGCTATCCATCAGCAAAACCTCCCAACAAAGTTTGGTCCTCATAAGAAATTAATTTCTTGTCGTTGTATAGGGGGTTCTTAGACCTTGTAATGTCAAGCACCATCTTGTGCTTGTTTTTTTATATTATTGAAATACGTACCTATTCAAAAAAACAAAAAGAAAAAGTAAACGGTTTCTTGTCATCTTTATCCCGAATCTGTGGTAAGATGAATCCTAGAAACTTCCAGAAATATCGTAACACAGCAATTAAAGAGGAAAATTTGATTTGTAGTTGAAAGCAAACAATATATTGTCAGACGTGCAACAAATGTTATCTTTTAAATATTATCAAATCACACATGCAACAAACTCGTAAAGAACATATTCATGTTGTGAGCACCTAATAAAAAGGAGGTGTGACACATGTAAGTTGTCAATAATATAAAGGGGGAGTTATGCATGTATGTCGGTCTATATTCATCAGCTTATTACTTGTATTGGATATAATAGTTAGGAATTTAGGGACGTTATTCATTAGGAGGTATGATGAGCTTGAAGAACATTAGATATAATATGCAACCACAACTTTACTTTGTGTCACTGTGATTATTTGGAGTATCCATTTATGTGATAGTTTAGTGTCTGGTGTGATATGGCCGTGAATGGTAATATTAATTATGGATTTAACAGATGCTTATGGGAGGAGGTGGATCTTTCTCAGCTGGCGGTCCCGGAAAAGGGATGTATTCTAGACTATGTAAGTTGTGCACATATTTGGTACTTAATATGGCACTTACTTTAGCATAAACAATGCAGATTCATTTGACAATCACAATTTAAGAATCTATATACCCTCTTCGCTTTCCTTTTTTTTTTCTTTTCTTTTTTGGGTTGAGAATCTAGGTAGAGTCAATTAAGTGAGCGTTGTGATATTCATGTGGATCTGTACTGCTTACCATAGGCTATTGCCCTCTGTAAAGTTGGATTTGCATGTTTGATTTGTTATTTATTTAATGCAATATTCTTTCATCTGGGTCTTCTCATCTTTCTTCTATGTAATTATGCTACAATTATGAGCAGATCTCCGTGTCTTGAATGCGTATCCACAGATCCATGCCTTTTCCGCATTCAGCAGCATTTATAATAACACTGGACTATTTGGAATTCAAGCAGCCACAGTAAGATAACTATTTCAACTTTTTCATTCTGGTCTAGCTATCCCAAACTTTTTTTATGCAACAGTCCATTGGCTAATCCTTTATCTGTCACATTGTTAACCGTTTTATCTGGTATTCTCAGACTGTTTCTCAATCTTATACATCAATTTTTTGACATTTGTTTTGATAACCGAGCAATCCCCGAGAACCAGCTGGTGCACAGTCCGAAGCTCAGGATATGATAAATTTTGCTTTAGATTATTTTCCTTTTCTTTTTTACTTGGTAGAATAGGTTATTATTTATACTGAATCTCATCATTGATGCTTTATTTGAGTGTTGTAGCTGTGCTTAAATATGACTTCATAATGTGAAGTTTTTTGTTAATGTTGCTTCTGCTTTACCTTGACTAACCATATCAGCACCCTCTCTATATACATTTCTTGTCTGAGTACATTATCTATCTACTCCCATTTTTTAAACTTCTTTTTCTGCCTTTGCTAGAGGTAACATGTTATTCCAAATAATATGCGGGTTGTGAAAAGTATGGATCAAATTCTTTTGTTCTCTTGCAGGAATTCAATTCTTGTTTAGTTTTATCCTTTTTTTGAAATCTTTTTTTCTAGCTCCAGTTTTTCCTACCAGCAATCTACGCCACATGAGAATGTTGTGGAAAATGTTTCTTCAATAGCAGTATTACTATCATCAACTATAAGTGTAGGTGAGATCTATTGATTGTGCAAGATCAGTCTTTTCACCCCGCATTTCACTTTTTAAAAGATCAGGATCACTTTACCTTTTTTGTTGGATAACCTCGTGAGTGTTCTTATATTGGTATGTGTGGAAATGAGGGTGTTGGGCTGCCGAACAGTATGCACACCCAATTAGGTGTTAGTTTGTGCTAAAAGAAGAGTAGGATTTTGGATGAAGTAATTTCATGGTCTTTATATGAACATGGGTAGGGATAGGGGGGAAAAAAATTCAGTCAAAAGGAGGGCTGTGCTAGAAGGGTCATCCTCATAAATGCTTCGTGATTCAGTTTAACATTGTAGCAAGTCTTTCTCGAAAAAAATAATAATTTAAAATTGTAATAAGTTAGTTATAAAAGAAAAATGAAATTGTTGTAAGTTCCCATAGGTAATACTCCTATATATGTAGTCTGCCAGTTCATGCCTCGGGTTGTAAGTCACCATAAGTATTATACACGCTTTCCATGTCTCAGGTGAACCAAACTGCACAAATCATCTTTGTTATTTGGGGAATAAATTGAAATCTTGTTGCTCTGGATCTTGTTATGTATGTAAGGAGTTACATTCCATTGCATATGTCAAGAAAGTTCCTCCTGTAAAGCACTTCCGGATTTCTGTATGTTATTTGTTCATGATACGAAGACTTCCTAAAAGTAGAAGCTTATTTTTTCGTCTCTTTTTGGTTATTTTCTTCAGACCTCTGATTTTGCACCAAGAGCTATTGAAGTAGCGATTAAAGAGCTTACTGCAGTTGCAAACCCTAAAGAAGGTTTGACAAATAACTTTGATATGTGCAATCTTTTGCCTGTTTTTCTTACTTCCCATGAGAGCACATATTACTTGATTAATATGCTAATTCAGTTACGCCATCTGCATTAACCTATTACTGACCGTTTGCTTCCTTTGCCCTGTCTCTTGTACTTGTTTCATGCAGTTGACCAGGTACAGCTAGACCGTGCAAAACAGTCAACAAAGTCTGCAATTCTAATGAACCTGGAGTCACGTGTATGTAATGTCTGCTTGAATTTTTATACATCATTTGCTGGACGTGCAGGACATCTCTTCATGGTTTTCTTGCCATAATTGTTCTGTACTTATTGCTGATCTCTAATATGTAGATGGTTGCATCAGAAGATATTGGGAGACAACTTTTGACTTATGGAGAGAGGTATGCCCTTGTTTCTGATGTTAGCTTTAATGAGTTAATTATTACTCCTAGAAAAGATTACCATGCTGAATTTGGATTTTATTACTTGAAAGGCCAGGATGGATTAGTAGCATTGTTTCGAAGGGCGGGGACGGGGTTGGAATCCTAATCCGGGATAAGCAAGGATAACAACATTTGTTTCATTTTCCTTAACCTTTCCCATCCCACGCAATGGTCCTCCCCAACCAGGAGCCTACCCATATCAGCTACCTCGAGTGACTGTCAGATCTCCTCCCTTTGGTGAAGTTGTTTTTCAAACAATTGTGAAGATCTTCTTCCCACCCATCCAATTCATTGCCTCCCTGTTCCTCGTCAGGCCATGTAATGGTCTCTACTCCATCACTCATGCAAAAAAATCCCTCCACCATAAATCCCAAATAATCCCCATTCACCTTTTCCTCTTCCTGCAAAATGATTGGTTTTAAAAAGTTTGATGCACTTTTAAACCAACTTATTGAGTGGATCGGATGGTCTTATTGGCAATTTATTTGTCTTCTAATCCCACATTAGATGTCACTCCAACTTATCACATTCGACACGCTTAATAACCCTCAGATCTGTTGCTGAATTAGGAATGAAATATTTGTTGAATATGAGAAACTAGGTGTGAGCTTTGCCAGCAATCTTGTACTCTAGTTTTAAAAAAAACAAAGAGTCTTAAAGAAAACTTTTGTGAAGCCCGTCGCGGAGGCTCGTGGGGAATTCTATTTTGCCACACCATGTTGTTGTGTGTCAGTGTGCAAATAAATGCAATGAGAAACTGTACCTGTCAGTTTTTTGGTAGTGGCTTTACCATCTAATTCCTTCGTTCCATTTTATTTTAGTATTTGATTATATACAGAGTTTAATATATTGATTTTAAACTGTGTCTAGTCAAATACTGAAATAAAAGTTTAAGATGTTGATTTCCTTCTCAAAAAACGTTTTAAGATATTGATTTGACTTGTAGCTTATAAAAAAAAGAGAGATTGATTTGACTTGTATATTATATTAGGGGTGTTTGAAACTTTTTAAAGTAATGATTGAAAAGTTAGTTTGATATATCCGACATCACATTAGAATTTGAAAATTGAATAATTGTATAGAAGTAGCGTGGTGTCAAATCTTTTCGAGTGAGTCAAATATTTTGAATTGTCCCAAAATGAAGAGTGCTAGATAAGTTGGAAGGGAGTATGTTTTTAATAAGAAATTCCATCCATGTAGTTGTGGCAAACCGGCGGATTGTATTGGATTTGGATGGTTGAATAGAGAACGGGCCATAAGGGCGAATTGGGCCCAATGTGGTAACAACAGGGGTTATTTTTGAACCCAAATTAACAGACGGAAAAGCTGAACCATTTTGCATAGTTCATGAGCAAATCTGAGCCATTTATGAGGTGTATTTAGGGGTGACAAATGGGCTGTATTTGGGCTGGTCAAGATGGGCTGACTCATTAAATGGGTCATTGCCCAACCATGCCCAAAGTTCACTTGGGTCAAGATGGGCTGAACAATGGGTTGTAACTCGAGCCGCCCAAATTGACCCAAATCTTTGCAATATTTTCAACTTTTAAACAAGCATATATAAAAATTATCTTATGTTTTGGAATAAATGTCAATTTATGCCTAATGATTTCTTTCCTCAATTTGGATTTAGAATTTTATTTGATAGTTCTTCATGTTATAATACTAACAAAGATCAGAATAATAAAAAAGTAGTAAAATTAGAACTTCCCACCCACCCCAACCAACCTCTCACCAACCCAATCCCCACCCTACCCCCGAACCCTCACACCCACCCTAAATAGAAATATTATTTACAGTACTTTCTTTTAATATTGTAGATCGAGTATTTTGTTTTTCATTTCAACAAAATGAATATTTTCTTTTTATTTCGTAGAAAAAGTATTTTCTTTCATTTCAATAAAATGAGTACTTTCTTTTCATGATGTAGAAATTTTTTTTTTCTTTTACACTAAATGAGTACTTTCTTTTCATGTTATAGAAAAAGTATTTTTTTTGTTTCAACAAAAATAGTACTTTCTTTTCATGATATAGAAAAAATATTTTCTTTTTCACAAAATGAGTACTTTCTTTTGCAAAATGTTTTCCTTTTGGAAAACATTTCCCTCCAATTGGAGAAAAACGAATTCATAAAGAAAATAACTTTCAAACATTTAAACAAACCAAAGATGGGAAAATTAGAAAATATTTTCCAGAACATGGGTCAAGATAGAACTCTAAAGCATTTCTATGGGTCAAGGTTGGGCATCATCATGGGTCCATTTGGGCTGATGATTTTTGATGGGTTAACTTGGGCTATCAAAACAGCCCATTTTCAAAATCATTCTAGCCCAAACCTATTAAAACTTGGGCGGGTCAAATGGGTTTGGGTTAGTTTTGCCACCCTTAGGTGTATTGCATCTTAAGAGATTGAATCATTGAACCGACTAGCTTTTATTTTGACCAATTCAAGCATAGGGTTGAGTCTTTGCTTAAACCAAGATAAGCCCCTCGCAAAAAAAAAAAAAAAAAAACACGTGCGTTCTCAACAACAATGTGTCTTTTTGTAAAAGCGGAAGTAGGGATTCCATGGAATTTTTTTGAGTAAGATCCGTGGTACTAAATTTTTTTGCCCATCCTTTGCATCTGTCCTGTATCATATAGAGCATTTAAGGTTTTCTGTGTTTTTCGGTTTTGGATGGATCTTCAGAAAACCAGTGGAGCATTTCTTGAAAGCCATTGACGCAATTACAGCCAATGATATTGCTTCTGTGGCAGAGAAGCTTATTTCTTCTCCTCTGACAATGGCATCCTACGGAGATGGTAATTACTTTATCTAGTATTATTTTTCTGTCCTCTACTTTTGTTTTTTCGGGGTGGTTCTCTCATTTGCTTTTGAATGGCAGTTCTTTCCCTCCCCACATACGACGCAGTTAGCAGCAGGTTCCATTCCAAATAAAACAATTTACAACAAGGAGCCCGCAGACTCATTTGACTTGTCCTTATTTTTGGGTATTTGAGAATTTTGAGTGTCGATGTTGCCTCAATTTGTGGAAAATAAGGAATTGTACAAGCTATAGACAAATTAGCCATCTGCCAAGCTTTTGGTGAGCTGCTTTTCGGCACGGTTTTTTTTCCTTCCTTTTTTTGGTTTACCCGTTGTAAGTTATTCAGCGCTTCATTCTTGATGTGATGTCATACTACTTGATTTAAAATGCTAATGAATAAGGCTTCGTAGATGGGAGGTCTAAAGCTAAAAGTGGGAAAGAGTAGAAGTTGTAAGTTGCCAGAATTCTCTAGTCAGCAATTCTTTATTATCCTCTTGATGCACAACCAATGTTATGTAGCAATTGAGAGTTAATGACGTTGAGCTTTAAATTACAAACTTAATGAAATTTATAGGTATTGGATAGGTCATAATCGACATTTGGAGTTGTCTCTGGATAGAAACGGTCTTATTGCTCTTTTAAAGAAACTTGATCAAGTTGTCTTGTTACGGCGCTTGTGTGGGTTAGCTTTTTCATTATTAGTATTGTTTTTTATGAGTGGGTCTTATGGTGAAGTTACGAAAGAAGACTTCTGAAGGGATTAAATATTTACACGTAGGTGGTGCAGAGTAATTGCAATCACTGATGTAATTTTCATTCGCCTTTTATTTTAGTTTCAGACATGTTTCTGGTTTCTTTTTATGTGGTCAAGACATGATGATAATAGAAGAAACAAAAGATTGTGTTTCTTTGCTCTAAAATTCCTACTATTTTGTGTTGTGGTTCCCAGAAGATATTGAACCCCCCTACTCTCTAGCTGATAACTGAGAACTAAATGAATCACTTCTTTGAATCAGGTGTGAGATGTGATATGCTCCAATTAAACAAACTTATAAAAAGGTTCACTTCGTGACTACATTCATCTTCACGATTTTTGAAACTTTATATTTTAGCAGGACACCTCTGCTCCCACAACATATTTTAACTTGGTGTGTTTGGTTGGCGCTCGCTCTGGGGACTTCCAAACAAAGCCCAGTTCCTTTTCGGCGCTGCCTGAGAGAGATAGCGCCCTGACATGGTTACCTTTCTTAGTATTAGTATTACTCCCTTCGTCTCAAATGCCGTGGTTTTCAAAAATAATTGTATCAAATTATTTGTCATTTTAGAAGTTCAAGACTAAATTAATTATCTTTTTCCTATTACCCTTAATATATGAAGACTACAAATACCTCAATTATGAGTAAAGAAATTATATCTTAAGACATAAATATGGATAAAACAGTCAAGCCTCTCATATTTAATATTTTCTTAAGAAGCGTGTAAAAGAGAAACACTAACATATAATTTAAGTCGGGGGAGTGTCTCATAACATTTCTTTATTTTGTTACGTTTTTTCCTCCTTTTAGGAGCGTTCAATGACTTCTTAATTTGCCATTGGACAACCGCTATGTCACTTGAAATTTCGCTCTTTACGTTGCCTTTGTTGTGTTCTTTCCGTTGCCCTCATCCAATAGTCAATAGGTCAAAATAAATCGTATCAACTGCATATCGTTATCATAAAGACAAAATAATACAATGTGGTTGATGTTTCGAATCTGGGATCAAGGTGAGCAGGTGACTCTATACTCAAGTTTGTCTCTAATCTTAGGTTTGTAAACTTATCTAGTGGGTCAAACATAGGATTCGGACCCTTAATTCAAGCTTGAAATATCACTAGGAAACTAGCAATATCAATATAGATAAGTGGTAACAACAAAAGGCTTTTAAGCTTGAGGAGCAATGAGCAAGGAATATAATTGGAAAAAAAATGATATTCAAACTAAACTGATTTTCTTTCTCAATAAAGGAAAAAAAAAGAAAAAGATAGAAGTGATCTATAGTCGGCCATATGTCTCGATCATCAAAATGAACCCAAGTCCCATTTCTGTCAAAACTGAAGAAATAATCATGCAATTAGGGGAGATGAAGTGAGTGATATTGCTTGTTTAATTACAAGAAAGGCATAGCTTGTGGGAACAAAAAGATGGAGTGAACAAAAAGTGAAGGCCAAATATTAGATGGACCTAACTCCATACTATTTACCATCCTGTCTAAATCTATACAGGGAAAAAACCATAGTAGAATTTAAGAGTCATACCCAACACACAGGACTACACTCCCTTTTGATTCAATATAATTCCTATCTTCTACGCTACCCACTTTCATCCTTTGGTTTTTTTGTGGACAACAAGAATAATGTATTGTCATTCCTCAATCTTTCATTTGTCCTTTTGTTGCTCTTTCCTATAACGTATTGGTTTGTCTCACCCTTTTAGGCTCAAAATTATCATTTTCCTTTTAACACTCGCAGTCTTTATCCTTTCTTGCTTAAGCTATATCTAACCTAAATTATTTGCTTATTCCTTGATTATTCTTCCTGGTTCAGAAAGCTTTTCAGCTATAGAAGGCAGCCTCTTCCTTGTTTTGTGCCTCAAATTATGAATAGAAAAGGACAACAACTTGTGTCTAGTGAAGATAAAAGTAAAGTGATAATTTTCCAAAATGTACGAACTTAGCAAATAATTTTATCCTCCAATTTGGCGGGTTCACGTTTCTCTTTACTCTAATAGATTCTTCTATTCATATGAAGTAAGGATGAAATATCTTAGATCATGAAAAGTGACAAACATTTAATCGTTAACGTTTGGTACGTCTGCACATTTACAATTGGAAAATAATTACTCTCGCTGATACCAAATTAGTTGTTTTGAAACAGAACGTTAATCGACGTTTTAGAAAAATTGAAAGTTAATTTTTTTTTTTCCAGTTACCTACTTCAATTAGTAGAGTGTTAATTAAATGATATGCATAGGATAGAGATAAATAATAATTTAATTAGATAAATATGCTTATGATTAAAATTACTAAATATCTTTCTTAAAAGTCTTCAAAGCTTTATATAAAAGATAGATGATATGAACCAGAGGGGAGTACGTCTAAGAGCCCCTTTGGATTAACTGATTAACTGTATATGCATAGAATACTTTGCTGGATGTGTCCTTAATTAGGGAGGTAGGAAATAGATGTTAAATTGTATTTTGTTCTTGGTGATTAATAATAGTTTTTCCTTCACAAAGAAAAAAAGCTAATAAAGATTAAGTGCTAAAACTAATTTTTAAGCCATCACGTGCTTGAATAGAAATGATGAAGCTAATGATAAGTAGTTAATATGTTTGACAAGTACTTTTCAGGTTAAAATGGTCGAAATGCGCCTTAGAGTTTTTTTTACAAAGAAATTAAAATTTAGGATGTTTATATTGAAAAGGACAAATTGAAAAGATGGAACACAAAGAAATTTAAGGGTTTTGTGTTTCAGAAGGGGTACTTGATGTTTGACTATAATTTCATATTTTTAGTGCATTATTTATCTTATATTTTGGTGTTTTAATGATTAATTATGCGATGTTTGGGCTTAATTGAGTTGTTTTTATGTGCAGGATTATTGGAATACATAAAGGAATGAAAGTTGTACAAAAAGATGTTGAAGACGCAAGAATAGAGCACGAAAAAAAAAAAATCTAAGCAAGGCAAAGGTACCTCACCTCAGGCCTTGCCTGGCTTAAGGCCTAGTCCCCAGTTCGCGAATAAATTGTTTCCTACTCAGTTTTGAACTTTGAGACTTCGACCCTAACCTATAAATACTCCCTAAACATGTCTAAGAAGGGGTTGGGCATTTTTGAGAGGAGAATTCGACCAAGGGAGAGCACGAGCCACCGTGGAGGCCGAGTTTCATCTTTTCTTCCATCAAACTTAGTAATTTTTATGTTTCTTTGGGCGATTTGTTGTTTTGCTACCATGTCTATGTAGAACTAAACATCACGTTCTAGGGTTGTGGTTCTTTCATGACTATTGTAATTCAGATATTGATTTTGATTTCTTGATTTATCAGATTGGTTTATTTATTCAATCTTGCGCTTAATTATTTAATTGCTTGATCACCAATTGAATTTTATCTACGAATCTAGAGTTGAAGTCGAAAGTGAGAATTCTAGATTGCACATAGGAATGAGTAGAACAAGTTCTTGAAATCGAGCATCGGGGAATTGATTCACAGTTAGGATAGACATATGCTAATTGCCTTGCTTGGTTATTATACGGGAATTACGAATATATTCTTGTTGATTCTAATTCCATAGACATATAAGCGTTAGATTAGCTTGAATAGGCGAGTAAGAACTCGGTAGATTCTTATGAGCAATATTAACCCCGTCAACCAATAAACTAGATACATTAAGTCAATTCAATTGAATAATACAATAGTATTGTTAGATAGCCCATGACCCTAGATCATTTTCATCACATTGATAACATAAAAATCTTTGCTTCCTTTATTCAGAGTTCACCATTTATTTTTCTTTATTGTAATTAGTCTAGAATTACTACTTTTGGATTTAAATCTTGTTTAGATAATTAGGATAGTCTAATTTAGTTAATAATTAATAACAATTCCTCGTGGGTTCGACATCCGACTTTTAATCACTTTATTACTTGACGACCGTGTATACTTGCGTGTGCGTTTAGCCGCAATAAGTTTTTGGCGCCGTTGCCGGGGGACTTAGAAATTAGCTATTTTTCCATATTAGAATTTTACTTTTATCTTTACAATTTTATTTTTTTTGTAAATATTTTTATTTTTATAACTATTTAAATTTTCTCTTAGTGTATTTCTAGTTCTCTGAGTATGACATCTGAAGATCAAATATACGAAGGTAAGGCTATTGATGAAGATACTTGGTTGACAAAGGACTTTTATGGTCCGTATTTTTGGGCTTGTATTAAGGGTTGGTATTGTGAGAAATATTATTGATTAAGGAAATATGCGGAACAACGTTGTTTACTAACAACGTTGGTGAATGATTTATCTAAGGAGAGAGTTGATCTTGCACAAGAAATTAACAGTTTTGGCTTGGTTGTGCACAACTTAAATACAGATCTGAGTGCAAAATTTGATGCATGTAACGCCCAATAAATTAATGATGACTTGTCCATAACATAAAAAAAACCTTCTAGGCCAAATTGAGGAGCTAAAACGAGAATATCAATCATTAGATCATGTTTTTTTTTTTATGATGGCAATGTTGAGAAGAGTGCTCTAGAGTTATGTGAGAGAGTAGATAACCTTACTTTTGGAGACTTGAGTGCGTGTATATATGTGATGTAAATAGTAGTACAATTCATGAGTTAGGACGCATTAGACCTCATTCCAATTATTTTTCCACATTGTGTTTAGATAGTAAGATAGTAATCGAGCCAAGCCTATGGGAGAGTCAAAGGATGAGGATGAGAGTGCCTATATTCTTAAATTTGTTGTGCCAAAAAGCAAAAATTACATTCCTCATCTAAAGGCCGTGAAGTGCAAAGTAAATAATTTATTACTTGGCCTGGTTCTCTTTATAGCCCCACCAAAGGAGCATAGCCGCAAACTAGATGCTCTGTTAGGGGTACAATTCATAAGTTCAAGGTGGAGGCAAAAAGTGGTTCACGTCGTACCGCGACGATAAATTAGGCGCTTGTTGGGAGGCAATCCAACTTTACTGATTTCTTTTATTTTATTTTTCTATTATTTTGTAGTATTTATTTTTATTTTGTAGGATTATTCGCATAGGAAGAAAAGCCATGGAAAGTGTGCAAAAGCGAGCTGATGGTAAGAACTAAGTGTGGGGTGCCCGCATAAAAGATCATACATAAGAGAAGTCTGAGTGCCTCGTGAGCCGTGATTGCTTCAACCTTTGGCCTTCCAGAGAGTTTCTTGTACCCTCATGATTTTGTTTATAAAATGCATTGAGGACACTGCACTCTTTTAAGTGTGGGATGACAGAATTCCTTTGGATAATTAGCTTTTTATTATGTTAGCTTCTTATTTTAGATGTATAGTATTTTAGTAGTAGATTAGTCATTTAAGTTAGCTTCTTTATTCAAAAAAGATTTAATTTTTTTTAAACAAAATTGGAAAAATAGTGAACTTTTCTCGACGATGGATTTCCTAGATAATTCTCTTGAGGGATTAAAGTCTAACAAAAAATACAAAGAAAAAAAATTAAAAATAAAAAAAAGATAAAAACATGTCTTTTAGTTTTTCTGAGGTAGTAATAATCCCCCGTGGTTTTTTTTGTGCCTCAATTTTTTTTATGGGGTGTAACTTGAATCAGGTAGTAGTTTTTAGTACTTAAAAAATAAAAGGGGAAGAATGATGTAATTCCTAGGCTCATTTGACTTGTTTCATAGTAGCATATTTAGGTTTTGGCATGCGTAGTATCTTTCCTATATTTTGGAATTGTTCATGTGCTTTTATGAATTGGATAACATATTTTATGACGCCTATGTCTCGTTTTATTGACTTATGTTCACTTTGTACTTAATGCTTAATATCTCATGGCTTTGTGGATACTTTCATTAGTTGAGAGTCGGAATGAGACCGTCCTTAGTGAGTCGTGTGCCATGTGTGGTGAGATTTTGTGTAGTACATGTATTGTAAGTGAGTCTAGAACTTGCTTGGCATGTGAATTGAAGCGAAATTTTAGGTGTTGCTCGCTTTGAAAAGTAATTTTAGGCTTTCTTTGATATTTTTGGAGCTTAATGATTATCACAAATAAAATTATCCATAGTTAGCATGCTTGAACCTATAAACTTTTATTTGGCACCCAAGTTACAAGCCTATACCCTTTTGTTCTTAGTTGACATCATTTTGATCCTTTTACCTCTAAGGTACTTAATTATAAGATGAGCGCTAGAATGAAGTAAGAAGGGAACTTGGGAGGTTTTTGAGTAGAACCAATGAAAAAAAAAGGTGCACTAAAGAATACACCACTAGCCGGAATAATAGAAGAGAAAATTATTGTTGAAAAAAAAATCTGAAAAAAAGGTAGCAAAAAAAAAAAATTAATACATCTTGTCCCTGCTAGTGAGTGTAAGTTAAAGTATTGCTTAAGGAAAGAGGAAATATTTTGGGATGATATTGTTTGTGAAATTGAAATTGGGGTGAAGACATGTGCATTAAAGTTGATTATTTATTGTGTTGAAGTGCTTAGGAGGGTTAGCCATTATTCCTAAAATATATCCTACCCGTCCCTTAGCCCATATTACAACTATGAAAAAGTCCTAATTGATTTTAGATCGAGCGAGCCTACATTAGTAGAGGTTTACATAATGGACAAGCCTATGGTACCTTTTGCATGCATGTGACATCTTTGTGAGAGTGAGAGATTTTCTTTGATATATGTGAGTCCTTAAAATATATTTGATCATGAGATTCGAATGTGTGAATTCTTAATTCTATGTGATTTTGTTGTGCGGGCAGATGGTTTCTCGATGGATAGGTAACGTTATTAGACTTCTCTATGATGTTGGGTGTTCAAGCCTGAGTGCATTGTGAAATTAAATTGGTTTTTGAGGCTAGGATTGCTATGAACATGTTGTCTTTGTTGTGAATATTTTTTAAGTTTGGCATAAGAAAAAAGAAAATGTGTTTTGAATACATATGCTAAAGTTTAATTGTTGCTATCAATCATGATCATTGGTGTAGTGTGCTTCAACTGTGTTAAAAATAACGTGGTCCAAGATAGTGTAAAGTGTTGGCTAACTCGAGAATGAGCAGCATTTAAGTGTGGGGTAGTGATGTTTGACTATAATTTTATATTTTTAGTGCATTACCTACCTTATATTTTGGTGTTTTAATCATTAATTGTGCGATGTTTGAACTTAATTGAGTTATTTCTATGTGTAGGATCATTGAAATGCATAAAGGCATGAAAGTTGCACAAAAAGATGTTGAAGACACAAGAAAAGAGCACGAAAAGGAGAAAATCAGAGCAAGGCAAAGGTACCTCGCTCTAGGCCTCGGCCCGCCTGGATTAAGGCGCTCTCAACCTTGCCCTAGGCCTCGCCTGGCTTAAGGACTGGTCCCCCAGTCCGCGAATAAATTACTTTCTACTCATTTTTAAACTTGGAGACTTTGACCCTAGACTATAAATACACCCAAAACATGTCTAAGAAGGGGTTGGAAGTTTTTTAGAGGGAAATTCGATCATGGGAGAGCACGGGCCGCCGTAGAGGACGTGTTTCATCTTTTCTTCCACCAAACTTAGTAATATTTATGTTTCTTTGGGTGATTCGTTGTTTTGCTACCATGACTATATGGAGCTAAACTTTACGTTCTAGGATTGTGGTTCTTTCATGACTATTGTTATTCAGATATTGATTTTGATTTCTTGTACTTATTTATTTATTTATTTATTCAATCCTGCAGTTAATTATTTAATTGCTTGATCACCAATTGAATACTATTTACGAATCTAGAGTTGAACTCGAAAGTGAAAAATTCTAGATTGCGTATAGGAATGAGTAGAACAAGTTCTTGAACCCGGGCATCGGGGAATAGATTCGCGGTTAGAATAGACATATGCTAATTGCTTTGCTTGGTTATTATACGGGAATTACGAATGCATTCTTGTTGATTCTAACTCCATAGGCATATAGACGTTAGATTAGCTTGAATAGGCGAGTAAGAACTCAGTAGATTCTTATGAGCAATATTAACCCCATCAACCAATAAACTAGATAAATTAAGTAGTCAATTCAATTGAATAATACAATAGAATTTTTTAGATATAGCCCATGACCCTAGATCGTTTTCATCACATTGATAACATAAAAATCTCCGCTTCCTTTGTTCAGAGTTCACCATTTGTTTTTCTTTATTGTAATTAGTCTAGAATTACTACCTTTGGATCTAAATCTTATTTAGATAATTAGGATAGTCTAATTTAGTTAATAGTTAATAACAGGTCCTCGTGGGTTCGACATTGGATTTTTAGTCACTTTATTACTCGACGGCCGAATACACTTGTATGTGCGTTTGACCACAATAGTACTCCGAGATTGCAAATAAAATAAGAGACACTTTTAAGATAATGTTTATCAAGTACGTAAATAAATCAAGAAATACTTAATTGTTTGATCTAACTTATAAGCTCGAGGCCAAACGCCCTACCAAGTCCCAACATCTAGATGGAACATACGCGTCTTATTAAATATAATCAATGTGATATAGTAATAGTATTAGTGCTAGAGTGATTTCCTAGATTGAGCTAGAAAGTTCTTATGAGGCAACAAAAGCAAGAAGAAAACAGAAGCAGCATAGTGCCCCACCAAGGGATGAATACCAGTTGAGTGGTTATTGAAGAAACAAGTTGAGAGTGGTGGCCAGTTTTCACTTTGACCTTTTGGCTTAATGATGAATGTTTTAGCATGCCTATTCATAAGCAAAACCATTAGTCCAGTGACATATTGAATACCCTCACCACCTCCCTATGACACAAAACATGTGCTCCCTATATGCCCATTTTCTATTAGACTTTTCTTTTTTCTTGTTTCTATCACCCGGCGTCCAATATTTATATTGAGACTTTGATTATTTTCGAATTTGTGCCCTAAAGTTCCATATTAGGAGAAGGGAGGGGAGGGGAGGGGAGAGGGGTAAAGTACTCCATAAAAGGTGATGCTATATCAAGAGCTCAAACCCAAAACCTTTAGTTAAGAATATTAAAAATATTTATCACTTTACTATAACCCTGATAAATCAGGCCTTCAAATAAAACGGGGAAAGGTAAAAAAACAAGCTTTTCCTCACACTCAATAATATATCCTTCTATATATCTTTGCTGTTGACTTATTAGATAGTAGGTCTTTTGACTGGCTACATTGAATTTATTGTATTTTCTGTCAGTTTATACCTCAACAATCTTCCTTTCAATGATAAGATGTGTGTTATGGTTTTAAAGTCATTATCCACTCTTATTTTAAATAATATAAAGCTCCCAGAGGAGCAATCTTGATTTGACACAAGTTAGTACATTTTGTCACTTCTCTTTCTTTCTTTGAAAAAAAATTAATTATAACTTTTAGGTTAGTTTTTGCCGAGTTAAAATATATTCCATAAGAGAAGGGAAAGAAAATGAAGGATGTAATTTGTGGAACTCAATAAGTTGAAAGCTTTTTCAATCTTTTAATTAAGATCAAGTGTAGTATATATTTTTATTAATTTAATAAAAAATATGTGGACCATCAATTCATATGATATTAACTCAATTTTTTTAGAGTAACACTGCTACTTGGGACTAAATGTTGCATTATAGCACAGGCTTGTAGCACCTCACATAAAAGAATAAGAGAAAAAAAAAAGTAGACCAGAAAGTACGTAAGAAACTAAGAATGCACAGAATGCCAAGATGATCATGGAACATGTAGAGAATCAAAGACCAAGAAAAACAGTGTTATGATAGGTGGGCTCCAGTGATCGATTAGTCAATAGTCAACTTAATGGTCAACAGCCACATTCATATTATACACTTAAATTGTTTTTTCTTCTCAAACCTATTCATTCCTTTGAACAAAATGACCAAACAAAGGATGTTTGGTACATTCACAAGTTGAATGCGATTTTAACCATATAATTTGATTCCAAATATCCAATTAAATTAGCTCAGCCTTTTTGCCTTCTAAGATATTATTCTTTCTTTTCTCTTTCAATAGTAGAATCAGATAGTTTTCCTTTGCTTTTCTTTTTTAGCCTCAAAGAGAAAAAGAAAAGAAAAGAAAATGTTAGATGGATTCTAGACATATATATCATTATAGCAATCTAGTTTATATGGATATTGTTTTGTCCACTCATCATTTTTTGACTATGCCCGAAAACTAAAAATAAATTAGCAATAAAAATAATAATTAATGGGGGTAACAACAATAACATCAATAATGTACTACTATTGAAAATAGGAACACACCATATAGACATGTGCAGTTGTCTCATATACAAAGGAATATAACTTATGTACATTGATACTGTATTAGTATTTTACACCATAAGTGTATACGGTCGAAATCGGGCATGTCAGATTTCATAAGCACGAGAAACTGCCTCGAGAGTAAGCTCGTAATAGACCAGGCTCGAGCTCAATGACAGAGTATGGAGCATGAAGATCGAAGTGCTTGCTGAAGATCGAGACCGAGCATGACCGACTTCGAGTAAGGCGTAATAACGGAATGGCGAAATATTAGCAACCGACCGAAGATCTCGACGGAAATCCCGAAATAGATCGAATCAAGCGGTTATAGACGCCAATCATGTAATTTATTTCCGATATAAGAAGTGTACCTTATTTAGGATTCCTCTACTATATAAAGAGGAACCCCATTCATTTGTAAGGACGGATTCACTGAGAAACATATACAAAAAATGCTGCTATCTATTTCACTTACAATCTACTACTGTTCATCATTGTTTATTTTTTTGTTCTTTACTGTTCTCTTTATCCAGCCTCGAGACCATCTCGAATCGAGGTCAAAAGCTTTGCTAGAATACTGGTTTGATTTATTTTATTATTCAGATTATCTATTCAATTATTTATTTATCAATTGGTATTGGATTAAATCACGTAACCTTAAAACCACTAAATAAGTTTAATTGTTACTCGAATTTTAGGGTAAACAGTTTGGCGCCCACCGTGGGGATAAGGATAATAGTGATTGCTCAGTACTGATTTTGGTAAAATACACTATTTTACGCTTGTTCTTGTTGAGTGGCTTTGCTTTCCAGTTAAAACATGTCAAACTCACAAAACGCATCCACACACGGTAATAATGGCCTCAGATTCCAAGATGAAAACGAAAATGTAATCACTCCAGGAGTCGAGGTGCCACAGGCTAATCTCGGGGCAGCACTGGTTGCCAACCCAGTTGATGTCAGTTCGCACGTTGCTCTAAACGCGAACCTAGGCGCAGATCTTGATGGGAGTGTACGTAGAAAAGGTCGATCTAGTAGCCAAGGAACACAAGGCAGAGGAGATGAAGGAGTCAGTCTCTAATTGATATTCGAGATGCTTCAGGCTCAGCAAGCCGCTATTGCTCAGTTACAAAATCAACATAGAGCTCCGAATAAGGTCGAGCCGGAAATTACTTGCCGTACCGAGCCAATACCAGAGAGGTCGAATGGTAACGAATCGGAGACTAATCCTGCGGTAATGAAAATGCTTAAGGAGCTCACCAAAAGAATTGAATCAAGGGAGAAGAGAATCGAAGCCAACGATAAAAAAGTGGAGACATACAACTCTCGAGTTGATTAGATACTAGGGGAACTACCAATCTTGAGAGGGATGGATTCGAAGAAGTTTGTACAAAAGCCATTTCCTCCAAGTGCAGCTCCGAAGCCTATTCCAAAGAAGTTTCGTATGCCAGACATACCCAAATACAATGGGACTACCGATCCCAACGAGCATGTTACTTCATATACATGTGCCATCAAGGGTAACGATTTAGAGGATGATGAAATCGAATCCGTGCTGTTAAAAAAATTCGGAGAGACCCTTTCGAAGGGAGCAATGATTTGGTATCACAACCTGCCACCAAATTCCATCGATTCATTTGCCATGTTAGTAGATTCTTTTATAAAGGCACATGCCGGGGCCATAAAGGTCGCAACGAGGAAATCAGACCTTTTCAAGGTAAGACAAAGGGATAATGAAATGCTAAGGGAGTTCGTGTCCCAATTTCAAATGAAACGCATGGATTTGCTACCGGTCACAGATGATGGGCCGTTCAAGCTTTCACCCAAGGATTGAACGACCGGAGTTCGATAGCATCACGGCAGTTGAAACAAAATCTGATCGAGTATCCAGCTATAACTTGGGCAGATGTATACAATAGATATCAGTCGAAGATCAGGGTCGAGGATGACCAATTAGGAGCCCCTTATGGTTCATTATATCCAAATAGGTCGACAGTTAAAAACTAGAGGGACGTCGACAGGGAGCCAAGGTCGAATAAGGACCAATATCAACCATATACCGCAGATCGAAGGAACAATGGTTCAGGATGCAATTTCGCCTGGAACGATCGAAGAAGTGATTGAGCACAGAATTCTCGGGGACTTATGAGCAAAAGTGGTTTCGACAAGTATGCCGATCCCACAGAGGCACCTCGATTATCGGAATATAACTTTAGCATTGATATATCGGGCATTGTTTCGGCAATCGGAAGGATCAGGGATACTAGGTGGCCCGAACCCATACAAACCGATCCTTCCCAAAGAAACCCACTTTTGATGTGCAAGTATCATGGCACGCATGGTCACAAGACCGAGGATTGCATGCAATTAAGGGAGGAGGTAGCCCGTCTATTCAACGAGGGTCACCTTCGGGAGTTCCTCAACGATCGAGCCAAGAATCATTTCAGAGAAAGGGACGCCAACAGGAAAAATGAATAAGAGGAACCCCAACATGTCATTCATATGATCGTCAGTGGGGTCGACATCCCACAGGAACCCATATTCAAACGCACTAAGGTATCGATCACTAGGAAAACACGAACCCGAGATTATGTGTCCGAAGGCACTTTATCATTCAATAACGAAGAAATAGAAGGCATTTCTCAGCCCCACAACGTTGCTCTGGTAATTTCTATCTTATTAAATAAAGTTCAAGTTAAACGTGTTTTAGTGGATCCAGGTAGCTCGGCAAATATCATCCGATCGTGGGTCGTGGAGCAGCTCGGCCTACAAACTCAAATCGTACCCGCAACTCGAGTCTTAAACGGCTTCAATATGGCCAGTGAAACAACTAAAGGGGAGATTATTCTACCGGTGAACGTATTTGAAACCATTCAAGATACCAAGTTCCATGTAATCGAGGGCGACATGAGGTACAATGCCCTGCTCGGAAGGCCTTAGATCCACAATATGAGGGTAGTCCCTTCGACTCTCCAACAAATAATGAAATTCCCAATGTCGGACGGTGTAAAAATAATGTACGGGGAGCAGTATGGTGCAAAGGAAATGTTTGCGGTCGATGAGGTCACCCTGATATCGAGACTATCAACCTCGGAAAAGTCGGACATCAAAGATAAACAATAAGTCAAATAGCAATCACAGCACCGGCCTCGACCGAATCAGGGAAGCGGGAGATAGAAGAAGAAGAGGAGGATTTTTTGACCCCTCATATTTTTGTTGTTCCCGAAGATACCGACGCTACCAAATCAATGAACGAAGAGCTGGAATAGGTTATATTGATCGAGTACCTGCCCGAACAAAAGTTATACCTGGGAACGGGATTAACCCCCGAACTCAGGAAAAAATTTATTCAATTTCTTGTTGATATCATAGATTGCTTTGCTTGGTCCCATTTAGACATGACAGGGATTCCACCGGAGGTCACGTCACATCGGCTAAGCCTGGACCCTAGATTTAAACTGGTGAAGCAAAAGAGAAGACCCAAGTCTGAAGTAAATCACGCATTCATAAAGGACGAGGTAGCTAAACTTCTCAAAATAGGATCCATTCGGGAGGTGAAATATCCCGAATGGTTAGCCAATGTAGTTGTAGTCCCTAAAAAAGGGGACAAACTTAGAATGTGTGTAGATTATAAGGATTTAAACAAGGCGTGCCCCAAATATTCTTTTCCACTGCCTAATAACGATCACATGATCGATGCCACGACTGGCCACGAGATCCTTACTTTTCTCGATGCCTATTTCGGGTACAATCAAATCCAAATAAACCCAGAAGACCAAGAAAAGACTTCATTTATCACCAAGTATGGAACATATTGTTATAATGTAATGCCCTTCGGGCTAAAAAATACAGGAGCTACTTACCAACGCCTAGTGAATAAAATGTTCGAAGAACAAATAGGTAAATCAATGGAGGCTTATATTGATGACATGCTAGTTAAGTCCCTGTGCGCAAAGGACCATTTGACTCATTTGCAGGAAACGTTTGAGATTTTAAGGAAATACAACATGAAGCTCAACCCCGAGAAATGTGCTTTCGGGGTTGGTTCGGGCAAGTTCCTTGGCTTCATGGTATCAAATCGGGGGATCGAGATCAACCCCGATAAAATCAAGGCCATCGAAGACATCGCCGTCATGGATAGTGTAAAAGCCGTATAGAGGCTAACTGGACGGATAGCTGCCTTAGGCCGATTCATTTCGAGGTCATCGGATCAAAGCCACAGATTTTTCTCTTTACTCAAAAAGAAGAACGATTTCGCCTGGACCCCGGAATGCCAACATGCATTGGAAGAGTTGAAGCGATACCTATCGAGCCCACCACTGCTTCACACTCCAAAGGCAGATGAGAAACTTTACTTGTACTTGGCAGTATCAGAAATCGCGGTAAGTGGTGTCCTAGTTCGAGAAGAGCAAGGTACGCAATTTCCCGTTTATTATATAAGTTGAACCTTAGGAGAAACAGAAACTAGATATCCACACTTAGAAAAATTAGCACTTGCAATGATAAGCGCCTCTAGAAAGTTAAGACCATATTTTCAATGTCACCCCGTATGCGTATTAACCACTTACCCACTTCGTAATATTTTGCAAAAACCCGAACTGTCGGGCTGATTGGCCAAATGGGACGTCGAACTCAGTGGGTATGACATCAAATATCAACTCCGGACGACCATCGAGTCTCAAATTTGTGGACGATTTTACTCCAACCCTCGTACCCGAAGTTGAAAAGGAACTCTTGTTAAAATCGGGCACTCATCGGGGGTATGAACCCTTTTCACAAGCGATGCTTGAAATGTGAAGGGGTCCGGGCTAGGCATCATTTTGAAGCCATCCACGGGTAGCACTATTATGCAATCTATCAAAACTTCTAGGTTGACTAACAATGAGGCCGAGTACGGGGCTATGATTGTAGGTCTCGATCTAGTTAAAAGCCTGGGGGCAGAAGTCATTGAAGCCAAGTGTGACTCTTTACTGGGGGTGAACCAAGTAAACAAAACCTTCGAAGTTCAAGAGGATATAATGCAAAGGTATTTGGACAAGCTGCAGGCAACTTTGCACCGTTTCAAGGAATGGACTTTACAGCATGTACCTCGAGAACAAAACAGTGAGGCTGATGCACTTGCAAACTTGGGGTCATCGGTCGAGGAAGATGAGATCAGCTCGGGGACTATCGTTAAACTTTCGAGATCCGTGATTGAGAAAGGTCATGCCGAGATAAATTCTACAAGCTTAACCTGGGATTGGAGGAATAAATATATTGAATACTTGAAAAATGGAAAGCTACCCTCAGACCCTAAAGAGTCGAGGACCTTACGAACCAAAGTTGCTCGATTCACATTGGCTGGAGATGCAACATTATACAGAAGAACATTCAATTGACCATTGGCAATGTGCTTGGGAGCAGGAGGCACCGATTATGTTTTACGAGAGGTCCATGAAGACACTTGTGGGAACCACACCAGTGCCGAATCACTGATTCACAAAATCATTAGAGCAGGATATTACTGGGATAGCATGGAAAAAGATACTAAGGAGTTTGTTCGAAAATGTGATAAATGTCAAAGGTTTGCACCGATGATCCATCAGCCCGGAGAATAACTTCATTCAGTCCTATCCTCATGTCCATTCATAAAATGAGGGATGGATATCGTCGACGCTCTTCGATCGGCCCCAGGTAAAGCTAAGTTCATTTTATTTATGACTGACTATTTCTCTAAATGGGTTGAAGCACAGGCGTTTGAGAAAGTGAGAGAATAAGAGGTTATAGACTTCATCTGGAATCACATCGTGTGTCGATTTGGGATACCCGCATAAATAGTATGCGACAATAATAAGCAATTTATCGGTAGTAAAGTGACGAAATTTCTCGAAGACCATAAAATAAAAAGGATATTGTCAACACCGTATCACCCTAGTTGGAACGAACATGCCGAATCAACGAACAAGACTATCATCCAAAACCTGCAGAAAAGGTTGAACGAAGCTAAAGGGAAATGAGAAATTCTGCCCGAAGTCCTTTGGGCATATCGAACAACATCAAAGTCCAGTACATGGGCAATTCCGTTTTCCTTAGTGTATGGCTCCGAAGCCTTAATCCCAGTAGAAGTCGAAGAACCCAGCGCAAGGTATCAACATGCATCAGAGGAATCGAACCACGAGGCTATGAATACTAGCCTCGAATTATTAGATGAAAAATAAGAAGCGACACTTGTTCGAATGGTTGCACAAAAGCAACGAATCAAAAGGTACTACAATAGAAGAACCAACCTTCCCCACTTCAGGGTTGGGGACTTAGTCCTAAGGAAGGTCACCATTAACGCTCGAGATCCTAATGAAGGGAATCTCGGCCCGAATTGAGAAGGACCCTGTCAAGTCCTCGATATAGTCGGAAAAAGGGTCTTATAAACTCGGAACGATGGACGGCAAACCATTACCAATCAACTGGAACATATCACTCCTCAAACGATATTATTGTTAAGGTATGATTTTCTCTCTTCTTTCATTTATATATATTCAATGCTAACTCATTGCAGGAGTTCGACCAAAGACATCGAGACCTCAGGTTTTAAAGTACGCGTTGCACTCTTTTTCCCTTAGATCGATTTTTATCCCAACTGGGTTTTTCCGGCAAGGTTTTTAACGAGGCAACAATTATGTGCTACCCGAGGACAATTCAATAGTATCCAAGGCTTCTATGCAATCAATTTCGAATACTGGAGGGCAACACCCTCGGATGTTGTATTCTCGAGAATAGTACCTCATGTCAAAAGGCCTCGATAAGGAAGCTTTGTAATGGACCAAACGGTCAAGTGAACCGTGTCCATATAAATTATCGAGCCCCGATGGCAAAACATATACACATGTATAAACTATTCAAAGAAGCATTCTCTCTTCATTTAAACATTTTGTGTCTCGAAGAGAATTATCTACTATACAAACCTTATGCTTATGATATTGCGAGAAACAGCTCAAGAGCCAAAGTGTAAATATACACTCGGGGACTACCATCGATGATAGGCATATTCGAGTTATCTAAACACAAATGCATAAGACCTCAAAGAGGCACCCCTCTATATATAGGCCAAGGCCACCATTCTCGGGGACTGACATTTCAAACAAGTCCGAAATGTTATGGGAAATAAGCCTAAGAGGCGTACCCAAAGGCTACGGCCAAACTAAAGGCTACGGCCAAACTAAAGGCTATGGCCTAAATAACACGGCTCGGAGACGTCCGAATTCCGCAATAACGATAGGCCTTCAAATTCTCTGAAAAACCAGTAAAAAAAGGCTACCCTCGGCAAATAATCAAAAGGGCTTCGATAAAATCAGCCCTCAAAAAACCTTAAGAGGTATCAAACTATTTTTAACACAAACGTGCTAAGGCACAAAAAGTAAAAGGGTTTCAACTGACATCGGACCCTCAAAAAACCCAATGGGTAAAATACATGCTAAGGCATAAAGAAAATTTTATTAAGTATTTTAAGCCGAAAAGGGAGAAATAATAGTCGTCTTTTAGATGCCATATGGGCCCAACCTAAAAGGTCCTAAGGGCTAATACATTTAGAGTTCGAGACTTTGTTCTCACTCAACTCGGACTTAAGGGTTCTACTATTCCGAGTTCAAATAAAGTTGACTTGAATTTAGCTCAAGGATCCGACATAAAACCTTAAGGGGTATGTTACTATAAGTTCAAAAATTACCTATTATTAGATAAAAAGCCTAAGGGTTTACTCTATGCTAAGTTCGAAACATACTCGAACTTAGTTATAAGAACAGTGCAGTCATGGCATCGATCAAGCCATCCAAAATCTCGAACATATTATTGAACTCAGGGACTCGCCCTTGCGCATCTAAAAAACCTAAGGGTTTATCCTAAAGTTCAAATTTGTGTTCACTCGATTACAGAAGCTGCAACAACAAAATTTTCACAAGGCAAAAGCACAAAACACGTTTGAACATAAAACTGAGAAGACATTCACGAGAAGTTTTTTTATATATTGATAAAAAAGGTTATGTACAAAAGACCGATCAAGGTCTTACAAAAAGAAATATTAAGCCCTAACTACGACCGGTTTTGACCTCTTCTCTGAGAGCAACTTCCCCTTCAGGCCCCTCATCGGATCCGCCTCGACTGCCTTCTTCATCATCGTCTTCGTCATCGAAGGAGGCAAGCTTCTTGGCTTCAGCTTCAAGCACCTTGGCTCGGGCTATCTCCTCGGGGAGGTCAAAACCTCGAGTATGGATTTCCTCGAGGGTTTCCCTCCGGGATTGACACTTTGCCGAGTCAATGATCTATTGCTCTCGGTCAGAAGCCTCCCTTAGCTGCATTTGAGCAGCCTTAACATCGGCTTGGTACATGGCAATGGATTTTTCCTCCATGACCTTTGTATTCTCGATCTCCGTCTTGGCCTTAGCAAGCCCATTTTCAAGCTCCTCGATCCTCTTAGCTTGGGCCGAACTTTTCTCTTTGACAATCCGAAGTTGAAGCTTGGTCGATGACAGTTTGGCCAAGGTAGTTTCTTTTTCCTCAACTAGGCGGTCCATATTCTCCTTCCACCGATCACAATCGGCCTTTACTTGATTGACTTCTCCCCGAAGCAACTCGATCCTTTCAACCTTTTTCTGCAGCTGAGATAATGAAGTATTAGCCTCCACAGTTGGGTCGAGTTCGTACTTTATCAAAATGATGCTCACCTGCTTATCTAGCTCGGCCTTTTCCTCATGAGCCTTGGCCAAATTCGCTTGACGATCCTTTATAGTTTCGTCTTTTTGGCCGAAAAAAAGCTTCAAAGCGTTCCTCTACTCTGAGACCCTTTGGAGCTCGGTTTCACACTGGCTAAGGTCAGCTTGAAACTTGGCGAAGGCCTATACAAAAAAGGAAAACACAAGTCAGATTTAGAGAAAAAGAAAAAGAAGAGTAAAGAAAAGAAGTGATTCTTACCCGAGATAAGAGGCGTTGGGCCTCTTCTAAAAGAATAGAAGCATCACCGATATCAAAGGCATCATTGACTCCAGTAAAGCAATCCCGAAAAGGATCCCCTACACTAGAGCCTCTGCCTATATGAGGAGTCTTCAACTCTTGAGATTCCCTTAGTGCCTCCTCAGAAAAGGTCAGGAGAGAAAGCAAGTGACCTGCTGTCATGGTCCCGAGCAAGTCGTTCAGGACGCTCTGATTGATCTTCGGGGTCCTAGAACCGGCCCCGTCTGGTGTAGTTGCAGATGGCCGAGAAACGGTCTCGACCTCTGGTAATTTAGGATCCTCACCCGATTTCTTTTTGGAAGCCTCCTCGACACGAGGCTTGATTTTAGCAGCCGCCGTCAGCTCAGAAGGTTTGGTGACCTCGAAGGCTTTCCTAGGTCGGACCGTCAGTGCCGAGGCATTTTCCTCTTCTTCCTCTTCTTCATTTCTCAATTTTTGGACCGAGTCCATCGTGAGAGCGATTACTTTCCTCCTCACCCTTCGAGGTTTGGGCTTAGGGTCCTCGGACTGCGGGGCAGGTTTCCTCTTCTTGTCTTCTCCCGGCTTCAGAACCGGGGACTTGGTTTCTTCCTCAACACTTGAAGGCCTCAAAATGGCATCCTTGGTCAGGCCTGCATGAAAAACATTTTGTGATGAATGGAGTATAAAAAATATTTCAGAACATGAAAAAGGAGATCCTTACCGTGGTTCTTGTCCTCCCATCTTCCCTTTGCCAAATCACGCCATGCGCGTTCGGCATATGTGGAAGTTAAGGCTAACTTCCGCACCCAATCTTCGAGGTCAGGTACCGCTTGAGGCATCCAAGGAATGGCTGCATATTGAAAGGGGATATCAGGCGAAGTCGAAGAAGGTACGAAGAACAAAGTTTAAAAGATCACTTATGATCGAAGTTTCACTCCTCAGGGAATGACATCTTCTCTTTCGGGATAATGTCGCAGGTCCTCACCCGTATAAAATGGCTCATCCAACCCCGATCCTTATCCTCATCGATTCTCGAGATCAAGGCCTTCGTTGCCCGGCGTTGGAGTCTGATTAGTCCTCGGTAGATTCGAGGCCGGTACAACCGCATGAGGTGATTTAGAGTAAACTCTAGCCCCTCGGCCTTGCTAGAGAAGAAGCGTAGCATGATTACTATGCGTCATAGAGAGGGGTGGATTTGGACGAGGGTGACCTGATATCTTTTACAGAGATCAATAATCATTGGGTTGAGGGGACCCAATGTGAAGGGGTAAGTGTAAACACTTAAGAACCCCTCCACATAAGCGGTGATGCTATCTTCGGGAGCAGGAATTTGCACCACGACCTCGGGACCCTAGTTGCAGTCCTTCTTCACGGCCTCGAGGTGGCTCTTCGATATTGAGAACATGTACATCGACACATGCTCACATCGGCCCGGGATTGATGAAGGATTTTCGAACTTGAAGTCGGATTTTAGAGTACACGGGCCGGGCGCCTTGCCACCAGACGACCAGGAAGAGGAGCAATAAGCTTTCTCCTTCTGCGGTACAGTCTTTGAGGTTTTCGCCATTTGTATAAGTAAAGAAGAGTGAAGAAAGATGAAAAACTAGTGGTTTCGGTGCTAACGACGGTGGCTCTACAAACGGCGAAAAAGAGGAGATGAAAAGAGTGAGAATACTTAGAGGTTTGATTAGAGAAAAAGTAAAGTTTGATTCAATGAAGGAGCGGGTATTTATAGGTTCACGGCGACAGTTCGGTGGCGTTAGTGGCTGACCGCTAACTGACAAGCATTTATGATTTGGGGAACTGAACTGACGGGACGTTTCGATCATATCCGTCACTTACGTCATAAGGACTACGTCATGATCGAGGTTTCAGAAAATCAAGGCTCGGATCGTTTCTTATCATTTTATTCCAAGAAACGCAGGGACTATCTGTATACGGTCAAAATCGGGCATGTCAGATTTCATAACCACGAGAAGCTGCCTCGAGAGTAAGCTCGTAATAGACCAGGCTCGAGCTCAATGGCAGAGTATGGAGCATAAAGATCGAAGTGCTCGCTGAAGATCGAGACCGAGCATGACCGACTTCGAGTAAGGCGTAATAACGGAATGGCAAAATGTTAGCAACCGACCGAAGATCTCGGCGGAAATCCCGGAACAGATCGAATCAAGCGGTTATAGACGCCAATCATGGGATTTGTTTCCGGTATAAGAAGTGTACCTTATTTAGGATTCCTCTACTATATAAAGAGGAACCCCATTCATTTGTAAGGACAGATTCACTGAGAAGCATATATAAAAAATGCTGCTCTCTATTTCACTTAATATCTACTACTTTTCATCATTGTTTATTTTTCTGTTCTTTACTGTTCTCTTTATCCAGCCTCGAGTCCATCTCAGATCGGGGTCGAAAGCTCTGCTAGAACACTGGTTTGATTTATTTTATTATTCAGATTATTTATTCAATTCTTTGTTTATCAATTGGTATTGGAGTAAATCGCGTATCCTTAAAATCACTAAATAAGTTTAATTGTTACTCGAATTTTAGGGTAAACAATAAGGCAAAATATTACCTACCAACCACATGTAAATTGTAATTATATATAATAAGCCGAATTTGGTGACGTAGGAAATAAGAAAAATCTAGGAGAACAAGTAAAAATGCAAAATATAAATGATATTGTCGGTGTATATAAGGTAAATCTTATATAGTAAAGTATGATTAGATGGTCTTGAAACTAAGCCATATTCTCTGCGGAATATATAGTCTTATTAAAACGCTCTCTTTAACGAATCAAATTAGAGGAAGGGAGCAGACATGATCAAGAGAAAGACCTTAATCCTATTAATTAGATTAAGAAAAACATATCTAAATAAATGATAATGCAAAATTATTTGGCTCCTGAAGTTTGCTTTTAGATGAACTAATTTTAGGAGAGTGCTTAAGTTTCAAGTCTTGTCAATTTCTAATACTAAATCTAAGTGGCGAGTATATACATACATAATGTATATATACATATATAATAATTATATAGTATTATTTTAATTGCAGGGGTGATGGTGGTCCATCAAGTATACTGCTTATTTTCCTTGCATATCAAGCAATCTCCATCTCTCTTCTTTCTTTATTTATCTCTTCGTATATCTCTAAGCGACAATACATGCCAAAAGAATCATGATTACTACTCCAGCTCAAAACCCATGTGAATTCCTATCATTTTATTTCCTTTAACTAAATTATCTTTTGTTTTGTCTCACAAAGGAGCCTGCATTATTTTTCTATTTCTTTTTCAGAATTAAATTTAAAAAAAAAAAAACAGAAGCTCTTTTCAGTAAGAGAATCGAATAAATACATGAAATGTAGACTAGTAGTACTTTGTGAGCTAATTAGCAAAGACAGTTGGAGTATAAATAAATATTCCTTTGCAAAGTACCCAAACGGGATTGTTTCGTTGTATCTTACTATATGTTTATTTGTTCAAATTTATGCATAATATTCTATCAACTGATTTTTTTAAAGGAATACAAACTGATGTGGTATACTGGTGTTGTATAACCATGCTTTAATAATGTCTATGCAATTTTTCTTTAAATTTTACTAGGTAATGTAAAAGATAATTCTAAAGTAATTATCAAGTTAAAATTAGTGATGTAGAACCTTCACCAACAAGGTGAAAATTCAGGTACGTAGCTAACCAACTAGACTACTAAGATTCCCCTATACATGTTAAATTATATAGATAGTATAAAATACTCCATCCGTTTGTGAATCTATTTTCTTTTTAGTCCGTGCCAAAAAGAATGATCTCTTTCCTTATTTGGAAATAATTTAACTTTATGCAATGATTTATAGCCACACAAAATATATGTGCCTCATTTTACGCCACAAGTTCAAAAGTCTTCTCTCTTATCTTAAATTCCGTGCCCAGTCAAATGAGTTCACATAAATTGAAACGGAGGGAGTATTATGTATGTATATTACTCCTACTAAATTCTTTGTTTTTTTAGTTATAAAGTGAGAAATACAGAAAGCGAGGTGTGTGTGTGGGGGGTTGCTGTGCTTTTGTGAAGGGCGTTCCGAAGCTTTTGCTTTAGTAGTCAAGGGGACTCGAAACAAAGGTGTAAGAAGCTTGCTTTAGAGCTTTACAAACAAAGAGAAAGAGAGAGAGAGACAGAAAAAACCGACTCAGGTTTTCTTTCTTTCTGTTTTCTTTCTCACACATACAAACATAGACAGAGAGGAAAAAACCGTCTTCATGCACTGCTTAAATTAGCAAAGGAAGTTAAAGGTATATAGTCATAGAATTAGAGATATATATGTGGGCACCTTTTTCTTTATATCTCTTAATTTTGGCTTCAGTTAAAGTAAGAGGGAATTCTGGTGTCCTCAAGGGGTTAAAGTTGGTTTTATATATCTTCATTCCCCACCTCCCTTATTCTTCTCTCCCATTTCTTTCACCTCTTCTCTGCCCTTATTCTCTCTTGGCCTTTAATTTCTAGTTTATTTTAATTTCTCCTGAGGAAACTTGTTAGTATTTCTGCGCGCTTTTACTTAAATTTATAATAGAGATATATCTATCCATATTTTCTCTTCTTGTTGGATTATATTAATTATTCTTTTAATTCGTTTCTGAAAGATTGGTTTTAGTCCACAGGATTCTTGATATCAAAGGGTACTGCTTGCATACCAAAGTTGTCATGGAAGATTTTCAGCTGAGTTGATAGTTAAAAAAAAAAAAAAAAGGAAGAAGAAGAAGTCATGAGTAAGAGTAGTCATCAGTTGGGATCTATTAGTAGTTCTGATCTTATTGATGCAAAGCTTGAAGAGCATCAATTGTGTGGATCTAAGCAGTGTCCTGGTTGTGGACACAAACTCGAAGGAAAACCTGTACGGTTTATTTTACTTTCATAATAGTACTACACTTAATATTCTTTGCTTCCTTACAAAGATTTCAATAATAATAATTTAAAAAAAAGAATCATGCTTGCTACTCCTGATGCTGCTTCATTAATATTATTTTCTTTAATCTTATATATTACTGGAATATTTCTTTCTCTAAGGAAATAACACTAATTAAATGTGGTCATTTCAAAAGGGTGTCTGCTTGTTTTGATTCTTCTGACTGTTTTCATTTTGTGTTTTTTTTTTTTTGGGGGGGGGGCAGGACTGGGTAGGTCTACCAGCAGGAGTAAAGTTTGACCCAACAGATCAAGAATTGATTGAACACCTTGAAGCAAAAGTACTGGCTAAAGAATCAAAATCCCACCCTTTGATTGATGAGTTCATTCCTACTATTGAAGGAGAAGATGGGATTTGCTATACTCATCCTGAGAAACTTCCAGGTATTGAAAAGACACTCTTTCTCCACTAGAAATATGGGCAATTTCTTGTACCATAATTCAAGATAGTTAGGTTTTACTATGTTTCTTTTCTTGTTTGCAAGGGAGAAAGAAAAACTGCATTTTTTCTAGGGTTTGCTTTATTCTCCTTGTCATGTTTTTTTTCCTTCTCACTTGACATTAAAGAAAGAGTTTAACTCCTATGCACTCGCAATGTATTAAATCTCTGACATGATAATTAGAACTAGTTATTCGAAAAATAAATTTGCTAATTGCTAAGTATATAATTCAAAAACACTTTACACTGTCAACGTAAAATCCACCAAGAAAACTTTTCAGTTTGTCCAACCTAAGTAAGTAAATCCAACATTGATATTTGGTAACTGTTGTCTTGTTTAGGTGTTACAAGGGACGGACTAAGTAGACATTTCTTCCACAGACCATCTAAGGCATACACAACAGGCACAAGAAAAAGAAGGAAAATCCAAACAGAATGTCAAGACTTGGCAGCTGCAGGTGGTGAAACCCGTTGGCACAAGACAGGCAAGACAAGGCCAGTAATGGTGAATGGCAAGCAAAAGGGGTGCAAGAAAATTCTAGTCCTCTACACAAACTTTGGCAAGAACCGGAAACCCGAGAAGACAAATTGGGTAATGCATCAATACCATTTAGGCCAACATGAAGAAGAGAAGGAAGGTGAACTTGTGGTGTCCAAGATATTCTATCAGACTCAGCCAAGGCAATGTAATTGGAGTAACACTACTACTAGCACTACTGTTGGTGGAGAAGCGAGCAGTGATCTTAATAGCAGAAGGGATAGTGGCAGTGGGAGCTGTTCTTCGTCTAAGGACATCAATAATAATAATATCCCTTCTTCTCATAGGGATGAATTGTCTGCTGCTGTTTGTGCTGCTATGTCAAGTTACGCTACTATGGATATTCAACAATTCAAAGCTGAACATTTTAGCTTTCTCCCATTTAGGAAAAGCTTTGATGAGGTATCTATCCCTTCATTCTCAACCATTTACAGAAAATCATGTCAATATATATTCTTCTGTAATTTCTCCATTTTTTTTCTTGATTTTTTATGTGGGATATGAGGCCATTTTCTTCACGTGATATGTAGGAGGGCAATAGTATTTGGTCCTAATACTTAACAACTATTTAGCTAGCTCCATCAAACGTCAAATTCATGCTAGACAAGAAGGAAACAATACACAAGCAAATAAGAGATTCTTTTTAGTTTCCGCTTACACATTCCTTAAATAATTAAGAAGCAATGAAAAATATACTAGACTTGCTTGATAATAACTGTCAGTATTTTATTCTCGTGGTTAAGCTATCTAAAAAAAAAAAAAAAAAAATTTTTGTTCCAGTACCAGTAATAGTAGTACAAAATAAAACCAAAGATAAAAAAACAGTAAAATAACAAAAGTGTTTGACAATGCAAACTATTGCAGGCAGGCATTGTAGTAGGTGAAGGTGGTGGTTCGGCAGCAGCAGCAGCTGCACCAGTAGGCACGTCAGACGCGCGTGACATTCACGAGACACATCATGTAACTCATGACCAACAGCTGCACCAGCACCATCATCAGGTTGCAACCGCATCATTCCACATCAGCAGGCCATCGCCCCCAATATCAGCCATTATAACTCCGCCTCCTCTCCATAACACTTCCATTATTCTCGGCCATGATGATGCCTTCCATGTTCCAAGATCAATAATCCTTCCAAATGAAAACTTTCAGGTAACAACAATTTTCGTCCTTATTTTTTTCTCAATTAAGTGCAAAAGAGGATTCTTACGGATTGATTTTAACTTCTCTACGATAACAACCAACTTTTACATTATCATATACTAGAGGATTCTTATGGATAGATTTTAACTTCTAATAAAGAACTAATTTTTACACCATAAAACATGAAATTACTAATTTGGCAGATGAAGAAGGTTACATGTTACAACAAATTAAAAAATGACGTATACAATTTCTTTATTGTGTCAATATTGACTGAGGGCCTTTAAAAAAGAAAAGAGAAGAAGGAAGTAGAGCTGCATTAGCAAACATGCATGATGAGTTTAAAAAACAAAAAAAAGGAACCTTAAGGCGTTTACACATCCTGTTTATTGCAGACAATACATGATCACACATATGATTATGTTGGAGTTTTGTTCTAATTGAGTGTATCATCTTTCGGCAGCAGCAGCAACAACATCATAAACTAGAAGGAAGGTCTGCATCTGAATTGGAACAATTAATAATGGGCTGCACTTCTACTGATATCAAAGGAGTAAGTTTACACCAACTTTTTGACCCTTGAATTCAAGATTTATCATTCTTATAGTATATCATATTCTTCACGATGGACAAAGATTAATAAGGGAAAAAAGAAAGGGATGGGTAGGATAACAAAGTAATTTGCTTCTTTCTTTGACTATTATTTTAACAAACAAAAGAAAAGGAGCTAGAGATGTAGAGGCCTTTTCCTTGATCTCTTTATCTCTTTGTTCTTTGCAAATTTTATGCTCCTATAGTAAGATTACGGATATTGGTACCACAAACGATATAAAAATAGAGCTTGCGAATTTTTGCTTACTACTAATCCAGTTATGTGTCACTCTTTTTCTTTTAACTTTAAAAAAAAAAATGATATCTATATATATTTAAAATAATTTAACTTTAAACTTTTGATTTTTCGTTAAACACATAATCTTGTAACTATATAAATATTAGAAGAATTAATCTAAATAGTTGTCCATCCAATCACTAGCAAAAAATAACGAGCCATATAGTATACTTGTATAATTTATGTATAATCAATATATAATCTATCTGTACCAGCTAGAAAAAGTAAAAAGTAAATTTATCAGATTATTATTATATAAAGATCCCTAAATATTACTAAAATATATTTAAAATTATAAATTAATTTTTTTTTTTAGGTTCAAGTAAAATGAAACGGAATGAATAATTTTTTAATAGGTGTCCAAAATAAATCATTATGTGAATGGGACAAACGGCACTCAATTACATGCATGGGATTCAGCAGTCAAAAGGCAACTGTGATCAAACCGTTTTCTTTTCCCTTCCTTTCTTTTCGTTCTTTCTATTAACACAAGGAAACCATACGCACAAAGAAAAAGAGTTGGCTCTCCCTTATTCCCTTCCAAATCTCCTTTAGCTCCTCACGTCTTTCCTCTCTCCTTTACCCCTTCCAAATTGCACCATTTTCTTCTTTACAATGATTTCATGATCTTTATTTACATATATCTTTCACTCCTTTTCTCCTTCCCTTTTTTCATATTTGGACAAGCTTATGATTTTGGATAACCTGGTTCCTATTATCTTTTGCTTTCGCTTTAGCTTCAAATTTTAGATGTTACAATCCCGTTGAATTAGTTGTCATGGTCAGATTTGCTTAGCTAAATGGAGCTATATTCACGCTTTAGGCATAAACAAGAAATAAAGGACAACTAAAGCCCTTTACTTAATGAACTTCAGAACGTCAAGTTGTGTCAATAACAATATATTTGCATTTGGCTTATATTCTCCAGCATTCCTAGATTGGTTTCTTTTTTCTATTTGTAACATCAGAAAACCCTCGTTAACTTCCCCCCTTAATAATGGGTAGGGGTAAGACTTGAATGGAGGACTTCTATCTGCTCTAGTATCATGTTTAATTATGTGACTTACTCATGTAAAAACTTAAATTATTATTATATATAGGTGAAATATTTTTATTTAGTTAATTATATATGTTTACCATTTGGGCCTACTCCAAGTATGAAATCTCGAGGTGTTAATCGTGCAATGTGCAAAAAGAAAACCTTCCTTCCAAGTTGCAACAACCTTTGAATAACATTGGCGGAGAGAGAAGAAAAAAGAAAGAGAAGAAGCTAAAACCTTTAAAAAGCCGCTTTATGCTGAAAAGGTTAACCATTAATTAGGCCAAGATCCTCATTAATTGGCTAAGAAAACCGACGTCAAACACAAGAATATATATATATATATATATATATATATATATATATATATATATATATATACACATATAAGGGGTAAAGAAAAGGACTTTTATATATGGGCATGTGAGGGTGACGTAGTTGATTATTGAAGTGTGATAGTGACAAATACAAACCCAAAATCTTTCATTTGAATTCTGCTTAATTGGTTTCATTTGCAGGATCAGTCATCCATCACGAACCCTCAAGATGCTGACTGGTTGAAGTACTCACACTTCTGGCCTGACCCTGACAACCCCGATCATCATGCCTAGGAGCAGAAATTTTGAAACTATAAATAGAGGAAAAGGCAACTCCCACATATATCATCATTAGTACTTCAAGCCTTGTTCAAGTTTTCAGAAATAAGTGACCAATTCAACTATATATATCTATATATATATGCTTCTTTTCTCCCTTTCTTTTTCAACTGAACTAACAGTTCAACAACCAATGTTGGAAAACCCAGAAAGTAAGAAGAAGAACAAAGAGAAAAGGAAAGAGACTAAGAAAGGCTGCTCTCTTCTGACAAAATACAAGAGGGGGAACCAAAGCCAAAGCGAATGCATCTGCATGAAAATCATCACCACTATGATTACGATATCATCTTTATTTCCCTTTCTTATTATTTGATTTTTTTTAAAATCTTTTTTGTTATATAAATTTTTTTTAACATGAAACACCATAGGAATATCTGTGCAAAGTGCATACCGAGCTTTGTTAATTATGTCTATGGACAGTCACTTTTAGAGTAGTATACTTTCTTTTTTGGGGTACAACATATTTCCCCTCGTAGAAATAAAATGTGATGTTGATTCTGTATTCCTATTGGGCCTTTACTTGCGCACAACTTTTGATGATGTAAATCGAGTTAAAGCAGCACCTAGTTAGTGATGGGTTCCTCCCATGTGTTATATGGCCATTAATTTTGCTTCTTTAATAAATTTGTAGACCAAATTTTCATGATATTTGTCATAACATCATATCCACTATTAGGCCAAGGATTTTTTGCTATAAATAGAGGAGCTTCTCCTCATTTGAAAACACACCAAAACAAAGAAAAGCAATAGAAGTTAGAGAGAGTAATCCACAGATTGTAGTCTGTGAGATAAATAGTGAGTGTCAGTAATATTGTAGTGAGGTATTTTAAATAAAGAGTGTTATTTCTTTCAAAATTGTAGTAGTCTCTTGACACTACTAAGTTGTAATATTATAGTAGTAATATTGCTCCGCTCTGGTGTTGTATTTACCTAGTTAAAAGAGTTGGTGTCGTTGTTACTCTCTTATGTTATTATTATTATTATTTTTCGTAGATATTATTTCTGGGTGAGATTACTATTTTTTCCAACAACGTGGTATCAAAGCCATGAAAAATAATGGTACGCTATCTTTTCAGTATCCCCGTCTCACAAAAGATAATTATGAGAAATGGTGTCTACGTATGAAATCCATTCTTGGCTCCCAGGATGTGTGAAAAATCGTAGATAGAGGGTATGCAAAACCTGATAATGAGGAAGTTCTGCCTCAAAATGAAAAAGATGTCTTGGAAAAGACAAGGAAGAAGGATCAACAAGCCCTCATGCTCATCCACCAATATTTGGATGATCCCATGTTTGAGAAGGTGGTAGATGCTACCACCTCAAAGGAAGCTTGGGAGATTTTACAAAATTCTCTCCAAAGAGTTGACAAGGTGAGGAAGGTAAAACTTCAAATTCTAAGGCCTGACTTTGAAATTTTAAATATGAAAGAATCCGAATGCATTTCAGATTATTATTCAAAAGTGAAGGCTGTTGTAAATCAATTAAGAAGATATGGGGAGGACATACAAGATGTCCGTGTGGTAGAAAATATCCTTCGCACTTTAATACCTAAATTTGATTTTGTGGTGTATGCTATTGAGGAGTCTAAAGATTTAGACTCTATGCTGGTAGAGCAATTAGAGGGTTCTTTACAGGCCCACGAAGAAAATATCAAAAGAAGACAAGAAGTGCCACTGTAGCAACTTCTTAAAACTCAGGCTTCCTTTAAGGATTATGGAGGTGAAAAGAGCTATCGAGGAAACGGACGAGGCCGAGGCCGTGGCGGTCATGGAAGAGGAAGAATTAATGGTAACAACTTCAACAATGAAGTTAAAATCCACCAAACATTCAGAGGTCGTGGCCGTGGACAAAGAGGAGGAAGAGGACGTGGCTACTACCAAGAAAATAATGGATAAAGGTATGACAAATAAAAAATTAAGTGTTATAATTGTCATAAATTTGGCCATTACTCTTGGGAATGTCATAGCAATGTTGAAGAAAAAGCTAACCACGTTGACGACAAGAAAGAAGAATATGAGTCAACGTTGTTAATGGCACTCAAGGAAGAAGACAGGGATGATTGCAGCTCGTGGTATTTGGATAATGGAGCAAGCAATCATATGTGTGGATGCAAAGAGAAGTTTGTGGAGATCAATAAAATGGTGAGAGGTAAAATGTCCTTTGGAGATACCTCAAAGATTCAAATAGAAGGGATAAGTACGATTCTAATCTCCTCTAAAGATGGTAGTCACAGGCTAATTCAAGATGTTTATTATGTGCCAAAATTAAAAAGTAATATTTTGAGTTTGGGCCAACTTCTTGAAAAAGAATATGACATCCACATAAAAAAAATGCATCTTTGGCTTAGAGATTCAGGTAGAATTCTAATTGCTAAAGTACATATGGCAAAGAATAAATTATTTTCTCTTAATCTTAAAACAATTGATGCAAAGTATTTGAATGCTAATGTGCAAGATGAATCATGGTGTTGGCACATGCGATTTGGGCACTTGAATTTTAAAGCACTCAAATCAATGGGAGAAAAGAACATGGTGAATGGGATACCATAAATTAACCATCCCAATCAATTGTGCGAAACTTATCTTCTTGGAAAACATGCAAGGAGGAGTTTTCCAAAGGAGGCCATGTCAAGATCAACTAAACCGCTTCAGCTTGTTCACACTGATGTGTGTGGACCAATCAATCCACATTCCTTTGGTAAAAGTAAATACTTTCTACTTTTCATTGATGACTGTAAAAAGACTTGGGTTTATTTCTTGAACCAAAAATCTAAAGCTTTTGCTGCTTTTAAAATTTTTAAAGTACTTGTGGAGAAAGAAAGCGGCTATGAAATAAAAGCTTTAAGGTCCGATAGAGGAGGCGAATTCACTTCGAAAGAATTTAATGACTTCTGTCAGTCTCATGGAATTCGTCGTTCTCTAACGGTACCTTATTCACCCCAACAAAATGGAGTAGCAGAGAGAAAGAATCGAACGATTCTTAATACTGCAAAGGTCCAAATATACCTCTGTACTTTCGAAAATAGTCTAAGAATACCCCTCGTTATACTATTGGGTTATCTATACCCATGCAGTCATACTTTGGATTCAAATATACCCCTTATTTAAACGAAGGAACACGTGTCATCGTCTTGTTGGCCAATTCTAAATATCTCCTAATTAATTAAAAAGACCCATTACTTGGTATCCGAAAAATAATTTTCTAAAGTAATTTTTTTTGTAAAAACTGAAAAAAACTAATTTGTTTTTACTAAAAACTGAAAAAAACAAAAATATTTTTTTTCCAGTTTTTACAAAAATACTGCTTTAAAAAAACTGAAAAATATTTTCTAAACCAATGTTTTTGTAAAAATTAAAAAACAAACTGAAAAGCAATTTTCTAAAGCAATTAAAAATTCGAAAAAACTAAAAAAAGAAAATATTTGTTTTTTTCAGTTTTTACAAAAACATTGCTTTAGAAAATTGCTTTTCAATTTTTTTTAGTTTTTACAAAACAAATTGCATTAGAAATTATTTTTCAGTTTCTTTAAAGCAATATTTTTCTAAAAACTGAAAAAAAATATTTTCAATTTTTCAAGCTTTTAGTAAACAAAACATTCAATTTTTTCCATTTTTAATTGCTTTAGAAAATTGTTTTTCAGTTTTTTTTTTTTTTTTTTTTACAAAAACATTGTTTTAAAAATTATTTTTTAGTTTTTTTTAAAGCAGTTTTTTTTGGTAAAAACTGGAAAAAAACATATTTTCAGTTTTTAGTAAAACAAATTAGTTTTTTCTAGTTTTTACAAAAAAAATTGCTTTAGGAAATTGCTTTTCGGGTACCAAATAATGGGTCTTTTTAATTAATTAGGAGATATTTAGAATTGACCAACATGATGATGACACGTGTCCCTCTATTTAAATGAGGGGTATATTTGAACTCAAAGTATGACTGCAGGGGTATATATAACTCAATAGTATAACGAGGGGTATTCTTAGACCATTTTTGAAAGTACAGGGGTATATTTGGACCTTTGCCGTTCTTAATATGGCTAGATGTATGTTAAAAGCTAAAAGTATGCCCAAGGAATTTTGGGCAGAAGCTGTATCTTGTGCAGTTTATTTGAACAACAGGTCTCCAATAAGGAATGTTAGAGATCAAACCCCTCAAGAAGCATGGAGTGGAAGAAAGCCAAGTGTCAAGCACTTGAGAATCTTTGGGAGCATAGCCTATGCTCATGTGCCACATCAAGGGAGAGTGAAGCTTAACGATCGACGTGTCAAGCATGCGTTTGTTGGCTATGATACAAATTCAAAAGGCTACAAGCTATACAACCCAAGTAGCGGCAAGATGGTGGTGAGTCGTGATGTTGAATTTGATGAAGAATTGGCATGGAATTGGGAAGCTCAGGAAGAAACTTCATATGATTTTCTTCCATAATTTGGCGATGAAGAAGAACCAGAGACCGTGGAACTTGTGCAAGATACAACTCCACCTCTCTCCTTAACTAGTTTTGTATTTTTCTTGGGTGATTCTGTTATTTCTTGGAGTTCAAAGAAACAATCCATTGTTTCTCTCTCGACTTGTGAAGCTGAATATATAGCAGGAACATCTTGTACATGTCATGCTATTTGGCTGAGAAGATTATTGAAGGAGCTCAATTTGCCACAAATTGAAGCTACAGAGATTTGTATTGACAACAAATTTGCACAGGCACTTGCCAAGAATCCGGTGTATCATGATCGAAGCAAGCATATAGATACAAGGTATCATTTCAAAAGAGAATGCATTGCCAAGAAGGAGGTAGAACTCAAATATGTGAAGTCTCATGATCAAGTTGCGGACATTTTAACAAAACCTCTCAAACTTGAATATTTTCAGAGATTGAGATCAAGACTTGGAATGAAGAAGAAAGATCAAAATTAAGGGATAGATTTGATGGGTTCATCCCATGTGTAATATGGTCATTAATTTGGCTTCTTTAACAAATATATGGACCATGTTTTCATGACATTTGCCATAATATAATATCCACTATAACAAATTTGTGGACCAAGTTTTCATGACATTTGCCATGACATCATATCCATTATTAGGCCAAAGATTTCTTGCTATAAATAGAGGGGCTTCTCCTCATTTGAAAACACACCAAAACAAAGATACGCAATAGAAGTTAGAGAGAGTACAACAACAACAACAACAACAACGACCCAGTAAAATCCCACTAGTGGGCTCTGGGGAGGGTAGTGTGTACACAGACCTTATCCCTATCCCGAACGAGTAGAGAGGCTATTTCCGAAAGACCCTCGGCTCAAGAAGACGAAAAGAGACAATACCAGTATCACCAATTGAAATCATAGGAAAAATAACATTATGGAAATGAAAAAGTAGATTCAAAGTAAAAGCGATAGACAGTACATAGAATCGACACTATGGTAAACAAATGAGTAGTACGACACAACAATTCCACTAGCTGACATCGACAAAAACCCTACCAGACTTGCCTCACAAAGTGTAACGAACCGACCGATCGTTTCGAGAGTTATAGCCCCGTTTCCCATTTTTCCTGCTTATTTTTGTGTTCTTCAGCTATATTATGATATGTCGGGTTAGTTGGTTCGGGTCCGGAGTGGTTTCAGAGTGAATTGAGACACTTAGTCTCTTTATTAGAAGCTTAAGTTGGTAAAGTCAACCGGAAGTTGAATTATATGTAAACGACCTCGGATTAGAATTTTGATGGTTCCGTTAGCTCCGTTAGGTAATTTCAGACTTAGGAGCGCATCTGGAATGTGATTTGGAGGTCCGTGGTAGAATTAGGCTTGAATTGGCAAAGTTAGAATTTTGGCGATTTTGGCAGGTAGTGGAAATTTTGATATCGGGGTCGGATTGGATTTCTGGAATTTGGAGTAGGTTTGTGGTCTCATTTATGACTTATGTGCAAAATTTGAGGTCATTCGGACGTGGTTTGGTAGGTTTCGGTGTCGTTTGTGGAATTCGGAAATTTCTAAGTTCATTAGGCTTGAATCCGTGTGTAATTCGTGTTTTTGTTGTTGTTGAAGGTGATTTAAAGGTTCGACTAAGTTCGTATGATGTTATGGGATGTGTTGGTATGTTTGGTTGAGGTCCCAAGGGCCTCGGGTGAGTTTCGGGTGGTTAAGGGATCATTTTTGGCCTTGGTGTGATTGCTAATATCTGCTGCTGCATTCTTCTGGTTTCCTCTTTCGCGATCGCGAGTGAGCCCTCGCATTCGGCAAGAGTGTTTTCTGAGTGATGAGATTTTGTTCTTCGCGTTCGCGAAGGGGAGGACACAAACGCGAAGGTGTGGTCTGCGTGTGCACCGCGAATGCGGGAGCACGGTCGCATTCCCGAAGAGGAGTGGGGCAGTTGGGGACCCCAGGTCCTTGTTCTATACATTCGCGAGGTGGTGGTCGCATTCGCGAAGGTCTGAGCTAGTAAAGCATCGCGTTCGCGAGGCATGTGTTGTGTTCGTGAAGAGTAAAGTAGAGAGGCAGTCAAGTTGGTTTGCGCGAATGCGAGAGAAGGGTCGCGTTCGCGAAGAGGGAAATCTGGGCAGACAGTGTTAAATTCAAAATCGAGGGTTTGAGCTCATTTTTCATATTTTGAGCTAGAGATCATGGATTTGGGAGATTCTTGAAGGGACTTTCACGGAGTTGATTGGGGTAAGTGTTTCTCACTTGGTTTTGGTTAAATTCCATGATTATATCTTGATTTGTATCATCTAAATTGTGATTTGGGGTGAAATATTGGGAAAAACGTGAAAGAGTTCTTGAGATGGAATTTTGAGGTTTTGAAGGGGATTTTGTTGTCGGATTTGAGTAATTTTGGTATGGTTAGGCTCGTGAGTGAATAGGCTTTTGGGTTTTATGATTTTTGTTAGATTCCGAGATGTGGGACCGGAGGGGGGGGGGGTTGAGTCGATTTCGGATTTTTGGCTATAATTTGGTATTTTTCTTGTGGAATTGGTTCCTTTAGCCTATATTGATCGTATTGTATTGCTTGTAGCTAGATTCGGGATGTTTGGAGGCCGATTTGAGTGGCAAGGGCATCGCGGAGTAGGATTTTCGCTTGGTTGAGGTAAGTAACATTTTCAAACTTGGTTCTGAGGGTTCGAGACCCCAAATTATATGCTATGTGATTGGTATTGAGGTGACGCACATACCAAGTGACGGGCGTGCGTGCGTTCACCATGATAATTGTGACCTGGGTGATTCTATGGCACCGTTTAGTGACTCTATCCTGTTGATATCCATGTTTCATCAAGTGATAAAGTAGTTGAGCTGTAGATCGTGTTAGATATCATGTTTAGGCTTTGTGCAGGTATTGGTTGGACCCTTAGCGGTCGTTTCTTGCTGTCATCTCACTAGTTTCACTTACTATTACATACTCAGTCATGATCATGTATTTTTATATCATATCTCGGTCTCTGTTATTTATTGATTCATCATATCATTGTTTCGGGTTGTTTTCATGACATTGTGAGCCCATGGTGAGACTGGAGAGGTTGATGACCGAGTGAGGCCGAGTGTCTGGTTATGAGTGATAGTTATGGGATCGGGCTGCATGCCGCAGTGGTTATATTGATGATTATGATACCGCTTGGGCTGTAGGAGCCCCTCCGGAGTCTGTAACACACCCCAGTGAGCGCGGATAATATTATTGAGAGATGGATTTCTCTGGACATGGATTTGTCCGAAGTACTTGATACCTGGAGATGGATTTCTCCACAGGGTTGGATTTCCCCTTTTCCTCGGTACTGGTGACGTATAGTCAGTGTTGTATATGTTCCGGGATGGATTTCCCTGGACCGGATAGCCATATACAGTACCGAGTGGTTGAATACTTGAGAGTGGAGCACATGGTGCATTTCATACAGTCTGTGCATTGGCATATAGAGATAGTTGAGTTGTATACCTTACACTGTTCAGATCTGTATTTCCTTCACTGTTTGAGCTGTATATTTGACTTGAAAGCATGCCTACGTTTCTGCACATTTATTTCTATTATACCTGTTGAGGTTGAGTTTGTCACTACCTTTCAGTCCAAAGTTTGGACTTGTTACTTACTGAGTTGGTGTACTCACGTTACTCCCTACACCTTGTGTGCAGATCCAGGCGATACCGGTTGTAGCGGCGGTTGCTGATTGAGGATCCTAGAGTTTTGGAGACTATCAAGGTAGCTGCACTGCATTCGCGGGCTTTGACTCTCCTTATTTACCTTTGTCATACTTTCAGTTTATATCTCTAGATACTGTAGTAGACTGTATTTTTAATCTAGATGCTCATGTACTCAGTGACACCCTGGTTTTGGGCTGGATTGTATCACTTTGGGTTTTTCTTATGTTTCAAACAGTTTTTCTTTAATGTCAAATGCTTCCGTTAACGTTTTCAATCTTATTGTTATTGGTGTTGGGTGTTGAGTTGAGGCTAGCCTAGTTCTATGATAGGTACCATCACGGCGGTTGATTTTGAGTCGTGACAAGTTGGTATCAGAGCCTAGGTTACATAGGTCTCACGAGTCATGAATGGGTTTAGTAGAGTCTTGCGGATTGGTATGGAGATGTCTGTACTTATCTTCGAGAGGCTGTAGAACCCTTAGGAAACTCCACATTCTTGAATTCCTGTCGTGCGAATCTATTGATTCTAGTAACTAAACATCTGTTGTTTCATTCTCTCATAGATGGAGAGGGCTCGTACTACCGGGCAGGATGGACAGCCACCAGTACCACCAGCCAGGGCCACGAGAGGGTGAGGGCGCGGTAGGGGCATAGATGCAACCCGCACAGCAGTTGGGGCAGTACCTGCAGATCTACCAGTTGCCCCAGATCAGGACCAGATTCCAGTTGTTGATGCACCAGCTCGGGCACCACATGTGCCTATTGTGATTCCAGGCCTTCAGGAGGCCTTAGCTCAGATTCTGACCGCGTGTACTAGTCTTGCTCAGACGGTCTATGTTCCGGCCGCAACAGCCACTTCTCAGGCCAGGGGAGGTGCTCAGACTCCCGCTGCCCGCACACCAGAGCAGGTGGTTCAGGGATTCCAGACACCGGGGGCACCACTTGCCCAGCCGGTTGCAGCTGCTCAGGACTATGTGGTTCCTTCTATGCCTGAGGATGAGCAATGTAGATTGAAGAGGTTTGGGAGACTCCAGCCTCCATCTTTCAGTGGTGTAGAGGGAGATGATGCATAGGGTTTCTTGGACAGGTGTCAGAGGATACTCCGTACAACAGGTATTCTGGAGACCAGTGGGGTCTCGTTCACTACATTTCAGTTCTCTAGGGCTGCATTTAGTTGGTGGGAGGCTTACGATAGGCGTAGGCCAGTCGGTGCAACGCCCCTTACTTGGCAGCAGTTCTCCGTTATCTTTCTGGAGAAGTTAGTGCCTAAGTCCCGTAGAGAGGAGCTACGCAGATAGTTTGAGCAGCTTCGTGAGGGTGATATATATGTGATGTAGTATGAGATGCGATTCTCGGAGTTGGCCCGTTATGCTATCTGGTTGGTTTCCACAGACAGGGAGAGGATCAGGAGGTTTATAGATGGCCTCACTTATCAGCTGCGATTGCTTATGACGAGAGAGAGAGTGTCTGGTGCTACTTTTGATGAGGTTGTCGACATTGCTCATCAGATTGAGATGGTTTGCAGTCAGGAGAGGGTTGATAGAGAGACCAAGAGGCCTCGTGAACAGGGAGGATTTAATAGTGCTCCTTCTGGGGGTCAGTTACAACACGGTAGAGGTCGTCCTTTTAGGCATGCTCAGACAACTAGCCTAGTGCACAGAGGTGTATCATCAGGTCATGGGCCCCATGGTTATCAGTAGGGCCAGACATCATTCGGTGCGCTACCGACTCAGAGTTCGTCGCATGCACCATCAACTCATGGTTTATCTATGTCAGGACCTTCTAGCGGTTATTCCAGTGCTCGAGGTTCCCTTCGGTCCCTAGTGGACGGTAGAGGTTGCTTTGAGTGTGGGGATTTGGGTCATATTAAGAGGTTTTGTCCCCGCCTGACGAGAGGTTTATCTCAGCAGAGGAGTCAGCCTTCGACTTCAGCACCAGTTCCTCCACCACCCGCCCAACCAGCTAGGGGTGGAGCTCAATCAGCTAGGGGTCACTCGAGAGAGGGAGGCAGATCAAGAGGTGGCCATTCCCGTTTCTATGCCCTCCCAGCCAGACCAGATACCATTACTTCAAATGTTGTGATTACATGTATTGTTTCGGTTTGCCACCGAGATGCCTCGGTATTATTTGACCCTGGTTCCACTTATTCATATGTTTCCTCGTATTTTGTTCATTTTCTGGATATGCCCCGTGAGTCTTTAGTTTTATCTGTTCATGTATCTACTCCTGTGGGTGATACTATTATTATGGACCGTGTATATCGGTCATGTGTGGTGACCATTGGGGTTCTGGAGACCAGAGTGGATCTTTTTCTGCTCAGTATGATCGATTTTGATGTGATATTGTGTATGGATTGGTTGTCTCCATGTCATGCTGTTCTAGATTATCATGCTAAGACCGTGACGTTGGCGATGCCGGGGTTGTCGAGGGTTAAGTGGAGCGGTTTTATAGACTATGTTCCCTGTAGAGTGATTTCATACTTGAAGGCTCAGCGGATGGTTGAGAAGGGTTGCCTATCTTATTTGGCTTTTGTGAGGGATGTTAGTGCAGAGGTCCCTGCTATTGATTCTGTTCCTGTGGTACGTGATTTTCCAGATGTGTTTCTTGCAGACCTGCCAGGAATACCGCCTGACAAGGATATTGACTTTGGAATTGATTTGGTGCCGGGCACTCAGCCCATTTCTATCCCACCGTATCTTATGGCACCGGCGGAGTTGAAGGAGTTGAAGGGACAACTTCAGGAACTCCTTGATAAGGGTTTTATTTGGCCTAGTGTGTCACCTTGGGGTGCACCGGTCCTATTTGTGAAGAAGAAGGATGGTTCCATGAGGATGTGCATTGATTACAGGCAGTTAAACAAGGCCACAGTCAAGAACAAGTATCCTTGTCCTCGTATTGATGATCTATTTGACCAACTTCAGGGAGAGAGGGTGTTCTCCAAGATTGATTTGAGGTCTGGGTATCACCAGCTGAAGATTCGGGATTCAGATATTCTTAAGACAGCTTTCAGGACCCGATATGGCCATTATGAGTTCTTAGTGATGTCTTTTGGGCAGACCAATGCCCCATCAGCATTCATGCATTTGATGGACAGTGTATTCCAGCCCTATTTGGACTCATTCGTTATTGTATTCATTGATGACATCCTGGTGTACTCTCGTAGCCAGGAGGAGCATGCTCAACATCTGAGGATTGTATTGCAGAGATTGAGGGAGGAGAAGCTTTATGCAAAGTTCTCCAAGTGTGAGTTTTGGCTCGATTCAGTGGCATTCTTGGGGCACGTGGTGTCCAGTGAGGGTATTCAGGTAGATCCGAAGAAGATAGAGGCAGTACAGAGTTGGCCCAGACCGTCCTCAGCCACATATATTAGAAGTTTCCTTGGTTTGGCGGGCTATTACCGTCGCTTTGCGGAGGGATTTTCATCTATTGCATCGCCCTTGACCAAATTGATCCAAAAGGGTGCTCCATTTAGGTGGTCGGATGAGTGTGAGGAGAGCTTCCAGAAGCTCAAGTCTGCTTTGATCACAGCTCCACTTCTAGTTCTGCCGTCAGCTTCAGGTTCTTACACCGTGTATTGTGATGCTTCGAGGATAGGTATTGGATGTGTTCTGATGTAGGAGAGTAGGGTGATTGCCTATGCCTTGCGCCAGTTGAAGACTCATGAGAAGAACTATCCTGTCCATGACCTTGAGTTAGTAGCTATTGTGCATGCCTTAAAGATTTGGCGGCACTATTTGTACGGGGTTCATTGTGAGATCTATACTGATCACCGGAGTTTACAACACCTGTTAAAGCATAAAGATCTTAATTTGCGCAAGCGGAGATTGTTGGGGCTTCTCAAGGACTATGATATCACTATTTTGTACCATCCGGGGAAGGTCAATATGGTGACCGATGCTTTGAGTCGCCGGGTGGAGAGTTTGGGGAGTTTAGCATATCTTCCATCAGCAGAGAGACCTTTGGCATTGGATGTTCAGGCCTTAGCTGGCCAGCTTGTCAGATTGGATATTTCTGAGCCGAGTCAGGTATTGGCTTGTGTGGTCTCCAGGTCTTCTTTTTATGACCATATCAGGGAGCATCAGTATGATGACCCCCACCTGCCCGTTCTTCAGGACAGGGTTCGGTGAGGTGATGCTAGAGATATGACTATTGGTGTTGATGGCGTGTTGAGGATGCAGGGCCGAATATGTGTACCCAATGTGGATGGGCTTCGGGAGTTGATTCTTGAGGAGGCCCACAGCTCGCGGTATTCCATCCATCCGAGTGCCGCGAAGATGTACCAGGATTTGAGACAACACTATTGGTGGAGGCAGATGAAGAAGGATATAGTTAGGTTTGTGGCTCGATGTCTCAACTATCAACAGGTTAAGTATGAACATCAGAGGACGGGTGGTTTGCTTCAGAGGTTTAGAGATCCCAGAGTAGAAGTGGGAGTAGATCACCATAGACTTCGTAGTTGGGCTCCCAAGGACTTCGAGGAAGTTCGATGCTATTTGGGTTATTATGGATCGGATGACTAAGTCTGCGCACTTCATTCCAGTTGGTACTACTTACTCGTCAGAGCGGTTGGCTGAGATTTACATCCGAGAGATTGTTATCCTATATGGTGTCCCACTTTCCATCATTTCAGATAGGGGCACTCAGTTTACATTGCAGTTTTGGAGGGCCGTGCAGCGATAGTTGGGTAATCAGGTTGAGTTGAGCACAACCTTTCACCCTCAGACTGACGGACAGTTCTAGCACACTATTCAGATATTGGAGGACATTCTACATGCTTGTGTCATCGATTTTGGGGGTTCATGGGATCCGTTTCTACCGCTCGCGGAGTTTGTATATAACAACAGTTATCAGGTGAGCATTCAGATGGCTCCGTACGGGGATTTATATAGAAGGAGGTGTAGATCTCCAGTAGGATGGTTTGAGCCGGGTGAGGCTAGGCTCTTGGGTACAGACTTGGTCCAGGATGTATTAGACAAGGTGAAATTGATTCAGGAGCGGCTTCGCACGATGCAGTCTAGGTAGAAGAGCTATGTGGACAGGAAGGTCTGTGATGTTTCTTTCATGGCCGGGGAGAAGGTTTTGCTGAAGGTATCACCCATGAAGGGTGTTATGAGGTTTGGACGGTTCATTGGGCCTTTTGAGGTGCTTCAGAGGATAGGGGAGGTGGCTTATAAGCTTGCCTTGCCACCCAGCTTGTCGAGTGTGCATCCAGTGTTTCACATTTCTATGCTACGGAAGTATATTAGCGATCCGTCCCATGTTTTGGACTATAACACGGTTCAGTTGGATAGTGATATGACTTATGATGTGGAGCCGGTGGCTATTTTGGAGCGGCAAGTTCAGAAGTTGAGGTTAAAGGATATAACTTCAGTGAAGGTGCAGTGGACAGGTCAGCCTGTGGAGGAGTCCATCTGGGAGACCGAGCGGGAGATGCGGAGCAGATATCCACACCTATTTGAGGCTCCAGGTATGTTTCTAGACTCGTTCGAGGACGAACGTTTGTTTAAAAGGGGGAGGATGTAACGACCCGGCCGGTTGTTTCGAGAGTTATAGCCCCATTTCTCCCATTTCCTGCTTCTTTTTGTGTTCTTCAGCTATATTATGATATGTCGGGTTAGTTGGTTTGGGCCCGGAGTAGTTTCGAAGTGAATTGAGACACTTAGTCTCTTTATTAGAAGCTTAAGTTGGGAAAGTCAACCAAGTGTTGACTTATGTGTAAACAACCTCGGATTTGAATTTTGATAGTTCCGTTAGATTTGTTAGGTGATTTCGGACTTAGGAGCGCGTCCGGAATATGATTTGGAGCTCCGTGGTAGAATTAGGCTTGAATTGGTGAAAGTTAGAATTTTGGCGATTTTGGCTGGCAGTGAAAATTTTGATATAGGGGTCGGATTGGATTTTCGGAAGTTGGAGTATGTTCGTGGTGTCATTTCTGACTTGTGTGCAAAATTTGAGGTCATTCGGACGTGGTTTGGTAGGTTTCGGCATCGTGTATGGAATTCAGAAATTTCTAAGTTCATTAGTCTTGAGTCCATGTGTAATTCGTGTTTTTGGTATTGTTGAAGGTGATTTGAAGGTTCAACTAAGTTTGTATGATGTTATGGGATGTGTTGGTATGTTTGGTTGAGGTCCCGAGGGCCTCGGGTGGTTAACAGATCATTTTTGGCCTTGGTGTGATTGCTTATATCTGCTGCTGCATTCTGTTGGTTTCCTCTTTCGCGATCGCGAGTGGGCCCTCATGTTCGGGAAGAGTGTTTTCTGAATAGTGAGATTTTGTTCTTCGCATTCGCAAAGGGGAGGACGCGAATGCGAAGGTGTGGTCTGCGTGTGCATCACGAACGCGGGAGCAGGGTCGCGTTCGCGAGGAGGAGTGAGGCAGTTGGAGACCCATGTCCTTGTTCTACGCGTTCGCGAGGTATGTGTCGCATTCACGAAGAGTAAAGTGGAGAGGCAGTCAAGTTGGTCTACCCGAACGTGAGAGGACGGTCGCATTCGCGAAAAGGGAAATCTGGACAGACATTGTTAAATTCAAAATCGAGGGTTTGAGCTCATTTTTCATATTTTGAGCTAGAGATCACGGATTTGGGCGATTCTTGAAGATAGTTTCGCGAAGTTGATTGGGGTAAGTGTTTCTCACTTGGGTTTGGTTAAATTCCATGATTATATCTTGATTTTTATCATCTAAATTGTGATTTGGGGTGAAAAATTGGGGTAAAAGTGGAAGAGCTCGTGAGTGAATGGGATTTTGGGTTTTATGATTTTTGTTAGAATCCGAGACGTGGGCCCGGGAGGGGGGGGAGGGGTTGAGTCGATTTCGGATTTTTGACTATAATTTGGTATTTTTCTTGTGGAATTGGTTCCTTTAGCCTATATTGATCGTATTGTATTGCTTGTAGCTAGATTCGGGATGTTTGGAGGCCGATTTGAGAGGCAAGGTCATCGCGGAGTAGGATTTTCGCTTGGTTGAGGTAAGTAACATTTTCAAACATGGTTCTGAGGGTTCGAGACCCCAAATTATATGCTATGTGATTGGTATTGAGGTGACGCACATGCCAAGTGACGGGCGTGCGGATGTGCACCGTGAGAATTGTGACTTGGGTGATTCCATGGCACCGTTTAGTGACTCTATCCTGTTGATATGCATGTTTCATCAAGTGATAAAGTAGTTGAGCTGTAGATTGTGTTAGATATCATGTTTAGGCTTTGTGCCGGTATTGGTTGGACCCTTAGCGGTCGTTTCTTGCTGTCATCTCACTAGTTTCATTTACTATTACATACTCAGTCATGATCATACATTTTTATATCATATCTCGGGGTCCGTTATTTATTGATTTATCATATCATTGTTCCGAGTTGTTTTCATGACATTGTGAGCCCGTGGTGAGACTGGAGAGGTTGATGACTGAGTGAGGCCGAGTGCCTGGTTATGAGTGACAGTTATGGGATCGGGTATATTGATGATTATGATAGCGCTTGGGCTGTAGGAGTCCCTCCGGAGTCTGTAACACACCCCCACTGAGCGCGAATGATATTATTGAGGGATGGATTTCCCCGGACATGGATTTGTCCGAAGTACTGGATACCTAGAGATGGATTTCTCCACAGGGTTGGATTGCCATTTTTCCTCGGTACTGGTGACATATAGTCAGTGTTGTATATGTTCCGGGATGGATTTCCCTGGGCCGGATGGCCATATACAGTACCAAGTGGTTGAATACTTGAGAGTGGAGCACATGGTCAATTTCATACAATTTGTGCATTGGCATGTAGAGATAGCTGAGTTGTATACCTTACACTGTTCAGATCTGTATTTCCTTCACTGTTTGAGCTGTATATTTGACTTGAAAGCATGCCTACATTTCTGCGCATTTTTTTTTCTGTTATACCTGTTGAGGTCACTACCTTTCAGTCCAAAGTTTGGACTTGTTACTTACTGAGTTGGTGTACTCACGTTACTCACCTGGATCGTGTGCAGATCCAGGTGATACCAGTCGTAGCAGTGGTTGCTGATTGAGGATCCTAGCATTTTGGAGACTATCAAGGTAGCTACACTACGTTTGCAGGCCTTGACTCTCCTTCTTTACCTTTTACGTACTTTCAGTTTATATCTCTAGAAACTGTAGTAGACTGTATTTCTTATCTAGACGTTCATGTACTTAGTGACACCCTGGTTTTGGACTGGATTGTATCACTTTGGGATTTTCTTATGTTTCAAACAGTTTTTCTTTAATGTTAAATGCTTCTGTTAACGTTTTCAAACTTATTGTTGTTGGTGTTGGGTGTTGAGTTGAGGCTGGCCTAGTTCCATGATAGGCGCCATCACGACGATTGATTTTGGGTCGTGACACAAAGGTACGAAGTAAGGGAGACTCAACTACCTCCTAACCTACAACCCTAATACCTGACCTCCACAATTTCCTATCAAGAGCCATGTCCTCAAAAATTTGAAGCCTCGCCATGTCCTGGCTGATCACCTCTCCCCAATACTTCTTAGGCCGTCCTCTACCTCTTCTCGTTCCCTCCAAAGCCAGCCGCTCACACCTCCTTACCGGAGCATCTGGGCTTCTCCTTTGTACGTGTCCGAACCATCTGAGCCTCGCTTCCCACATCTTGTCATCAATGGGAGCCACACCCACCTTCTCCCGAATATCTTCATTCCTAATCTTATCCATCCTAGTGTGTCCGCACATCCACCTCAACATCCTCATTTCTGCTACTTTCTTCTTCTAGATATGTGAGTTCTTAACAGGCCAACACTCAACCCCATACATCATGGCAGGTCTAAACACCGCTTTGTAAAACTTACCTTTGAGTATCGGTGGCACTCTCTTATCACACAAGACTCCAGATGCTAACCTCCACTTCATCCACCCTACCCCAATATGGTGTATGACATCCTCGTCAATCTCTCCTCCCCTCTGGATAACCGACCTAAGGTACTTGTAATTGCCACTACTTGTTATGACCTGTGATTCAAGCCTCACTTCCACGCCCACTTCCCTCGGCTCAGTGCTAAACTTACACTCCAGGTATTCCGTCTTCGTCCTGCTCAGCTTGAAACCCTTAGACTCAAGGGCCTCTCTCCAGACCTCCAACCTCTCGTTAATACTGGTTCGCGACTCATCAAGTTAGAGAGAGTAATCCACAAATTATAGTCTGTGAGAGAAATAGTGAGTGTCAGTAATATTGTAGTGATGTATTTTAAATAAAGAGTATTATTTCTTTCAAAATTATAGTAATCTCTTGACACTACTAAGTTATAATATTATAGTGGTAATATTTCTCCACTCGGGTATTGTAGTTACCTCATTAAAGGAGTTGGCGTCGTTGTTACTCTCTTGTGTTATTATTATTTTCCGTGGATATTATTTCTGGATGAGATTATTATTTTTCCCAACAGCGCCTAGTTGGTAACATATCCAATCTGGAGTACTACTTTAGTAGTTAGTATAGTTACGTAACCTTTTGCTTTTCTCATATATATACTGCTACTCCATGAAATTATTTGTTTCTTAATTTTTTCCCTACTATAACGCTACCAAATCACCAAATACACGACTAAAATCTATTTCAAATTTAAAAGTAATGTAGATATTGTTGCACTAATCAAAACAAGATTCAACTTGTGGTTTCTCTGTTGTTGATGAAAGAGAGTCGCCACCTAATATTAAAGGTATACTAGGCTACCTATTTAATTACTAAGTCATATTCTTTATTAGTCTGCTAACCGGTGAGATTATGAGTAAGGGTTCTTATTCTTCTAAGGGGAAGGTGTTAGGCACCCCTTAAAATCTATCTGAGGTAGCTCCATAGGACTTAGACTATGTTTGGAATCAATTATTTATACTATGCCTTAATTAGTATTAAAGTATACGACTTACTGTATATCTAAGCAAGAGTATGATGTTAATAAAAGGGATGTGAGACTTTAAAGAGGATGCGAATTTATAAAGGAGTCTGAAAAAATATGTTCGTAGATATAATTGAAAGAGTTTTCGAAATATGTATGTGAATGGTTTATATTTATAAAGCATGTGGAAAGGGATTATAAAACACTTGGTTTAGAGAATGGATGTTCATGTAACTCTAAGATAAGTTTATAAAAAAGTGAGACTAAGATATACCTTGGTTTATGAAATCTTAAATATTTGACTTGAGGAATCGTTTGACATCTTTGCTGGGCAGCAGTATTTTGGTTTTTGACAGAGTCGATTTTCTTTTAGAAGGCTAGACTTGCGATTCGGATCTGATTTTCCTTTTGAAAATGGGGGTTGCTGTTTTTGCTAAGTTTTGGGGCTTCAAAATCTTGTTGAGAAAAATAGGCGAGTGAAAACATAATATGATATAAACAAATATAATTAGCGAAATGGGGATTAATTACTCACTAATTCTTTTTTAAATCCTATATTTTTAGGGCTTGCCTATGTTTTATATGACTTAAGGTATAAAATAAAGCATGTAATCCAATATATAAGTGTTAAATACATGTAGGATAGAATAAGAACAAAAGATATAACAAAAGGGATTTTTACCTTCCTATACACTATTTGAAACCTTATTACCCTCCCTACTCAAGTTTTAATTTAATTACATGGTCATATACAATTTACCAATTATATATAAATAAGTTTTAAATGAGTATCCCTTTATATTAGGAAATTGAATAAGGAATATCAGTTATTTCCTTCTCCATTTATACTTACCCACTCTCTCTCTCTCTCTCTCTCTACTCTCCTTCTCTGTTTTCCCCCCAATTTTTCTTCATTTGATGTTCTCTATTTTTTATGCTTTATTATTGTATAGAGTTTTAGTGGAATCGATCAATGAATTTCAATCGTTTTAACTTAGCAATTTCCTTTCATGTTGCACAATTGGTGTTCAAATTGAAATTGTCAATCAATAAAATTTGAAGGTGTTTGACTCTCCACCATTGACATCCATTAAAAAGCTTTGAAGATTTGAAATCGAATTTGAGTTTTCAAAAACCATTATTTGTTTGGATTGGGTGTTATTGCACATAATTGGGAATATTATTTGGAGTTTATATCTCAATTTGAAGGTGTTTTGGTAAAGATTAGACTTGATTTTGGCTGAATTTCAGATTGAAACTTGAAGAAGAAGAAGAACACATGACATACATAGAATTGATTGCCGGTTATGTGAGGATAACGAAAAAATGTGCAGAAGTTAAGGCCTCCAACTAATGAACTCAAATCCAAATAACTAAGACCACCATTATATTGCTGCAACACATTAATGATCGTAGAAATTCTATTCCTCCACTGCCACCACCGCCTGATAATGGTTGTAAGATTTTCACACCTATTCCATTATTAAATCCACTAGCAAAATAAAGAAAAAAAAAGACCCAAAAAAAGACAGATGACAACTTCAGCAGTATCTCATGGCTTTGACAAATGTATTTTGAAACAATTATCAAACAGAAATCCCTAAATATAAGTTCTATCTGGAGAGAAGAGGGAAGAGAGGAGAGAAAAAAGGAAAATGGTATAACTAAATCCCTTGATTCAAGGCACTAATATGGATTGAGAGCCTTTTAAGGTGGAATGTATATAATTTGTAAGTAATCCTTATTTAGGGCGGGTAATATACAAAATTAGAATAATTTTAATAAATAAATTTCAAATATTGTATAGGAACGAAAAAATCCCATAACAAAACGCAACAAGCATCGGATTAAACTAGCGAAGCAGTAAACAATAATAAATGAGTTTAAGGAGAGAATTGGACTCTGAAAATTGGGCCTAAAAAAGGCAGGCCCAATAGTAAGAGACGGTTACGGCTGACTTCAAACTTCTAAAAATGCAGCAGTGCTAGGCTTGGGCTTGAGTTTCCTTAGGAACTCGGCTGGCCCAAACAAATGTACATGTCCAAAAGAAAGAGAAGGTCATTAGATACATGTTCTATGTATTCAACCATGTATGAAACATATAAACATATAATTGGAGCAGAAGATGTAACAAACTATCAATATTTAAATACTATGAGAAAATTATACTAATGTGGTGGTTATATATGGCAAATAATTTACATTGAAAATCTTTCATTGTCATTAAACACAAAACCCCTAAAGAACCAAAAGTGTCAATGAATTAAGGGCCAAGGAGAGAATTCTACACAAGGTCGATGCCCCCTTTGAATTCTCCGACACTTTAAAGTTCCCAAGGGTCTCAAGGCCCAAGGCAATGCTTGTGCCGGGGAGAAGCAACCCAACCTAGAGTTAAACTCCACTCCCAAATACCCCTAACCACTAACGCCTCATTTTTTCCTATGAGTTTAAGTACCAATGAGGCCCTTTCAATGTAAACTAAATACTATAATATCCCCTACCACAAGAGTGTACCTTCCTTCCTAACAGAATAACATGAGGATACAAAAACAAGTTCATTCTATAACTACATTTCTAATATCACATGAAGGATACACATATTAAATAAGTCAGATACACAGGAGGGGTGTATAGGGTTGGGGTGGGGTGGGGTGGGGGGACAGAACACTAAGCCTTACTGCTTAAGACCTAAACACTTGGGATCACATTCAAAGGATAGGTAAAGAACACACAACTCAAACATGCAACAACCCAGAAATATAGATGCTTCTGCCTTGGCAGACTAATTATGGGTTAATTAGCTTAGGTCTTGTCACTAGTATATGCATAGACTGACAACACTGCTTGGAATTCTTAAAAGCATCAACAAGGATTCAAACAAACAATCACATCAAACAACTCTTATAGGTGTTATCAAGAATATCAGAACATGATCAGGATTCTTAGTAGGCCTATAGGCTTACAGACTCAAACATGGAACTCCTAAAGATGCTTAACAAGATTATTCTCATAATAGTATTAATCTTGAATAAACCACTATGTTCAAGCAATTGCAATAGAGAATTTCTCATAGGATTAAAAATCAGATTTAGTTTCAGAATAATAGAAAAGAGAGGACTGTGTACAATTTCAGAACAAAAGCATGAAGTCGTGAAGCCAAATAGGGGAATATACAACATTTAAAATTAACATACACACAGATACTTTAGTGGTCTTACAAAGACAGGGCAAGTTTCACAAAATCAACAGTGTCATAAAGGAAAATTAAGACAGAAAAGGTGTTGTACCAAACCGGTTTAACTCAACCATATAACTGAGGGTTACAACTAAACATGAGACAACTATGTTCAGCTTAACAACAGTTACTAGTCAACTATAACAAACATGATTATGACTTATTTTTTATGAAAAAAAATGAATTAATCTTAGCAGGATATATACAACAGAGTTATTGATATTCATGAAAAAGTTCAACTCAACAAGGCTGTTTCATACAGATGCAACCAGCAATTAGATATGAACATGATAATGTCATAGTGATAACCTAGAAGTTGCCCTTTGAGTTAGCAGATACATGTATAGAGAAGGAGAGCACTTAAACACTTAGACTTTTCATGCTTCAGTTAAGTAGTGAAGGATTAAACTATGAACTTTCAAGTTTTGTCCTAATTAGGATAATCAAACAATAATCTCGACCACAAGAATGCAGGAAAACAATGTATAAAGATAAATATCACAATAAAGGTCACAATAGAACTATTGACAGAAAATCTGAAGTTTAGACAAGCATGGAAGTCATTAAGGCACATTAAGAAAACTTAATCATGCAGACTATTAGGATCCAGAAATGAGAGTCATTAAAGTCATATAACATGATAGTTGATATCAATTTAAAGATATTCAAAAACATGACAAAGGATCACAAATCAACAACATCTTATCATGAATATGGAGATAACATTTTTTTATACTAATGATAACATCACAGACGACTACAGTTAACAAAAGAAAATAAGCATATTCATAATATTCTAATAAGATGATCAAAAGAGAAGAGTTAGAGATATACTGACCTTCTCGAGGACAGCAAACCAAACAAGGATTTCTCTTAATTGCTCAAGACCCAAAGCTTCAAGCTCAAAGTAGTGAAAGCACTCAGAAACGAAAAAAAGAGAAATCAGTAAGAAATCCTAGGTTTTGGAAATCTCAGAATTACTCTTAGATGGTTGTTGGTCATTTTCTCTGTTGGGTTGTTCGTGTTTGGTGAGAACATTAAAGCCCCTATTTATAGTGCCATTTAAGGCTCTAGGGTTTCACAGATTCAAAATTGTGAGTGAAAAGTGACGAATGTTAGATAAGGTAAACACGATTGAGTGGAACTGAAAGAAATAGATGTGAAAAATAGGGACAGGTTTACCTGAGCATGAGGAGGTTGACCGTTGAAGCTTTGGACCAGCAATTAAACCCTAATGTCCGAAGTGGCGATGATGAAGAAATGCCATGCATTCCATGGATTTAACATCACACGAGAGAAATCTGAGATTTGATATTACATCGTTGAGTCTAGGGTTCAGATTTGGGTATTTTGAATTTTGAGTGATGAGATAGGAAATAGCCGGCTGGATTCGCGAATTTCAGAAGGCAAAAGGATGGTTTCAGACTCGCTTTTGTGACTCATGAGAGAAATTAGATGATTTGAAGGTTTTCCATTTCGAGCTTAGGGTTTCATATTTTGAATTGTAACGATGGAATGGGAATGTTTAAGCGGAATTCGCGGTGTAGCAGGGACATAAGGGATGATTTAGAGTGATTTTAAGTGACCTTGCACAAATTTATGCAAGGTTTTTGGAGATTGATGGCTGATGGAGATGAGAGAAAAGAGAGAAGAAAGGGAAAGAGAGGCGGCAGGGTGAGGTAAGAAATGATTAGGGTTTGGGTAGGTTTAGGATTGTCTCTGACTTTAAGTTGGGAGATGGAACGGGAGGCGTTGGATATGTTGATAAACGACTTTGATTGTTTTGGTATTTAGGGATTTTAGAAATAATTTAATGGGAGAAATCAACGGCCGTTGGATATCTTTGATTAGATGGTTGCAATTAGATCTTCGGGTGCTTAAAATTTAAAAAGGAAATAGGATTAAAACGTGGGCCGTTGATTTAAGACATGGACGACCCAGATGATTTGTATTTGTTTGTGTGTGCTGGAGACGGGTGACGTGGAATGTGGTGATTGGTGCAAAGGTGATGGAAAGGATTGCCAAAGTGGAATGAGATGAGGTGTTTGGATTGGGTCAGATCTATTTGAGTTGAAAATAATTTAAATGGTAGCCATTCTGTAATTAATTAGGAAATTGCAATTGCAGCCTTTTAGTTTTTAATCCATTTAAAATAAATTTATTTAAACATAATTATTTTCAATAAAATATAGTAAAAATTATAATTATCAAATATACTACTAATTATTGCAATTAATTATTTGTAAAATACCCTTTTTCTAAATTGTAACACTAATTTCGAATTATTAACATAATAGTCTAATTTACTGGAAATTAAGGACTAATTCATTAAATTAACTTTATATGCCTATGTGATGTATATAAAAGTTATTTTAATAATCTTAACATAGTAAATATATTTATAATTACATAATATTAATACTACGTGATTAATTTTAAAACTAATACTTAGTTAATTTGTATAAATAGGTATTTATTACTAGAAAATACTTTTAAAATATTTATTGTAAATTATTAAGTATAAGTAAATTAATTTTAAAAAGGGAGGATCAATATTGGCCGTCAACTGAGATATTGCACGATTGCCTATTCTGCATAAAGGATTAAACATTGGGAATTAAATTATAAGATCTTCATTGCATTTGAATTAGAGACGTTGTGACTTCTATATGCAGCATCTAGAGAGTACACAACTATCTTATCTAAAAAGGGAATCCTTTCTCTCTCAAGAATGATAGTTCCTCTCGGCGATTGTTGAAATGGCTAGGAAATCCAAAACTGGAGGGAGAGGGCAAACAATTCCAGTGGTGAATTCAAGTGTACATGGTGGGCAGAAAGGCATTCTAGTACAGTCTAGTGACACAACGAAGACAAAGGACATCAATGTACTACAAGTAATTGTGCCGTTTGATCTGAGTCAAAACTGAAAAATGGTAACACCGGTAGGATCTCTGGCAGGATGTAGCAGCAACATGCCGATGAAATTGCGAAGCTCGGGAAGAACCTCATGGGCAGATTTGGTTGAAGTAGAAATTGATGGAGGTAATTCTCGAACACTAATTCCTAATGGGGCTAACACTTAGAGTAAAATAGTCGGGATGGTGCCGATAAATGAGGAATTTGACCTATCTAATGGAGGACATCAAGAAGAGGTCGAGTATTGGGGCACTGCAGTTATATGCCATATTTTGGGATCGAACTCTCTCCAAATGGTAACGGAAGGGTATTTCAAGAGAATTTGGGTATTGACAACTGACAAGGTTGCTCAGGTGAATTGAGGCATATTCCTTGTTCGATCTCATAACTCCGAGAATAAATGAAAAGCTGTAGAAGTGTTCAGATGTTTGATAGAAAACCTATAGTGGTTAAACCATGGAGGCCTTATATTGAAATTATGAAAGAAAAAGCGGACAAGGTACCCATCTGGAATAGGCTAATAGGCCTAGATATCAAATATTGAGGTAAATCAACATTGATAAAGATAGCTGGATTGGTTGGCAATCCACTGAAGGTTGATAAAGCAACTACACAAAACGATAAACTGAAATTTGCTAGGGTACTTGTGGAGATGCCTCTAGATCAAAGCTACCCCTCTGGGATCATGATGTAGTTAGTAAAATTACAGAGGAAAAGGTAGAATATGAATGGAGACCAATAATGTGCACCCAATATAGAAATTTTGGACATGACATTAGTAAATGCAGAAGACAACATAAGGATAAAGCTAAAGGTGAACATCTAAAGGAAGGGCAACAGAAGAAAGAGGAAGTAATAACAAACAAAGCTAAACAAGTAAAGTCCAATGATGGAAGTAAAAATTGAAAAGAGAAGGTTGACAGTGAATCATCACCTAGACATCAAGCTAGTATGCAGAAACAATAATAGTCACTAAGAACTCCTTTGATGCCTTGGGAAGAGAAGAGGAGTTAAACACTCAATAGAGTCAACAACGTAAAATATTGTCAATACCTTCAAGTTCTGAGCAAAGAATGAATGGTAAGAGTAAGTGGGATCCACATCCCTAATGGAAAATCTAGGCTTCTGGAATGCAAGGGATCCAAATAGGTCTTCCAAGCAAAATGAGATGCAAGTGTTTATGCATAACTCCAAGGTAGGCCTATTTGGACTTTTGGAAACTAAGATTAAGAGAGCCAAAACTTATTAGGGCCTCTCTTAATATTTGTAATGGTTGGGAATTTACTACCAATCTATTAGCACACCTGGGAGGTATAATATGGTTAGTATGGAAGACGATGATGTTCAATGTGGACATAGTGCTAGTTACTGAGTAGCTAATTCATGACTTGGTGCAACATAAGGGGACTAATAAGGTGTTTAGTGTAACCTTGATGTATGGATATAATGATCACATTATGAGAATGAGCCTATGGAGTGAGATCAATGAACTAAGTGGACACATTAATGGTCTATGGGCAGTCATGTGAGATTTTAACTGTGTACTAAATAGAGATGAAAGAATAGGAAATCAAACTGAGATGAAAGAATAGAGATGAAAGAATAGGAATAAAACTAAATCATCTTTATTTTGCAAATAACATGCTAATTTTTTGGATAGGAGAATTTTTACCAATGGTACTTATGCTGAGAGGCCTCAAATCTTTCTCTATGTTTTAGGTCTTACTGCTAATGCTGCAAAGTCTCATATATTTACTGCAAACATTGATAGTCAAGTGGTCAAAGATCTGTTTAAGCTGATTGGATATACAAAAGGTGTGTTTCCTTTTACGTACCTAGGAGTTCCTATCTTATCTAAAAAATATTCAGTAGTGGAGATGCTGGTAGAGAAACATTATGATGACACCTAACATGCTGGCTAGGTGAACTAATATATATAATTACAAGCATTCAATTATAATAGAAAGACTTATATCAATATTCTAAAGTGGTCTGGAGCAACATGTAGCCCCAGAACTAGTGTCATTGAGTACATGAACTCTAATGAGTTCTTAACATAAAGTCTTAAATAAAAATGATACTGTCTGAATTAAGTGAACACTACTGAAGATAATGGAAAGGTGACTTCAAGGCCTGCAAATGGGCATGCAACATTATCTCGAGTCTCCCAACGTCAACAACTAAGCACTTCTAAGGACTCCGTTGGTACTAATACCTGAATCTGCACAAGAAGTGTAGAAGTGTAGTATGAGTACAACCGACCCAATATACTCACTAAGTATTGATCCTAACCTCAACGAGCTAGTGATGAGGCTAAGCCAAAACACTCACTTTATAAACATGTACAAGTAATAGGAAGAAAACAAAATAATAGAGAGACCATAACAATAAAAGCTTCAAATCGGAGAAACACTAAACAAGTTTTGCAAAAATAACTTCATAATCATAACTTAGTGAACCAATTCTACCAAGAATAAGCAATGTACAAGATACAAGCACAAGATATCACGTTCATTGTGGCGATAAACCCGATATAATCTCAATGCGGTGAGCAACCCGATCCAATGGCAATGCCGTTGCAGCTTGTATCCTGGTCCTTTTGTGATATCATTGTAGTGTGCAACCCGATCTAATTGTAACATCATTGTGGAGCGCAACCCGATTCAATTATAATATTATTGCGACATGCAGCATGATCCAATCATGACATTGTTGCGGCATGCAACCCAATCCAATTATAACATCATTGCAGCGTGCAACCTCATCCAACATACCAATCCACATGAGAATACCCATGGGGCAACAATTCTCATACTTACTAAAGATATGTGTATCAATCATAAGCATGGTAAAGTGCATAAATCCAGAATGGAGAGGTGAATAAGCACAATATGCCATGGAAACGATAAGCAGGCCTAAGGTACAATAGGCAAATCAACATTTCATGAGTGCACGACCCGAAATTCCCACCTTTGGGACCGTGATGACGCCTAACATTTCACTTGCTAGGCAAGTCAAAGTTAGAATAATCTTAACCATTTTTAACAAATCGAATTAAACGGAAGTCAATTACTGAAATAAAGTGCGGAAGACCATAATAACTGAATCATCAATATACATACCTGAATCTGGTGTCACAAGTACACGAGATACTAGAATAATACAAATAAAAGTCTAAATAAAATTCAAGCTGTTTGAAAGATAATACATAACTAAGATAAGGTAGAAGGAACTTCAGAACTGGGGACACTGTGGAGTTATACCTCAAGTCTCCTCTGGGTAGCTGAATCCGAGCAAGTCTATGGTACGCCTCCGGGACCAACTCTAAAATCTTCACAAGAAGTGCAAAGTGTAGTATGAGTACAACAGACCCCATGTACTCTGTAAGTGTCGAACCTAACCTCGACGAAGTAGTGACGAGACTATGATAAGACACGTACAGAAACAACTTGTACAAGCATATACAAATACAAAGAAACAATAACATAATAATTAACAATTTATCAATTTGGGAGGGAACATGCGAAAGGGAATGATAGAAATTTCAGCAGGAGAAGCGTCACGTAGCATCCAATTAATTCATCAATAATAAAATGAGCAGCTGATAATAAGAAAATGGCATGGCACCACCCTTCGTGCTTTTACTCTCATTCTTCCCATAAATTTATAAATAAATAAATAAGACTGGCACGACATCATCATTCATACTTTAACTCTCTTCTGGAATGACATCACCCTTCGTGCTTTAACTCAATTTTGGCACGACATCACCCTTTGTACTTTTACACTCTTTGAAAATAGCATGGCATCACCTTTCGTGCTTTTACATTCTTCCTCACCATGACAAGGATAATATAAATCATATAAATGGCACGGCAATACCCTTCGTACTTTTACACTCTTCCACAATATTCAACAATAATTAAATCAATAATAATTTCATGAATAATGATCAAATAATTAATAATAAACTTAAGATGGGATTTCTTAATTAAATAGGCAAGTATTCAAAATGAACAAATTCCTCCAGCATGCTTTGAATCAACCACAATGCATAAGTATTCGTCACCTCACATATATGTTGTACCCGCACATTAAATCAAGTAGCAAATAGACAAACAAGTCCTACTCCCTCAAGTCAAGGTTAACCACGACAGTTACCTCTCTTCCCAACCAAATTCAAGATTCCAATAAACTTTTGCCTCACGAATTGGTGTCCTAAAGTTTCAAATCTAGTCATAAACAATCCAATATACTCAACACGAATCGTAGGAATTAATTCCATATGAAATTATTAATTTTCCGAATTAAAATCCGAAATTCATCTAAAAAAAATTAACAGTGGGTCCCACGTCTCGAATCTCGGAAAAACTCATGAAATCCAAACACCCATTCCGAGACGAGTCCAACCATAAAAAATTTATCAAAATCCGATGTCAAATGGACCTTCAAATCCTAAATTTTCGTTTTTGGAAAGTTTTTACAAAAATTCCAATTTCTTCCATAAAAATCCGAAATAAATGATGAATATAGACATGAATTTATGAAATATCATCAATATATGATAAGGAACACTTACCCAGTTCGAATTTGTGAAAACCCCTCTGAAAATCGCCCAAACCGAGCTCCCCACTATATTTTTGTTAATAATGGCAAAACTCCCCATTTTATGGGGGGTTTTATGTCTGTAGCACCACAGGTGGCATGGGGCGCTGCCTATGACGCCGTTTCCAGAACTTCCAGAAGTCCCAGCACCAGGGATAGCGCCCACGCTACCCTGGACGGTGACGACGAGAATTGTTTTATCCCGACACGGAAATGGGCATATCTCTCATACGATGTCCGAATTCGACGATTCTTTTTGCTATGGCCTTGAAATTTCAATACGGATCTAATGCTTTAATCAAAACTGAATTTGGAGCTCATTTGCTTAATGTGATACGACTTATTCTTGAAGAAACGACTTCGAAACTACAATTCACACCTCAATTCGGACTTATGAGTTTCAAACTTTTTCACATTTTAAAACCTGTGCCGAAACGTATTAAATGAATCCGAAATGATTTCAAATTTGGAGCACAAGTCATATATGACATAACAGAGCTATTCCAACTCTCAGAATCTTAATCCGAGTTCAATATCGATAAAATCAAATTTACGGTCAAACTTTGGAAATCTTTAGCCTTTAAATTTCTAGTTTCCGTTAAATGGCGATAATTCGAGGTAGGGACCTCCGAATTTGATTCTAGGCATACGTTCAAGTCCCAAATCACGATACGGACCTACCGGAACTTTCAAAATACTGATCCGGGTCCATTTTCTCGAAACATTGACCGAAGTCCACTCAAATGAGTTTTAATCAATTTTTCACATAAAAACTTTCCGGAAAAACTTACGGGCTGCGCCCGCAAGTCGAGGGATGCTGAAGGGTGCTATTCGAAGCCTCAGAACACATATATGAATGTTTAAAATTAAAGATGATATATTGGGTCATCACATTCTCCACCTCTAAAACAAACATTCGTCCTCGAACGGAATTAGAAAATTACCCAAGCTGGTGAAAAGGTATGGATATTTACTCCGTATGTCCGACTCGGACTCCCAGGTAGCTGTCTCAATCGACTGACCTCTCTATTGCAACCGAACTGAAGGATAACTATTAGACCTCAACTGTCGGACCTGCCGGGCTAGAATAACTACCAGCTCCTCTTCATAAGTCAAATCCTTGTCCAATTGGACTGAGCTAAAATCTATCACATGGGACATATCACCATGATATTTTCGGAGCATAGACACATGGAACACCGGATGAACTGCTGATAAATTAGGTAGTAGTGCAAGCCCGTAGGCTACTTCACCCACCCTTTCAAGAATTTCAAAGGGTTAGATATACCTAGGGCTTAACTTTCCCTTCTTTCCGAACCTCATTACACCCTTCATAGGTGAAAACCAGAGCAATATTCTTTCTCCAACCATGAATGCAACATCACGAACTTTACGGCCGGCATAACCCTTTTTCCTAGACTGAGCTGTGCGAAGTCGATCCTAAATAATCTTGACCTTATTCAAGGCATCCTGTACCAAATCGGTACCCAACAATCGAGCCTCTCTCGGTTCAAACCAGCCAACTGTCGAACGACATCGCCTCCTGTATAATACTTCATATGGAGCCATCTGAATGCTCGACTGGTAGCTATTTTTATAGGCAGACTCCGCAAGCGACAATAATCGATCCCAAGAACTTCCAAAATCCATAACACAAGCTCGAAGCATATCCTCAAATATTTGAATAGTGCGCTCGGATTGTGTGTCCGTGTGAGGATGAAATGTTGTACGCAACTCAACTCGTGTGCCTAACTCACGTTGTACAACCCTCTAGAAGTGCGAGGTGAACTACGTACCTTGATCAGAAATGATGGAGGCGGGCACACCGTGAAGGCGGAGAATCTCGCACATGTAAATCTCCGCTAACCGCTCTGAAGAATAGGTAACTGCTACTGGAATGAAATGTGTTGACTTGGTCAACCTTTCCACAATGACCCATACTGCATCGAACTTCCTTTGAGTCCGTGGGAGTCCAACAACAAAATCCATAGTGATATGCTCCCACTTCCACTCAGGAATTTCTAACTTCTGAAGTAAACCACCAGGTCTCTGATGTTCGTACTTGACTTGCTGACAATTTAGACACCGAGATACATATGCAACTATATCCTTCTTCATTCTCCTCCACCAATAATGTTGCCACGAAGCTTGATACATTTTGGCGGCACCCGGATGAATAGAATACCGAGAACTGTGGGCCTCTACAAGAATTAATTCACGAAGCCTATCCACATTAGGAACAAGAATACGACCCTGCATCCGCAGAACTCCATCTTCCCCTACAACAACCTGCTTGGCATAACCTTGCCGTACCGTGTCCTTAAGGACAAGCAAATGAGGATCATCATATTGTTGCTCTCTGATGTGCTCATATAAGGAAGACCGAGCAACTTTGCAAGCTAGAACCCGACTGGACTCTGAAACATCTAACCTCACAAACTGATTGGCTAAAGTCTCAACATCTATAGCTAATGGCCTCTCCCCAAACGGAATATATGCAAGGCTGCCCATACTTACAACCTTTCTACTCAAAGCATCGCCCACCACATTGGCCTTTCCGGGGTGATACAAAATGGTGATATCATAGTCTTTCAATAACTCCAACCATCTTCTCTACCTCAAATTGATATCTTTTTGTTTGAACAGATACTATAGGCTACGATGATCAGTAAATACCTCACACGAGACACCGTAAAGGTAATGCCTCTAAATCTTCAGCGCATGGACAATGGCTGTCAATTCTAAGTCATGAACAGGATAATTCTTCTCATGAACTTTCAACTGCCGCGACACATATACAATCATCCTGCCATCTTGCATCAATATTGCATCAAGCCCAATGCGAGATGCATCACAATACACCGTATAAAATCCTGAACCTGTGGGTAACACCAATACTGGTGCCGTAGTCAAAGCAGTCTTGAGCTTCTGAAAGCTCAACTCACATTTGTCGGACCATCTGAATGGGGCACCCTTCTGGGTCAATTTGGTCAATGAGGATGCTATGGATGAAAACCGCTCCACAAATCGACGGTAATAACCTGCTAACCCCAGGAAACTCCGGATCTCTATAGCTGAAGTAGGTCTAGGCCAATTCTGAACTGCCTCAATCTTCTTAGGATCTACTTTTATGCCTTCGGCCGATACAACATGCCCCAAAAAAGAAACTGAGTCTATCCAAAATTCACATTTTTAAAATTTGGCATATAACTGATTATTTTCAAAGTTTGAAGCACAATCCGAAGATATTGCGCATGCTCCTCTCGACTGCTGGAGTAAATCAAGATATCATTAATGAATACAACCACAAAAGAATCCAAATAGGGCTTGAATACCCAGTTCATCAAATCTATAAATGTTGCTGGGGCATTTGTTAGCCCAAATGACATCACTAGGAACTCGTAATGCCCATACCCGAAAAGCTGTCTTAGGGACATCGGATGCCCTAATCTTCAATTAATGATAACCAGACCTCAAATCAATTTTTGAAAACACATTGGCACCCTGAAGCTGATTGAATATGTCATCGATTCTTGGCAACGGATACTTGTTCTTAATAGTAGCCTTGTTCAACTGCCGATAATCTATACACATCCGCATTGAACCATCTTTCTTCTTTACAAATAACACTGGTGCACCCCAGGGTGAGACGCTAGGTCTAATGAATCCCTGATCAAGCAAATCTTGTAACTGCTCCTTCAATTCTTTTAGTTCCGACGGGGCCATACGGTATGGTGGAATAGAAATGGGCTGGGTGCCCGGAGCCAAATCAATACAAAAGTCAATATCTTTGTCGGGTGGCATCCTCGGCAAATCTGCAGGAAATACATCTGAAAACTCAAAGACAACTGGGATTGAATCCATAGATGGAACATCCGCACTGGGATCACGAATATAAGCCAAATAAGCTAGACACCCCCTCTCGACCATACGACGAGCTTTCACGTAAGAGATAACCTTGTTGGTGGAATGACTAGGAGTCCCTTTCCACTCTATTCGAGGTAACCTCGGCATGGCTAAGGTAACTATTTTGGCGTGACAGTCCAATACAGCATGATAAAGTGACAGCCAATCCATTCCCAAGATAACATCAAAATCTACCATATCAAGAAGTAAACGATCTACGCAAGTCTCAAGACTCCCAATAGTAACTAGACTCGAACCATAGACATGATCTACCACAACAGAACCTCCCAACGGTTTGGACACACACACACGAGTACTCAAAAAATCACGAGTCACAACCAGATTTGAAGCAAAATAGGAGGACACATAAGAATAAGTAGATCGTGGATCGAATAGAATTGAAGCATCTCTATGGAAAACTAGAACAATACATGTGATCACGGCATCATATGACTCGGCCTCAGGCCTAGCTTGAAAAACATAAAATCGGGGCTGTGCCCCACCACTCTGAACCGCGTCCTGGGACGACCTCTAACTGGCTGGCCTCCACCTCGACCTGACCTCCACCTCTAGTTGTCTGACCTATGCCCCTAGCTGGCTGGGCGGGTGGCAGAATAGCTGGTGCTAGAATCATAACATGAGAACCCTGCTGCTGCATGCTACCCAGAGACTTGGGGCAAAATCTAGCAATGTGCCTCGGATCACCACAAGTATAACAAAATATCATGTGTTGTGACTGTTGAACCTGGAACTATCCATGTCGACCTAGATAACCACTCTAATGACTCTGGATCGACGGTGTACTAATAGCAGTTGGTGGTGCTCTGTAAGCTAGCTAGCTGGTCGAAATGATAAATATGAGGGCCGCGACCACCTGAAGCACTATGGGATGCCTGGAGCGCTGAAAGAAACGGCCTGGGAGGATGGCCTCTACAAAAATATTGCCCCTGCCTCCAGATGAGGTATCACTGAACCTACCAAACTGACGAGGCCTCTTATCAGACCCCTGCCCTCTTTCCTGTGTAAGAACCATCTCGATCCTCCTAGCAACATTAGCAGCCGCTTGAAAGGGAATCTCACTTCCGGTCTCCTTGGCCATCTGAAGCCTGATAGGATGAGTGAGTCCATCAATAAACCTCCTCACTCTCTCTCCTTCAGTAGGAAGTAAAACGAGAGCAAGACGGGCTAGATCCAAAAAACGGGTCTCGTACTGAGTAACAATCATACTGCCCTACTGGAGACGCTCAAATTGCATGCGGTAATCCTCTCTCAATGTGATAGGAAGGAACTTCTCTAGAAATAGCCGTGAGAACTACTCCCATGTCAATGCAGGTCACCCAGCTGGTCTGGTCAACATATAATCTCTCCACCACATCTTGGCGAAATCTATCATCCGAGACACAGCAAAATCTACCCCATTGTTCTCAACTATACCGATGTTTCGCAGCACCTCATGGAAGCAATCAAGATAATTCTCTGGGTCCTCATAAGGTGCACCACTGAAATGAACTGGAAAGAGCTTAGTAAGCTTGTCCAATCTCAATAAATCCTTAGAAGACATGGCGGGCCTATCACCGGCCTGTGCCACAACAACCGGCTAAACTACCCCAACTGGCGGGGCTACTGGAGCCTGATACTGGGGAGCTATCTGATCTAGAGTGGGAGTAGTGGGAGTTTGTGCTCCTCCCCTAGCCCGTGAAACGGATGGTGCCACTAGAAACGTACCATTCTCGGCCACACCCTCATAAAACTCAACAAATGGACTAGAGCGTCCTGAAGCACTAGAGTAGCTATGAATCCTCCCAGGATCTGAAATGGTCCAACATGTACAGTCTAAGTTGGAGCCTCATCTTCGAAATCCACCTGAGGCTCCACAAAAGTGTTGTTGCTCGAGCTCGAGGCTGAGCTCTACCTCTGCTTCTTCCTCGGCCTCTGGCACTAGTCGCAACTGTCACTGAGGGCTCCGACTCCTATCTGGCTGTAGACGCAGTGCATGTTCTCGCCATTTGCGAGAGAACAAGAATAGAAGAGTTCAATCATCAATGATAGAATAAAATCGCATGACAGAGAAGAATAGAAGTGAAATTGTTCCTAAACTCCATAGCCTCTGAAAGATAAGTACATACATCTTTGTACCGATCCTTTAGACTCTACTAAGCTTGCTCGTGACTCGTGAGACCTAGGTAACCTAGTTCTCTAATACCAACTTGTCACGACTCGAAATTCCCACCTTTGGGACCGTGATGGCACCTAACATTTCACTTGCTAGGCAAGCCAAACTTAGAATAATCTTAACCATTTTTAACAAATCGAATTAAACAGAAGTCAATTACTGAAATAAAGTGCGTAAGACCATAATAACTGAATCATCAAAATACATCCCTGAATCTGGTGTCACAAGTGCACGAGCTACTAGAATTATACAAATAAAGGTCTGAATAAAATTCAAGCTATTTTAAAGATAATACACAGCTAAGATAAGGTAGAAGGGACTTCAGAACTGGGGACGCTGTGCAGTTATACCTCAAGTTTCCTCTGGGTAGCTGAATCCGAGCAAGTCTATGGTACGCCGCTGGGACCAACTCCAAAATCTGCACAAGAAGTGCAGAGTGTAGTATGAGTACAACCGATCCCATGTACTCCGCAAGTGTCGAACCTAACCTCGACGAAGTAGTGATGAGGCTATGACAAGACACGTACGTAAACAACCTGTACAAGCATATACAAATACGAAGCAACAATAACACAATAATTAACAATTTATAAATTTGGGAGGGAACATGCGAAAGGGAATGGTATAGAAATTTTAGCAGGAGAAGCGTCACGTAGAAGACAATTAATTCGTCAAAAATAAAATGAGCAGCTGATAATAAGAAAATGGCACGGCACCACCCTTCGTGCTTTTACTCTAACTCTTCCCATAAATTTATAAATAAATAAATAAGATTGGCATGGCATCACCCTTCGTGCTTTAACTCTCTTCTAGCACGGCATCACCCTTCGCGCTTTAACTCTCTTCTGGCACGGCATCTCCCTTTGTGTTTTTACACTCTTTAAAAATGGCACGGCATCACGCTTCGTGCTTTTACATTCTTTCTCACCATGACAAGGATAATATAAATGGCACGGCAATACCCTTCGTACTTTTACACTCTCCCACAATATTCAACAATAATTAAATCAATAACAATTTCATGAATAATGATCAAATAATCAATAATAAACTTAAGCAGGAATATCTTAATTAAATAGGCAAGTATTCAAAATGAACAAATTCTTCCAACATGCTTTGACTCAACCACAACGTATAAGTACTCGTCACCTCATATATACGTTGTACCCGCATATTAAATCAAGTAGCAAATAGACAAACAAGTCCTACTCCCTCAAGTCAAGGTTAACCACGACACTTACCTCGCTTCGCAACCAAATTCAATATTCCAATAAACCTTTGTCTCGCGAATTGGTGTTCGAAAGCTTCAAATCTAGTCACAAATAATCCAATATACTCAACACGAATCGTAGGAATTAATTCCATATGAAATTAATAATTTTTCAAATTATAATATAAATTCATCTCAAACAATCAATAGTGGGGCCCACATCTCGAATCTCGAAAAATCTCACGAAATCCGAATACTCGTTCCGAGACGAGTCCAACCATACAAAAATTATCAAAGTCCGATTTCAAAATGGACCTTCAAATCCTAAATTTTCATTTTTGGAAAGTTTTACAAAAATTCCAATTTCTTCCATCTAAATCCAAAATAAATGATGAATATAGACATGGATTTATGAAATATCATCAATATATGATAAGGAACACTTACCCAGTTCGAATTTGTGAAAACCCCTATGAAAATTGCCCAAACCGAGCTCCCCAACTATATTTTTGTTAATAATGGCAATACTCCTCGTTTTTTGGGAGTTTTATGTCTGTAGCGCCAAAGGTGGCGTGGGGCGCTGCATGTGGCGCCGTTTCTAGAACTTTCAGAATTCCCAGTGCCAGGGATAACGCCCACACTACCCTGGATGCTGACGACGGGAAAGCTTTATCCTGACACAGAAATGGACATAACTCTCTCATACGATGTCCGAATTCAACGATTCTTTTAGCTATGGCCCCAAAATTTTAATACGGATCTAATGCTTCAATCAAATTTGGAGATCATTTGCTTATGATACCACTTATTCTTTAAGAAATGACGTAGAAATTACAATTCATACCTCAATTCGGACTTATGAATTTCAAACTTTTTCATATTACAAAACCCGTGCCGAAACGTATTAAATTAATCCGGAATGATTTCAAATTTGGCGCACAAGTCATAAATGACATAATGGAGCTATTCCAACTCTTGGAATCTCAATCCGAGTCTGATATCGATATAGTCAAATTTACGGTCAAACTTTGAAAATCTTTAGCCTTTAGATTTCTAGTTTCCGTTAAATGACGATAATTCGTGGTAGGGACCTCCGAATTCGATTTCGGGTGTACGCCCAAGTCCCAAATAATGATACGGACCTACCAGAACTGTCAAAATACTGATTCGGGTCCATTTTCTCAAAACGTTGACCGAAGTCAACTCAAATGAGTTTTTATGCTCCATTTCACATTTTAATCAATTTTTCACATAAAAACTTTCCGGAAAAATTTTTGGACTGCGCAAAAATGAATGTTTAAAATTAAAGATGACATATTGGGTCATCACAATGAGCTATCTCACTCATATCTCTCAACAATGTCTAAGCATGGTTGTTGACATATGAATAACCAAGTAATCTAAAAAACCATCATATCATAAGGGAAATTACATGAAACAACAAAGGCATGAATTAGACTATTCTACTCGAGCATGCTGTAACAATGAAAAAGGCATATACACTCGTCACCATACATATACGTTGACCCAACATAATTAGCATATAGCAAGTAAGTCAATTACAACCTATTTCCCTCAAGTCAAGGTTAACCAAGGTACTTACCTTTTTTTTTGATCAAACTCAACACTCTAGTACCATTTTTTCTTAAAATTCAACTCCAACCAGCTCAAATCTACCCAAACAATACCTAATAAGGCCAAATACAGCCATAGAAATTAATTTCAAATAATAAAACTTTAATCTTTAATCATCTATCAAAAAGTTAACAAAAGTCAACTAGTTACACGTGGTCAAAACCCGAGTTTAGGACTAGATCCCATTAACCCATGACCCCACGAGTCCAACTATGTGATTAGATCCCAAGTACGAGTCCAAATCGATACTCAAAATCCAAAAATACACTCTCTTAGATTGTAGACAAAAACCACAAATTTTAATTTCCATCTTTTAGGGGTAGAAATCCATGGGGAATCAAGATGAATGATAAAAATTAAGTAGAGATTAATTTTGGTGAAAATAGCTTCCAAAATCGCCTCTTCCCGATCTCTAAAACTCAAAAATATGAAAAATGAGCTAAGGCTCGACTTAAAATATCATGTTAGGAATTTTCGCATATGCAAACACTTAGCCATAGAGCGACAGCGCTTCGGCGCTTAAAGATGCGCTTTTGCGAGCCTCCAGTTCCCAACCTAACTCTACTTTTGCGTCACAACTATTGAATCTATGCACTCGTAGGTGTGACCTTGCATCTGTAATCTTCCAACCGCAGGTGTGGACCTGCCTTGATTGGACACACTTCCCAGGGGAACACAGAACGCCGTAGGTGCGTCCTTTGCATGTGCGCACAAATCCTTACAGGTGTGACACACCAGACACCGCAATTCCAATCACTCAAAAAATGGTCTGAAACCACCCCGAAACTCACCCCAGCCCACCGGTCCCCATACAAATATTCCCACAAGTCCGTAAACACTACCCAGACCCATCCAAAGTCTCAAAACACATATGAAAACATTACATTTAAGAATCGAGGGCCAAACCATATGTTGAATTTTCTTAAGTTCATAAACTTCTAAATTTCTGACCAAGCGTCCAATTTGTACACTTCAGATCTCAACCAAACTTTGAGCACAAGTTCCATTTAACAACACGAACCTATCCTCAGTCCCAAAACAACAATTGGAGTCCGATAATATTAAAATCAACTATCAGTCAAAAATGCGAACTCTCCAATTCTTTAAATTGCCAACATTCGACAAATAGAGCCAAAATCTTCTAGGAACATACAAAACCAAATTACGAACATACGTCCAAGTCCATAATTACCATATAAGCCTATTAGAACCATCTAAATCCAATTTCGAGGTCATTTTCCCAAAACTCAAACCTTGGTCAACTCTTACAACTTAAGGCTTCCAAAATGAAACTATATTTTCCAATTTCACTCTCGAACCTTCCCGAAGCCAAGCCATCCATCCCCACAAGTTATAAAATATTAGATACACATATGTGAAGTATCAAATAGGGGAATGGGGTTTTAATACTCAAATCAATCAGTCAAGTCGTTACATTCTCTACCTCTCAAACAAACGTTCATCCTCAAACATGTTTAGAAGTCTACATGAGCTACCAAAAAGATGTGGATATCTGCTTCGCATATTAGACTCGGTCTCCCAAGTAGCCTCCTTGATCGGTTGGAATCTCCAAAATACCTTCACCGACATGATCTCCTTTGGCCTGAGCTTTCAAACATGCCCATACAAAATGGCCATTGGTCTTCTTCATAAGCCAGATTCTCATCTAACTGCACCGTGATGAATTTCGAAACATCCAACTTGTCTTCATGATACTTCAAAAGCAGAGAAACATGAAATACCAGATGAAATCCCGAAATACTAGGAGGCAAAGCCTATAAGCAACATCATCAACTCTCTCCAAAACCTCAAACGGGCCAATGACTTCATACTCAACTTTCCTTTCTTTCAAAATTTTGTCATACCCTTCATAGGTAAAACCTTCCAAAGTACCTTCTCACCCTCCCAAAATGCCATATTGTGGACCTAAACTCTTTTGCCTATACTGAGTTGTACGAAGTCGCTCCTGAATCAACTTCATTTTACTAAAGCATCCCTAACCAAGTCAATACCCAACAAGCTAGCCACACCAGGCTTAAACCAACCAATAGGAAATCGACACTACCGACCATGCAAGGCTCATACAGAGCCATCTGAATGCTAGACTGGTAACTGTTGTTGTAAAGCAAATTCTACCAAAGGTAAGAACTGATCCAAATGACCTCCAAAGTCAATCACACAAGCTCTCAACATATCCTCAAAAATATGAATAGTCCATTTAGACTGACGATCTGTCTGTAGGTGAAAAACTGTGCAAAGCTCCTCCTGTGTACCCAACTCACACTGAACAACTCTTTAAAAGTGAGATGTGAACTAAGTACCCCGATCCGAAATGATAGAAATAGGTACACCATGAAAATGAACAATCTCCCTGATGATGATCCGGGCCAACTCACCGAAGTATAAGTAGTCGACAGTGGTATGAAATACATGGAATTGGCCAGCCAATCAACAACGACCCAAATAGGAACAATTATTTAAAGTTCATGGTAAGTCTACCATAAAGTCCATAGTAGTACGCTCCCATTTCCACTCCGATATAACCAACCTCTGAGTCAAACCACCTAGTTTCTGATGTTCATACTTCACTTGATGGCAATTCAAACACCATGATACATGCCTAATAATGTTTTTCTTCATCTTCCGCCACCGGTAATACTGCTTCAAGTCGCAATACATCTTTGTGACACCTGAATGAATATAATACCTCGAACTGTGATCCTCTTAAAAAATCAACTCCCTTAAGACATCAACATTTGGAACACAAATTCGACCGTGAATTGCAATACACCATTATCTTTGATAAACATCTTCTTGGCACCACCCTGTTGCACCATGTCCTTAAGCACCAACAAATAGGGATCATCATACTGGCGAGCCTTAATGCGCTCAAACAAGGATGACGGTGCAACCACACAAGTAAGAAATCTACTAGGCTTAGAAATTTCCATTCAAACAAATTTGTTAGCCAAGGCCTGAACATCCATTGCCAAAGTACTCTCCTCAGCTAGAATAGATTCCAAACTCCCCATACTCTCCACCTTTCTACTCAATGCATGTGCCACCATAATTGCCTTACCCGGATGATAAAAGATAGTGATATCATAGTCCTTAAGCAACTCAAGCCACCACTATTACCTCAAATTCAAATCCTTCTACTTGAAAGAGTGTTGAATACTGCGATGATCAATAGACCTCATATGGCACACCGTACAAATAATGCCTCCAAATCTTGAGTGCGTGCACAATAGCTGCCAACTCCAAATCATGAACTATATAATTTTTCTCATGGGGCTTCAACTAGTGTGATCCATAAGCAATCACCCTACTATCATGCATCAACACCACAGCTAGGACAATGCGTGAAGCATCATAATACACTGTAGATGGCCCTAAACCTGTAGGCAACACCAAAATTGGGCTATAGTCAAAGCATTCTTGAGCTTCTGAAAGCTCGCCTCATGTTCATCAGGCCATCTAAAAGAAATACCTTTTTGGATCAACTTGGTCAATAGGCCTGCAATGGATGAAAACCCCTCTAAACAATGACAGTAGTAGCTTACTAAATCCAAGAAACTCCAAATCTCCATAGCTGAAGTGGGTCTTGGCCAATTCTGGACTCCGTCAATCTTCTTAGGATCAACTTTAATACCATCACTTGACATAACATGACCCAAGAATGCAACTGAAGCCAACAAGAACTCACATTTTGAAAACTTAGTATAAAGCTCCCGATCCTTCAAAGTCTGAAGTACTACTCTTAAGCGTTGCTCATGCTCCTCTCTACAACGAGAGTAAACTAGTTAATGAACACAATCATGAACGAATCCAAATAAGGCTTGAATACCCAGTGCATCAAATCCATGAAGGTCGCTGGAGCATTGATCAACACAAATGACATCACCAACAACTCATAATGACCATAACAGGTCTTAAAAGCTATCTTCGAGACAACTAAAGCTCTGATCTTCACATGATGATATCCCTACCTCAAATCAATCTTCGGTACCCTAAAATTGGTCAAACAAATCATCAATACAAGGCAATGGATACTTGTTCTTGATAGTAGCCTTGTTCAACTCTCAACTGTCAATAATCAATGCACATCCGTATAGAACCATCCTTCTTCACAAATAGAATCGACACACCCCAAGGAGAAACACTTTATCTATTTAATCCCTTATCAAGCAAATTCTAAAACTGCTCCTTCAATTCCTTCAACTCAACTGGAGCCATGCGATATAGTGGGATAGATATGGGCTGAGAGCCCAAAACCAAGTCAATACAAAAGTCAATATCTATATCAAGTGTCATGCTCGGTAGATCTGTAGGGAATACCTCCGAAAACTCCCTCACAACCAGTACTGAATCCATAAAAGTAACCTCCGCACTCAAATCTTGAATGTGCCAAGGGTTACTTTCCACTCTAGTTTAGGCAACCTTGACATAGCTAAAGTCACAGTCATGACATGTCAATCCAAGATGTCATGATACGGGGCCAAACAATCCATATCTAGAATCATCTCAAAGTCCACCATATTTGTCACGACCTAAAACCCCACCATAGGGTCGTGATGGCACCTGGTCTCTAAGACTAGGTAAGTTTATCACATAATACTATCAAACGAATATAACAACTGCAAGTTTAATAAAAACTAAGAAACATGATAAAAAATGCAATCATGGATACCATAAGTAACTTCCCTAAACCCGGTAATATTGAGTCGTAAGCTCTACAAGGAGGACATAGCAAGTCTAAAAGTAGAAAAGAAGTAAAGAGGGTATCCGAGGCATGCAGACAGAACAACGAGGATACCTTGAAGTCTCCAACAACTCTAGCACCTCCTAACGATCGGCTCGGTCCGAAGTACCTGGATCTGCATAAAGAATGGGCAGAAGCATAGTATAAGTACACTACGGTCAGTACCCAGTAAGTATCAAGATTAACCTCGATGGAGTAGTGACGAGGTTCAAGTCATGACACTTTCTAGCCAAATAATATGTGCAAGTTATTAAAAGAAAAATGACAATGGAAAGCTTAACGAAACAGGTATCAACAACCTTGAAGAACGTGTAACAACAACTCAATGTAGAGTAACCCTTCTTTACCAACCAAATATCAAATAAGAGTGGGACATGTGATATCATTTCAAATAAACCAATAACTCATAAAAACACAAGGTAGAAACATTTAAGAGAACAAGTATGTGATCAAAACATCAACCCCATTCCGACACATGAACAATATCAAGGGAACACCCCAAAATATCACATAACATCATCAACAGTGCCACCCTTATGCGTATCACAATGAAATGTTCCCCTTATATCGCCGCACGCGCATAAGCCACCCTTCTCTTGCCGCATGCGGATCACAATAAAATGCCCCCTTATATTGTCGCATGCGTATCTCAGTACCCTTATACTCCACACAACATCAATCAACCCGTACAACATGTTCACGTGTGTCACAATATCACAAAACAACAATACTCATAACCACATCATGATATAGCCCACAACTCAAAAATAAGGTGCACAAGAACGATACAATAGCATAAAAGTGCGGCCAGTATTCAACAATATAGCATGTTTCATAAAGAAAACAACACCAATTCAAGGCATGTAAATAACCTAAGGTCCAATACGGTCACAAACCATATATACACCCGTGCACACACTCGTCACCTCGTGCACACTTTGATTCACATAACACAAATATGCAAATTAGACCAATTTCTACGGGTTAATTTCCCTCATACAAGGTTAGACACGATACTTACCTCAAATAGCCCAATAGATACTCTAAAAATGCTTTTCCTTTAAGATTCACCTTCGCTCGGCCCAAATCAAGCCAAAAATGACTCAAAATATCAAACAATGCAAGAGAAATCAATTTCAATTTATAAAGTTGCAATCTTTACCAATTCCCAAAAAGTCAACAAAAGTCAACCCCGGGCTTGCCCGATCAAAACCCGAATTGAGGGGTAGATCTCAACTACCCATGACCCCACAAGTCCAAATATATGATTAGTTTTCAAATTTGAGTCCAATTCGACTCTCAAATCTCAAATTTTTACTTTTCAAAACACAGTAAAAATCCCCAAAATTTCCCTTCAAATTACATGATTTTGATGTTAAAATCTATAAGTAATCAAATTATAATATCAAAATTGAGTGAAATTCACTTACCGAATAGCTATGTGTGAAAATCACCTCCCACTGATTCTATGGCTCAAAATGTGATAAAATGAGGCTAAGTCCCGAATTGCCAACTATTGTTTAGCTACAGAAGTCACATTTGCGACCTGGGAGTCGCAAAATGCGACCTTCACAAATGTGACCAATGGATCACAAATGCGAAGTATGCTAAGCCCAAGGAATATCGCAAAAGCGACCTATGACTTCGCAAATGCGAAGTCTCATCATGCCAAACAACGTCGCAAAAGCGACCTACCCAGGCCCCAAACCCCTATCGCATTTGCGAGACTAGCTTCACAAATGCGTAGCCTGTCATTCCTGCCCACCTTCCCAAATGCGACTGATGCCTCACCAATGCGAGGCTCGCAAATGCAAATTGGTTCTCGCATTTTTGAGATCTGCAAAACCAACAACATCAGCAACAAAGAACAAAGTCCAAAACATCATGAAACACTTCTTAAACTCACCTGAGCCCTCGGGGCTCCAAACCAAATATTCACACAAGTCTAGAAACATCATACAAACTTGATCACGAGCTTGAGACACAAAAATAACATCCGGAACCACGAATTGAATGCCAAAACGCATCGAATTCATAATGAAACCTAAGAACTTCTAAATTCACAGCCTAACATCAGATTCCTACTAAACCAACTCGGAATGACACCAAACTTTGCACACAAGTTCCAAATGACAAAACAGACCTATTCCAAATCCCAAAACCAAACTCCAAACCTAATAGCCAAAAAGTCAATCCATGGTCAAGCTTAGAAAAATTCTACACCATCAAATTGCCAACTTTCGGCAAAAAAAGCCAATTCATCATAGGAACCTCCGAATTCAATTTTGGGCATACTCCTAAGTCAAAAATCACCATGCAAACCTATTGGGACAATCAAAATACCGTTCCGGGATTGTTTTAACAAAAGGAAAACCTTGGTTAGCTTTCCAACCTAAGCTTCCAACCTAAGAACCAAGTGGTTCAAATCAACCCAAAACCTTCCCGATACCAAATCAACTATCCCCGTAAATCACAAAACCATAAATACACATAAGAGATTCTTTAAAAGGGAAAACGGGGCTCAAATACACAAAACTACCAGTCGGGTAGTTACATTCTTCCCATTTTGAACAATTGTTCATCCTCGAACGAGCATAAAGACATACCTGATGTGCCAAAAAGATGAGGATATCGGCTCCGCATATCATTCTCAGTCTTCTAAGTCACCTCCTCGACTAGTTGAACTCTCCATTGAACCTTCACCGATGCAATATTCTTCGACCTTAATTTTCGGTCTTGCCTGTCCAGAGTAGCCACCGACTTCTCAACATAGGTCAAATCCTTCGTGAAGAGGTTTCACCGTTGCTGAAGAATGGTCACCTTAGAGAATTTTTAAGTGATCGGACAAAAAATAATTATGAGAAAAATCAAGACACTGAGGAGCCATCTAAACTGGTTGTAGGGTCACCTCATATGACGATAAACATGATTTTTGGTGGTGACAAGATAAATGGGGTGACATTTTCAGCAGCAGAGAAGACGAAGATATCAATAACTCATGGCAAGAGCATCTGAGAAGCTTTAGAAGATGATGTTGATGGAATTCTTCTACCGTACAATGATGCTCTGGCAATATCTCTTAATGTATTAGATTTTAAAATTAAACGTGTGTTAGTTGATCCATGTAGTTTATCTAATATCATACAATGGAGAGTTTTAGAGCAAGCAAAGTTACCACGAAACATAGTTCTGACAACAAAACTTCTGGATGGGTTCAACTTAACAAGTGTAACGACCTAGGGAAAGATTTGTAAGGACCCGTAAAAATTTTAACAAAAAAAAAATAAAAAAACAACTGGGGGTTTCGTGGTGCCAAGTTGGATTGAACAGTATCTTATGGACTGAGAGGAAAATATTTCGCAGAAGAACGCATTTCTGCAGCCCATTATGCGGCCGCATAATCACTCTGCGGACCGCATAATGGCCGCAGAGTGAAGCAGTAAGTTTTGCCAATTTGAGGTCAGTTTTGCGGTCGATTATGCGACCGCATAATCGATATGCGGACCGTATATAGGTCGTATAATTTCTCTTGGGTTTCTACGGAGGGAGTTCTGCGGTGCATTATGCAACCGCAGAACAAGTATGCGGACCGCATACTGGTCGCATACTTGAGTCGAAAGTTTAGGCCCCTGAGGGCCATTTCTACAGTCACTTTGTGGACCGCATAACCATTATGCGGTCTCATATGCGACCGCGGACCTGTGTCGGGGCACCATTTTTCTTAATTTAAAACCCGACCCCCATTCCGTTAAAACAACCCTCAAGTCTATTTTGAGCTCATTTTCTGATACTTCTAGAGTGAGAGAGAGAGAGGGTTCAAGAGGGAGGGCCTAATTTTCATCAATCAATCTTCAACCATCACTCAAAGCTTGGAAATACTCAAGTAGAGCACCCAATTTCTTCGTCCAAAAAGGTAAGATTTCATCACCCCAGCTCTTAATTTCAAACATAGCTATAATGGGGTACTAGAGTAATACTTCATGGGTATGAGAGTGGTTCATCTTGCATGCATGTGATAAAGAGTGTGGGAAAAATAATAAGTGAACTAGAACTATGAACATTTTCCTAATTTTGGGTTCAATTTGTATATTGCAAAAATAGATTGAGGTTGCTATGGGTTCCGGATAATTGTAGAGTCTAAAGAAGTACAATTGAGGTATGTATGGCTAACTCTCTTCTTCCTAGAATCGAACTCCTGGTGTCCGAATAATTGGTGTTAGTTCCAACTTGATTATACTAGAATTGTTTGCCTTAGTGTGTTTGATTGAAAGATTCATGTTCCCACATTGTTTTAGATGGTTACCATGTCATCATGCTATTTGAGAACGTAATTATGATTTTCCAAGCTCCTTCCCTTATGTGTGAAATGCCTTATGTGATGGTACTTATCGACATGAATGATGATGTTATTTGAACAAATAAAAAGGGAAAGACTTGAATTGTAAAATGTGCCCAAGTGCCAAGAACTACTTAATAAATGAGGTTGTTTGTGCCATGTAATGAATATGGGAGAGAAATGTGAATTGAGTGGATAGATGAAAGAGGTTATGTCCTAAGTGAGATGGCTTAGCCGATCGGGCCGAGATCGGACGCCATGCTGTACACATGGTGGCATTTGTATCGGAATTATTGAATTACATTGTGGATATGGATATGTCTCACTTGAGATGGCTTAGCCGGTCGGGCCGAGACCGGACACCGTGTAAAAACACGGTGGCATTGTGAGTTGTGGCTTGGCACTAAATATTATTAATCTAAAAAGATGGAAAGATTGAATTTAAAACTATGTGAAGCTTACTTGGTGTTTTCTTTGTATTTCTATGAAGTACTTATTGATTATTCTGACTGCCTTCTCTTTGTTTCACTGTTCATTCTACTAAGATTAGTGTTTGCCTTACATACTAGTACTATTCGACAGTACTAACGTCCCTTTTGCCGGGGGCGCTACATCTTTGAATGGATGTAGGTGGTTCCATCGCAGATAGTGCCGATCGCAGATAGTGGTGCTCTCTTTCTCTCCTCAAAGCAGTTTTGGTGAGCCCCATTTCTCCCAGGGGTCATGTAGTCCTTCTTTTGTATAAGTTTTCACATTTTGAGGTATAGCTGGGGCCTTGTTGCCGGCATTGTCATGTTGCTCTTTTATATCCTAAGAGGCTCCGTAGATGTTTTTGTGGGTCATGTATGTATGTTGGGGCGGTCGTTGGATCGAGTTGTATTTTGGAAATTTAACTATGGCATAATGAATATAATGAAAAATGAACTAGAAACGTTTATATATTTATATAACTGATCTCTCCCCTGTTTTACAAATGGTGACGCATTCCCTTTTTGGATCATGAATGAGTTGGGTAGGAAAGGTTTACTAGGCTTGCTCGACCGGGTTCACTCGGTTGAGCGCCGGTCGCGCTCCTCGAGGTTGGGGTGTGACAAGATTCTACTGCCCCAAAGCATGGAAATATGGAACACCGGGTGAACTCCTGATAAGCTGGGTGGCAAAGCAAGTTTGTAGGCTGCCTCACCAACTCTCTCTAGAATCTCAAAAGGACCAATATACCGAGGGATCAACTTGACCTTCCTCCCAAACCTCATCACACCCTTCATGGGCAAAACTTTGAGCAAAACCCTCTCACCCACCATGAATGGCACATCACGAGCCTTCCTATCAGCATGGCTCTTTTTCCCGGACTGCGCTATACGAAGCCACTCCTGAATCAACTTCACCTTCTTCAAAGTATCACGAAGCCTCCCATATAAGGCCTCATATGGAGCCATCTGGATGCTGGATTGGTAGCAATTTTATAGGCAAACTCTACTAGTGGTAGAAATAGATCCCAATGATCCTCGAAATCAATGACGCAGGCTTGTAACATGTCCTCCAAGATCTGAATAGTGCGCTCAGACTGATCGTTCGTCTGTGGACGAAATGCCATATTTAGCTCAAACTGTGTGCCAATTTCATGCTGTACGACTCTCCAAAAATACGATGTGAACTGTGTCCCTTGATGTGAGATAATAGACACCGGCATACCATGCAGGCAAATGATCTCTCTAAGATAAATCTGAGCCAGTTGCTCCGAAGAGTAGGTAGTCATGACTGGAATAAAGTGTGAAGACTTGGTCAGTTTGTCCATAATGACCCACAGAGCGTCAAATATCTTCAAGGTCCGTGGTAACCTAACTACAAAATCCTTAGTGATATGCTCCCACTTCCACTCCGGAATATCTAGCCTCTGAAGAAAACCGTCTGGTCTCTAATGTTCATACTTAACCTACTGACAGTTCAAAGACCGTGCCACATACTCAACAATATCTTTCTTCGTCCTTCTCCACTAGTAGTACTGCTTCAAATCATGGTACATCTATGTGGCGCCCCAGATGAATGGAATACCAAGAACTATGGGCCTCCTCAAGAATAAGCTCCTGCAACCCATCTACATTAGGCACACAAATCCGGCCCCGAACCCTCAATACCCCATCATCACCAATAGTCACCTTCTTAGAATCACCGTGTTGCACCGTGTCCTTAAGGATAAGAAATTGGGGTGTCACACCCCATCCTCGAGAAGTGCGACCGGTGCTCAACCGAGTGACTCGGCCGAGCAAGCCTGTTAGATACTTTCTACCCAATTAAGTCATGATCAAGAGAAGACGTGATTTCATTAGTTATACAGTAAGAGTCTCATTCATACAATCCTAAATCATTTCATTAGTCATTGCGCTTTTAAGTCCCAAAATACATATTTCTTAAAGTTCAAGTGGAACAAGCGATCAAACACAACATGACTTGTTTAACATTCCCAACACCCATATACAATCCACATAGTGTCTTCGGAGCCTCTAAAGATACAAAAGAGAGTAAAGATGGTGCCGGCAACAAGGCCCCGGCTATACCTCAAAAAGTGACCATGATATAAACAAAAGGTACAATACATGACCCCGGAATGAAATGGGGCTCACCGAGTCTGCTGAGAAAAGGATGCAGCACTATCTGTGATCCGCACTGTCTGCTATGTACCAACTTGCATCCATTTAAAGATGCAGCACCCTCGCTAAAAAGGGACGTTAGTACCGTCGAATAGCACTAGTATGTATTGCTAAACACCAACTCAATAGAATGAATAATAGTATAAGAGGAACAGTCAAGAATTCAAAAAGGGCATCAAATAACAGTAAAACAACAAGTTAAGGATCATATGCATTTTCAAGACAATTTCCATATTACTAGGTTGGGTGACCTATAGTACCGATGTTCCACAATTCGCAATACCTCCGTATTCTTACACGGAATCCAATCTCGGCCCGATCGTCTAGGCCGCCTCATCTGAGACATTACCACAATTGCTTTATAGTTTTCCAGCACAGTACCACCATGTGTGCGGCATGCAGTCCGATCACAGCCTGATCGGCTAGGTCATCTCATTTGGGATATCAACCCTTTACAAAATTTCATCCACAATACCACCGTGCTCTTACACGTAGTCCGATCTCGGCCCGACCGGCTAGGCCATATCATTTGAGACATTACCTTTTTCAGTCAATCATCTCACATCGTACTCCTTTCATGCACTTTCGATTCATTGACACTAGTGATTACGATTACATAGTCATACTTGGCACTTGGCCGTATTTCATAGTTCCAGACCCCTTTTCCACATTCAATATCATTATCAAAATAAATAAGGCTCCCCATTCAAGACATTAAATTCACATATGAGCAATTTGGAAATCTTAGGCACATAGAGGCTTTTCATACAATTTGGCATAACAACCTTTAGTTCGATCTTGACATGAAGTCTTAACATTTCTAACACATTCCACATTTTAAACACATCCTCAATTGAAAGATAACATGATGAAGAATTTAGAATAATTGTTGAACTTACATCCTTCAACACAACACGTTAGAAATCGCCAATTCTATAATGATCAAGGGCTTACTCCAATTACATGATCACCGTGGGGTTCGATTCTAAGAAGATGGGGTTTTAGCCAACATACCTCAATTGATCTCCTTAAAACTCTAAGATGTTCCGGAATATTAGCCACTTCAATCTATTTTAGCAATATAACAGAATTGAACCAAAATTAGGAAGATGAACATGGTTTTAGCACATTTGAGCATATTATTAAACACTAGGTGTGCATCAATGCATTAAGGCCCTTTTCTTTGTGGAGGATTCCATCCTTCCCCAACCCATTCTCTGTCATTTTTAGCTCAAAATCTTCCCACATACTACAAGGATACATGCATGCAAGGTAAGCACTCCCATCCCCATGAATTACCTTACCAATGGCCAATTCTAGTTACATTTTGAAATTAAGAGTTTGGGTGATAGAATCTTACCTCTTAGAAAGAAGACCCAGGTGACTTTCTTGATAATCTTCAAGATTCTAAGTGAGGATTGGAGAGCAATGTGATGAAGATCACTTCTCCCACTAGGACCCCCTCTCTCAATCTAAAAATATTAGAAAATATGATCAAAATGGTCCATGGGATGTGTTTTAACGAAATAGGGTCGGGTTTAAAAATCCCAAAAATGAAGCTCCGGAACAAGGTCTATGATCCCATATGCGATATGCGGACCGCATATCGGTCGCATAATCAGTGAACAAAATAGCCAAAAAACCTGTCAGTGTCTGCGGTTACTATGCAGCCCACAGACCTGTTCTGCGGTCGCATAATAAATCGCAAAACAGTTATGCGGTCGCATAGTCGACCGTAAAATTTCATCCAAACTGGCCCAATTAACTGCCTCACTCTGCGGCCGTTATGCGGTCCGCAGAGTGATTATGCGGTGGCATATTGGACCGCAGAAACGCATAACACTACCAAATATTTTCCTTTACTTTTGGGTACATTGTTCAACCCAAAAAGTCCGAACTACGGCGAGCAAGCTTGCCTCGAAGAATTTCTACTATTATTAACCTCTACGCCTACTTTGGTATCACGGAATCCGGGTTTTTAGAAAATTTTTTACGGGGCCTTACATCCTCCCCCACTTAAGATCATTCATCCTCGAATGAGGATCAATGTCCATTATTAGCACCTTGTGCAACTCAGTTAACATATCCTACATTAGCAACCCCGAATTTAACTAACTCTCTAAATTCTCACAAAATTCGCCAGAGTTTCGTTTGTAACTATGCCTATCCACCTGTCAGAGAGCCCCGGAAACACATCTTACAAACATATATAGAACGCAACGACATAGCATAACTCATAACCATACCAACCATGGCCTTATGTAAACAACATATAATCAAAAGAAGCATCTTTACATTAACTGAACAAGTGATACAAAATTCTTAGGCGACAGGTTCGTAAAAGAAAGGATTATTCAACTATTCAAACAAGTGAGGATACTTCTTCTTCATCTCTTCCTCGGCCTCCCACGTGGCCTCTTCAATCTACTGGTTTTGCTATAACACTTTCACGGAGGCAATTTCTTTATTCCTCAACTTTCGGACTTGCCTATCTAGAATGGCAACTGGAATCTCTTCATATGACAACTCTTCATTAACCTCAATGGTCTCAACTGGCACAATATCTGACGGATCTCCAACTACCTTTTTCAACATAGACACATGGAATACCGGGTGCACTGATGACATCTCGGGTGGTAGCTCAAGTTTGTACGCCACCACACCGATCCTCTTGATGATTTTGTATGGCCCGACATACCTCGGACTCAATTTCCCCTTTTCCCCAAACCGCATAATACCCTTCATGGGAGAAACCTTCAAGAATACCCAATCATCTTCTTTGAATTCTAAGTCTCTGTGACGAACATCCGAATAGGATTTCTGATGACTTTGAGCAGTTTTCAACCGCTCCTTTATGATATTAACTTTTTCCATAGCCTGATGTATAAGGTCTGGCCCTATCAACTCTGCTTCCCCAATCTCGAACCACCCAATGAGAGATCTACATCTCCTACCATATAACACCTCAAATGGTGCCATCTGGATACTTACATGAAAGTTGTTGTTATAAGCTAACTCTATGAGTGGCAAATGATCATCCCAGCTACCCTTGAAATCAAGAACACAAGCACGCAACATGTCCTCAAGTGACTGAATAATCCGCTCTTCTTGCCCGTCGGGCTATCGATGGAAAGCTGTACTAAGATTCACCTAATTACCTAAACCTCGCTGAAATTTCCTACAAAAATTGGCCGTAAAATGAGCCCCTCGATCGGAAATGATAGAAATTGGAGTGCCATGTAGCCTGACTATTTCCTTGACATACAACCGAGCATACTGTTCCACTGTATCGGTAGATTTAACTAGCAAGAAGTGTGCTGATTTTGTGTGTCAGTTCATGATCACCCAAATTGAGTCAAACTTGCGCGGAGTGCGTGGCAATCCTACTACAAAATCCATATTAATCATCTCCCACTTCCACATTGGAATTTTTATGTTTTGTGCCAATCCATCAGTCTGTTGATATTTGGCCTTTACTTGCTGACAGTTCGGATACCTTACCACAAATTCCGCCACATTCCTTTTCATGTCATTCTACCAATAGACTTCCTTGAGGTCGTGATACATCTTCATAGAATCTGGATGCACGGAATACCTAGAAGCATGAGCTTCGGTCATGATTCTTTCCCGGAGACCATCTATATTCGGAACACATAGTCACCCTTGGTACCTTAGTGTACTATCATCCATGCTAAGAGCAAAATATGTAGTCTTATGTTTTTGAATCTCCTCCTTCAATTGCACCAAAAATAGATCGTTGTATTGCTTCTCTTTAACTTCCACAACAAGCGATGATTCGGCCCTATTTTGCACAATTACCCCTCCTTCATTAGAGTCCGTAAGACGAACTCCCAAACTAGCCAATATATTGAATTTCTTGGCCAATGGCCTTTGATATACCTCCAAGTGTGCTAAATTAACCATAGATTTCCGGCTAAGAGAATCCGCCACAACATTGGCTTTCCCCGGGTGATATAGAATATCGATGTCGTAATCCTTGAGTAACTCAAGACATCTTCTCTGCCTCAGATTCAACTCCTTTTGTTTGAAAATATATTGAAGGCTCTTGTGGTCCGTGAATACATCCACATGAACCCCATACAAATAGTGACGCCAAATTTTCAATGCAAAAACCACTGCCGCAAGTTCTAAGTCATGTGTTGGATAATTCTTTTCATGATTCTTGAGTTGCCTAGAAGCATATGCTATAAATTTGCCATGTTGTATTAACACACACCCAAGACCAATTCTTGAAGCATCACAATATACCCTAAATCCATCTGTACCCTCTGGCAAGTTCAACACCGGCGTTGTAGTCAATCTCAATTTCAACTCCTGGAAGTTCCTTTCACAGGCATCAGACCATTGGAACTTAACTGCTTTTTGAGTCAATTTAATCAACGGAGAGGAAAGAGTAGAGAACCCCTCCACAAACTTCTTGTAATACCCTGCTAAGCCCAAGAAATTGTGAATCTCGGTGGGCGTTGTAAGTCTAGGCCAATTCTTTACTGCTGAAATCTTTTGAGGATCAACCTTGATTCCTTCTCTTGAGACAACATGACCCAAGAATGTGACAGATTCGAGCGAAAATTCACACTTTGAAAATTTCGCATACAATTGGTGCTGATGAAGAGTATGCAACACTGCCCTGAGATGATCGGCATGGTCCTCCCGACCTCGTGATTACACAAGAATATCGTCAATGAACACTATCACAAAGGAGTCGAGAAAAGGCTTGAAAACCCAATTCATAAGATCCATAAAAGCTACTGGGGAATTTGTTAGCCCAAAAGACATCACCAGAAATTCAAAATGCCCATACCGGGTCCTAAAAGCTGTTTTTGAAATATCCTGCTCCCTGATCTTCAATTGGTGATACCCGGATCGTAAATCAATTTTGGAGAAGTATTTAGCACCCTGTAACTGATTAAACAAATCATCTATTCTTGGTAGTGGGTATTTGTTTTTGATTGTGACTTTGTTGAACTGTCGATAGTCAATGCACATCCTCAGTGATCCATCTTTCTTCCTCACGAAGAGAACCGGTGCGCCCCATGGCGACACACTCGGTCGGATGAAGCCCTTATCTAACAAATCCTTCAACTGTTCCTTTAGTCCCTTCAATTCTGTTGGTGCCATTCTGTAGGGCGGAATAGATATAGGCTACGTGCTTGGCAATCACATTAATCCCATAATCAATCTCCCTGTCTGGCGAAATCCCAGGGAGCTCATCAGGAAAGACCTCCGAAAATCCTTTCACAACTTGCACTGACTCGAGTGTAGGTGCCTCAGCATCGGTGTCCATAACCTGAACCAAGTGATAGATACACCCCTTGTTAATCATATTCGTGGCCTTAAGGTAAGAAATAAACCTACCCTTCGGCACCACATCCTCCCCCTTCCACTCAACAACTGGCTCACTTAGAAATTCAAACCTCACAGTTCTAGTTCGGCAGTCGAGCTTAGCAAAACATGGATAAAGCCAATCCATCCCCATAATTACATCAAAATCAACCATCCCTAATTCAATGACGTCGGCCACGGTGTCCCGACAATGCACCGTGACAACACAACCCCTATAAACTCTTACAGCCACAATAGACTCGCTAACCGGAGTAGATACAGAGAACGACTTAGGAAGGTTTTCCAGTTCTATCCCAAATTCCATAGCAACATAAGGGGTAATATAGGATAAGGTGGAACCGAGATCAATAAGAGCATATACATCATGAGTTTAGACAATCAATATACCCATGATAACATCTAGAGAAGCCTCTGTATTCTACCGACTGCTCATAGTATAGAAATGACTGGGTCCTCCTGAACTCTGTGCACCACCCCTAGCTGCACCATGCCCTGCTGGTGCCGGAGGGCCTCGAGCTAGAGGGGGTGTGGAAGATGTAGCAGCTGCAGAACTGGATGGCTGTGTTGTGCCCCTGCCCGCACCATGGCAGGATGAATGACACTCCCTTTGAATATGACCCCTTAATCCGCACCCGTAACATATAGGTAAGTCTATGTAGCAAATCCACTATTGCATCTTCCCACACCTGGGGCATGGGGGCCTCCGTTGCTGTGGGAACCTCCCTCCTAATCAGCCTTGATGGTGGATCCCTTGCTGCCCTGATTGGGCCTGAATCGACTCCCCTGCTGCTGACTGTGCCCCGCTGGTGGTGCTTTGGCTGAAGACTGAGCATGAGACTGGGTTGGCTCTAATGACCCTCCCCTGAAAGCTGATCTCCCCCACCAAATGACTCCCCAAAGTTGCCCGCGGACTGAGCCTTGCTGGTACCCTCTCGCTCCCTCCTGTTCTTCAACTTGCGGTCCTCTGTAGCTTGAGCAAATTCTACCATTTTCCCATAGTTCATGTCTGTATTCAAGGTAACCGTAGCGGCCTCATTGATAACCAAGGGGCTAAGGCCCTGCACAAATCGGCACACTCTAACCTCCATAGTAGGCAACATGAGAATGACATATTTTGACAGGCGCGCGAACTCCATGTGATACTCCCACACACTCCTATTTCCTTGCTTATGATTCTCAAACTATGTTGCACGGGCTGCCCTAGTCTCGGCAAGCATGAAATGGTTTATAAAGGCATCAACAAACTCACTCCATCTCGCTGGAGGGCTCCCCTCCTCCCGAGAGTCATCCCACAGCTCAAACCACGAATATGCCACCCCTTTCAGGCAGTAGGCGACCAACTCCATGACCTCCGTCTTAGTAGCGGGCATAATCTGGAGAGTCTTATGGATCTCATCAATGAAGTCCTGTGGGTCCTCCTCAGGATTAGCACTCGTGAACACCGGAGGATCCAACTGTAGAAACCTGTTCACCCTGGAAACACTAGAATCCCCTTGCTGGCTAGAGGATGTAGGTGCAACATTCGACCTTTGGGCCTGAGAAGCCACTAACTGAGTCAGCATCTGAATAGCTCCCCTAAGATCCCCATCAAAAATATGAGAGTCGGAAGCTGGGGCTGGAGGTGGAATTAGAATGCCTGGTGGAGGAACCATCGCACCCTTAGTATGTGTAGGAACTGGTGTGGCCTGGGCCGGTGTAGTGGAATCAGGTAGTTCGGGGGATTATCCTCACCCATCGGGTGTTCACCCGCATAATCAAATAAAGGGTTAACTGCCACTCCTAAGGTGGCGTTGGCTCCTTAGCCAGTTCTTGCTCTCTTCTTATGTGCCATATACTAAAAGTTAAAGGAATGCACGAGTTAGAGGACGAACAATTGCACAATTAGTTTCATCGTACGATCCAAAGCATCAAAGAAGGGTATTGTTTCTAAATGTCCAAGTAGCCTCCAACTTATAGATGTGGTCGACAACATACCGATAAGAAGGACTCTACCAGACACGGCTCTGAGTCATCCTAGGACACTTTAAAACCTTAGGCTCTGATACCAAGTTTGTCATGCCCCATCCTCGAGAAGCGTGACCGGCGCTCAACCGAGTGAACCCGGCCGGATAAGCATGTTAGATACTTTCTACCCAATTAACCCATGATCAAGAGAAGACGTGATTTCATTAATTATACAGTAGGAATCTCATTCATACAATCCTAAATCATTTCATTAGTCATTGCGCTTTTAAGTCCCAAAATACACATTTCTTAAAGTTCAAGTGGAACAAGCGATCAAACACAACATGACTTGTTTAACATTCCCAACACCCATATACAATCCATATAGTTTCTACGGAGCCTCTAAAGATACAAAAGAGAGTAAAGATGGTGCTGGCAATAAGGCCCCGGCTATACCTCAAAAAGTGACCATAATATAAATAAAAGGTACAATACATGACCCCGGAATGAAATGGGGCTCACCGAGTCTACTGAGAAGAGGATGAAGCACTATCTGCTATGTAACCACCTGCATCCATTTAAAGATGCAGCACTCCCAGTAAAAAGGGACGTTAGTACCGTCGAATAGAACTAGTATGTATAGCTAAATACCAACTCAATAGAATGAATAATAATACAAGAGGAACAATCAAGAATTCAAAAAGGGCTTCAAATAACAGTAAAACAACAAGTTAAGGATCATATGCATTTTCAAGACAATTTCCATATTACTAGGTTGGGTGACCTTTAGTACCGATGTTCCACAATTCAGAATACCTCCGTATTCTTACACGGAGTCCGATCTCATCCCGATCGTCTAGGCCGCCTCATCTGAGATATTACCATAATTTCTTTATAGTTTTCCAGCACAGTACCACCATGTGTGCGGCATGGCGTCCGATCACGGCCCGACCGGCTAGGCCTTCTCATTTGGGACATCAACCCTTTTCACAATTTCATTCACAATACCACCGTGCTCTTACACGGAGTCCGATCTCGGCCTGACCGGCTAGGCCATCTCATTTGAGACATTATCTTTTTCAGTCAATCATCTCACATCGTACTTCTTTCATGCACTTTCGATTAATTGACACTAGTGATTACGATTGCAAAGTCATACTTGGCACTTGGTCGTATTTCATTATTCCAGACCCCTTTTCCACATTCAATATCATTATCAAAATCAATAAGGCTCCCCATTCAAGACATTAAATTCACATATGAGCAATTTGGGAATCTTAGACACATAAAGGCTTTTCATACAATTTGGCATAACAACCTTTATTTCAATCTTGACATGAAGTCTTAATATTTCTAACACATATTCCACATTTTTAAACACATCCTCAATGACAAGATAACATGATGAAGCATTTAGAATAATTATTGAACTTACATACTTCAACACAACACGTTAGAAATCGCCAATTCTATAATGATCAAGGGGTTACTCCAATTACATGATCACCGTGGGGTTCGATTCTAAGAAAAAGGGGGTTTAGCCAACATACCTCAATTGAGCTCCTTAAAACTCTAAGATGTTCCGGAATATTAGCCACTTTAATCTATTTTAGCAATATAACAGAATTGAACAAAAATTAGGAAGATGAACATGGGTTTAGCTCATTTGGGCATATTATTAAACACTAGGTGTGCATCAACGCCTTAAGGCCCTTTTCTTTGTGGAGGATTCCATCATTCCCCAACCCATTCTCTGTCATTTTTAGCTCAAAATCTTCCCACATACTACAAGGATACATGCATGCAAGGTAAGAATTCCCATCCCCATGAATTACCTTACTAATGGCCCATTCTAGTTACATTTTGAAATTAAGAGTTTGGGTGATAGAATCTTACCTCTTTGGAACAAGACCCAGGTACCTTTCTTGATAATCTTCAAGATTCTAAGTGAGTATTGGAGAGCAATGTGATGAAGATCCCTTCTCCCACTAGGACCCCCTCTCTCAATCTAAAACTATAAGAAAATACGATCAAAATGGTCCATGGGATGTATTTTAATGAAATAGGGTCGGGTTGAAAAACCCCAAAAATGAAGCTCCGGAACAAGGTCTGCGATCGCATAATTGATATGCGGACCGCATATCGGTCGCATAATCGGTGACTAAAATAGCCAAAAAACCTATCCGTGTATGCGGTCACTATGCGGCCCGCAGACCTATTCTGCGGTCGCATAATGAACCGCAGAACAGTTATGCGGTCGCATAGGTGACCGCAAAATTTCATCCAAACTCGCCCAATTAACTGCCTCACTCTGCTGCCATTATGATGTTCGCAGAGTGATTCTGCGGTCGCATAATGGACCACAGAAATGCATAACACTGCCAAACATTTTCCTTTACTTTTCGGTGCATTGTTCAACCCAAAAAGTCCGAACCGCGGCGAGCTTGCTCGCCGCGAAGAATTTCTACTATTATTAACCTCTACGCCTACTTTGGCATCACAGAACCCGGGTTTTTAGGAAATATTTTACGGGGCCTTACATGGGGAACATCATACTGATGTGCCTTGATGCTCTCAAACAAGGACGACCGTGATACCACACAAGCAAGAACCCTGCTAGTCTCCGAAACATCCAACCTCATGAACCTATTTGCCACAGCCTGAACATCCAAAGCTAACGGTCTCTCCTTAACTAAAGTGAAGGCAAGACTCCCCATGCTCTCAACCTTCCTACTCAAAGCGTCGACAACCATATTGGCCTTCCCGGGATGATAAAGAAAGGTGATTTTGGAAGAGACTTTCACTACTACTTTGAGGATAACTGATATCTACTTGATTTTGATAATATATCTTGTTTCCTCAGAAATTTCAACACTTTAATCATGGAACTTTAAAGAGAAAAATGGTTTTGTCTAAGCCTTAAAAGGGTGTATTTTGGGGATTTTAGGGTCGATTTAGATTCAGATTTGGAATCTAATTTCATATTTGGACTCGAGTTTTGACCATGTGGACACGGGTTACTTTTATTGATTTTTTTGGGAATTGATTAAAGATTGAAGCTTTATTTTCGGATTAATTTCTATAGCATTTTGACTCATTTGAGTAATATTTGATTCGATAAGAGTCATTTGGATGTGGATTTGAAAGAGAAGGCGATTGTTGTTGATTGATGCTTACCAGGTAGAGGTAAGTCTATTGTCTATCCTTGTAAGAGGGAATTCTCCCCATAGGTAATATATTTTCTATTTATTGCTTGATTTAGGTGCCACATATATGTGAGTTGATGAGCGTATATGCATAGCTAGGTTATGATCTTAGCCGGATAGAGTTGGTTTATGATATACCTTATTTGGACATTATGAATTTTTTATTCATGTTGCTTTAATTCTGATCACATGATGCATCTTTATAATAATTATAATCCATGCTAGGGTTATGACTCGTTAATTTGAACATGATGGGCTTCTTTCCCGCGTTGGGATTTCTGTTTTAGCTGTAGTCATACAATTGCCCTACTTGATTTATAATTTATTAGTTGTTGGCAAACTTTTCCCTTATTGATGTCATGATAAAACTTAAATAGGTTAAATATGTGAACCGCTATAAAAGTTGAATTATATGATTAGCTATAGCCATCTCTTATTCACGTAAATATTCATCTGTATTTTACTATTATCATATCCGGACGAGCCTTTATTATATCAATTCATATGCATATTCCCGAGTTGGAAAGTGAATATTGAGAAAAGTTGAGAATTTTGATACCAAGAATATTGTGAGCTGATATTAGTTATTAGTGATATTGTATAGATTGGGTTGCACGCCGCAATGACATTATGTTTGTAGGGGGTTATACGCTGCAACAGTAATATGATTGCGTTAGGTTGCACGCCGCACTATTATTATTATTATTATTATTATTTTTTTTTTAGTGGTTCGCGTTGCATGTTACAACATCGCTTAGATATGGATCTGTCCCTCTGGAGTCAGGTAATTACCCAAGTCTCTTTGGGCCCTGTGAGCTCAGACACCTAGATTGGTGCTAGTTTGGACACTTGGCCAATGTTGGATATATGGATTTGTACGATGAGGTTTTGTATTGGATTATGAAGATGCATTGGTAGCCTACACTCATGAAGTAGCTCATATATATATATATATATATATATATATATATATATATATATATATATATATATATATATATATATGAATATTAATTGACTCATATCATGATTTTTAGAGAGTTAAGATAAGACCTAAAATAAATTGGTCACCTCTTAAAAAAACAAATCTTAAAAGGACTCTATTTTATTTCCTTAAGAGACTCCTTTACATGTCTTTCTTTTCATGCAAGTATTCTCATTATTAATGAATTCATGTTGAATACAAATTACTTCAGCTAGTATTTTTCTTGTAGCTGACTAACAAAATCTCTCCAATTATCAACATGAATCATTAAACCAACTTGCACTAGGAAATGATCTTCACCTTCTAATCAAAAGACTTCAAGTGACATGGTTATTTTGCAAACGTTTGTTAATCATCAAAACAAATTAAGCTCATATCCACAATTTTTTTTTTGATGATGACAAACCCACGTGCAAATTCCCCATAAGAATCAGTTTCATAGTTAACTCATGTCCTCCAAAACTTCTGTCTATTTTGCATAAGTGTAAGAGACTCACCTTTAATTCGTTCCAACTCCATAGATAGCTAGGCATAAGAACCTGATTGATTCAACATTATTCATGCACAAAGTTATTAAGCAATTTCATAGATTATCACATAATTGAAACACAAAGACTAGGTTAGTTCATTGGTTAGTTTAAGTGAACATATTAACTTTCCCCTTTTGTCATTATCAAAAAATAAAGTGGTAGTAGAGTCAAAAGTGATAATTAAGTAATATCAACTCATGGCTACTTGGGCTACACTAACATATGCATAATGTCAAGAGCTCAAACTATTAATCTAATGACATTATCCTTCTTTTGAGAGACAAATTGAACCAAAAAAATGAGAAATATATTTATTTATTAAACTATTTGTACCACATTAAGCCTTCATGGGCCCAAGCCAAAAGACGGTTACATAAACTTTAACAACCTGATCGATTGTTTTGTAATTTTGAGCTCCGCTCCCCTATTTGGTTCTTACCATATGCTTAATTGTTATTTTTCTACTTGCGGGGATGGTTGGTAGATTTCGAGAAGGTTTTGGAATGAATTAGAACACTTAGTTCCATGGTTGGAAACTTAAGTTATAAGAGTTTCCATGGTTGGAAGCTTAAGTTATAAGAGTTAACCAATGTTTGACTTTTATGTAAACAACCTCGGAATGGTATTTTTTAGGTTTCAATAGGTTCAAATGGTATTTTGGATTTAGGCGTATGTCGGGATTTGGATTTGGATGTTCCTAGGATGTTTTGGCTCTAATTGTCGAAAGTTGGAAATTTGAAGGTATGGAAGGTTAATTTGTTTTATCGGGAGTTGACTTTTATGTTATCGGGTTTGGATTGTTATTCCACAACTTGGAATAGACCCCTTATATCATTTGGGACTTGTGTGCAAAATGTAGTTGCATTTCGAGTTGGTTTGAGAGGAATCGGACATTTGGTTGGAAGTTTAGAAGCTTATGAACTTAAGAGAATTTTAATTGATGGTTTTATCGTTGATATGTGGATGTGGTAATATTGCATGTTTTTGGAGGATTGGATAGGTCCGAGTATGAATTGCTGGTGTCTGGTGTGCTTTGCGATTGTGGAGCAGGTCTCGCAATCGTGAAGGCTTATACTTGGCAGCTATGATTTTGTTCTTTGTGCTCGCATAGAGGAGGTCGCGATCGTGATCGCGAAGGGTTGGGGCCGTAGGTCTTCACGTTTGAGGGAAAAGAGCTTGAATTCGCGCAATAGTAGAGGGTCTATGGAACGAATTCCAGTAGGCTTAAGTCGCCAGTTCATCGCACGAGTGATTGACTGCGATCACAAAGGGTCTTTTTGGGTGATGGTTGTTTGTGCTTCACCAACGCGAGTCTTGGGCCGCATTCGCAAAGGGTATCAAAGGGGAGACTTTTAAGAGTTGTAATATTGGGACTTAGACCCATTTCATATTTTGAGCCCTAGACTTAGAGAGGAGCGATTTTTGAAGATGATTTTCATACAAGTCAAGAGGCTAAGTAATTTCTAATTGATTTTATTATTATATCTTGTTTTCCCATAATTTATTACAAATAGATTATGGGATTTGAAAGAGAAATTTGGGGATTTTGACTTTGATTTTGGAGAGTGAAAAATGGAGATTTCAGCCCAGATTCAGAGTCGGATTTGGATGAAAATTGTATATTTGGACTTGTATTCGAATGGGCAGTCGGGATTTGTGACTTTTTTTTGTCATGCCCTGACCTTGGGGAGCGCGACCGGCGCTCAATCGAGATACACCGGTCAAGCCAGCCTACTTGATACCTTCTACCCAACCTTACCCATGAACAATATAAGAATCAGTAACAAGAGATAGACATGAGAAGAGAAAAGTGTTCCACATTCTTTTTCCATTACTCAAAGGAGATTCATTTATTATTTCCAAAATATTACAAGTTCGTAGTTATGAGGGCAAAACATGTTTTCCAAATACCAGCACTTCTAGTTCATTACCCAACATCGAACACCACCCACAACATGTCTACGGAGCCTCTACGTATAACAAATGAGTAGTATGGAAGTGCCAGCGATAAGGCCCCGGCTATACCTCAAAACACAATGTACAACGTCAAGTGACATAAGGCCCGGAACAGAATAGGGCTCCCCAAAACCTACTGATTAGAGGGTAACTGTGAACGAGGATCAAAGCTGCCCGCTGACAAACCACCTATATCCATTAAAGATACAGCGCCCCCGGCAAAATAGACGTTAGTACATATGGAATAGTACTAGTATGTAAAGCTAAATACCCTCTCACGAAATTGAATACCAATATAAAAAGGGAAAAATCATGAAAGGCAACAAGGTAAAACAAATGATATCCAAATGCCAAGTTACAACATAATAATTTTCAAAATAAAAAAATAATATTGTTGGTTGGGAGATCATTAGCCTCCGATCATCACACCATACACGAGGCATGGAGTCTGATCACAAACTCTATCGGCTGAGCCATCTCTCCATAAATCAATTTGGATTGTCATGGTGATGCGAATAAAAGGTGATACCAAGAATGAGGAACCACCATACGCGCGACATGGCATCTGATCTCCACCCAATCGGCTAGGCCATCTCCCCACATATGCCGTGTGGGTCGACTTCCAATCTAGGGCTAACAACAATCTCATCCCAATTAAGGGGAATAATCTCAACACATCAATCTCATCCCAATTAACGGGAATAATGTCAATCCATTCCTACACTGGCACGTGTAGTTTCAGGTATGGGCCGTCACAACCCACCCTTCCTCGGCTCGATAATGATACTCCCAAAAAAATATTTTTTGTATACAAAGGAAATAGAAATACAAATGCATTCATACCATGTATAACTTCATTATCACTTTCAACCACTCACAACATTATTATTTTATTGGCTCTCTTGGCCATTCATAGAGTTCTTCATTCATGGCACGATGGCCGTATTTTGTATTCCACACTTACACTTCTTTACTTTCAAGGACCATTATCTTAAACATCAACATATAGAATATTCAGAAAATCATAACTTTAAGTTCATTTGTAATGAAGGCTTTAAACACAATGGATTACTTTCCAAAGAAACAGAGCAAAATGATTGGCAATCGAAACACAAGTAAAAATCATAAATGAGTGACATACCATTTATTCTTGAAATACTTTTCCCCAAAAGGGAAATACACAATTTCAGCTCATGAGTATGTAAGAACTCAAAACACAATGGAAATACTTACAAAGCATAACATGGTGATTTACGATTGAAACATGGGTTCAAATCGTATGCATTAGTTAAAAGAACCATATTTGAACATTTTTCCACTAAGGGGGAACATAATATGATACGGGAAATTTGAACATTACTTGAGTACATAAACTTTTAAGCAAATCTATTTTCAGAATCAATTTGGAACAGTTAAAACAAGAGTTGGAACAAATCATTTTTAGAACTTTCGAGGAGCTCATGGATTCCAATTTTAGAAAAGAAGTTTAGCCAACATACCTTTCTTGAGATTTCTTTAGATTACTAAAACGTCCCAATACTTCTACCAACCTTAATCTATAGGAAGATAGGGAAAAATCAAATATTAATTGGAAGGATTCTCATGATATAACTCTCTTGGGAATTTTGTCAAACACCTACTATGCAAAATCGACTACAAAGCTCTACAATGGTAATCCCTTCCTCCCTCAACTAATTTCAACAAGAAACTACCCAAAATAGTTCAACAACCCCACATACTACCTCCTATTGGCACATGCATGGCCTGTCTCCAACTCCAAAACCTACTTAGACCCAAAACAAACTTGCATGGATGATGTAGGACAAGAACTTACCCGGATAGGTGATGGTCTAGTGGGTGGCTTCCTTGATTCTTGAAGATTGGGGCAATAATGGATGAGTAGAATTGCTAAGTCTTCTCCCTCTCTCTCTAAGATACTCTCTTCTCTCTAAAACATCTGATTTTTGCCTTAAAAATGAGCTCCAAAGGCTTTTAATCAAAATGGGGTTGGGTTATAAAAATAGAAAAAAAGACCCTCTAAACTCAACTCTGCGGTCGCAGAGTGGACTGTAGAACAGGTATGCGGCCCACAAAATGGACCGCAAAAATGGTCCCAAAAATTGGCCTGGCCTGGTCAAGTCTGCAACAGGTCTGCGGTCCATAGACCAGTTATGCAGCCACAAAATAGACCGCAGAATCACCCTCAGAAATGTTTCATGTTAAATCTCTGACGGACATGCGGATCGCGAAAAAGAAATGCGATCGCATAGTGGACCGCAAAATGACCTTCAAATTCCAACTATTTTTCTGCCTAACTTTGCAATGTGTATGCGGCCCGCAGAATGGATCTGCGGTCGCAAAACTGACCGCAGAATTGCCTCCTTTTGCAAACGTTTCCACCAACTCCTCAATGCATTCTTCAACCCAAAGCTTGCCGCCATATGGAACTACTACCTTTGAACACATTAGCCTTCCTCGACACCGCAAAACTTTAAATTCCTTGGCTAAAATTTTACAGGGTCTTACATTTTGTTTGGGTTCCGGTAAGCGAGCCTGGGTGAACTTTGTTTGACCTTTTGCAATTTGTATGACTACTTGAGCTATTATTGATGTTGGGAATCATGTCTAGGATATGTGCTTATTTGTTTGACACGTGATAGGGTTATTTTTGATATGTTGAGCTATTTGCCTTGATTGTAGTCATATTCTTTACTTATGATATTATTTTCGCGTTTTATATCACAATCTTTATATACTTCTTACATGCTATCTCATATGTTGTTGGTGTCTTTACTTGTGTGACACGGGTTTGAGTGGATTTGTGGCACATTGATATAATTTGTGCGGTATATTGATTTTTGATACTATGAGATGTTGCCATATTAAGATTTGAGCAGATTAGTGAAGGAACTGAGGCCATAGAGCCATGATAATTTTGATAGTGAGGTGATGCATACGCCATGCCCCCTATTGGGATGAGTGGTATTGAGGTGATGTATGATCCGTGCCATTTAGGCTAAGTTATGATGATCGTTGACTTTTGATCCGATCAGCGCTTGGGCTAGGATCCGCCCCTTCGGAGTCAGGTGATAACCCGCGTTACGTTGGGTCCTATGAGTGCAGGCAGTTGGTATGTTCTTACTGAGGGTATTTTTGTCATGAACCCGTACAGTGCTGAGATTATACTTACTTGATGATTTAACTATGAATCATTGATTTTGGCATTGATACTTGTCATGCAGGCATAAACTCATATCTTCCTCATGCTAATTGACACTTTATATCTTGAAATTGATGTCTTAACTGATTTGATCGGAAAGCATGCCTATTTCCATGTTAATGTGATTAAGTTGAACTTGCTATTATTGAGCTGCTTTCCTTTTTGTTGTTATCATTTTGTTGTTACTATTATTGTTAGCTATTGAAAATAAGGAGCGGACTTTGCAAATATCATCACTATCTTCAATATGAGGTTAGTCTTGCTACTTGCAGAGTACATGGGGTCGATTGTACTCATACTATACTCTGCACTTTATGTACAGATCCAGGTGCTGCTGATAGAATTGACTGTTAGAGAGCCATACCAGTACTTTTTGGAGATTTCAAGGTAGCAATGATGTTCCTTTCGCAGGCCTTGGAATCCTATTCCTTACGTTTGTTATTACTGTTTATGTACACCAGACAATATTGTACCGTTATTTGGACCATTGTTTAATTACTTATTATATAAAGCTCATGTACTCATTGACACCAGGTTCTAGGATGGTATTCTAGTTGTGTCACTGTTTGGCCACTATTATTTATCTTACTCCATTTTTAAGACTATTTCTTACTGTTATTGAATTATATTTCTATATATTGAATATTGGCTTGCCTAACAAGTAGTGTTAGGTGCCATCACGGCTTCGCTGGGATTTACGTTCGTGACAAATTGGTATTAGAGCACTAGGTTGCTTTGGTTTTACTAGTCATGAGAAAGTGTAGTAGAGTTTTGCAGATTAGTATGACGACGTCTGCAATTATCTTCGAGAGGCTGCAGGGTAGTTAGGAAAAATTCTCTTTCTTTCATTCTCTGTCGTGCGAATTTGTTTATCCCTAAGTCTGAATCTTTACTCTTCTATTCTCTTAGAGATGGTGAGTACATGATTGTCGAGTGCAATTGAGTAGGCGCCGATACCCCAGGCTTGGGCCGTGAGGGACTGGGTCGAGGTACAGGTAGTGGCGGAGCATGCCGCACAACTTGAGACTTTGGTCATACAACTGCTGTGGAGCCACCAGTAGCTCCTATTGAGGAGCAGGTTCAGTACTATGATGAGCCGGAGGTACCAACTTGGGTTCTCCAAGGCCTAATTGTTTTCACCAGGCGTTCAGGATACATTGGTCCATATGGTTTGGTTGTTTGAGCTTTTGGCTCAGGTTGGGACATTTCCTACAATACCAGCTACTTCTTAGGCAGGGGGCAAAGGGCAGACTCCAGCTACCCGTACCCCAGAGTAGGTGGCCCATGGTTGTCAGACTCTTGCAGTGTTACGTTAAGGGAGTTCAACCTACTATTGCTATGTATCCTGAGGATAGGATCATACGGTCAGCTGATGAGCTGGAGAGGTTAGATAAGTTCATGACGTTTCATCATCCTCACTTATGTGGTACTCCTTCAGAGGATGCCCAGAGGTTCCTGGATCGTTGTCATGACATTCTACTTAATTTAGGACTAGTTGAGTCCAATGGAGTTGATTTTACCTCCTTCCAAATATAGGGTCCGACCAAGAGGCGGTGGCAGGTTTATTAGCTGGGCAGACCAGGAGGATCATCTCCTCTTACCTGGGATCAGTTCTCCAGTGACTTTTTGGAGCATTTTGTGCCCACCACCAGGAGAGAAGAGTTGAGGAGGCAGTTTGAGTACCTTCAGCAGGGTCTAATGTCAGTTACCGAGTATGAGATGAGGTTCACAGAGCTGTCCCATCATGCTATTATTTTGATTCCCACTAAGGACGAGAAAGTTAAGAGATTCATTGATGGTCTTCACCATGGTATTTGCATTGCTATGACTAGAGAGGTAGAGATCGAGACTTCTTATCACCAGGAGTTGGAGATAACACATCGTATTGGGCGGATTCACGTTGGGGCAAAAGAGATGATGCAGGGTAGGGATAAGAGGTCCCGACGTTCAGGGAGTTTCATTGCTGTCTTATCTGGAGGCCGTTGTTGATTTGGGGGAGGCCATTCTAGCAGGCTAGCTTATCATTCACCACTACCTAGTTGAGGAGATTCTGTGTAGTCTTCATTTAGTACACTTCTAGCACAAAGTTCTCATCGCGCTCCATCTATTCAGTGTTCATCAGTACCAGGTTCTTTTAGTGGCTATTCTAGTTCATGGGGTATGACTCAGGCCCCGCATTCATTTCCAGTTAGAGGTTGCTATGAGTGTGGAGAGTTGGGGCATGTCAGGAAGTATTTCCCTCGTCTTCGTAGATGTCCACTGTAGTAGAGAGGTCAAACTATGATTCTTGCACCAGTTTCTACAACACCCGCTCAACCAGCTTGGGGTGGAGATCATCTTCTGCGTGGTCATCCTAGAGGGGGATCTCAATCTAGTGGAGGTTAGGCCAGATTCTATGCTTTCATAGAGAGGACCGATGTCGTTACTTTTGATAAAGTGATTACATGTATTGTTTGTGTGTGTCACAAGGATGTTTCAGTAATGTTTGATCCTGATTCCACTTATTCATATATGTCATTATACTTTGCTTCTTGTCTGTATATGCCTCGTGGTTCTCTTGATGCTCCCGTGCATGTGTCTACACCTATTGGTGATTCTCTTTTGGTGGATCGAGTTTATCGGTCTTGTGTGGTCACTGTCTATGGTTTTGATACTAAGGTGGACTTTCTATTATTAGAGGTGGTGGATTTTGATGTGATATTGGGTATGGATTGGTTATGTCCATACCATGTTATTCTAGATTGTCACGCTAAGACTGTAATGTTGGCGATGCTAGGGTTGCTGAGGTTGGAGTGGAAGGGGTCTCTATATTTTACTCCTAGTAGAGTGATCCTATTTTTGAAGGCTTGATGGATAGTTGAGAAGAAATGTTTGGCGTATTTAGCCTTTGTCTGAGATGTTAGTGTTGATACTCTTACTGTTGAGTTAGTTCTAGCAGTGAGGGAGTTTTTGAATATGTGTTTAGCAGACCTATCGGGTATTCCACCCGATACAGATATTGATTTCAACATTTATTTAGCATGGGGCACGCGTCTTATCTCTATTCTGCCATATTGCATGGATCCAGAGGAGTTGAAGGAATAGTTGCAAAGTTGTTGGATAAGGGGTTCATTAGGCCTAGTGTTTTACCTTAGGGTGCGCCGGTGTTGTTTGTTATGAATAAGGATGGGTCAATGAGAATGTGTATTGACTATCAACAATTGAACAAGGTTACCATGAAGAACAAGTATCCACTATCGTGCATTGATGATTTGTTTGATCAACTTAAGAGGACTAGTGTGTTCTCAAAGATTGACTTGAGATCTGGGTATCACCAGTTGAAGATTAGGGCTCCGGACATACATAAGACTGCTTTCCGGACACGTTTTGGGCATTGTGAATTTTTAATGATGTATTTTGGTTTGACTAATGCCCCAACAACCTTCATGCATTTTATGAACAGTGTGTTCCAGCCTTATTTGGATTATTTTGTTATTGTGTTCATTGATGATATATTGATGGATTCCCGTAGTAGGGAGGAGCATGAGCAACATTTGAGGATCGTGCTCCAGACTTTGAGGGAGAAGAAGTTGTATGCTAAGTTCTCGAAGTGCGAGTTTTGGTTGGACTCAATGACATTCTTCGGTCATATGTTATCTTGTGATAGGATCAAGGTGGACTCGAAGAAGATTGAGGCAGTGCAAATTTCGCCCAGACCTTCTACCACTGCAGAGATCAGGAGCTTTTTCGGTTTGGTTAGTTACTACCATCGCTTCGTAGAGGCATTTACATCTACTACTGTGAAGAGCCCTCCATTCAAGAGGACGGATGTGTGTGAGGAGATCTTTCAAAAGCTCAAGACAACTTTGACTACGACTCCAATGTTGGTTTTGCCTTCATGATTGGGATCATATATAGTTTTTGTGATTCTTCATGGGTTGGCATTGGGTGTGTGTTGATGCAGGATGGTAGGGTGATTTCCTATGCGTCGTGCCTGTTAAAGTCCCATGAGAAGAACTATCTAGTGCATGATTTGGAGTTAGCATATATTGTACACACGCTAAAGATTTGGAGGAATTACTTATATTGCATGTCTTGTGATGTGTATACAGATCATCTGAATCTTAAGCATCTATTCAAGAAAAGGGAATTGAACTTGAGGCAGCAGAGATGGTTGGAGCTATTGAAGGACTATGATATCACTATTTTTTATCATCTGGGAAGGCTAATGTGGTGGCCGACGCCTTGAGTAAGATGACAGATAGTATGGGGATTTAGTATTTATTCCAGCTAGGGAGAGGCCTTTGGCTATCGATGTTTAGGATTTGGCTAACTGAATTGTGAGATTGGATATTTCGTAGCCAAGCAGGGTTCTTGCTTGTGTTGTATCTCAGCCATCCTTGTTTGAGCGCATTAAAGCTCATCAGTATGACGATCCCCATTTGTTTGTCCTTAAGGATATGGCGTAGAAAGGTGGTGCAAAGGAAGTGATTATTGGTAATGATGGTGCGTTGCGGCTTCAGGGCCGAATTTGTGTTCCTAATATGAATGGGTTGAGAGAGTTGACTCTTCAGGAGGCTCATAGTTCATGGTTTTCTATTCATCTGGGTGATACTAAGATATATCATGATATGAAGCGGCATTATTGGTGGCGGAGGATAAAGAAAGACATTGTTGGATATCTTGTTCGGTGTTTGAATTATCAGCAGGTCATGTATGAGCATCAGAGACCTAGTGGTTTGCTTTAGATGATTGAGATACATGAGTGAATATGGGAGTTCATCACTATAGACTTTGTGGTAGGTTTTCCACGAACATTGATGAGATTTGATACCGTTTGGGTCATTTTGGAGAGACTGACGAAGTGTGCGCATTTTATTCCAGTAAGGCCCCGTAAAAGTTTGCCAAGGAACTTAAGGTTTTGTGCTGCTGAGGTAGGCTTACGTGTTTGAGGATTGTAGAAATTCTTCGCAGCGAGTTTGCTCGCCACGGTACGAACCTTTTGGATTGAAGAATGCACTGAGGAGTTGATGGAAATTTTTGGCTGAAGAAGGCGATTATGCGGTTTGTTTCGCGACTGCAGAACCATTTCGCGCGTCGCATAATCATTGCGGAGTTGAGTAGAGGATTTGTTGAATTTTTAATTGTTCTGCGGTCCATTATGCGATCGCATAGTTGTTTCGCGGTCCGCACATTCGTCGCAGACTTGGCATGAAGAACTTTGGAGAGTGATTCTGCGGTCCACTTTGCGGCCGCATAAGTGGTCTGCGGACCACAGATCTGTCATAAACTTTTCCAGACCAGCCCAGATTTGGAGGACGATTTTACGGTCCAGTTTGCGGACCGCAGACATGATCTACGGTGCATTCTGCGACCGCAGAGTTGAGATCGGAGTGTCCATTTTTTGATTTTATAACCCGACCCCAATTTGATTAAAAGCCCTTGAAGCTTGTTTTGGAGCAAAAACCTGATATTTTTAGAGAGATATGAGAGTGTTCTAGAGAGAGAGAGAGAGAGAGAGAGAGAGAGAGAGAGAGAGGAGGAAGCCCCAAGTGCATTGTTCATCAATCCTTGTCCAAGCTTTGAAATTCAACAAGGAAATCTCACAAGGTCTTCAACCAAGAGGTACAATTCTAGCCCTAACCCTCAATTTCGAAATTTCCTTTGGGAATAGGTAATGGGGAGGAAGGTTTTGAGGATGAGGGTTGTTGTTTATGCATGTATGTACATTCATGAGCTGTGGGAAGGTAGTTGAACTCAATTGGGTAGACTTTGGATTGTGGGGTGAAGAAAATCCTCCATAGGAGTAGCTATTAATAATAATGGCCACCTAGTGTTTGATAAAATGCTCAAATGAGCTGGAAACATGAACTCCTCTCTAATTTGTGTTCAATTTGGCCATATCTCTAAATAGATCAAAGTTGCTAGAATTTACGAAACGGTATAGTGAATTAAGGAAAGCTCAAATCGAGGTATGGTGGCTAAAGTATTCTCTTAGAATTGAACCCCACAATATCCTTGTAAGTCCCGTGTTGCTCATTATAAATTGATTATTTCGAATGAACCTTGTGTCCAAAAGATATATGCTCAATATGTATTCCAAATGTTCTTGTTATGTTATGTGCTATTTGAAAATGTGCTCGAAGCATGGGTTGCATATCTAAATGTTATAACTTCAAGTCATGATCCAAAAGAAAGCTATTATGCCAAATTGTGTAAGAAATCTCAATGTGCTTAACATTCTTATTTTCTCATATGTGGACTTAAAGTCTTGAAAGAAATGCTTTGTTGTTGATGATCCGTGATGATGTCTGAAAGTGAAAGAAGCGAGTATGAGATGTAGAAATGTGGCCATCGTGCCAAGAACGAGAATTACATTTGTGGCCAATAGTGCCAATGAAATGAAAGAATGTGTGAAAGATTATGAGATGAGTTTTGACTCCTTTATATAATAATGTCATTAATGTCCTATGATCACTCATGGCTAGTACAAGTAAGTGATAGTATGAACATGAACTATGGCCACTTGCCAAAATGAGAATCATGAGGCATGGTATGTTCCAATGGTTTCAACTATAGTTATATGCTTCTGAAATAATGAATGTAAATGACTTTGATGTTAAGTCATCGAGAATCATAATCTTAAGTAATGACCTTAAGATGGCAAGGAGGTATATAATGAGGTGGAAAAGAGACGTCCTATACTAAATGATGATGAACCTTAAGAAAAGAAATTGGGCCCATGCACCATTGAAATCTACTTAGTGATTTGCCATGCATGTGTTAATGTAATAAGCTGTGTTTCTCCAAAATGAGCATGAACATGAAGTATTCCAATGATCTGGGAACTTACGACCTTAACGGTAATGTTAATCATATCGCATGAGTGTAAATAGGGTCGTGTGCATGATGGTATAATATGTGAATCCTATGGACGGTCTATGAAACGCATAGGTGTATAACATGAATGAATCCTATGGAAGGTCTATGAAACACATAGGTGTATAATATGAATGAAACCCTACGGACGGTCTATGAAACGCATAGGTGTATAATATAATATGTGAACCCTATGGACAGTTTATGAAATAGATAGGTGTATAATATAATATGTGAACCCTATGGACGGTCTGGTGAGACGCATAGGCAACACGAACAATAGGTGCCACTTCCATTCTCCTTGTTTGTACATGTTGATACTTTTACATTATATTTTGTACTCCACGCATAGTTCATAGGGCAAGCTTGATCCTAAAAGAAGTTCAGAATGATGTAAGTATAATAAGACTTGATATGTGATGCTTTGGGTCATTTTGTAGTTTCTTGGCATAATTTATTTGCCTCTTATTTAGGTTACCGCATTTCCATATGTTGTTCTGTATGCCTTACATATGAGTGCTATTCCACATGTACTCATGTCCCTTTTTTTTGGGGCGCTGCATCTTTTAATGGATGCAGGTGGTTCCATAGTAGGCGACGTCGATCAGAGTTAGCAGTACATCCTCCTCTCAGCTGACTTGATGAGCCCCACTTCATATCGGGGTCATATATCGTTTGCTTCTCATATAATGAGTTTTGAGGTATACCCGAGGCCTTGTTGCCGGCATTATCCTAGTGCTATTTTGTACCCGTTAGAGGCTCCGTAGACATGGTGTGGGTTGTACGTTGGTATTGGAAAGGTCAAACTAGAGATGTTGTAATTGTATCACATGTTTCACTTCTAAACTATGGATGTGTAATGTAATATTTTGGGGACTTATAGATTAAGTAGCTAATAGTAATGGATTGGTGTTGTATACATGATCTCCTTATTGTCTAATTAATGAAAATATATATTCTCGTTATACATGGGTGAGCTGGGTAGAAGGTTGTTACAACCCAAATTCGCATATCATAGATCACGCCGTAAGGTAGTCGACGTAAATCCAAGAAGAGATTATCTTTGAGATGATAATAAGTTAATCCTATTGGTCTTAAACGATACAAGGGTGTATAAGAGTGGTTAACAAGTATTTGAAGTTAAGCTAATCAAGGATGTTGTAACCCGTATTTTCGGATAACACTAGAGGTGATTAACTGTCCCAAGAGGTCTTGTTTTAATGTATTTGAATCATATAATATCCGCATCATAAGTCTTGAAGTCAAGCGAGTTATGAAATAAAAGTCAATAAAAGTTGTCGCAACTTAGGTTTATAATTTTACTTAAACTTTAGGTCAAATGTTACTGCATTTTACTCCCAATGTGCTTGGAATTATGGGGTGATCTACTATCAAATTGAATATCTATGAGTCTAGTTTCCAACGCATTAAACCGTTCGTCGATACGATCTCGGAATAGAGAGATATTCGCGTTTTCGCGAGAGTGCGCCAAGCTGCTCTCTATGGGGCCCACAAAGGCGGTTTAAGACATATGGACATACATAAGATACCTCAACCCCGTTTTAAGTCATTATTTTTCAGTATATTCAGACCTTATAACCCTAAAAACAGTCTCTCAAGGTTCTCTCATGATCCAAGACCCAAACAAAGGGCAAACAACACAAATCAAATATCGGGAATCCCGTGGCGCTAGTAAGTTTCTTGTTCTTCTTGTTGTTGCTGATTTTTGTGTTGTTCCAGCTCGTGTGGGAGGTTGTTTTAAGTGCTTTACATTCTGTAAATACACCTTCAAGTTTTTAATATCAACCCTAGGTGATTTCAAGTCTTCTAAAGTAATTCTAGTGCCGAAAAACCCGAATTAATTGCTAGTTTCGCTTTCTTGTTCTTGTGGCAGAATTGAAGGGATATTTCATAGAAAATTAAGGTCAAATTGGAGTTGTTCTTTCTGTTTAAAGGTAAGTAACCTCTTACTCTATATATATTTAAGATTATCCAAGTTGCAGCTAAGTCGTTGAAGCTAGAACTTGTGAAATATATATCGAAAAGCTTGGTAGTAATGTTGTTGGTTGGTGGACTGTTTTGGAGGCTCAATATGATTATTAATGATGTTGTTTGGGCTGTTTGGTGATTTTATTGACTTGTGGGAAGTCATATAAATAGGGGAGGTGCTGTCCGTTTCATCGTAAAATAGGTTGTGGTCGATACATAATAGTTACGACGCTTAAACGATAATGATAGTGTCATTTATCTTATTGTAGACTAAGGAGTCGTGATATTTGCATAGCTTGAGGTTGGGCAGTATATACAAGGTATGTGAGGCTATCCCCTTCATTCTTTTGCACGACTCCAATTGTACATAATGTAATGAACGAGCTCCCAAAGATACTCTACTCTTAGAAGCTAGCAGTACTTACATTGCTGCCCTTCTTATGAAACGATTGATATTGATGTTACTTCTCTTATTCTTATATTATCAATGTTGTTGGTAGTTCCTGATTCTTATAAGATTCTTGATGAAGAGTTAATCCTAATAACGTGTACGAAGGATACCGACCTTACGTCACTCCGAAAGGTTCAAATTATGATTCCAACGAGTCCAGCATGCATAATTCATAAAATAATAATTTATCTTTATTACTGATTTTTTAGCACATAAATAATCTAATCCGGATAAAAAATAACAAATTAATTAAATCACAAAACGATCACAAAGTGGCATAGACCAAAGTAAAAAAACAACTACTAAGCATTTTATATACATGAGTTTTACCAAAAAGTAAGTCGGAATACCTCGATTTAAAGTTTTTTAAAATGTAAAAATTTGATAATTTGGGGGCCGAAACGAGCAATATACGAGATCCAATACATGACAACGCCTTGGATCTGGTGTTAGCTTGCTACAATACGGAGAAGATACACTTTTTGTGGGGTGAGTGGGCTCTAATGGGGTTTTTTTGCTTAAAAACTGGAGGGGGAGGGGGGAGGGGGGACCGCTGGTTTGATTAAGGGGAGCTGCTGGTTTCTGATCGGGGAAGGAGATGGCCCGCTTTTTTAAGTAGGTATAGCGCATATATAGGAGGTGCTATATTATAGCGCCTCCTATATGTGCGCTATACCTCCCGCCAATTTTGAGTTCAAATGTAGCACGGTTATTCACCGCGCTATACCTTAACGGACAAACGTGCCGTTAAGGTATAGCGCGACACCGCGCTATATATAAAATGGTAGTCAATTTTTTTTGCCACCTATTTTTATTTTTTGAGTCCAAAAGAACCACACTTTGGTTTCGGACTCCCTCTTAGACTGCGAGGCCGACGTTGGCCATCGCGATAGGCAGTGCGACGCGCCGGCGTCCAATTCCGAAGTTATTCCATCTCTTTTTATTTTGGACTAGGTTATTTCGTATAGGTTTTTTTCTATATCTATAAATAGCCATTAAACATGATTTTTATATTCCTTTTGACGTGAAGGCCAAAGTTCATTGTGTTTTATCTTTTTTTTTCTACCAAACATAATAATTTATATATGTTTTGCATGATTTGTCGTTTGGCTACCACGTCTATGTAGAGCTATATACTTCATGTTCTAGGATTTTGGTTCTTTCGTGACTATTGTTATTCAATATTAATTTTGATTTTTTAATTTATCGTATTGGTTTATTTATTTAATTTTGCACTTAATTATTTGATTGCTTGATCACCAATTGAATACTATCTATGAATCTAGAATTGAACTCGAAAGTGGGAATTCTAGATTGCACATGGGATTGAGTAGAGCAAGTTCTTAAACCTGGATATTGGGGAATAGATTCGTTGGTTAGGATAGACATATACCTAATTGTCTTGCTTGGCTATTATATAGGAATATGAATGCATTCTTGTTGATTCAAACTCCATACACATATATGTGTTAGGTTAGCTTGAATAGACGAGTACAAACTCAACAGATTCTTATGAGCAATATTAATCGTTTCAACAAATAAACCAGATAAATTAATTAGTCAATTCAAATGAAGAATATGATCGGATTTATTAGATAGCCAATAACGTAGATTGTTTTCATCACATTGATAACATAAAAATCTGCTCTTCCTTTGTTCAGAATTCACTATTTTTTTTTTAATTTAATTAGTTTAGAGTCAAACACTTCTAAGTTTAATTCTTATTTAGATAATTAAGATAGTCTAACTTAGTCAATAGTTGATAATAAGTCCTCGTGAAAACAATACTCTACTTATTATTTAATTGCTTGTCGACTGCGTGTACTTATGTGTCACAGCCCAAATTCTACCATGGGCCGTGAGGGCGCCCAACGTTACCGCTAGACAAGACAACGGTAAATTAAACCACGTTATTACTCTTTTAATAAGCTTTAAAGTAATTAAATTCTATTTAATAGGGAATTAAAAGGTGAAAAATTTAATAAATGAAACGAAGACAACTGAGTGGCAACCATAGTAATATAAGTGCTCCAAAACCATAAAGTCTACTAGTGTGTGTGCCAAGATCTGGTATCACAAGTGTATGAGCAACTAGTAGAATATATAAAACTCTAACTACTGTCCGAAATAAAGTAGACAGCATATAAATACAAAAGAGAGACTCTAGGGGCTGCAGAATGGCTCAGGAAGTAGCTCACCACTAGGCCTCGGGATATCTGGGATGCACGTCGGTAGGACCTCCAGATGCACCTGCCTCAGATCCTGCACGGTTAGTGCAGAAGTGTAACTTGAGTACATAAATAACATGTACCCAGTAAGTATCAAGTCTAACCTTTAAGAAGTAGTGACGAGGGGTCGACATCGACACTTACTGTGGGCTAATAGTAAAGAAATTCAGAATTCTAAAGGAGCATGCGTTGTGTAAATAATAATAATAACTCAATAGCAAGCAGAAAGTAAATAATCCTTTCACACATGGTAAGTTTCAAATAAATTTCTATTTTATACAATTTTGCCTCTCGGGCCAGGGAAGGATATCAAATATATGATTACACTTCGAGTGTTATCGCGCACGATTATGTCGAGGTTATACGGTTTAATCCAGAATAAAGTGTACACTGCCGAGGGTCGAGCGGCACGAACTATAGATGCATCTATCTAGTGCCGAGGCATTTGGCTCGCTCCACAAGAAGAGAGGATACTTTTTAAACAATCGGTTTAAGGGCTAATACAAGGGTAATGCACAACGAAACATAATTTTCACTAACGGTCAAGTAACTTGTCAAAACTCAAGTGAGTGAAATTCGGTCCTTTACAATTCCTCTAACAAGTTTCAATATAATTTAGGTACTTTAATTAATAAGTAGGGTGCAAACATTATCAATATTTCATGATTCGGGCCCTAAACTACCCGGACATAAGCATAATTAGTATCTACTCACAGACCCTCGTCACCTTGTGCGTACGTAGCCCCCATAATTAGAAGCAAATAGCAATACCTCATCTCAAAGCTCACTTTCCGGCCCAAAATTTCATTGTAAAGCCTCAACGCGGTGCCGAACAATCCAAAACTAGTCAAATGTTATTTAATTTAATCAATATATGCTCAAAAGTTGATAATTCAACTATTAGAGTGATTACCCAACCCCAATTGAAGGATTCCTAAAATTTATCCTCGGACCCACGTGCCCGGATTCCTAAAAATTTTGAAGAAAGTTGTTACCCATAACCTGACGAACTCAAATATATAATTTTCACTCATTCCGTAACCATTTTCGTGGTTAAATCTAATTTTTATCAAAACCTAAATTTTTCATCTAAACCCATGATTTTCACAATTTTTACATGTTAAAATCTATCCATAATCTATGTATTTAACTCACATTGTATAGAAATTACTTACCCCAAAGTGCTAGGTGAAACCCCTTCTCTAAGAGATCCAAAATCGCCCAAGAGATGAAAAAAAATGAGTCAAAATAGCCTAAGTCCCGCATTAAATGGACCATTCTGCCTCCAGGACTTTCGCATCTGCGGTCCCTGGGCCGCATCTGCGGTCCCTGGGCCGCATCTGCAGAAGGTTCATCGCAGATGCGGTCCTCTCTTGGCTGGCCTAAGTCCGCATTTGCGGAATGAGGGCTCGCTTCTGCGATGCCGCTCCTGTGGCAGATAAGCCGCACCTGCGCAAGACCCCGCTTATGCGGTCCCTTGACCGCTTCTGCGGTCGCCTTGTCCGCTTCTGCGGTTTCTAGACTGCCCATGCTGGGCCGCTTCTATGGCAGCTGGCTTGCTTCTGCGAGCTCGCACCTGCGGCTGGCCCTCTGCAGGTGCGATTGCACCAGAAGATGGATGCTTCAGCTGATCACTCAAGGCCAAATGACTTCCATGCATCGTCCGAATGGCATCCGGAGCCCCCGAGGCCCCATTCAAACATACCAACAAGTTTGCAAACATAAAACGGACTCGCATGCAACCCTCGGAATGCGAAAAACAACATTAAAACTAAGAATCGCAACCCAAAACCAATATAATCAACTTATGAACTTCAAGTTCTTCCAACTTACTCCGAACGCGCCGAATCATACTTATACTACTCGGAATGACACCAAATTTTGCGTGCAAGTCTTAAATCATCATACGGAACTGTTCTCAGGCTCGGAATCCCAATTGGGCTTCGATAACGCCAAATCCTACTTCAAACCAAATTTAAAGGACTTTAAAACCTTCAATGTGCCAACTTCTAATATTAAGCGCCGAAACGCTCCCGGGGTCATCCAAAACCCGATCCGAGCATACGTCCAAGTGTAAAATCATCATACAAACCTATTGGAACCGTCAAATCCCGGTTTCGAGGTCGTTTATTCAAAACGTTGACTCAAGTCAAACTTAGCCCTTTTTAGCCAACTTTAAGGAACCAAGTGTTCCGATTTCAACCCGAACCCTTCCAAATCCCGAACTAACCATCCCCGCTAGTCATAAAACAGTAAAAGCACATACAGAGAGTCTTATTTAGGGGAATGTGGATCTAGAAAGTAAAATGACCGGTCGAGTCGTTACATTACGTGTGCGTTTGACCCCAACAACTATAGATTAATTTTTTAAAATTTTGTACTTACATGAGTTATGATGGATACTCTAAAATTGGCCTTTAAAGCTAAACAAAGGATTGGCGCTTGACAATCTTTTTTACTCAATGATGAAGCATATGCTCACCAATAAAGAATTGACTAATCATTTCTTTATTCCCTTCTGGTTAATTATACTGTCTATCTCAGCTATCAACGGGATGGGATTCCCTCCAGTAATTCTCAATTGTCAACCTAGATGTAGGCCACGTGTGCATTTGAATTTCGAAGGCTTGGATTTGCTTTCTGTGTTTTAGTATTTTTCTATTTGCTTTATTAATTAGATATAGTTTTTACTTGCTTTCTTTATTTCTTAAATAAAAAATGGCAGGACATTTTAACCACTCTTTTCACTTCGGTCCAAGTCCTCCCCACCCCTACAAACCATGTTCTCTTTTTTTTTTTCGCCTTCCTCCACCTCTGCCATTACATATTTAGCATATTATCGTTGTCGCAACATAATCAACACATTGTTTTTCAAACAAAGATTAAATTGTAAATCTTAAATTTAAGAAAATCAATTCATTCTCATCAAGTCTATGTATAAACAAGGTGGGTTTTCTCTGGAAACTCCCTTGAATTATCTTATACTATGTGAATGCACAGAAAATGGGCAATCCAAAAACAATAAGGCAAATCGGATTTTGGGTATTTCCAAATAATGTGAAAGTGTAATGTCATGTTTTCTTTCTTGATTTTCAAAGAGTATGAGTGTATTGGTGTGTAAAGAAAATCACAAGGTTGAAGAAGAAGAAGAAGAAGAAGAGAACAAAGTTAGTAGGGTTGTGGCTTGAGATGGATGTGGAGGAAGGTGAAGAAAATAGCGCAAGATGATCATGTCATTTTTTGTTTTTATTGTTTTAAGCATTATTGATTTAATAAAGCAAATAGAAAATAAAATAAAGAAAATATTAGTATAAAATGGATCCAAGTCATTGAAACTTCAACTATACACATGGCATCGTCTAAGTAGTCCATTGAGAATTACTGGACATCACATTATTGGAGGGATCCTATCCCGCTATCAACTACCCCTTCTTTACTTTTTATTGCTTCAATTAAATTTAATAGTAAACCGAAATAAGTACTAAGTAGGCGTAACACTTATATTGACTAGTTACGTTCATGTAATATACGATTTTGTAAAATAATATCATTATATATTTTCGAAAAAAACTTTGAATAAACTATTATACATGAATAAATAAAGTAGTGAATAAGATCGGTGCGGACTATTGTACAATGACTCATTTGTCAAGCTTAATTAGATGATTGGATATCTTTTTAATCTACGAAGAGCAACAATCAAACTTTAGTTATATTTATTTATTCTACTTAACCTATTTGAATTACTAATACCTTTATCACCCAACCAGATTGTTTACCCGAAAAATCAGATAACGTTAAATTTATATATGGTTCTAAGGATACGTGATACCCTTTAACACAAGATAGCAATACGAGTATTCTTGACTATGAGAATGGAAATAATGAACAGAAAGAATGAGTAAGATGAAGTAAAATAATCACAAGGAAAAATCTTTGTATATCAGAAAAGATCTTTTGTTCCCTGTCTATTTAGTGTATCTATAGCTTACAAGGATCTCCTCTTTTATAATAGAGGATCATTACTTTATTCATAACAAAATAATAAAATAAAGCATATAGTGGATGACCCATGATGATTTATCTCTTCCTCGATTCCCGCCAAGATTCTCTCTCTTGGTGCGGTTGTAACGGCTCTTGTTTGTGAGCTCGATACTGGCTCGAACTCGTTACTGGGTTGGCCCTTCAGTTTTGGCTTGAGTTCGACCTTCAGGATGGGCGTGGCATATTTTCGACCTCGAAGCAATGCCTTGCGGATTGATTTGGTCACGGGCTCAATAAGATTATCGAGCCGACTCCTCGAGCAGCCTTCGGACTCGAGGTTCGTTTGTACTGTCTTCGGAGCTCACTCCTAAAATCCTACTCTGATTTCTTGCCATGCGAACTCGATCGAACGTAGGAAGGCCGAAATCTATTTTGACCGTATATAGATAGTCCCCTCGATTCTCATGAAGGATGCGGTGAGAATCGATATGATTTTCGACGGTTCGATCGGGTTATAAGCTGACGTTTTAACAGGGATCGATTATGACGTATGTGATAGCTGTCCCATTGATTTAGTCTTTCAAGGTATTTAATGCTTATCAGATGGCGGTCGGCCACCTCTGATATTGAACCGTCATGATGCGAGCCTATAAATAACCCTTCCATCTAACATTTACCACTTTTACGCCTTCACTCTTCCAAACTTTCTTATCTTTTCTCTCTATTTCATCGCTTGCAGAGCCATCTACACCAGAATTTTGGTGCCGTCAATTTTTCACTTTGATTTTCCTTTCTTCCTCTTATATCAATGGCCAAAATTTCGAAAACTGTACCTCAGAAGGAGAAAGCTTCTTCTTCACGGCCGTCCGGCGACAAGGCGCCGGTGGAGCCGTCCATCTATGACTATGTTCCCGGCCCGTGTACTCTGAAGATCGATTTTAAGGTCGAGAATCCTTCATCTGTTCAGGGTCGATGTGAGCACGTGTCGATGTACATGTGCTCTATAACGGAGGGTCATCTCGAGGCCGTTAGGGAAGACTGCAACTGGGGTTCCGAGGTTGTGTTACAAATTCCATCCCCCGAAGAGAGCGTCATCACCCATGTGGAGGAGTTTTTAAGTGTTTACACTTATCCCTTCACGTTGGGTCCCGTCGACCCGGTGATCATTGATTTTTGCAAAAGATATCAGGTCACCCTCAGTCAAATTCATCCCTCTTTATGGCGTATAGTAATCCTACTTCGCTTCTTCTCCATCAAAGCAAGGGGGCTGGATTTTTCCCTGTATCACCTCATACGATTGTATCGGCCTCAAATCTTTCGAGGACTAATCAGACTTCATCGTCGGGCATCGAAGGCTTTGATGTCGAGCATCGACGAAGACAAGGATCGGGGTTGGATGGGCCGTTATATTTGGGTGAGGACCGTGACCTTATTTCGGAAGAGAAGATGCCGTTTTCCGAGGAATGAAATTTCGACCGTAAGTGGTTCTCATAACACGTTGCTTTTCGTATCTTTTCCTGATTTTTTCTGATGTCTTTCTCCGATATACAACTGCCCCTTGGATGCCACAAGCGGTGCCCGACCTCGAGGATTGGGTTCGGAAGTTAGCCTCGACTTCCTCTTATGCCGAACGCGCTTGGCGTGATTTGGCAAAAGGTAGATGGGAGGACAAGAATCATGGTAAGGTTTTACTTCTCGTTTCCTTCGAAGTGTTCTTTGTGCTCCAATTATTACTGATTTCCTTTCATGCAGGTGTAACCAAGGATGCCGTTTTGAGGCCTTCGATCGGTGAAGAAGGAACCAAGTCCCCGGTCCTGAGATCGGGGAAAGATAAGAAGCAAAAAAGCTGCCTCTCGGTCAGAGGACCCCAAGCCCAAAAATCGCAGGGTGAGGAGGAAGGCAATTGCCCTTCCGATTGACTCGGTCCAGTAATTGAGAGAAGAATAAAAATAAGAAGAAGAAGAAGAAGAAGAGGAAGAAGAAGAAGAAGACGGTGCCTCGGCTTTGGTGATCCGATCTGCGAAAGCTTTCGAGGTCACCAGAGCTCCTGAGCCGATGGCGGCTGTACCGGTCGGGGTCGGTCCTGGAATCCCGAGTCTTGATCAGAGCTCCCCGAGTGATTTGCTTGGGGCTATAACAGTGGATCATTCTCCTTCCCTTCCAACCTTTTCTGAGGAGGCGTTAAAGAAAGCTCGAGAATTGAAGACCCCCGATATGGGCGGAGGCTCTAGTGTAGGGGACCCCTTTCGGGATTGCTTTACTGGAGTCGATGATGCTTCCGATATTGGTGACGCTTCTCTTCTACTAGAAGAGGCCCAACGTTTCATTACTCGGGTAATGATTTTACTATACTCGATTTCTTTGTTCTTTTCCAAACTTGACTTGTGTTCTTTCCCTACTGTGTAGGCCATTAGTAGGTTTTGAGTTGACCTTAGCCAGTGTGAGGTCGAGCTTCAGAAGGTCTCAGGGGAGAGAGACGCCCTTCGGCTTCTTTGCAGCCAAAAGGACGAGGCTATAAAGGACCTCCAAGCGGATTTGGCTAAGGCTCGAGAAAAAGATGCCGAACTCGATAAGCAGGTGAGCCTCGTTCTGTTAAAGTATGGGTTTGACTCAACTATGGAAGTTAACCCTTCGTTGTCTCAGCTGCAGCAAAAGGTTGAAAAGATCGGGTTACTTCGGGAAGAAGTTGATCAAATCAAAGTTGAATGTAATTGGTGGAAGGAGACTATCGACCACCTGACTGTGGAAAAAGAAACCATTTTGACCAAATTATTATCGGCCGATGTTCAGCTTCGAAACGTCAAGCAAAAGGGTTCGGCTCAAGCTAAAAGGATAGAGGAGCTTGAAACACGGCTTGCTGAGGCCAAGGCGGAGGTTGAGTCGTCAAAAGTCATGGCAGGTAAGTCCATTGCCATGTATCAGGCTGATGCCGAGGCTGCTCAGATGGAGGCACGAGAGGCGGCAGATACTGCCGACACTCGAGCACATTGGGTTGCCGAACTTTCTAAATGTAGGTCTCGGAGGGAGATCCTCGAGGAGATACACACTCGAGGTTTCGACCTTACTGAAGAGATAAAAAAGCTAAAGAGCTCGAAGCTGAAGCTGAAGCCTTGGCTTCTGATGGCGATGATGATGATGATGATAACAGTAGCAAGAGCGGATCTGAGGATGGGGAAGAGCCTGACAGAGAAGCAATCGCCCTTGAGGATGATCAGGAAGCTTAGTTCTTAATTTTTTACGTTTGTAATCAATCATGTAGACAATTTTGTATATAGACAACTTGGCCGACTTGTGAAGACTTTATACGTGCCTTACAAATGTTTTCACAAGGATCTTAATAATTTAATCAAATTTGGACTTCGTAGTCTCTATGATTGATTATTTTTTCAGACATCGAAGTGATGTAGCCCTTAGGCTTACTAGTTGAGTCAATGATTCGAACTCAAAGAAATATAACCCGTAGGCATAATGGTCGAGTGAGTGCTTGCTCAAACTCGTAATAAAAGTAGCTCATAGGCTTAGTCGTCGAGTGAATGATTCGACCTCGAAGTAATGGAGCCCGTAGGCATAATGGTCGAGTGAGTGCTTGCTCAAACTCGTAATAAAAGTAGCCCGTAGGCTTAGTCGTCGAGTGAATGATTCGAACTCGAAGTAATGTAGCCCGTAGGCATAATGGTCGAGTGAGTGTTTGCTCGAACTCGAAATAAAAGTAGCCCATAGGCTTAGTCGTCGAGTGAGCGATTCGAACTCAAAGTAATGTAGCCCATAGGCATAATAGTTGAGTGAGTGTTTGCTCGAACTCGAAATAAAAGTAGCCCGTAGGCTTAGTCGTCGAGTGAGCGATTCAAATTCAAAGTAATGTAGCCCGTAGGCTTAGTCGTCGAGTGAGTGATTCGAACTCGAAGTAATGTAGCCCGTAGGCTTAGTCGTCGAGTGAGTGATTCAAACTCGAAGTAATGTAGCCCGTAGGCATAATGGTTGAGTGAGTGTTTGCTCGAACTCGAAATAAAAGTAGCCAGTAGGCTTAGTCATCGAGTGAATGATTTGAACTCGAAGTAATGTAGCCCGTAGGCATAATGGTCGAGTGAGTGCTTAATCGAACTTATAGTAAAAGTAGCCCGTAGGCTTAGTCGTCGAGTGAGTGATTCGAACTCGAAGTAATATAGCCCGTAGGTGTAATGGTCGAGTGAGTGCTTGCTCGAACTCGTAGTAAAAGTAGCCCGTAGGCTTAGTCTTCGAGTGAATGATTCGAACTCGAAGTAATGAAGCCCGTAGGCATAATGGTCGAGTGAGTGTTTGCTCGAACTCGAAGTAAAAGTAGCCCAAAGGCTTAGTGGTCGAGTTTATCTTAATTCTGATTGCATAATAATTCTCCAAATAGAGGAATTTTTCTTAGATATAAGATATTGGTAAAGAGGAGGACTTTCTTTGTAGGTCATTATACATGTGTTCATGTTTTCACGTCTGGGTTCGGGCCAACTACATAAGCATGGTTCGTTTTGACCAATTTGGCTCTTATAACTTTTCCTACTGGAACCCCGTTGTTGCGAAATAACTTTCTTGCATCAGAACTTAATATATTTGAGGGCTAATGCCCCCCTAGTATTCGAGGTCGATTATACAGAGGCCTCAGATAATTTTTGTAAGTTCAGTACGATCATTGGTTGCCTCATTAAAAATCTTGCCGAAAAACCCATTAGGGATAAAACCTGTCTAAGGGAAAAAGAGTGCAATGCGTGCTTTCAAGCGAAGGGTCTATCTTAGCTCTTGTTCGGACTTCTGCAGGGGTCATTTTTGAAATGTAAATGAATATGGAAGGGTCGTACCTTAGCAGTAGTATCGTTTTAGATATGACACATTCCAACTGCTTGATAGTTTTTTATCGTTTATAATGCCGAGCCTGTACGATCCCTTTTTGACATTCTCGAGAATCTGATATGGTCCTTCCCAATTTGGTCCTAGTTTTCCTTCGTTCGGATTTCGGGTATTGATAGTGACTTTTCTTAACACTAAGTCCCCGGGCTTGAAATGGCGGAGCTTGGTCCTTCAATTATAATATCTTTTGATTCGCTACTTTTGGGCGGCCAATCGGACGAGAGCAGCTTCTCGGCTTTTGTCCGATAATTCGAGGCTGGTATTCATAGCCTCGTTATTTGAGTCTTCCATCGTGAATCGAAATCTGGTACTGGGTTCACCGACTTCGACTGGTATCAATGCTTCGAACCCGTATACTAAGGAGAATGGGGTCGCCCCCGTACTGGATTTTGATGTTGTCCGATATGCCCAAAGGACTTCGGGTAGGATTTCTCTCCATTTTCCTTTAGTGTCGTTCAACCTCTTTTTTAGGTTTTGAATGATAGTTTTGTTTGTTGATTCGGCCTGTCCGTTCCTACTGGGGTGGTATGGTGTTGATATTATCCTTCTTATTTTGTGATCTTCGAAGAATTTTGTTACTTTGCTGCCAACGAATTGTTTCCCATTGCCACATACTATTTCAGCGGGTATCCCGAATCGGCATACGATATGATCCCAAATAAAGTCTATAACTTCTTTCTCTCTTATTTTCTTGAACGCATGCGCTTCAGCCTATTTAGAAAAATAGTCAGTCATAAATAAAATGAATTTGGCTTTACCTGGGGTCGATGGTAGAGGGCCGACGATATCCATTCCCCATTTAATGAACGACCATGGGGATAGGACTGAGTGAAGTTGCTCTCCGGGTTGATGGATCATTGGTGCAAACCTTTGACATTTGTCACATTTACGAACAAATTCCTTCGCATCTTTGCCCATATCGATCCAATAATACCATGCTCTGATTATTTTTCGAACTAATGTATCGGCACCAGAGTGATTCCCACAAGTGCCCTCGTGCACTTCCCGTAGGATGTAATCGGAACCTCCCGGACCCAAGCATACTGCCAGCGGTTCATCGAATGTCCTTCGATATAGTGTTCCATCCGAAGCCAACGTGAATCGAGCAGCTTTAGTCCGTAGGGCCCTAGAATCTTTAGGGTCCGATGGGAGCTTTCCGCTCTTTAAGTATTCAATATACTTGTTTCTCCAATCCCAGGTTAAGCTTGTAGAATTTATCTCGGCGTGACCTCCTTTGATTACCGATCTTGAGAGTTGAACGACAGTCCCCGAGCCCAAGTTATCTTCCTCGACCGACGATCCCAAATTCGTAAGTGCATCGGCTTCATTGTTTTGTTCTCGTGGAACATGCCGTAAAGTCCATTGTTTGAAATGGTGCAAAGTGACTAGTATTTTGTCTAAATACCTTTGTATTCTACCTTCTCGAACTTCGAAGGTTTTGTTTACTTGACTCACCACCAGCAAAGAGTCACATTTGGCTTCAATGATTTCTGCTCCCAAGTTTTTAGCTAGCTCGAGACCTACAATCATGGCTTTATACTCGGCCTCGTTGTTAGTCAACCTGGTAGTTTTAATAGATTGCCTAATAGTGTTACCCATGGGTGGTTTAAAAACTATGCCTAGCCCGGACCCCTTCACGTTCGAAGCCCCATTCGTAAAATGGATCCATACTCCCGATGATGTACCCGATTTCAACAAGAGTTCTTTTTCAGGTTCGGGTACGAGGGTTGGTGTGAAATCGGCCATGAAGTCTGCTAAAATTTGAGACTTGATGGCCGTACGGGGTTGATATTAAATATCGTACCCACTAAGTTTGACGGCCCATTTGGCCAATCGGCCTGATAGTTTGGGCTTGTGCAAAATATTACGAAGCGGGTAAGTGGTTAATATGCATATGGTGTGAAATTGAAAGTACGGTCTTAACTTTCTAGAGGCGCTTATAAGTGCAAGTGCCAATTTTTCTAGGTGCGGATATCTACTTTCCGCTTCTCCTAAGGTCCGACTTATATAATAAACGGGATCGAGATTCTGAGAATCTCGTGTCCGGCCGTGGCATCGATCATACAATCGATGTTGTGCAGCAAAAAGGAATCTTTGGGGCATGCTTTGTTCAAATCCTTATAGTCCACACACATTCTAAGTTTGTTCCCTTTTTTAGGCACTACAATTACATTGGCTAACCATTCGGGATATTTCACCTCCCGAATGGACCCTATCTTGAGAAGTTTGGTTACCTCGTCCTTTATGAATGCGTGCTTTTCCTCGAACTGGGGTCTTCTCTTTTGCTTCACCGGTCTAAACCTAGGGTCCAAGCTTAGCCGATGCGTCGTTATATCCAGTGGGATCCCTGCTATATCTAAATGGGACCAGGCAAAACAATCAATGTTATCGATAAGAAATTGAACAAGTTTCTTCCTGAGTTCGGGGCTCAACCCCGTTCCCAAGTATACCTTTCGCTTGGGCCAGTGCTCGATTAGTGTGACCTGCTCTAGTTCCTCAATTGTTGATTTGGTGGTGTCGGAGTCATCGGGAATCATGAAAGATAGAGGGACCCTTTGATCATCATCTTTTTCGATCTTCTGGTTATCTGGATGGGTCGAAGACGACATCTGTGATTGCTATTCGGTATCCCGTTCTCCTTTTGAGCCCGATCCCTTTATCAGCGAAGGCGAGAATATTGATTTTGCTTCCTCGACGGCGAACATTTCTTTTGCGGCCGGTTGTTCTCCGTACACTATTTTGACACCTCTTGATGTTGGGAATTTGAGGACCTGGTGTAGGGTCGAAGGTACAACTCTCATGTTGTGGATCCATGGCCTTCCAAAAAGGGCGTTGTATCTCATATCGCCTTTGATCACGTGAAACTTTGTTTCTTGGATGGTTACGACCACGTTTATTGGTAGGATTATCTCGCCTTTGGTGGTTTCACATGCCATATTGAATCCGTTTAGAACCAGAGTTGCGGGTACGATCTGGTCCTGCAGGTCGAGTTGTTCTACGACCTTCAATCTGATGATGTTGGCCGAGCTACCTGGATCGATTAACACACGCTTAATTTTAGTTTTATTCATGAGTACGTATATTACCAGTGCATCGTTATGAGGTTGGATGACTCCTTCTGCATCTTCATCATCGAAGGACAAAGTCCCTATGGGTGCGTAATCTTGAGTCCGAGATCGCTTTTCCCTCACAATCGATGTTTTAGTGCGTTTAAGCACTGGTCCCTGAGGGGTATCGACACTGCCGATGATCATGTGAATGACGTGCTGCGGTTCTTCTTGCTCATTTTGCTTTCCGAAATCCCTGTTTTTAAAATGGTTCTTCGCCCTATCGTTCAAAAATTCCCGAATGTGCCCTTTGTTAAATAAGCGGGCTACTTCCTCTCTTAGTTGCCTGCAATCTTTCGTTCTGTAGCCATGGGTGCCATGATATTCGCACATTTGATTGGGATTCCTTTGGGCAGGATCGGTCTACATGGGTCGAGGCCATTTAGTGTCTTTGATGCGTCCGATAGCCGACACAATGGCGGATGCCCCAATGCTCTGATAACCGAGGTGCTTCTACGGGATCGACATATTTATCAAAGCCGCTCTTACTCATAAGTCCCCGAGAATTTTGCCCTCGATCAATCCTTCGATTGTTCCAAACTGTATTGCGTGTTGAACCATTGTTCATCCGATCCGTGACGTACGGTTGATATTGGTCTCTGTTCGACCTTTGTTCTCTGTTGATCTCTCTTTGGTTTTTAGTAGCTGTCCTGTTCTGATGCACGGGTCTATACGGAGCTCCCAACTGGTCATCTTCGACCCTAATTTTTGATTGATATCGGTTGTGTATATCTGCCTAAGTTATTGCTGGATACTCGATCAAATTTTGCTGCAGCCGACGTGATACTGTCGAACTTAGCTCGTTCAACCCTTGGGTGAAAGCTTGTTGCAACCTTTATGGCACCAACATGTGCCTTTACGAACGAATGTGCTAACATGGCAAAAGAATTGATGGAATTTGGCGGTAAATTGTGATACCAGATCATTGCTCCCTTCGAGAGGGTCTCCCCGAACTTTTTCAACAACACGGATTCGATCTCATCGTCCTCCAAATCGTTACCTTTGATGGCACATGTGTAAGAGGTGACGTGTTCGTTAGGATCGATCGTACCATTATATTTGGAAATTTCGGGCATACGGAATTTTTTGGGGATTGGTTTTGGGGCCGCACTCGAGGGAAAAGGCTTTTGTATGAATTTTTTATAATCAAGCCCTTCTGTCATTGGGGGAATCCCCGGGATTTGATCGACCCTGGCATTGTATGTTTCCACTCTCTTGTCGTTGGCTTCGACGCATTTTGTGAGTTCCTCGAGCAATTTAGTAATTTCGGGAGTGGTCCCCGATTCTTGCTCGTTTGATTTCACTATAGCGGGCTCCGTTCTGGGGGTGATTTCTCGAAGCGGATTGGGATCCAGCCTGCTTTGTATATAAGTTTGGCTCTGTAACTGGGCTATCGCTACTTGTTGGGCTTGTAGTATTTCGAAGATCATACGTAAGCTGGCTCCGATTTCTCCCGCGTTATGGGTGTCTCGGGCTACGGATCGAGTACCGCCCTGAATGCTTTTTTCCGGTTCGGAACGCTGATTCGCCTCCAAAGCTATTTGTGAATTGACGTCCAATGGTACTTCGGCTCGAATTTTGGGTACTTCGATTCGAGCCTCAGTGCCATCGTCAAGTGGCCTTCCGCTCCCGGGTGCCAAGTTGTTGGTTTCATCTTGAAGGCCGGCTTCGTGGTCAATAGGTAAAGCCATTGCTGATTTTTTAAGCTGTAAACTGGTATGTACTGTATATTTATATCAAACAATCACTGTTATCCTTAGCCCCACGGTGGGCACCAAACTATTTACCGAAAAAATCAAATAACATTAAATTTATGTATGGTTCTAAGGATACGTGATACCCTTTGATACAAGATAGCAATATGAGTATTCTTGACTATGAGAATGGAAATAATGAACAGAAAGAATGAGTAAGATGAAGGAAAATAATCACAAGGAGAAATCTTTGTATATCAGAAAAGATCTTTTGTTCCCTGTCTATTTAGTATATCTATAGCTTACAAGGATCTCCTCTTTTATAATAGAGGGTCATTACTTTATTTATAACAAAATAATAAAATAAAGCATATAGTGGAGGACCCATGATGATTTGTCTCTTTCTCGATTCCCGCCAAGATTCTCTCTCTTGGTGCGGTTGTAACAGCTCTTATCTGTGAGCTCGATACTGGCTCAAACTCGTTATTGGGTCGGCCCTTCGGTCTTGGCTTGAGTTCGACCTTCGGGATGGGCGTGGCGCATTTCCGACCTCAAAGCTCCTCCTTCTCCTTTAGGATAGGATCGATTTGGTCACGGGCTCGATAAGATTATCGAGCCGACTTCTCGAGCAGCCTTCGGACTCGAGGCTCGTTTGTATTGTCTTCGGAGCTCACTCCCAAAATTCTACTCCGGTTTCTTGCCACTCGAACTCGATCGAACATAGAAAGGCCGAAATCTATTTTGACCGTATACACAGATGGATATTTTTGTATTTTGTTAATAAGTATACACTAATTGTTTAGTAATTTTACAGTTGTTGCCATATTGACCGAATCTGAGATGGCTAGGTGAACAAAGCAAAATAGTATATATAGTTTATATATACTATTTGATTAACATTCTTATTTGTAATAGACAATAATTAAATTTTTAAATAACTTTAACATCTTGCATTGGCAATAAGTATTATTTAGTTAGTATATTAAAATAATTTTAATTGGTGAAAAATAATAGTACAAAAGAACTAAATTTAATGCAATTTTAAATTTGTAACAAAAAGAATTACAATTTCAAATTAAAGCTTGTTACAAACAAACACTATATTTTAAAAAGTTCGTCCTAAACAAGCACTAAACTATAAACAGACGATTCACTTAAATCAAACAACATTATGTAATATGTAAATGTGGTTCACTGGCTAAACAAACATGAAACATAAGCTCATTGCTAATGTCCTCTTAGCGATAAAGTGTACGAAACAAAACCTATTATGTTGGTAATTTTATCTTTCACCGAAAGCTTTAATATATTGTATATGGTCGAAATAGATTTCGGCCTTCCTACGTTCGATCGAGTTCAAGTGGTAAAAAATCGGAGTGAGATTTTGAAAGTGAGCTCCGAAGACAGTACAAACGAGCCTCGAGTCCGAAGGCTGCTCGAGGAGTCAGCTCGATAATCTTATCGAGCCCGTGACCAAATCAATCCGTATGGCATTGCTTCGAGGTCGGAAATGCGCGACGCCCATCCCGAAGGTCGAACTAAAGCCCAGACCGAAGGGCTCAACCTAGTAACGAGTTCGAACCAGTATCGAGCTCACAGACAAGAGTCGTTTTAACCGCACCAAGAGAGAGAATCTTGGCGGGAATCGAGGAAGAGACAAATCATCATGGGTCCTCCACTATATGCTTTATTTTATTATTTTTTGTTATAAATAAAGTAATGATCCTCTACTATAAAAGAGGAGATCCTTATAAGCTATAGATACACTAAATAGACAGGGAACAAAAGATCTTTTCTGATATACAAAGATTTCTCCTTGTGATTATTTTACTTCATCTTACTCATTCTTTCTGTTCATTATTTTCATTCTCATAGTCAAGAATACTCGTATTGCTATCGTGTATCAAAGGGTATTACGTATCCTTAGAACCATACATAAATTTAACGTTATTTGATTTTTCGGGTAAACAAATATTAATTAAAAAAATTATATATTTGAAATATCGTATTCGGTAATTAATGTTAAATACCTTATTTTGAGATTATTTTTTGAAGATGTCTTCTTTCTTTTCTTTTGACGTTAAAGTATTAATTCATTCTCTAACTTTTACCATTTAAACACAATTTTATAGGCTATTCCATGGAACTTGAATATGAAAAAAAACTTTAAATACAATTAATATAAGTAGTAATTATTTATCGTGAATGACACGACTCTTTTTATTTTTTAAAAAGAAATAAGAAGGCTTCTTTTGAAGCATTACATTAAAATTAGCCGCACTTGCTTTCATATGGCTAAATGTTATTACAAAAATTCTGATTTTAAATACAAAGAAAGAAATAATAATTGAAATTATCTACTTGTCAATTAATTTTAAGAAAATGTTTGTTAATAGAACATATTCTTGGTGTTTGAATTTAGAGATTTAAAAATCTATGCGCAGGTGCCAATTATATTCTTTTACCTATACGCATCATGGTTAGTGCTTGAATTTAATGATGAACGACTTAGGCTCAATATATTGTTTCTTGTCTACATAAAATAAAAGGCAAGCATGGAAGCCAAAGACAATAGAGAAATTTTTATTATGGAACAAATTCTCCTTTATTTTTATAATTCTTTTTTGCTTCACCAATTATAGAACAAAACTTCTCCTTGTTTATAATTGAAGAATGAATGATACGTTAATATTGTAAGAATAGTATCAGAATTGGACAAAAAAGAAGTGCAATTGTAGATTCTTACTAATTGTTAGGAATTCTTTCTATCCCAAGAAGCCAAGAATGTCTATATTTCCGTTCTTACCTTTTGTTCCACAAATCACAATGACGTCAACCTTTTCATAGTGAAAACTTCTACTATCCTCTGTTTTCTTGATAAAAATTTCAACCACTCGAACATTGGAACTACTCTTCTTCTTCTCGTTTGAAAAGCATCTATGTGATTTGTGAAAGGAAAAGTCGAATGCTTGTAAAAAGAAATTAGCAACGGTTGGAAAACAAATTTAAAATAGGAACAGTTAGTTTAAAGATATTGTGAATATAAGTAATTAATGTGAAAGATTACAACCGTTCAAATAAACGTGATACTTTTTTTTATTGAGATATTTAATTAGTTCATAAGGATATTTTAGTAATTCAATTTTTAAGTTTAGGGCTTCCCACTTTTATAATAACTAGTTTCTATATAGGTGCGTTGCATGAGTATGTCACCTCAATCACAAAAATTACTTTCAAAAAAATTATGAAGCAATTGACATTAACACTATTTAAGATGTTGAAAAATAGTGATAATACATTATTCATAAAATGATTGCATGTCGCTTAAACCGACACAATTGATCAATTTAATTCAGTTAGTTAGATTTTATTTTGGGTAATTCTGGCTTTAGTTCAAACACGTATTAGAAAAGTATTACAGTTTTATCTAACGAAATATATTGATCGAATAACCAGAAATTGATATAGCTCTCAATCTTCAAGCTTTCTATTTGCAAGTTGCTTCGTGCTTCATATTAAACAAACTCATCGCAATTATCAAAATCAATGTTCACGTAGCATTGTCCAAACAAAAGCAGGCTATCTAGCATTGTCAAATAACGTTTGTTGTGGCGGTGATTTACTAAAATCTAATAGAAAAAAAAATCTTAGTTGATATAAAGTCTCAATTATTAGGTTAAGCCCTAATATGCACCATGATATAGGAAACTATTATTATTAATCATAATTGATGAAAGATATAAAAATCAACTTTTATGTATGCAAGATCCGGGGCGGAGGTAGCATGGTGGTTACGGATTCGGTCAAACCCAGTAACTTTGATCCAAACTCTATATTTGTCTGAAAAAATTAATTAAAATATACAAATTATTAATTTAAAACTCAATAACTTAACAAGACTAAAATCCCGAACCTATTAGCTTCAAATCTTGGCTTCACCTCTGTGCAAGATATAAGGTGACATAACAAATTTTCATGAACCACTTCTTCTACCTCTACCGTGCAACCATGTAGCTAACTACAAGAAATATGTATACTGAGTTATTTTATTTACCATAATAATTACTAATCAAGTATATCATTAAAAATACGAAAAAGTAAAGCCAAAACAAACATAACTGAAATTTTTTAGCATTAAGAAATACAAGAATAAAGAAAAAGCAAAATCAAACCATGTTAGGAAAATTATCTTTAGTTGGCAAATAAAAATACGTTATTAGGATGCACCTTAAAGAGAAGAAGCTTTGGACATGCTTATAGCATAGTAATAGGTATGCAATTAAATATGAAGTTTACTATGTACCTATCGGCTTTACGTAATCTGAAAAGATATGCGGCAAATAGGCATGCTATAACCCTTTTTATATTGGTAAAAAGGTATTCTTATATATATGTGGGATTGGTATAGCTTTAGAACTTCAATAATGAGTAGGACACTTGATTCGTATAAGAATTCCATGTGAATTCGCATTAGGATAAGTATTTTGGTGTGACAGTTTTATCCTAAAGCCAATTATCTTTTCCAAAATATATTTTAATTTTTAGAGGGTATAAAAGTTGATTAATATTTCAGGGATATTTTTGTCATTCAACATTTAGCGTAGAATATTCGTGCTTTTATAATAACTAGTCTCTATGTCCGTGCCTTGCACGAGTATTTTGAATCCAAGAGTCAAAATATCTAAGACCTTAAATCAGCCAATTTAGTGCATGAGGATTATGGTCTGTGGTTTAGTGCAAGAGGAATATGATCGGTCAAAATCTCTAAGTCTGATTTCGCTAAGGTTTAGCACTAAATTGTCTGATTTAGGAATATGATCTATGGTTTAAAAATGCTCTAAGACTTTAAATCAGACATCAAAATCTATGAATATTCATATATGCTTGATCTATGGTATGATGTTGTATTGATTGTATAGAGCATTGCATAAGCTTTTATGGCTTTATGCTAGACCCTAATCAAAGGGTTTTTATTTTCATCTATCAAACGCATTATTCACTACCGGTATATTCTTACTTTTCTCCAGGATGTTAAACCAAATATTATCAAGAAAAAGAAACAGACAGTTTTCAAAAAATAAAGAAACCAAATATCTGATTGGAACTAGGGGTATTCAAAACCGAACCGTAATCGTTAACCAAACCGAACCGATGGCTTATTAGCTTATTGGTATCGGGTTATCGGGGTAATGGATAGTGAACGGATTGAGATTTTATAATTAACGACTTAACAGTTTGGGGGCGGATTACTCGATTTTCTTATCGGATAAAACGTTAACCCGTTAAGAATCATTTAAATTTTGTAACGACCCGGCCGGTCATTTTAAGAAATTAGGTCGTGTTCGGCGACATAAGGCCCTGAGCAGCTTCGTATTATGTGTATTGACTTGCGTGCGTGGTTGAATTCAATTACCGGATGATTCAGAGTGATTTGGGACACTTGGTCCCTAAAATGAAAGCTTAAGTCTTAGAATTTTGACCGTAGTCGGAACTGTGTGAAGACGACTCCATAATGGAGTTCCGTCAGTTCCGCTAGCTCCGTTAGGTGATCTTGGACTTAGGAGCGTGTCCGGACTATGAATCTAAGGTCTGTAGCTGATTTAGACTTGAAATGGCAAAAGTAGAATTTTTAGAGATTTGGACCAGAAGTGGACTTTTTGATATCGGGGTTGGAATGCGATTCCGAGAATTGGAACAACTCCGTTATATTATTTGGGACTTGCCTGCAAAATTTGACGCCATTTCGGGTTGGTTTGATAGGTTTCGGCGCGAGTTTTAGAAGTTGAAAGATTTGAAAGTTCTTAAGTTCGATTCGTAGTTTCGCCATTGTTTGATGTGATTTGAGACCTCGAGTAAGTCCGTGTTAGGTTATAGAACTTGTTTGTGTATTTAGACGGGGTCCCGGGGGTCTCGAGTGTGTTCCGGGTGGGCTACGGGTCATTCTCCTGCTATTTTGAACTGCTGAATTTGTCATCTGGTTTCCTTCATCGCGTTCGCTCCCTTGCCTTCACCTTCACATAGTGTTATTTTGGAGGGCGAAATATTTCCTCTTCACGTTCGCAGTCACACTCTCGCGCTCGCGAAGTTCTGCCACCTCATTCTTCGCATTCGCGTGTCGCTTATGCGTTCGCGTAGCTATGCCATTCCACCCTTCGCGTTCGCATACTACTTCATGCGTTCACGAAGAGCAGTCGTTGGGCCATCAGACTTTTCCTCTCCGCGTTCGCGAATGTGTTGTCGCGTTTGCGAAACACAACTAGGCAGCTTTAATTTTTCTTCTTCGCGAATGCGATTGCTCTTCCGCGTTCGCGATGCACAAACACCTGAGTAGAATAAATAGTACTTTATTCCGAGGGTTTGCCATTTTTACCATTTTTGGAGTTCTAGAGCTCGATTTTGAGTGATTCTTGGTGAGTTTTTCAAGCAAATCGATTGGGTAAGTATTCTTCACCTAGAATTTAATATATTTCATGATTTTATCTTTATTTTTATCATTTAATTTGTGTTTTGAGTTGAAGAAAATGGTGGTTTTTGAAGAAATTTTCAAAATGAAAAATCATGATTTGAGGGATGAAATGGTATTGAAATTTGATAATTTTTGTATGGTTGGACTCATATCGGAATGGGTGTTCGGGTTTTGTGAAATTTGTCGGGTTCCGAGGTTCGGGCTCGAGGGTCGACTTTTGGACCGATTTTTAGATTTTGATAAAGATTGAGGCTTTATGATCCGGAATAGTCTCTTATGAGTTTTATTTGTGCTTTGAAGTTATTTTGATTAGATTTGAGCCGTCCGGAGGTCATTTCACCCTAGAAGTTCATTTTTGAGTATCGGTCTGTCTTCTTTGAGGTAAGTATCTTGCCTAACTTCGTGTGGGGGAACTACCCCTGAGGATTTGAGTCTTCTATGCTAATTATAGTCCGTGTACGCGAGGTGATGAGTACGTGCCCGGACTTATTTATGGAAAATTGGTCTTTAGGGATTCTTAGGTCCTTCTATTCACTGAATATGCAGTTGTTCTCGTTATGATTATGTTTCTTAATTTCCAATTTCACTTCTACCTGCTGTAATTGGAATTAATTGCTTCATGATCCACTTTTGTGTTCATTTGATTCATATGTGCCTTAGCTGAAATGGTATCTCTTCTATTGCCTTGTTGTCTTTACCCTAAATGCTTATCTTTAATAGAAGTTATAATTATCTCTTCTGTAATTGTTCATCCTTAATTAAGGCTATGATTTTCTTTATTCTGTTTATCCTTAATTGAAGTTGTTGTGTCTCTTTCGTGCTTGCCCAGCCTTAAAAGAAGTTTAGATATCCTATATCTTAGTTGACTTATCCTTATTGGAATTATTGACTCGTGATATCTCCCTCACTGTTGAACAGTACTTTATGGGACCGTTGTTATACATTATTTTCTCCCTTGTTGAGCTGTTCTTATTATGATTAGCATTCTCTATTGTTGCTACTCCTTGTGAATTAGTTCCTTCGTTTCCTGGAGTTCTGGAATTTCTGAGTTGACGTATTTGTCGTATCCTTGAATTATTGTCATTGTTGTTGTTGTACTTACTGTGGTGATGCACGAGGTTTCTGCCGTGCGATTGTTGTTATTGTGATGCACGAGGTTTCTGTCGTGCGGTTGTTGTTATTGTGATGCACGAGTTTTCTGCCGTGCGGTTGTTGTTATGGGGTTGCACGAGGTTTCTGCCGTGCCATTGTTACTATTGATATTTGCGCATGCGGCGTGACAAAGCGGGATATATATATATATATATATATATATATATATATATATATATATGTGTGTGTGTGTGTGTGTGTGTGTATGTGTGTGTAGGTTGCGCATGTGGTGAGACAAGGTGGGAACATTATTATGCACGTGTGGCGAGACAAGGCAGGCATTTATTTTACTATTACACACGTGGCGAGACAAGGTGGGTTGTGACATGGATTGATTTGTGATGGCCTGAGGGCATTCTTGTTGTTGATATTGTGTAGTGGTACACTTACCTATGTGAGCTTTATCTTGTGAAAAGCTATGAGAAAATATTGTATGTGTTGTCCGTTCATTTTCCTTATGCTTATTTGTTGGTATGGACTATGTTAGGACTTTTGCACAAGCATACATGTAGTTAAGCACTCTTATCGGATAAGAGGTTTTCTTGATATTGTTGAGCATATATGCTCACCCTTGTTTACTTGACTTCTTTGTGAGAATGGCTCTATTGGCACGTGAGTCGTCAGTGCGGTTATGGAGTGTTATTAAGGCACAGGATGCCAAGTGTTAGGGCTCAGGTATTGAGACCCGTGAGTTGTGATTTGTTCGAGGTTCGGTACCTCGTGGAGTTTGATGACTAAAACCTGATGTAACCGCGGTTGTAGTTGCTGTGTTACAATTTGTCCTTGTTGTATTTGTGATTCTGCTAATACTTGTTGTTTCTTTTCTTATTGCCATTACTGTATTGTAAGCCATATTGCATAGTGTTTATGTAGATATCATATTTCTACTATTCATATACTTATACTTGTTCAGTTTATTAGACCAGTGGGTATCTTGAATGTTCCTCGTCACTACTCCACCGAGGTTAATCTTGATACTTACTGGGCACCGCTGTGGTTTGTTCATTCTACACATCTGCACATATTTGTGCAGATCCAGGTATTTGTTCGTTAGTAATTGTGCAGGTCGTTGCTGTGGAGACTCAAGGTAAACCTGCTGCTGCGTTCGCAGGCTTTGAAGTCACCTTCAAGTTTTCATTTTGCACTGTTTTATTCTCATTTCTGGACAGTTGTATTTAGAAGTTTTCTAGCAAACACTCTGTAGAGCTTATGACTTCTACTACCGATTTTGGAAATTATAAATTTTAAGGGATTTCTATTTCAAATTGTTAGATGTTATTTAAATAATGTTGTTATTTCAATTAATGTTAGGTTTACCTAGTCCCTAAGACTAGGTGTCATCACGATACCCAAACGGAGGGGAAATTGGGTCGTGACAAGTTGGTATCAGAGCTCTAGGTTCATAGGTGAAACGAGCCATAAGCGAGTTTAGTAGAGTCTTACAGATCGGTACGGAGACGTCTGTACTTATCTTCGAGAGGATACAGAACTATTATATTAGGACGGTTTCACTTCCTTCATTCCTATCGTGCGAATTCATTGATCTCAAAGTTTGAACTTTTATCATTCCATTCTCTCACAGATGGTGAGGACACGAGCTGCAGTTGCTGATAACGTTATCCCCATAGCAGATGTCACTAGGGGCAGAGGCAGAGGCCGACGAGGAGCACATGTCGTAGCTAGAGCACCTACCAGGGCAGTAGTTGAGGAGCCGCCAGTAGTTCCAGTTGGGTGGAAGGTATCGGAGGCGCCTGCTGTTACCTCCAGACTTCAGGAGACCTTAGCACAGTTCCTGAGCATGTTTGGTACATTGGCTCAGGCGGGGTTGATTCCGGTTTCACCAACTACTTCACAGACCGGGAGAGGAACACAGACTCCCACCACCCACACCCTAAAGCAGCAAGTTCATGTTGGTCAGGTTCCAAGTGTCATGGCGACACAGCCTGTGGTTCCAGTTCAGCCTGTGGTTCCAGTTCAGCTCGTGGTCAGGGCAGCAACATCTGAGGAAGAGCAGCTTAGACTTGCAAGGTTCAAGAAATATAACCATCCTACATTCAGTGGTTTGGCTTCAGAGAGTGCACGGGGTTTTCTGGAGGACTGCCATCGCAGTCTCCGCACTATGGGTATTGTTGAGACGAGTGGGGTTGCTTTTACTATGTTCCATCTTAAGGGAGCAACTTATCAGTGGTGGCGGGCATATGAGTTGGGAAGCCTGGCCGATGTAGTTCCACTTACGTGGGTTCAGTTTTCAGAGATGTTCTTGAGAGAGTTTGTACCTCAGTCCCTTCGAGATGCATGGCATGCGGAGTTTGAGCGGCTGCGCCAGGGCACTATGTCAGTATCAGAGTATGTCGTTAGATTCAGTGATTTGGCCAGACATGCACCTGCTTTGGTCTCTACAGTTAGAGAGCATGTCCGTAGATTCATTGAGGGACTCAGGCATGATATTTGGTTCAGCATAGCTCGGGAGCTAGAGTCAGATTTTTTGTTTCAGCAGGTGGTAGGATCGCTCACTGTGTAGAGGGCATGTGGGATCAGGAGAAAGAGGACAGGCAGGGCCAAGAGAGAGAGTACAAGCGAGATCAGGAGAGAGAGGACATGGAGTCGAGGAGGCCTCGTAGACCGGAGAGATCTACTGTTCTTTATTTTGGAGGCAGGGTATGACATGGTAGAGGTTTTGTGGGTTAACCAGTTCAGTTGCACTTCAGGCTTCGTACAGTGTTTCAGGTGCTAATGGGTCTCAGAGTACCCGTACCACACAGTTCCCACAACCACGCTAGCATAGAGTTTACTTTGAGTCTGGAGATACCAGCCACAGGGTGAGAGATTGTCCTAGACTCCAGACAGGTGTGTCACATTAGAGTATTTAGGCGAGTAGAGGGCACCCAAGAGGGGAAGGCCCGACCCGTTGATGTGTTTCATATAATAGGCTTGAGTCCATTATGCCAGATGATGTCATACAAGTATGCTTTTGATTTGTTACAGAAGGGCGCCATTCGTATTTTGATTCGGTTCTGCTTATCAGGGTGAGTTCCCCTATTTGTTGTCCCACCTATGGGTGAGTTCATGACTTAGTATTATGTATATGTGTTTTCTCCTGTTGGGAGATTCTATGAGTGATAGCTGTGTCTATCATTTGTTTCTATTCATTATTGAAAGTTACGAGACTAGAAGTGAATTCATGTTGTCTATTATAATAGGTTTGATGTGATTCCTAAGTAAATTGGTTACGATTTGTGATTTGATACTCTACCGGGGTAAGAGTTTAGTAAGTGTTGTGATTTTATTGGCAGAATTGAGTTAGTGGAAGATTTCCATTGGTATGATGTGTATTCGAGTTGTGATTCAGAGTTGAGGGTAAGACCCTCGCGATTCCATGTGATTTGATATGTTTGAGCCGGGCCCCGTGCCGCGGTGGAAAGTTATATCAGGATGAGATCCTTATGATTTATTCATGTATTTTGATTTTTCCTTTTAAATTGATTTATAGTATGGTACTGTTAGAGAGTTGTGCCTGTCGGGCTTGTTTGATATTTCTCTTATGTGTTTCTCTTTACATATTTAGTCATTATCATTCTGTGCTTCTTGAGTTTTAGCTTGCGGGGTGTGTGCCCGGTGGTGTTAGTTGTGACTTGTTGATTCGGGTGTATGGTTATGAGGTCTTCGTGTTTCTTGCATCATTGTCAGTGTTGTAGAGGTTTGAAACAGGGTTCTAACGGATATGAGACTAATTGTCGGTGCTGGTTTTGATTACGGGCAACTATTGTGATCAGAAATGTTATTATGGGCTATGTGTGGTGTGTCATGTTGTGTGGTCGTACCTTGTGGGTGTAGGCATGAGTTGTTACAGCTGGTTGAGACTGATATCGGTTATGGATTTAGTATCGGGTCTTTTGAAGATAAATGGAAGGTGAGAATTTTGACTCTAAGGCTTATTGGTGTTGATAGAAAGGATAAATTACAGTTGGGATGGTGTCGTCAGGCTTATGTGGATTGGGGTGACATGGGGTCACCTGCGGGTGTATGCTGGATATGTGCATTCAGTAATTTGAAGACGTCGAGGCGATTCTTGGCACGTTCGAGGACGAACGTTTATTTAAGAGGGGAAGGATGTAACGACCCGGCCGGTCATTTTGAGAAATTAAGTCCCGTTTGGCGGCATTACGCCCTAAGCAACTTCGTATTATGTGTATTGACTTGCGTGCATGGTTGAATTCAGTTACCGGATGATTCGGAGTGATTTGAGACACTTGGTCCCTAAAACGGAAGCTTAAGTCTTAGAATTTTGACCGTAATCGGAACTGTGTGAAGACGACTCCGGAATGGAGTTTTGTCGGTTCCATTAGCTTTGTTGGGTGATTTTGGACTTAGGAGCGTGTCCGGACTGTGAATCTGAGGTCTGTAGCTGATTTAAACTAGAAATGGCAAAAGTAAAATTTTTGGAGATTTGGACCGGAAGTGAACTCTTTGATATCGGGGTCAGAATATGATTCCGAGAGTTGGAACAACTCTTTTATGTTATTTGGGACTTGCCTGCAAAATTTGACGTCATTTCGGGTTGGCTTGATAGGTTTCGGCGTGAGTTTTAGAAGTTGGAAGATTTGAAAGTTCTTAAGTTTGATTCTTGGTTCGATTCGTAGTTTCGCCGTTGTGCTATGTGATTTGAGACCTCGAGCGAGTCCGTGTTAGGTTATAGAACTTGTTTGTGTATTTAGACGGGGTCTCGGGGGCCTCGAGTATGTTTCGTATGGGCTACGGGTCATTTTCCTCCTATTTTGAACTGCTGAATCTGCCATCTGGTTTCCTTCATCGCGTTCGCGCCCTTGCCTTCGCGTAGTATTATTTTGGAGGGCGAAATATTTTCTCTTCGCGTTCGCGTAGCTATGCCATTCCACCCTTCGCGTTCGCGTACTACTCCACGCGTTCGCGAAGAGCAGTCGTTGGGCCATCAGACTTTTCCTCTCCGCGTTCGCGAATGTATTTTCGCGTTCGCGAAACACAACTGGGCAGCTTTAATTTTTCTTCTTCGCGAACCCGATTGCTCTTCCGCATTCGTAATGCACAAACAACTGGGCAGAATAAATAGTACTCTATTTTGAGGGTTTGCCATTTTCACTATTTTTGGAGTTCTAGAGCTCGGTTTTGAGCGATTCTTGGTGGGTTTTTCAAGCAAATCGATTGGGTAAGTGTTCTTCACCTAGAATTTAATATATTCCATGATTTAATCTTTATTTTTATCATTTTGTTTGTGTTTTGAGTTGAAGAAAAATGGTGGTTGTTGAAGAAACTTTTTAAAATAAAAAATTACGATTTGAGGGACTAAATGGTATCGGAATTTGATAATTTTTATATAGTTGGATTCATATCGGAATGGGTGTTCGGGTTTTGTAAAATTTGTCAGGTTTTGAGGTGCACGCCCGGGAGTCGACTTTTGGACCGATTTTTAGATTTTGATAAAGATTGAGGCTTTATGATCCGGAATAGTCTCTTATGAGTTTTATTTGTGCTTTGAAGTTATTTTAATTAGATTTGAGCCGTCCGGAGGTCATTTCACCTAAGAAGTTTATTTTTGAGTATCAGTCTGTCTTCTTTGAGGTAAGTATCTTGCCTAACTTCGTGTGAGGGAACTACCCCTTAGGATTTGAGTCTTCTATGCTAATTGTAATCTGTGTACGCGAGGTGACGAGTACGTGCCCGAATTTATTTGTGGAAAATTGCCCTTTGGGATTCTTAGGTCCTTGTATTCACTGAATATGGAGTTATTCTCGTTATGATTATGTTTCTTAATATCCAGTTTCACTTCTACCTGCTGTAATTGAAATTAATTGCTTCATGATCCACTTTTGTGTTCATTTGATTCATATGTGCCTTAGCTGAAATGGTATCTCTTCTATTGCCGTGTTGTCTTTACCCTAAATGCTTATCTTTATCTGAAGTTATAATTATCTCTTCTGTAATTGTTCATCCTTAATTGAGGCTATGATTTTCTTTATTCTGTTTATCCTTAATTGAAGTTATTGTGTCTCTTTCGTGTTTGCCCAGCTTTAAAAGAAGTTTAGATATCTTATATCTTAGTTGACTTATCCTTATTGGAATTATTGACTCGTGATATCTCCCTTACTGTTGAACAGTACTTTGTGGGACCGTTTTTATACATTATTTTCTCCCTTGTTGAGTTGTTCTTATTATGACTAGCATTCTCTATTGTTGCTACTCCTTGTGAATTAGTTCCTTCATTTCCTGGAGTTCTGAAATTTCTGAGTTGACGTATTTGTCGTATCCTTGTATTATTGTCATTGTTGTTGTTGTACTTACAGTGGTGATGCACGAGGTTTCTGTCGTGCGGTTGTTGTTATTGTGATGCACGAGGTTTCTGCCGTGCCGTTGTTGTTATTGTGATGCACGAGATTTTTGCCATGCGGTTGTTGTTATGGGGTTGCACGAGGTTTCTGCCGTACCATTGTTACTATTGATATTTGCACATGTGGAGTGACAAAGCGGGATATATATATATATATATATATATGTGTGTGTGTGTGTGTGTGTGTGTGTGTGTGTGTGTGTGTGTGTGTGTGGGTTGCGCATGTGGTGAGACAAGGTGGGAATATTATTATGCACGTATGTGACGAGACAAGATGGGCATTTATTTTACTATTGCACACGTGGCGAGACAAGGTGGGCTGTGTCAGGGATTTATTTGTGATGGCCTGGGGGCATTCTTGTTATTGATATTGTGTAGAGGTACACTTACCTGTGTGAGCTTTATCTTGTGAAAAGCTGTGAGAAAATATTCTACGTGCTGTCCGTTCTTTTTTCTTATGCTTATTTGCTGGTATGGACTATGTTAGGATACTTGCACAAGCATACATGTAGGTAAGCACTCTTATCAGATAAGAGGTGTTCTTGATATTGTTGAGTATAGATGCTCACCCTTGTTTATTTTCCTTCTATGTAAGAATGGCTCTGTTGGCACGTGAGTCGTCAGTGCGGTTATGAAGTGTTATGAGGGCACAGGATGCCAAGTATTAGGGTTCAGGTATTGAGACCCGTGAGTTGTAATTTGTCCGAGGTTCGGTACCTCATGGAGTTTGATGACTAAAACGTAATGTAAAAGCGGTTGTAGTTGCTGAGTTATTACTTGTCCTTGCTGTATTTGTGATTCCGCTGATACTTGTTGTTTTCTTTCTTATTGCCATTACTGTATTGTGAACCATATTGCATAGTCTTTATGTAGATATCATATTTCTGTTGTTCATATACTTATACTTGTTCAGTTTATTAGACCAGTGGGTGTCTTAACTGTTCCTCATCACAACTCCATCGAGGTTAGTCTTGATACTTACTGGGCACCGCAATGGTGTGCTCATTCTACACTTCTATACATTTTTGTGCAGATCCAGGTATTTGTTCGTTAGTAGCTGTGCGGGTCATTACTTTGGAGACTCAAGGCAAACCTGCTGCTGCGTTCGCAGGCTTTGGAGTCACCTTCAAGTTTTTATTTTGCACTATTTTATTCTTATTTCAGGACAGTTGTATTTAAAAATTTTCTGGCAAACACTCTGTAGAGCTTATGACTTGTACTACCGATTTTGGAAATTATAAATTTTAAGGGATTTCTATTTCAAATTGTTAGATGTTATTTAAATAATGTTGTTGTTTCAATTAATGTTAGGCTTACCTAGTCCTTAAGACTAGGTGCTATAGCGATACCCAAACGGAGAAAAAATTGGGTCGTGACAAATTTCTTGTATACATGTGTCACATCAGTCTAGTGTATTTTGTTGTGCATTTGTGGAGGGTATTTCTCGCTATACTATTTCCCTCTTATTCTTAATTCTTATTAAAAAAAAGTCTTATAACATATTGTGAAAAGTAATTAAATTGTTTTCTATGTTACAAGATTTAATCTCATTAAAAAATACCTTTGAAAAACAAGTGAGGTTTATATAATTGCAATTCAAAGCATAATAATGAATCTTGCATATTTTTTACCCACCAAAGGATATGCATTAAGTTCGTAAATGAGGCTTCCACTCTTTATTGTTAGCCTCTTTTGATTCTGCAAAAATATTTTATTTTAGCTAACAATGTATGGCACAATTTTTAGCTTTAGGTATGTCCAAATTTCAAATAATATAATTAAAATATATGAAATAAGATGGTATGGCAAAATTATTATCTCATTAAAGTCAAAAATAGGTACTTTTAAATAAGAATGATGTCCTACGATACAAATATTAGGATGACTTTCATACTAGAAGCTGTTATTTTAATTTAGCCGGTAGAAGTTGGACTATATATAATTTTAATTTTTATTGTCACTTAGTCTTAGATTTAATCGATACACCGACCGATAATTGCTAATATGATACCGAACTGCCCACTATCTTATTGGTTGGCTAACAGATTAGTACATTTAAAAACCGATAACCGATAAGGCAAACCGTTAAGCGTATTATCTGCCCGATCCACCCGATAAGCACCCCTAATTGGAACCATACGTAGACCACCTTTTTAAAGCTTAAAACCAATTTCAATAAAAATCTAAACTTCGACCACATAACTACTACTCCTCGACAACAAAGTAACTCATCGAAACCCGTGCATCAACTTAGAGAAGATTTAGAAAAGTTGTATGACAACTTACTGATTGCTCCCAGAAAGAAGTATGTGAAGTGTTGGTCTTGACTTTATGGGTAATGGTAGGGATTGCCTTCTTCAGCAATATGGATATAGTTAATTAAGTGATGTACTTGAATGTAATTCGAAGTCTTATCATAATCAATTTCGATCGGACTAATTTTGAATTTAAGTTGGCACAATTTTAGTTGAATTCAAGGTAATCTAAATATTATAATTTTATCCAGTGGTGAATTAATTTCTTAAGGAAATAGTTTATTTTTAAAGGGCATAAAAGACAATTAATATTTTAAGGATATTTTTGTAGCTCAACATTTAGCGTGAAATATTCGTGCGTTTATAATAATATAGATAGATATAGATAGATACCTATAGATATAAATATAGATATAGATATAAATATAAAAATATAGTTATATTTTTCCTTAATTTTAAAAACTGCCAACCCAACTCTCAATTTTCCTATTTAAGCACTTTTCCCCTAGTCAATGTAGTCATACTTATAGTACGACAACGTAATTGATGTGGCAAAAATGCATGGCAATCACGCTTATAAAGCACGTGAATATGATATTTTAACTAAACAGAATATAAAAATTATATAAATTACAATGTAAAGATGAAAAAAGTTAACAAACAAAAACCTCACTTTTCCAACTACTTCCTCCCTCTCCCTTCTTTCTTTCGTTCCCCCAGTTCTCCATATATACCAGCAGCAATACCATCACTTAATCCATTGCCATCAGCTTAATTCACCCAAAGCAACACCACCTCTATCACCACTGCTTCCGTTTCCACCACCTTCAGTCAGTTGCTCTGCCACTACTTCTATCACCCCACCCTCTTCCACCAACCAATCACCATTATCATTAGTACCCTCTTTCACTTAACCTTTAAATAAACTAATTAAAACTTTTCGTTCATAAGACTTTACGATTCCACCATCAATGTTAACTATAATAAATGTATTTGGTAAGTTTTCTAACTTTGAGAGGAAAATTAGGGGTTTCGATAAAAATCCAATCTCAAGAAAGATCAATCTAGGAGACTTGAGAAGATGATATTTCAGTTATTGCTGCGATCTTATCTCTAATAAATTGAAAAGCATATCAGTAGAGAAAAAGCATAACAAATTTTAGCCGTTTTTCTTCTTAATCTGAAGGAGTTCAACGCTTTTTAGGAAAATGAAATATATAAGTTTGAAGCGATGAATGTGTATAAGGTAAAATTGATTTACATTAAATGATCGAATGACAACGTGACACATGGAACCAGAGTCAGGTAGAAAGTAAATTGCGTAATAATCAGCATCAGGAACAATAGCCTGTACAGGGTAAAATATGTTCATATTTAATTATCGCATAAGAAAGCGACACGTGGAGCCAAAGACAGAAGATAGTCGGGCCCGGAGGCAATGATCTCGTTCGCCATCGGAGAAAATGATATTCATAAAGACAAAATAAATGTTTGTCACCTAGTAGCATTCAATGAAAAATATTTTATAGCATTAAGTGCATGGTCCGTTACCAAAAATATGGCATTCATTCTCCACTGTTACACAATCTTTAATGGCCCTCATAATTATCATTTAAGAGGGGCTTGATCCTAGGACCTTATTCCCTAGGTGTAACTATTCCAGACAACAACTTGGGCGGATGTTCACAACTGGTACGAGTCAAACATAAGAATTGAAGATGATTATCTCGATTTTCCGGCGTCGGCCAGGGGTCAGGATCGGGAAAAGACTAAAGAAAATCGAAAGATGATTTTGACACAGATCGACGGTCTTCAAGGGGTCGGTTTCTTCCCTATGAACAGGCCGAAGGACGCGGCAAAGGTTTTCGGTCGGCGGATAGATTCGCTATCGATAGGAGAACTGATCGCGGTTGAAATAACAGATCCTTGCAGGACAAGGAAATGCCAGGTTCTCTAGATTCTTTCTACCTCAGGCTTTCTGAATACAACTTCAACGTCAGCGTAGTGGAGCTGGTGTCGGCTATGAGGAACATTAAAGAAGACTATTCCCGAAGCCAATGAGATTCGATCCCAGCCAAAGGGATCCTAATTTGGGGTGCGAACACTACAAGAAAATAGTGTATTACATGGGGATTTTCCTAAGAATTATAAAAGAAAATTCGCGGGTAATACGGTTTCTTGCGGATTTTTCTTCCAAAAAATATCCGATGGGAAAATCTTCGTAGGTAATTATTACTTGCGGATTTTAAAAATTCTCAGGTAAGTTACCTGGGAATTTTAAATTTGCATATAAATCAGCTGGGGATTTTAGATCCGCACGTAAATTAGTTACGGATTTGTTTGGTAAGAAATACCAAAAAATCGCATGAAACTTTTGGTAAAAGTTCACGAAAGAAACGAGTTTCCTTGCGGATTTTCCTAGCATTTGCAAGTACATCCCCATAAATTCCCAAATGAATTCTTTAGAAATATTTAGACAAAAATTTATATTTTCATAATATTGTCACGATTCAAAATCCGACTAGTCGTGATGGCATCTAACCCAACCCGCTAGGTAAGCCAATTAATCACTAACCAATTCCAATAACAATTAATAAAACAATTAAGTAAAAAATATCTGAATCTAATACATTCCCCAAGAACTGGTAGTACAAATCATGAGCTTCTAAGAATAGAGTTTACAAAGCTGAAATGAATTAAATACATAGTCTTGTTTGAAAAGTAATAAACAGAGTTTCATAAACCTAAAGTTACGACGAACAAGGAGCAGCTACAACCGGAACGCATGTACATCTTCAATCCAGCTCCCATCAAACACAGCAACATCAGCAACCAACATCTGCACACAAGGTGCAGAAGTGTAGTATGAGTACAACCGACCCCATGTATTCAATAAGTAACAAACCTAACCTTAGGTTGAAAGTAATGACGAGCTAACAGAAAGGTCATACGTGGATGACATTATTATAAAGTCAATCAAGAGTGCAGATCATTTAGCCGACCTACAAAAGTCCTTTTAATGGTTGCGAAAGTACAATTTGAAGTTGAACCTTGTAAAGTGTGCATTCGGAGTTCCCGTCGGAAAATTGTTGGGTTTAAACATTAGCAGGTTAGGGATAGAGTGGAAGATCTATGCAATTACTTGGGGGTCGAAAATCATGACTCGAGGATTCTACAGAATTTCATCTGTAATCCTATCTACACTGCCATTTGTCACACACTATGTGGTGTGGATTCCAATGCCAAGTGGACCAGAATAAAAGAAATGAAGCATCTGGAGCTGTATAGAGTGGACTTCCTCAAGACAACCAAGGTAATACTATCGATATTAGAGCACTCAAGTCCGATTTAGGAACAATGTAAAAAGGTTCTTCTTTGGGAACCTGTTAACGAAGTACATGTTGTCCCCTAAGGTGCCTGAGTATTCGGATAGTGATGATATAGAGGCTGCTCCTAAGGGACATTTGGACATCACATATGTGTTGGACACCACAAAGAAGATGAGCAATGCTGCTAAGGCTGAAAAGGATGAGAACTTCAACCGCCACATCTATGGCACGTTGAACATGATTATGTGGCGACTGGGAATGACAGATGATGAGAGGTTGCAACTGCACACTGAATATCCTCTACTAGGAGCCATGAGAGAGATGTTGGAACTTACACCTGGCAGTCCAACTCACCCGTCTAAGGATGAGAACACGGTTCCAGGATCTCCTAAGGGAGGTGATGATGGTGAAGAGGTCGAGGGGCCACTCGAATTGGAAAGAGTTGTTGAGGTTGATGATGATGGAGATGATACAAAGATAGATCTTGCTAGAGCTTCAGGCGGTGCACAGTCCGATGAGGATACATTAGAGTACGACCCGAAGCGGTCAGAGTAGTAAAGAGTACCCTTTTCCTCCCTAGTTGTTTACGTTTTATATGTGCATTGAGGACAAAGCACTGACTAAGTGTGGGATAGGGAAAACTTCCTGTGTCTATTTTTGGATAATTGTATCGGCATTATAAGTTTCTTTGGTTTAGTCATTTGACTATGTTATTTCTTGTAGGTTAAGATTATGGCAGTAGCTATCTAATTGTTAAATCTAAGGAAAAAAAGAAAAAATTGAAAACGATTGAACTTTTTTCTGACGATGAATTTCCTGGACAGTTGTCTTGAGGGATTAAAGTCTAATGAAAAATCCAAAAAGATTTTTTTTTTAGGATTAGTTTATTTTTCCTTCTAGGTAGTATTAGCGACTTAGCTAGGTAATAAATACCCTTGGTTTTTATTTGTGCATCGGTACTTTTTCAAGGTATATAACTTGAACCGGGTATTTGTCTTTTTAGTTTAGAATATAAATTAAGGAAAGAATATTAAATTGCTCCTACATGCCTTTTAACTTGTTTGATGCTAGCACACTTGGGCCTTAGCATGCGAATTACCTTTCTGACAAGTTTTAAAAATTCTTATGTCGTCGAAATATCGAATAGCCTATTATGTGACACCTTCTCTCAGTTCTTTCTCGCATGTTCATCTGGTGCATATTGCTTAATATCTCTTGGTTATGTGATTACTTGCTTTGACTTGAGAGTTGGAATGAACCTGTCCTAAATGGATCATGTGCAATGTGTATTAGAGGTTTAAAGTTGTGTTTTATGTTATCATGTGTTAGTCCAGAACTTGCCATGTGTCTGTGACGAAGCGAAATAAGTAAGTCTTGTTGAGTATAAGAGATTATTTAGGCATTTGTTTTACTATCCCGTTGACCTATATTATTAATATTTACCATACTAGCTCTTTTAAGCTTGTAAACCTTTTCTTTGGCAACCGCATTACAAGCCTATCGCCTTTTGTTATTAATTGACATTGTTAAACCTTTTATCTAAAGCACTTGAATCGCAAGACTATGCGCTAGAAATAAGTAAGGAGAAAATTTTGGTAGCTTTTGAGTAGAACCATAAAAGGGACGAAAGGTGCACTTGTATAAGCTAAAAACCGCTAGAGAAAGTCGCAAACATGTGGAGAGTGTTAAGAGAAAAAAAAAAGAAAAAAAAGGAAGAACAATAAAACAAAACAACAAAAGAAAGAAAATAACAAAACAAAAAGATGAAGAAAAAAATCAAAACATTTCCCAATTATATCTTATCATCGCTAGTGAGTTGCTGATACTTAAGTTCTTAAAGAAAGAAGGCCTACTCGTGATGTGGTGGAACATGTAAAGATTGGATTATGATGCGTATGTGCGAAATTGATTGTTATATTACACAAATATATCTTACTTGTCTATTAGCCTACAATTATAAATCGTAAAGTCCTATTTGATCTTAGATTTATCAAGCTTAGATTAGTCTAGTCCTACTCTATGGGAAAGCTTATGGTACGACCATGGAAGCATATAAATTTATTTGTCAGAGCGAGTGAATTCTTGTTCCTGTGTGTAAGTTCTTAAATTATATTTGATCTCGTGAATTAAATTTGTGGACTATCTCTTCTCTTGTTTTGTGGTAGGGCACATGATTTCATGATGGATAAGTAACATTATTAGACTTTTCTTCTTAGGGTGAGTGTCTTCGAGAATGCTTAGTGGCGACGAGCCGGTCCTTGAGGTGGGGTGGTTATGGGCAGGTTGTTGGAAGCTTTGAAATAATTTACTTATACTTTGGTATGTAAAAGGTTAGGAAATATATAAAGTAGGTATGCAAAGATTTACTTATTGGTATCAGCCATAGTCGTAGGTGCATTGTGGTTAATGGTTATATGCTCCCTCGTGGTGTGGCATTTTGAGTTGTTTTTGGGGATAGTAAAGTTTTAAGTTTAAGTATAGTGTGGTGTTATTCGGCTAAAAGTATGAGTATTTGTATATGTGTCACCTCACATTTTACTTAAATCTCATTTATTTTCATGAGTGTTGTGATTGGTTGAGCTTACTTTTGGTGTTCATATGTCTAGGAACCGATCGGGAGCGGAATCGAATGAATGTGCACGAGTTTAAGTAGAAAAGAAGAAAACTGGAAAAGTATAAGTCTAGTGCCCAGGCTAGTGTTAGGCGCTACCTGTAGCGCGGGGAACAGATCTGGCAGAAGATGAAGTAAGCGCGCTGCTTAGCGCTACGCGCTAACCCAGGTCCTCTGTTTGGGAACTGTCCAATTTCGACTGGAAGAGATTTCTTTCAATCCTACATGTCCCTAACTTGTAAAAAGGTTTCAAAACCTAATTTGGAGGGGGAAATGACACTTCAGTTTGGAGAAAGTTGGAGCAAGGATTAGAGATTACTTCTACTGGTCATCTTTACTAAGTATTTTAATCATTCAATTTCTTGTGAAATTATTATGATTATTAAGCGTGGCTAAGTCCATTCATTCTAGGTTGGTGATTAGCCACGAATATTGATATTTTATTATTATTTACGCCTTTAATATGAATTGCTATTATATGATTATTTCCTTAACTCTGTGCTTAATTACTTGATTGTCTGGCTAACAGTTAAGTTCTATTCACTATCAAGATTATGCTTGAAAAAATGGCCAGCTAAGTTCTATCCACTATCAAGGTTATTCTTGAAAATACTGTTTTAGATTAGAGAAGAGTTAAAGAGAGCATGGTCTTATTTCTAAGATTAGAGGGCGGATTTGTAGTTAGAATATAATTATACCTAGTAATCATGCTTAATTGAATATTGTGATTTTATTGTGTCCTTGGTATATTAATTCCATACAAATATAGGCATTAACCTATCTTGGGCATGCGGGTAGTAATTCGAGAGAATGCTACGAGTACATATAATCCAGTTAATTAGCAACCATAAGAGATTCGAGTTGAAGAGAAATTAACTAGAATTCACTAATATTGGTGAACTTACCACAACCCTAGAATATTCATCTCTACTGATGTAACTCTAAACAATAGTGCTCTGATGTCCTAGTTTAATTTTTGCATCTATAGTTTAGTAACACCTCTGTACCTTCATGAGGTAGGGCTAAGGTAAGTGTACACACTACCCTCCCCAGACCCCACTTGTGGTATTACACTGGGTATATTGTTGTTGTTGATCCATAATTTAGTAACAAAACTCAACCTTTGGTCCACTTGGTTGAATAATGATTTTAGTTGAATTAGTAGGTGTCACGACCCCAATTTTCCTCCGTAGGATGTCGTGATGGCACTTAGTCTCTAAAACTAGGTAAGCCTAACATTTACGTAGAAATAACTAAAATAATAAATAAACACTCAAATACTCAACATCTATATAGAATAAACTCTGTTGCTCAACATATACAGTTTTCCCAAAACCTGGTGATATCAAGTCACAAGATCTACAATAAGGAGTCCACGGCTCAACCACAATGTACACAAAGTCTCGACAATAACAACCGGAAGTGAATAACTCAACAGAATAGTATTTCACAACTTAACACTTTGCCTCAATGTGAATCACGACCTTTATAACTCAATACCAATTTTAACAACAAGATATTCCAAGAATGACAACTTCAAGTAAGGATTTCAACAGTTAAATAATGAATAAGGAATAAAGGAAACAAAAACTTCAATTAAACACGTAGAGCAATTAGCAAGTAAGAGATAAGACAAGTAGAACATGTAAAAAAAGACTAATGATAACGAATATATCATGATAAGATACCTCAATTAAGGCATGAAAGGAATCTACATAGCTAAAATTGGTAATTTTCACATTTAGCCCGTGCACACACCCGTCACCTTGCGTGCACGGCTTTCACACATCACAGCTATCACAAACAACCCAAATCCTAAGGGGTAATTCCCCCACACAAAGTTAGGCAAGACACTTACCTCAAAACAAGCTAACTCAATCCACTAGTAGGCCTTTCCCTCGATTTTTCAACTCTGAACGGCTCGAATCTAGCCAAAACAACTTCATACCATAAATATAAACTATAGGAAACTAATTCGAATAATAAAATTACGATCTTTGCGAAGAAATAAAAAGTCAACACTGGCTTGTATCTCGGAAACCCGACCAAAATTACAAAATCTGAACATACATTCGATAATGAGTTCAACCATACAAGAATTACTCAAATTTGACCCCAAATCGCCTTTCAAAACTCAAAACTTTAGTCTAGGAAGTATTTTACCATTTTTTCCAAATTTCCAACTCAAATCCCTAATTAGATGATGAAAATAGTAATAGATTTATGAAATATAGTCCAATCCGGGTTAGAATCACTTAACCCAATAATCTCCTTGAAGAACCCATGAAAGATCGCCACACACCGAGCTCTCTACGTCCAAAATATGAAAAATGACATGAACCCTCGTTTTTGAAATTATATTATGTTGCCCAGTGATTTCTTCTTCGCGAACGCGGAAAGTGCATCGCGTTCGCGAAGCACAAATTAAGTTGCTGACAAAATTCCTCTTCCGCGAACGCGAGAACCCACTTGCGAACGCGATGGCCAAACAATCCCAAGCTTCGCAAACGCGAAGCCTTATTCACAAACACGTAGACCAAACGCGTGAGGTCCCCAGTCTGCCTCTCTTCTACGCGAATGCGGCTCCCTGCTCGCAATCGCAGAGCACAAACCTATTGAACCTTCGCGAACACGTGGCCTTCTTCGCAAACGCAAACGGTAAATTTCCAGCAACCCCTGAAGACTCTACATGAATGCGGGAAAACCTTCGCGAATGCGTAGAAGGAAACCAGACCTGTAGAAACCAGTATCTTCAGCAATCCTTAAGGTTTCGAAATGCGCCGAACATGGTCTGAATTACACCCGAGGCCCCCGGGACCTCAACCAAACATACTAACAAGTCCTAAAATATCATACTAACACGCTCGAAGCATCAAATCACATCAAACAACACTAGAACCACGAATCGTGCATCGATTTAAGCATAATGAACTTATGAACTTCTAACTTCTATATTCGATGACGAAACCTATCAAATCAACTCCGATTGAAATCAAATTTTGCACACAAGTCATAAATGACACAACGAACCTATTCATACTTTCGAAATCATGAACCAATTCTGATATCAATAAATTCAACACTCGATCAAACTTTCCAACGTTTCAAACCTTCAGCCTTCTAACGTTCGCCAATTCACATCAAAACGAACTACGGACCTACAAATCAACATCCATACATACTCCTAAGTCAAAAATAACCATACAGAGCTATTAGAACCGTCAAAACTCCATTCCGAAGTCATCTAACAAAAGTCAAACTACAGTCAACTCCTACAACTTAAACCTCCAACTTAGGGACTATGTGTCCCATTTAACTCTAAAACTCACCTGAAACCAAAATCAAACACCCCGACAAGTCACATAATCACAATATAGCATCGAGGAGGCAATAAATAGGGGATCGGGGCTAAAATACTCAAAACGATCAGCCAGGTCGTTACATTCTCCCCCTCTTAAAACAAACGTTCATCCTCGAACGAGCATAGAGCCATCCGAATGCTCGACTGATAGCTGTTGTTGTAGGCAAACTCCGCAAGCGGTAAGAACTGATCCTAAGAAACCCCAAACTCCATCACACATGCACGAAGCATATCCTCCAATATCTGAATAGTGTGCTCGGACTATCCGTCCATCTGAGGGTGAAATGTTGTGCTCAATTCAAACCGCATGCCTAACTCACGTTGTACGGCCCTCCAGAACCGCGATGTAAACTGTGTACCCTGGTCAGAGATGATGGATACCGGCACGCCATGAAGTTGGACAATCTCGTGAATATAAACCTGAGCCAGCTGCTCTGAAGAATAAGTATTCACCACTTGAATGAAATGAGCCGACTTGGTCAACCTATCCACAATCACCTATACTGCATCAAACATCCTCTGAGTCTGTGGGAGCCTAACAACAAAGTCCATAGTAACCCGCTCCCATTTCCACTCTGGAATCTCTAGCCTCTGAAGCAATCCACCTGGCCGTTGATGCTCATACTTCATTTGCTGACAATTTAGGCACCGAGCTACATACTCCATTATGTCCTTCTTCATTCTCCTCCGCCAATAGTGCTGCCTCCTAAAGAATCAACTCACGCAAACCATGTACATTGGGCACACATAGCCTGCCCTGCATCCGTAACACACCATCATCCCCAATAGTGACCTACTTGGCATCGCCGTGCTGAACCGTGTCCTTGAGGACAACCAGATGGGGGTCGTCATACTGACGCTCTCTGATACGATAATAAAGAGAAGACCGAGAAACCACACAAGTTAAAACTCGGCTCGGCTCCAAAACATCCAATCTAACAAGTTGGTGGCCAAGGCCTGAACATCCAATGCTAATGGCCTCTCCGATGTCGGTAGATATGCTAAACTGCCCAAGCTCTCCGCTTTGCGACTCAAGGCATCGGTCACCACATTGGCCTTCCCAAGATGATATAGAATGGTGATATCATAGTCCATAAGAAACTCTAACCACATCCGTTTTCGCAAGTTAAGATCCTTCTGTTTGAACAGATGTTGTAGACTCTGATGGTCGGTATAGACCTCACAAGGGACACCGTACAATTAGTGCCGCCAAATCTTCAAGGCATGAACAATAGCTACTAACTCAAGGTCGTGGACAGGATAGTTCTTCTCATGCACCTTCAGTTGTCTAGACACGTAGGCAATCACCCTACCGTCTTGCATCAACACCGCGAGAATACGCGACGCATCACAGTACAAAGTGTAAGATCCTGAACCCTAAGGTAACACCAACACTAGGGTTGTAGTCAAAGCAATCTTGAGCTTTTGAAATCTCTCCTCACACTCATTGGTCCACCTGAACGGAGCACCCTTCTGGGTCAATCTGGTCATAGGTGCAGCAATAGATGAGAAACCCTCTATGAATCGGCAATAATACCCTGCCAAACCAAGGAAACTCCGGATCTTAGTAGCTGAAGACAGTCTGGGACAACTCTGCACTGCTTCAATCTTCTTCGAATCTACCTTAATCCCCTTACTCGACATGACATGACCCAAAAATGCCACCGAATCAAGCCAAAATTCACACTTTGAAAATTTGCATACAACTTCTTTTCTCTCAAGGTCTGAAGCACGGTCCTTAGGTGCTGCTCATGATCCTCCTAGCTCTGGGAGTACACCAAGATGTCGTCAATAAACATAATGATGAATGAGTCAAGATAGGGCTGGAATACACTATTCATAAAGTGCATGAATGTTGCTGGGGTGTTGGTCAGCACAAATGACATCACAAGGAACTCGTAATGACCATACCGAGTCCTGATGGCAGTCTTCGGAATATCCGGCTCCCGAATCTTCAACTGATGATAGCTTGAACACAAGTCAATCTTTGAGAACACTTTGGCACCCTATAATTGATCAAATAGGTCATCAATGCGTGGAAATGGATATATGTTCTTCACTATAACCTTGTTCAACTATCGATAATCAATATACATGCGCATCAAACCATCCTTCTTCTTTACAAACAAGACCGGAGCACCCAAAGGTGATACACTGGGCCGAATGAAACCCTTATCAAGTAACTCTTGCAACTGCTCATTTAACTCCTTCAACTCTGTTGGGGCTATATGATATAGTGGAATAGAAATGGGTTATGTGCCAGGCAGTAAATCAATACCAAAATCGATATCCATGTCGGGCGGCATGCCTAGCAAATCCGCCGGAAATACATCTGGATAATCCCTCACAACCGGAAATGACTCAACGGTAGGAGTATCAATACTGAATCTCTCATGAAGGCTAGATATGCCTCATACCCCTTCCCAATCATCTGATGTGCCTTACGGAAAGACACCACCTTGCTAGGAACATAATCTAAAGCACCCCTCCACTCCAACCGCGGAAAACCTGGCATAGCCAATGTCACCATCTTGGCGTGACAATCAAGAATAGCATGATAGGGCAACAACTAGTCCATGCCCAAAAAAACATCAAAATCTACCATACTAAGCAATAATAGATCATCTCTGGTCTCAAAACCACCACGAACAACTAAACACGGTCAACAGCAATGGAATCTCCCACAGGTGTGGACACAGAGACAGAAGAATACAAAGGATCACGGGATATACCCAAATATGGAGCAAAGTAAGATGATACATAGGAATAAGTGGAGCCTAGATCGAATAAGACTGACGCATCTCTATGACAAACCGGAATAATACTTGAGATAACTGAGTCGGATGCAACTGCCTCCGTCCTAGCAGGAAGAGCATAATATCTGCAACCTCTACCTGCCCGACCTACACTTCTAGCTCATTGTGCAAGTGGAATGGCAACTGGTGCAGTAACCACGGTCTGAGAAGCCTGAGGACCCTATGGAATACGTGAGGCCTGAGTAGTCTGTGAAGGTGCACCCCTCCTGAGTCTGGGGAAGTCCCTCACCATATGACGAGTTTCACCACACTCAAAACAAGCTCTCAGAGGACATCGCTGCTAGAAATGGCTCGGGCCTGGTCGGCTGGACTGACCGCTGAAAGCTCCCCGTGCAGGAGGTGTACTAGACAATGGCGGTGCATAATGGGGAACATGAGACCTGGGAGTGGCCAGAATACTGCTGGAGGTTGGAAGTGCTGAATGAACAGGGCGGCTCAAATAGCCCCTACCACAACGGGCTGTAACTGGGGCACGAGCACCACTATATGTGCCAGAATCTCGAGGCCTCTTGGCCTCCCTCTCCTATCTCTATCGGGACCACATACCCTCCAATCTCCTAGCGATCTATACTACTTGCTGGTGTGGGATGTCCATCTCCAACTCTCAAGTCATGCTGAATTTGATACCAGGTTTGAGCCCCTCGATAAATTGACGAACTCGCTCTTTGACAGTAGCAATGAAGGTCGGTGTATGCCTGGACAAATCACTAAACCGGACTGCATACTCCGACACGGTCATAGCACTCTGGCACAACTGCTCAAACTCTACGCTCCATTTATCCCTAAGACTCTTGGGAACAAACTCCCTCATGAACATATCTAAGAACTGAGCCCATGCCAGTGAAATTGCCTCGGCTGGACTACCCAACTCATACGCTCGCCACCACTGATAAACCACTCCCTTAAGCTGGAACGTAGTGAAAGTAACCTCACTCGACTCCTCAATACCCATAATACGGAGGATACGATGGCACTCCCCAAGAAAATCATGTGCATCCTCTGAAGCCAAACTGCTGAAAGCAGGAGGGTGGTACTTCTTGTACCTCTCGAGCCTGAGTTGCTCTCCCTCAGAAGCTTCTGCCCTAACCTCAGGCTGAACTGGGACATCCGACTACACTGGTATGACCTCTAGGACCTGGTCAACCTAGACCTGCTTCTCTGGGGTATGGGCGGTGGGAGTCTGTGCTCCTCCCTCGGCCTGAGATGTAGCAGGAGCAAGTGAAATCAACCCCGCCTGAGCTAAAGTGTCAAATATGCTCAAAACCTGGGCAAGAGTCTCCTGAAGTGTAGGGGTAGTGACATGCGCATCAGAGGTCTACCCTCCAACTGGAGCTACTGGCGGCTCCTCTGTAGTAGCTCGGGTTGATGCTCTGGCTACACCATGTGCTCGTCCTCAGCCACTGCCCTGGCCCCGCCCTCTCGTGGCTCTAGCAAGGGGCGCGAGTGTCTGATCATCCGATCTAGTTATGCGTGTCCTCACAATCTGTGAGAGAATAGAAAGACAGAGGTTTAGAATTTCTAAGTCAATAAATCCGCACGATAAGGAATCAAAGAAGTGGAGCTTTCCTAAAAGCTCCATAGCCTCCCGAAGATAAGTATAGACATCTCTGTACCGATTCGCAAGACTTTGTTCGGCGCATTTCGGAACCTAAGGATTGCTGAAACTACTGGTTTTCTGCAGGTCAGTTTTCTTTCTACGCGTTCGCGAAGGTTTTCCCGCGTTCGCGTAGAGTCTTCAGGGGTTGCTGGAAATTTACCCTTCGCGTTCGCGAAGGTTCAGTGGGTTTGTGCACTGCGATCGCGAGCAAGGAGCCGCATTCGCGAAGAAGAGAGGCAGGCTGGGGACCTCACGCGTTTGGTCTACGCGTTCGCGAATGAGGCTTCGCATTCGCGAAGCTTGGGATCGTTTGGCCATCGCGTTCACGAGTGGGTTATCGCGTTCCTGGAAGAGGCATTTTGGCAGCAGCTTAATTTGTGCTTCGCGAACGCGAGGCACTTTCGCGCACGCGAAGAAGAAATCACTGGGCATCAGAATATAATTTCAAAAACGAGGGTTCATGTCATTTTTCATATTTTTGACCTAGAGAGCTTGGTGTGAGGCGATTTTTCAAGGGGTTTTCAAGGGTATTGTTGGAGTAAGTGATTCTAACATGGATTGGACTATATTTCATGAATCAATTACTATTTTCATCATTTAGGGATTTGAGTTAGAAATTTGGGGGAAAATGGTTAAAAACTTGCTAGACTAAATTTTTGAGTTTTGAAAGGCGATTTGAGGTCGAATTTGAGTAATTCTTGTATGGTTGGTCGGGTTCCGAGACGCGGGCCCTGGTTGACTTTTTATTTTTTTGTAAAGATCGTAATTTTATTATTCGAATTAGTTTCCTATAGTTTATATTTATGGTACGAAGTTGTTTTGGCTAGATTCGAGCCATTCGGAGTTGGAAAATCGAGCGAAAGGCCTACTAGTGGATTGAGTTAGCGTGTTTTGAGGTAAGTGTCTTGCCTAACTTTGTGTGGGGGAATTACCCCTTAGGATTTATGTTGTTTGCGATAACTGTGATGTGTGAAAGTCGTGTACGCAAGGTAACGGGTGTGTGCACGGGCTAAATGTGAAAATTACCGATTTTAGCTATGTAGATTCCTTTCATGCCTTAATTGAGGTATCTTATCATGATATATTCGTCACCATTGGTCTATTTTCACATGTGCTACTTGTCATATCTCTTACTTGCTAATTTCTCTACGTGTTTAATTGAAGTTCTTGTTTCCTTTATTCCTTATTCATTATTTAACCGTTGAACTCCTTACTTGAAGTTGCCAATCTTGGAATATTTTGTTGTTGAAATTGGTATTGAGTTATAAAGATCGTGATTCACATTGAGGCAAAGTGTTAAGTTATGAAATACTATTATGTTGAGTTATTCACTTCCGGTTGTTATTGTCGAGACTTTGTGTACATTGTGGTTGAGCCGTGGACTCCTTATTGTGCAAATACTGTTATTTTTGATTTGTTTGGCAAGTTGAGATATTGGGCACTTGCGATGCGATTTGTGATACGTTGTAATATTGATACGCATGCGGTGGTATAAGATTTTGGGGTTAAAATGCATGCGGTGAAATAAGGTGAGCTTGATACGCGTGGCTACTAGGGAAACTACTAGATGCCATGCGGTGTGATAAGGTGGACTAAAACGCGGAATACTATTTCGGGAAAAAATGATTTTCAAAACTAAATGCAAGGCTCCCGCGGTGATATAAGGAAAGACTGTGAATTATTCTTGAGACTACGAGGCGGTACCTCGGTAGTGACTCTTGTTGGCACTTCTCTATTGCTGCACTTGTCTTTAGCTGCTTTGTTTCCTTAGCACATCATTTCTTGTTTTCTCCATATTGCATCAATTTCATTAGTTCCGTGTAGCTAAACTTGACATGCTATTGTTGTTTCAATTTCATTACTATCATTTCTATACTGCCATACAATTGTACAATTTCTTTTCCTATTTATTCCAGTAAGGGCTTGACCTGACCTAGCCACTACTCTACCGAGGTTAGGCTTGGCACTTACTGGGTATCATTATGGTGTACTCATGCTATGCTTCTGCATATATTTTTCTGCAGATCCAGGTACCTCCTACCAGTCCCGGCATCAGTGAGCTGAGTTTATATTTGGAGACTTCAAGGTACACCTGCCGACGTCCGTAGGCCTCGGAGTCACCTTATATCTATTTCTATATTTTCCTTCTTTTATTAGATACACTTGTACAGGGATGACTATGATACCGTTGTAGAGCTTGTGACTTGATATCACTAGATTTTGGGGAAATTGTATATGTTGAGCAGTGGAGTTTATTTTATATAGATGTTGAGTATTTGAGGGTTTATTTATTATTTCAGTTATTTCTGCGTAAATGTTAGGCTTACCTAGTCTTAGAAACTAGGTGTCATCACGACATCCTACGGAGAAAAATTGAAGTTGTGACAAGTTGGTACCAGAGCTCTAGGTTCATAGGTGTTATGAGTCACAAGCAAGTTTGGTCTGAATTACACCTGAGCCCCCCGGGACCTCAACCAAACATACCAACAAGTCCTAAAATATCATACGAACACGCTCGAAGCGTCAAATCACGTCAAACAACACTAGAGCCACGAATCGCGCATCGATTCAAGCCAAATGAACTTCTAACTTCTATATTCGATGCTGAAACCTATCAAATCAACTCTGATTGACCTCAAATTTTGCACACAAGTCATAAATAACACAACGGACCTATTCCAACATCCGAAATCGGGAACCGACCTCGATATCAATAAAGTCAACTCCCAATCAAACTTTCCAACCTTGCAAACCTTCAACCTTCTAACTTTTGTCAATTCACACCGAAACGACCAACGGACCTCTAAATCAATATCTGGACACGCTTCTAAGTCTAAAATCACCATACGGAGCTATTGAAATCGTCAAAACTCCATTCCGGAGTCGTCTACACAAAATCAAACTACAGTCAACTCTTACAAATTAAACCTCCAACTTAGGGACGATGTGTCATATTTTACTCCGAAACTCACCTGAAATCAAAACCAAATACCCCGACAAGTCACATAATCATAATATAGCATCGAGGAGGCAATAAATAGGGAATGAGGGCTAAAATATTCAAAACGATCGAGCGGGTCATTATAGTAGACAGTTAACGACAAGTCTCTGTGAGTTCAATACTCTTTATTATCACTTTATTACGTGTTGACCACGAATATTTATGTGTGCATTGGGGAGCAACAGAATCTATTTTGAAATTTGAAAATAACTAAAGAAAGAGACACAAATCATATTTGACAGCCAATCATTTATTCCATGTGGGGAGTGAAAAGGAATTTTCAAGCATTGTACGAGGTCCACCATTTTACTACTCTTTTATCTCTCCGTTCAATTTATGTGAACCTATTTTTTTTAGTCCGTTCCAAAAAAAATAACCCCTTTCTAAATTTGAAAATAATTTCGCTTAAACTTTTAATTCTACCCTTAATGAAAAGTTTTTATAACCACACAAATACTCTGGACCCCTTTCTGATTTGTTTAGGACCACAAATTCTAATTTTTTTTATTTTTTCTTAAACTTCGTGCTCAGTCAAACAGATTCACATAAATTGAAACAGATGGAATATATACTCTACAGCTCAATACTGCCTGTAGTCAGAACATGCAGCGTTTGCTGTCCTTACACGTGGCCATGATCAACGGCTGAAATCGGCTCTTGGTCCTTAACAAACTTGGAACAAAGAGAATGACAGAGTGGCTACCGATTGGAGATACCTTTAATTAAAATTCAAAAAAGGTGACAGTCAAGGATTCCCTCTCATCTCTGACTCCTTTAAATACTACCTTTTAGGACAGCGTTGGCACAACATTCTAGTTCTAGTAGAAGGATTTAAAGGGTCTCAAAGTGTGCTGCATGGTCTCTGCTCTGTTTCAAGAAAAAGGAAGAAAAAAGAAGGTGAAAATGGAGGTCTTAAGAGTCTCTTTAATGATAGTTTTGGCTTTTCTTCTAGCATTGGCTATTCCTTCTATCAATGCTCAAGTCCCTGAGCCAGCCCCTGCCCCTTCAAACGACGGTTTGTGACTTTGTTCTCTCTCTCTCTCCTCCTTCCAGTCCCCCTCCCCCCCTTCCCCTTCCGACTTCGCAACTGTCACAAGAGAAGAGTTGTATTCAATTTTTAGATAAATGACAAAGTTTTACGAATCTGACATATGTGCTTATCAATGAGTTGTTTTAACAGTTTGAAATTGAGCATATCTATTTACTATTGCAGGAGTTGCAATTGATCAAGGAATAGCCTATGTGCTTATGCTGGTTGCTTTGGCAATTACCTACATGATTCACTGAGCACTTTATTGTACCCATGTCCTTTTTTTTGGGTCTTTTTTTTCTTCTGATAGTTGATTGGTATTGTAGATTTCATATTTATTCTGTTCGACAAATCAATCCTCGTGTATTCTTTCTAAGGCAGAAATTCTTCATTTGTTTACTTCACGATTAAATTGCATAAATCCTATAATTTTACTTCTCCTTTCTAGTACGCACCGGGTCCAATGCCTTGAGACTTTACATTCCCCAGAGACTCCTGTCCCGCCAATCGGCCATTCATAACCTATCTTTACCACTTGGGGACAGGGACTGGGGAGGAGAACATCTCCAAAAATAATTCTGACATATTGCTGAAGAAACAAAGAAACAATTGTCATACCATTTACGCTTTATTCGAGAACTCAAGAATTGAGAAATTACAAATGCGCCATTCAAGTATCTTGATTACACTCACCATAAGCTACCGGACCTAGCAAAATGGACTTGGAACCTTCACACAAGCAAAGGATAGAAGCAGAGTTACCTACAAAGCCAGGGGCGGAGCTAGCTTTTCGGCTACGGGTTCAACTGAACCCAATAGCTTTGATCCAAACCTGAATTTGTAGTAAGAAATTCATTGAAATATAAAAATTATTAATTTAGATCTCAGTAGATTAGAAAGACTAGTATTTCGAACCCATAAACTTTAAATTCTGGCTCCGCCTCTGACAAAGCTACTTCTTTCCCTGAAGGACTAAAGATGGTCTCTTGATTCAGAAGAAAGGGAGGGTTTGACAACAAGCATGTGACTTATTCTCATAGTTGTAAAATCCAAACTGCTTATTTTTCACCCCTATGCAGAATAGCATGCAAGTCCATTCACTACATTGCTAATAATCTAACATGACTCGTTTAATCACTCACAAGACACCCTACAACTAAATCTCATTTTTTCGGACCATAAATCAAGAGCTCATTTCAGTTCCGATGCTACAAGGAAACATCAAAAGATAAGAATGAAATATACTTTGGCATGAACTAATAAGAATATGATAAACTTCTGCACAGATCAAAACCAGACGTCGTGAAGTTAGTCCAAAATCAATTGCCATTCTGACCTAAACTACCAAGGCGTACAGCATGAGCAGGGAAAGATCAAGGCATATCAAGGTTTTAGCTCAAGATTTTGTAAGCAATGACTGGATAAAAAAGAACGACAAACTACCGACATGCACCAGCCATTCAATCACCAATTTGCAGAAGCAGACAAAACATTTCATATAATCATCCTTCTGAGATGGTACAAGATTACAAAGGAGATTCTTAATTTTGTTTAAGAAAAAAGGGACGTAGTGAACATAAGATTCACTTAAGCATGAACCATAAATTCTGATGTTCATGGAATTCATCATTTTCTGCAACACAATTATGTACATAGTCCTACTAACCGACATAGATCTCTCGCATGTGAAAGCAATTGCAGTAGTCTCTCGCATGTGAAAGCAATTGCAGTAGTCTCTCGCATGTGAAAGCAATTGCAGTAGTCTCTCGCATGTGAAAGTAATTGCAGTAGTCTCATGCATGCGTACAACCAGTCTATATATGTAAGCTACCCGTGATAATATCTGCAGAAGAAAAATATCATCATAAACCAACAAATGATTGCAGACAAGCACTTTCCTCCAAGTTATTGCAAACAAATGAGTGTAAATCTAGATACACTACATGCAATTGCAACTGAGGACCTCAATCATTCAAATCCAAGAAGGCTCGGGCAATTGCATGTCTTAGGTGAAATCTTTCAAAGACAGGTGCTCTCATTTCACCAATAAGTTACCAGTTGAAAATCATACTGACTAATATTCAGATGGACTGGTAGGACAGCTTACCGGTTAAAACAAAAGAGGGACTAGCTCAAAGAGCCATCTCTGCTTGCAAAGCAGCAAGTTCATCTTCCTCAGCTGTACGCCTCTGAGGAATGGGCCGAGCAGGTTGCCTCCCCGCAGGAACATGGATTGGTGCATCAGGGGCAGTAGTTGCTGGTTGAAGGAGCTGCTCTTCCAATTCAGCACCTTCCAACTCTTCAAGTTCAGCCTCCAATTCATCCTGCAACAGCAGAAATAGCAGAAATGCATAAGCATTTTACGTTGACAAAGTACTCTAGCATAGAATATAGACTGTCCAACAAAGAATGCCATAGAGCTCATAGGGAAGCATAATCAAGTGATAGATCGGGAACCTCATCAAAATCAGCTGCTGCACCAATTGGAGTAGCCAAAGCCTCCTGTATTTGTTTCATATTCTCAGTCTGTTCATTTATTTCATCCATTGTCTTGTCCACATCATCAATATTCCTGCCAATACAATGCAATCTTTAATCAGAGAAAGGAGAAAAGAACCATACCAATAACCCAAATATACTCCAGACATCATATGAATAAAGAATAGGATAAAAACAAATGATAAAAACAAATAGGATACATGTGCTTTAGTAATTTGAGGATATAACTAAATAGAGCAACTTTGTTACTTACGTTGCTTTCTGCATTGCTTTCATTGCGGATGCTCCAGTTCTCAAAGCATCAACAGTTTCAGTTGTAGCTTTTGCACCTTCTAGCATTATCATCTAGAAATTGAAAGTTTGACAAGTGAATAGGTGTATGACCAATATTTCATGGAACACTAAACAAAGGTTACTAATTAACAAGCAAACCTGATCATGGATGCGAAGCTGGAAATTGCCAAGCTGCTCAATTTGTTGTTCATAGAGCCTCTTCCTCTTCAAACATTGTATTGCCGCTGCATCATAAATGACAATTACTCATGTAGGCCAGCAGCAAGAATCACGTAAATTCTCTTCAGTTGAGAAAAGAAGGTAAGAAATATCAAGAGATAACAGATCTAGAGAACTTCCTATGCTCTTTAAACTGTGTTATCACATACTAGATAATTCAAAGGGGGCAAACAAAGTGATATGCAACTAAAAGAGCAAGTATGTAGAGCCATTCAGGTGCAGCATCCAGTCACGAAGTGCAACAAGTATCTACAAAGCCAGTGACTAACAAACTAACCCATTATACCTATCTAAATATGAAGCAAGATATAACGGAGCAATAAGAGTATTATCTAATACAAAGTCCACATGACATAAGCAAAACAGGATCTAGAAAATTAAAATTTCCATGAAAGCACAAAAGATTCATCCATACCTCTTTTGTTCTTTGCTCTTGTAAAATCTTTGGCCTTCTCAACCTCTGCAGAAGCCTTCTTCTGAAGCACTTTCTCCTTCTTCTCAAGCATCTCCAGAGTCTGGACAAATGAAAAACAAAAAAATTCAAAATATATGCACCTGCTTGCAATGGACAAATCATCCACAAAGCAGGAAAAACAATCCATTTGACCTGTATAAAATTTTACAATTGTGTGTAAACAAACAGGGTAAATAATGCTCCCTAACAAGCACAGAGTTCAACCACCACTTTTCTCCGTATCACCTATGACTACCTAACAGAGCAATTCTCATTGGTAATAGAGATCCAATCCTATAATGCTATCCAAATAAAATAAATTACCTAATAAATAAAACAGCGCATGTAATATGCCCAACGAATGTGGAACGAAATTGTCAACCTAATGGGAATTCCTCCTGAGGCACCAACAGTAAAAAGAACAAGGACTGCAATTTCGCAAGAGAGCAGCACATAACTACATTCCCCAACGTCCTAATGAGAAGAATGACGAGAAGCAAATGTATTGAAAAATGAAACCAGTAAAAAGGAAGATCATCCTTGATAGGCTACCTCTTAGATATACATCCTCATGACACACTAATGACAATCCTCGTACCTAGTTAAATGTCAGGCGACAATTTGAAAGATAGTAAGATATGCCCCTCTAAATGGCCATCAACCATCGATTTTGAAGATAGCTTTACAATCAAGCAATCAATATGCCTTAGTACACCAAATTCAGGATCGGTTAAATCAGTCCTCTCTTTAAAAATATAGGTGGTATCCGAATCAGGGTGCACAGCTCGCTTAATCCATCAGGTAGCCACAAACACAGTTTCTCTTTCTCAAGGTAATCATGCTAGATGGCCTAATACCAATTACCAAGTGTTATAGGCAAGTCAAACACGGGATTTCCAAGTTGTATGTCTCAACCACTAGGACATCCCCTTGGAGACTTAGCTATACAATTCCTCTATATCCATTCCGCTATGTGCAGGTCAATTCGATTCCAATGCTAAATAATTCGTATTCTAAGCAAGTTAGGGTTATCTATAAATCTCACATTTATCCCTACACTGAAAACTAGTTTAATCCCAACTAGTCAGTATCACCTACACGCAGAGGCGGAGCTAGGATATTTAGTTTAGGGGTTCTAGACAACAATTATTTTTGTTCCCTGGGTTCTTGATAAATTATTTATACATATTAAATGAATTTTTTTAACACAAATACAATGTTTGCCCAAAGCTAGTCGGTGTACTTTATGCAAATAAATGAAGTCAGCTGTATAAGACTTAAAAGAGTTTAGCAGTATCAATAAATTCACAGCCGAACCCTAGGAATTTTTCCTGGGATCAATTATTCCATTGATCTGCGTTCAAACAAAAGCAACTGACATTCTTTTTCCACTATTGATTTCAATAGTTACAGTTAATATAATTAATGGGCAAATAGCGATTATTATACCTCGTTTAATTTGTCAAGAGTCGCAAGAGCATTAGTTTCCTGCTTGGGTTTCCCAAATATCTTCGAAAACATCTTTGCTTATACAACAGACAACGGTGAAACCTGCTTTATTCTGCAATTAAAACACCAAGAAGTAATTGATATTTATAATTAAAAGCTCTGAGAAAGAATGAATTCCTGACCTGAAATGAAATAACAAGATGATGATGCCTACGTCGCAGTACCTGTTAATTAGAAGTTGGGATTAGAGTAGACGGTTGATCAATGATCAACTCGAAGGTATATGATTCTAGAGGAAATTTGATTCAACTCGAGATTATCATGATTGAATTTGGTTGTAAGGCAATGAATTTATGGGAAGTATCAAGGAAGGGGAGAGGAAAGAGAAGAAGACGATTTGGAAGGTAACGGGTCGACCCGGTTAGGTTGGGATTGGTTTTCGGGAGTAGGGGTGGGGGGTTATGGCTTTTCTTAAGCGTGTTGAGTGAATTTGGAAATGGTAGTCGGAACCCACACGGCAAGCATTTGTGGAGTGTCCTCCAAAAGGAGTTGGATGAATTCAAAGTGGGAAGCACCAAAGTTAAAAATCAATTTACAAATTTAACCACATATATACGGTAAAAATCGGGCCTATCCGATTTTGCTGTTTGATCGAGGCAAGAGAGTTGCATCGATGTAACCTCGTAATAAATCAGACCTGAGTTCGAAGATAAGACATCGAGCCTAGAGATCGAAGTGTACGTTGAGACCAAAACCAACAACAATCGAGACCAAGTATGACCAATTTTGAGGGAAGCATAATAACAGAATTGCGAGATATCAGTAACCGGTCGAAGATCACGACGTGAATCTCGGGACGAATATTCGTGATTGGTCGAGGATCATGGCGTGAATCTCGGAACGGACCAAATCAAAAGCGGTTAACTAGCTGTTTATACGATTTCCTTCTAAAATTAGAGACATGCCATAATTAGGTTTCCTCTACTATATAAAGAGATGTTCCAATTATTTGTAAGGTATCATGATCCACTGAAAAATAATACATATACGCTGCTTTCTTTGTCTTACTTACTGTTCATCACTGCTTGTTCCATCCTCTACTGTTCTTATTAACTAACCTCGAGACTATCTCGAATCAAGGTCGAGGCATTGTTTGTAGACCGGTTTGATTTATTTTACTGTCCAATTTATCTATTTAATTCGTTGTTTATCAATTGGCACTAGTTTAAATCACATATCCTTAAAACCACAATATAAGTTTAATTGTTACTCAATTTTAAGGGTAAACAGTTTGGCACCCACCGTGGGGCTAAGGATAATAGTGATTGTTGAATACTGATTTTGGTAAAACGCACTATTTTACGCTTGTTCTTGTCAAGTATCTTTGCTTTCAGGTTAAAATATGTCAAACTCACAAAACGCATCCACATACGGTGACAATGGCCTCGGATTCCACGGTGAAAACGAAAATGTGATTGCTCCAGGGGTCGAGGTGCCATAGGCTATTTTCGGGGGAGCATCGGTTGCCAACCCAGTCGATGTCAGTTCGCACGTTGCTCTAAATGCGGACCTAGGCGCAGATCTCGAGGGGAGCGTACACAAAGAAGGCCGATCTAGTAACCAAGGAACACAGGGTAGAGGAGACGAAGGAGTCAGTCTCCAAGTGATATTCGAGATACTTCAGGCTCAGCAAGTCACTATTGCTTAGTTACAAAATCAACATAGAGCTCTGAATAGGGTCGAGCCGGAAATTACTCATCGTACCGAGCCACTACCGGAAAGGTCGAATGGTAACGAATCGGGGAATGATCCTACGGTAATGAAAATGCTCGAGGAACTCACCAAAAGAATTGAATTGGGAGAGAAGAGAATCGAAGCCAACGATAAAAAAAATGGAGACATACAACTCTCGAGTTGACCAAATACCGGGGGCACCGCCAATCTTGAAAGGGGTGGATTCGAAGAAGTTTGTACAAAAGCTGTTTCCTCTAAGTGCGTCTCAGAAGCCTATTCCAAAGAAGTTTCGTATGCCAGACATACCCAAATATAATGGGACCACCGATCCCAACGAGCATGTTACTTCGTATACATGCACCATCAAGGGTAACGATTTAGAAGATGATGAAATCGAATCTGTGCTGTTGAAAAAATTCTGAGAGACCCTTTCGAATGGAGCAATGATTTGGTATCACAACCTGCCACCAAATTCTATCGGCTCGTTTGCCATGTTAGCAGATTCTTTCGTAAAGGCACATGTCGGGGCCATAAAGGTCCAAGGAGGAAATAAGACCTTTTCAAAGTAAGACAACGGGATAATGAAATGTTGAGGGAGTTCGTATCCCGATTTCAAATGGAACGCATGGAGTTGTCACCGGTCACAGATGATTGGGCCGTTCAAGCTTTCACCCAAGGGTTGAACGAGCGGAGTTCGATAGCATCACGACAATTGAAACAAAATTTGATCGAGTATCCAGTTGTAACTTGGGCAGATATGCATAATCGATATCAATCGAAGATCAGGGTCGAGGACGACCAATTAGGAACCCCTTCCAGTTCAGTACATACTAACAGGTCGGCAGTTAAAAACCAGAGGGGCGTCGACAGGGATCCAAGATCGAACAGATACCAATATCAACCATATACCGCAGATCGAAGGAACAATGATTCAGGACGCAATTCCGCCCGGAGCGATCGAAGAAGTGATCGAGGATAGAATTCTCGGGGACTTATGAGCAAAAGTGGTTTTGACAAGTATGCCGATCCCATAAAGGCTCCTCGGTTATCGGAATATAACTTTAGCATCGATACATCGGGCATTGTATCGGCAATCAGAAGGATCAAAGATACTAGGTGGCCCAGACCCATACAAACCGATCCTTCCCAAAGAAATCCAAATTTGATGTGCAAGTATCATGGCACGCATGGTCACAAGACCGAGGATTGCAGGCAATTAAGGGAGAAAGTAGCCCGTCTATTTAATGAGGGCCATCTTCGAGAGTTCCTCAACGATCGAGCCAAGAATCATTTCAGAGAAAGGGACGCCAATAGGAAAAATTAACAGGAGAAACCCCAACATATTATTCATATGATCGTCGGTGGGGTCGACACCCCACAGGGACCCATATTCAAACGCACTAAGGTATCAATCACTAGGGGAAATCGAACCCAAGATTATGTGCCTGAAGGCACTTTATCATTCAACGACGAAGAAGTAGAAGGCATTTCTCAGCCCCACAACGACGCTCTGGTAATTTCTATCTTGTTAAATAAAGTTCAAGTTAAGCGTGTTTTAGTGGATCGAGGTAGCTCGGCGAATATCATCCGATTGAGGATCGTGGAGCAGCTCGGCCTACAAAATCAAATCGTGCCAGCAGCTCGGGTCTTAAACGGCTTCAATATGGCTAGTGAAACACCTAAAGGGGAGATTATTCTACTGGTGAACGTGGCTGAAACCATTCAAGATACCAAGTTCCACGTAATTGAGGGCGACATGAGGTACAATGTCCTACTCGGAAGGCCTTGGATCCACAATATGAGGGCAGTCCCTTTGACTCTCCACCAAATGATGAAATTTCTGACGTCGGCCGGTGTAAACCAGTATACGGGGAGCAACATGCTGTAAAGGAAATGTTTGCAGCCGATGAGGTAACGCCAGTATCGACACTATCAACCTTAGAAAGGTCGAGCATCAAAAGTAAACAGGAAGTCAAATAGCAATCACAGCCACCAGCCTCGACCGAATCAGGGAAGCTGGAGATAGAAGAAGAAGAGGAGGATTTTCTGACCCCTCGAACTTTTATTGTTCCCGAAGATTCTGACGCCACCAAATCAACGGTCGAAGAGCTGGAACAGGTTATATTGATCAAGTACCTACCTGAGCGAAAGATATACCTGGGAATGGGATTAAACCCCGAACTCAGGAAAAAGCTTATTCAATTTCTTATTGATAACATAGATTATTTTTCTTGGTCCCATTTAGACATGACAGGGATCCCACTGGAGATAACGATGCATCGACTAAGCATGGACCCTAGGTTCAAACTGGTGAAGCAAAAGAGAAGACCCCAGACCGAGGTAAAGCACGCATTCATAACGGATGAGGTAACTAAACTTCTCAAAATAGGGTCCATTCGAGAGGTGAAATATCTCGAATGATTAGCCAATGTAGTTGTAGTCCCTAAAAAAGGGAACAAACTTAGAATGTGTGTAGATTATAAGGATTTAAACAAGGCGTGCCCCAAAGATTATTTCCCACTTCCTAACATCGATCGCATGATCGATGCCACAGCCGGCCACTAGATCCTTACTTTTCTCAATGCTTATTCCGGGTACAATCAAATCCAAATGAACCCGGAGGATCGAGAAAAGACTTCATTTATCACCAAGTATGGAACATATTGTTATAATGTAATTCACGTCGGGCTAAAACATGTAGGAGCTACTTACCAACGCCTAGTAAATAAAATGTTCGAAGAACAAATAGGTAAATCAATGGAAGTTTATATTGATGACATGCTAGTTAAGTCCCTGCGTGCAGAGGACTATTTGGCTCATTTGCAGGAAACGTTCGAGATTGTAAGGAAATACAACATGAAGCTCAACCCCGAGAAATGTGCTTTCGGGGTCGGTTCGGGCAAGTTCCTTAGCTTCATGGTATCGAATCGGGGTATCGAGTTCAACCGCGATAAAATCAAGGTCATCGAAGACATCACCGTCGTGAACAGTTAAAAAGCCGTGCAGAGGCTGACTGGACGGATAGCTGCCTTAGGCCGATTCATTTCGAGGTCATCGGATCGAAGTCACAGATTTTTCTCTCTGCTCAAAAAGAAGAACGATTTCGCCTGGACCCCGGAATTCCAATAGGCATTAGAGGAATTGAAGTGGTGCTTATCGAGCCCACCACTACTTCACACTCCAAAGACAGATGAAAAACTTTTCTTGTACTTGGCAGTATCGGAAATCGTGGTAAGTGGTGTCCTAGTTCGGGAAGAGCAAGGTATGCAATTTCCCGTTTATTATGTAAGTCGAACCTTAGGAGAAGTAGAAACTAGATATCCACATTTGGAGAAATTGGCACTTGCACTGATAAGCGCCTCTAGAAAGTTAAGACCATACTTTCAATGCTACCCTATATGCGTATTAACCACTTACCCACTTCGTAATATTTTGCATAAACCCGAACTATCGAGCCGATTGGCCAAATGGGTCGTCGAACTCAGTGGGTACAATATGGAATATCAACCTCGGACGGCCATCGAGTCTCAAATTTTAGCGGACTTCGTGGCCGATTTCACGCCAACCCTCGTATCCGAAGTTAAAAAGGAACTCTTGTTAAAATCGGGTACATCATCGGGGGTATGGACCCTTTTCACAGATGGTGCTTCGAATATGAAGGGTGTTTACCCTCAAAATTGAGTAATAATTAAACTTATATTGTGGTTTTAAGGATATGTGATTTAAACCAGTACCAATTAATAAACAACGAATTAAATAGATAAATTGGACAGTAAAATAAATCAAATCGGTCTGCAAACAATGCCTCGACCTTGATTCGAGATAGTCTCGAGGTTAGTTAATAAGAACAGCAGATGATGGAACAAGTAGTGATGAATAGTAAGTAAGACAAAGAAAGCAGCGTATATGTATATTTTTTCAGTGGATCATGATGCCTTACAAATGATCGGAACTCCTCTTTATATAGTAGAGGAAACCTAATTATGGTATGTCTCTAATGTTAGAAGGAAATCATATAAACATCTAGTTAACCGCTTCTGATTTGCTCCATTCCGAGATTCACGCCATGATCCTCGACCAATCACGGATATCTGTCCCGAGATTCAAGCCGTGATCTTCGACTGGTTACTGATATCTCGCCATTCCGTTATTATGCTTCCCTCGAAGTCGGTCATACTTGGTCTCGATTGTTGTTGGTCTCGGTCTCAACGTGCACTTCGATCTCTAGGCTCGATGTCTTATCTTCGAGCTCGGGTCTGATTTATTACGAGACTACCCCCGATGCAACTCCCTTGTATCGATCAAATAGCAAAATCAGGTAGGCTCGATTTTGACCGTATACAGATAGTCCCCTCATTTCTTGGGAGTGTAACGAGAAAAAATGAACTGAGCCTTTGATCTAATACCCCGACCAATTATGGCGTCAACATCGTGACGTAAGCGACAGAAGCGATTGAAGCGTCGTGTATGCACAGTCCCTAAGGTCATTAATTAACGCAGTTGATGGTCGGCCACCAGTGCTTTCAAATCATCAAAGTGGCTATTATAAATAGACCGCCTTCATAATCTTCTCAAACTTTATCTTCAAACTTTCTTCTATTCTTCAAAAGCTCTTTTATTCTCTTCAGGTTCATCACTTTGCCGGTTTTACGTTTGCCAATCTCTTATTAAAACACAAATTCCGTCTTCTTCTTCCTTAAACCTCATATAGCAATGGCGAAAACATCAAAGACCATTCCTCAAGAAGAAAAGGCCTCCTCATCGCGGCCGACCGGTGACAAGACACCGGTGGAGCCACGTATCGAAGAGTGCATCCCCGGGCCATGTGAACTTACTTCCAACTTTAAAGTCGAAAAACACTCTTTGGCTCATGGCCGATGCGAGAGCATGCTAGATACATCTGTTCGATATCCAAGGCAATCTCGAGTAGGTGAAAAAAGACTGCCACTAGGAGAATAAAGAGGTGGTGATTCCTACCCCCGAGGAGGACATCACCACTCATGTGAAAGGGTTCTTAAGTGTGTATACTTACCCTTCACACTGGGTTTCGCCGATCCTGTCATAATCGACTTCTGCCGCCAATGCCGGGTAACCCTAGTCTAGATCTACCCCTCTTTTTGGCGCATTGTCATTTTGCTCAGATTCTTCTCGAGCAAGATCGAGGGTATGTCTTTCACCCTCAATCATCTTATTAGTCTATACAGCCCCGTCTTTATCGGGGTGGACTGATAAGGCTTCAGCGCCGGGCCACGAAGGTGCTATTCTAGAGCATAGACGAGGACAAGGACCGAGGGTGGATGGTCCGATTTGTCCGAGTCAGGACCTCAGACTTAATCCCTGTCGAGAAGATGCCATTACCCGAAGAATGGAACATGAAGCATAAGTAGAACCTCACCGATAACGTTTGAATACTTGTTATGTTTCCTTTACCTCTTCTCATCTATATTCTTCTTTATGGTGTAGCTTCCCCCTGGTTCCCTCGTGCAGTCCCAGACCTTGTAGGTTGGGTTCAACAACTAGTTTTAACCTCTTCGTATGCTGAGGACTCGTGGCGCGATTTGGCCAAGGGTCGATGGGAGGCCAAAGATCATGGTAAGTTCCCATGTCCGTGTTTTATGCTTTCCTATGAAATACTTCTTTTTAATTTGATTTCTTCTCATACAGGTCTTGGAGATAATGTCGTCATGAGGCCGCCTCCCCTCGGGGAAGGGGAGGCCCCGAAGCCGACCAAAGACAAGAAAAGGAGAAGGGCCTCAACTCCAGATACCTCAAGGCCCAAGAAAAGCAGGGCTCAAAAATCAAAGACTGATCCCTCCGTTCTGTCTGCCGATGTAGTCCAAACGCTACGAGATGAAGACGAGGAGGGAGAAGATGCTGACTGCCTGCTGGTGGCTCAGAATAGGGAAAGCATCGAAGCTTCGAGAACTGCTGAGCCGGTGACTGTCAAGGAGGTTCAGCCGTAGATCGAGGTGATCTCGGGGGAAGGTCCGAGCAAAGTCCCCGAGTCATCGGGTGTTGATAATGCCTCCTGCCGTGATGAGCAGCCGATGGATGTGCCCGAAGGGTCTAGTTTTGAGGCACTTCAAAGAGAAGATAATGCCCCGAGTGACTCGCTCGGGGCAATTAATATCGATGATTGGCCGCCCAGTCCCACATTCTCCGAGGGGCAGTTTCGGGATGCCCGGTCCATGGGGACCCTCGAAGTGGGGACGGCCCCCGAAGGGGATGATATATTTCAAGGTTGCTTCGCGAGGGTCGATGATGTTTCTGACCTTGACGCATCACTCATTTTTGATGAGGCTCAGCGGCTTTTGAACCAAGTGAGTTTTAGCCCATGCTACCATGCTTGCGTTTGTTCTTATTTCTCTAAGTCTGGTTTCCTTTCTTTCTCTACAGGCTACAACGCTCCATCTAGAAGCGTCTTCTAAGTACCAAGCTGAGCTGCCCCGATGTGAGGCTGATCTCAAAAAGCTTACGAAGGAGAGAAACTCCCTCAAACTCCTCTATGTGCAAAAAGAAGAGGAGATCGTGAGCATTTGGGCCGAACTGACAAAAGCTCATCGAGATCAGACCGAGCTCATCGAACGGGTAATGTAAATTTTTGGGAGCTTGTTATGTATTGACTTGATATTGGCAACTAACACTTTGATCCTGCAGGTTCAGCAGAAGGCCGAATTGGTTGAGTAGCTTCGTGAGGAGGCCAAGATGAAAGAGGCAGATACTTTGGGGGTGGAAGCAAAACATGGACCGTCTCGCCTCGGAGAAAGAAATGGTTCGGGCCCAACTGTCTTCGGTTGAGCGTCAACTCCAAAGTGTGAAGGATGAGAACTTGGCCCGAGCGCAGAAGGTTGAAGAGATCGAGACTCGATTGGCCGTTGAGCTTGTAAGGGCCACACCCGAGGCAGAGGTGCTCGTGGTCTCCTACCGAGCTGATGCCGAAGCCACTATAACTCGAGCAAAGGAAATTTCTGATGCTGCTAAGGTTAGATTGTCCCGTATTGTCGAGCATGCTAGGCGCCAGTCTCAAAGAGAGACTCTTGAGGAGGTACATGCTCGTGGCTTCGACCTCACGACTGATATCGAGAATAAACCATTAGGTTTTTAGTTAAGCGAGGGCGAGTCCCCAAGCTTAATAACATGTTCGGGATTTTGATTTCGGATGGCTTGATCGAAGCCGTAAATGTACTGCTTTTATAGTCGAGTTCGAGTAAGTTTTGAACTCACAGTAACCGACCCCTTAAGGTTTTTATATCAAATAATGATGAATCCTCGAGCTATATTTTATTTGAGCCCGGAATAATGGAACCCTTAGGTCCGAATTGAGTGAGAACAAAATCTTGAACTCTAAGTGTATTGGCCGTTAGGCTCTTTAGATTAGGCCGATATGGCCTCTAAAAGATGGCTATTGTTTCCCCTTTTCGGCCTAGAAGTCTTAGTAAAATAAAAATTTCTTTATGCCTTAACACGTATTCTTTACCCATTTAGTTTTTTGAGGGTTCGATGTCGATTGAAACCCCTTTGCTTTTCGTGCATTAGCACATTTATGTTAAGATAATTTGATACCTCTTAAGGTTTTTCGAGGGCTGATTTTATCGAAGCCTTATTGATTACATGCCGAGGGTAGCCTTTTTTGAACGGTTTTTCAAAGAATTCGAAGGCCTATTTTTATTGCGGAATTCGGACGTCTCCGAACCCCTTTAATTTGGCTGTAGCCTTTGGGTATGCCTCTTGGGCTTATTTCCCAATAATACTTCGAACTTGTTCGAAGTGTTAGTCCCTGAGAATGATGGCCTTGGCCTGTAGATCGAGGGGTGCCTCTTTGAGGTCTTATAAATTTTAGTTTAGATTACTCGAATATGTCGATCGTCGACGGCATTCCCCGAGTGTACGAGGTATATTTGCACTTGGCCCTTGAGCCATTTCTCCCAAAATCATTAGTATGTAGCTTGTATAGTAGAAAATTTTCTTTGAGACACAAGATGTTTGATATAAAAAGAATACTTCTTTTTATAATTTATACATGCGTACATGTTTTGCCATCGGGGCTCGACTAATCTATACGAACACGGTTCATTCGACTGTTTGGCCCATTATAAAGTTTCTCTATCGAGTCATGTTGATACCTAATATTTTTCTCATATTTTTAAAAAATGTATATATACTTTCAAAATAGCATATTTGCATCATCATTTAGTTTACAAACTCATACAAGCAATTTTTCATAATTTTTAGAAGATTTAAATTAATTTCTTGCTGCATTTTATTACATAAATATCCAATAATTACCCTTAAAATTATTTTTATGATGATTTAATCATCCAAATTTATTATTTACACCAACATGTATGTTTTATAATATTCTACTTCATTTTTCTATAATTGCATTTGTATTTTTAGGCTAATTGCACGTTTTTGCAATAATAGCCTATATTCATGTATAATTACATTACTTGTGCCAAAATAACTTTTTATATTAATGTTAAGTTATTATTTTCCATCATTTTAGTGCACAAATAATATTTTTTATTATTTATTAATTACTTTTATAAATTATTTTGTTTGATAAATATTGGGTATTTAAACAACAACCCATTTTAAAACCAATTTCAGACCAAATAAATGGCCCAAACCCCTCAAACATCAAGCCCAAATACCCCAGCCCAAACCAAATGACCCACTAATCCAAAACTCGGTCGGTGCCCCATCTCCATGACCCGCCCTTTCCAACTTTTAATCTTGGCCATTGATCTCTCAAGATCAACGACTCTTATTCACCCTTCCTTTTTAATTAACCCAACCCCCAAACCCTAACCTATTATCCCCTAACCCACCACCCTCACACTCTCTCAACCTCCCCCTCTCTCTCTGAAGAACCCTAAACCCCCCCCCCCCAAAAAAAAAAATCTTTCTCCTATCCCATGGAAGCCTAGCGAAGCCTCCTATTTCCTCTAAGAGAGGGGTCATTTCTATATCACCAAAGCGGAAGACAGCTCTTTTCTCATTCCAATACATAGTGGCGGCCTCAATCAATGCGTTATTTGGCCGAATGTCCAATAAGGAAGGTAAATTTCTGAGGACCCTTTTCACATGATTCTTGTCACTAGGTGAGAGGTTGTTCCACCAATCAAGCAGCAAAGGTGGGATATTTTGAACCATGCCGAACCTGGGAACTTCGTGCCTCATTTTCTGCAAAACAAATAGAGTTAGCCCTTACCCCCTCCGGGTCTGACTATTTACACATTAATGATCAACATATCGGCATGTTTTCTCCAAGTAATGCACATAATGTGATGGTGTCCATTGAGATTATGGAAATCTCGTCGGACTTTGGACAAGGCTTATCTTAGTGGATTATCACGTGGACAACGTTCTAACCCATACTAGGTTTGATATGATGCATGCACCGTTAATATTGGAGTGAGGTTTCTAGAAGGGTCTAGACCGGTACCCTCAAGTGGATAACTTAAGAGGGAAAGGCACGGAACCGTCGACTGCACCACTGATCGACTAGTTTTACTGCAAATAAGCCTTTCCAAATTAAAAAGGGTAATTTTGGGAAGAGCGCGGACACTCATCAAGTGCCGTTATGGTATTAGTTGGGCATGAGTGGAATATGATGTGGAACATGCTTTATGAAAAGATAATAACACATTGCCAAGTATTTACATGATAAATATGTGAAAGCAATAAACGCAGTATTAAGATAAAACATAAAGGACATAAAAAGAAAGACAAAAGAAGAAGTTAGTTCGTGGAACATAGGGAATATAATCAAGTGAGAAAGGGAGTAAGGGTAGGAGAGACATGATATAGATAATAAATAGCAGTTAGAGCAACTAAGGGCGGATATGGAAAGGGATGTGCATGTTATAACAAATTTAAGTACATAAAGATGGAGAAGGGAAGGGTCGTACATGTTATAACGATTTTAGACAAGTAAATGTGATCGGGAAAGGGATATGCGTGTTATAGCAAATCTAACAAATAAATATGGAATAGGAATGTGTGTTTATAACAGAGAAAACTAATCCACATAAGCCAAGTTCATTATGGTAAGAGCCTAAGTGTATTTCCCCAGTAGAGTTACCATGCTGTCGCGCCCCTTTTCTCACAAAATCGGGTTTCGACATGTGACAACTCTTTTAAGGAAGTATTAAAAGAGGAGAGTCGCCACCTAATAGTTTAATGTGCGTTAGGGCACCTATTTGCATATGACTCGGGTTAAACTAGTTTGTATCACTAAAGATCGGGTAAGGGCTCGAAATTACCTCGAAGAGAAGGTGTTAGGCACTCTTCGATGTCCACAACTGTGGGTCCCGGCCAAACTTGAATTATATGAATTAGTCAGATAAATGAAGACAGAGAAAAACAAGAAATTTGGGAAATTTATTAAAAGACTTTGAGTAAATACGAACACTTAATTCAAAGATAAACAAGAATAAGATTGGGGGGGGGGGGGATCCTAAGTTTTTTAGCCTAAAGGATCACCCCGTGCAACATAAATAATACTTCGTAACTCCCTCAAGATGGGGTATTACTCGTATTATTCAGCGGGCACAGACTATCATCTCCTTCTACCCGATTACTATCTTTAAGTTATTACCTAAAGCGCACTAGTTGATTCTAAATCGTGCCTTATGCGTGCACTACCCGTCCCATACCTATGGTCCAGGAGGCATTTGGACCTCTATTTTGGGTGGTTCTAGACTTGACTTAGGCTTCTCAGAAAATGTTAAAACTAGGCGACAATTCAAAACAGATAGGACTGCAATTAAATACAATTAAAGGCTCAAGTTAGCCTCCGCGATTAGACAACAAAGGCACGCAGACAGATTTCTATGTAGGGTATTAGGCAGTTTCAGAATTGAGGAAGATTGAAGTCGTTAAGCCCTATAGACATGGATTCTAGATGATCTAATTCAGATATGCAGGCTATTTTAGACCTATGATTTCTAAATTACCAGTTGTGAATACCTGCTGCTGTTAAGCCCTCTCTTGATACCATGTCGGCCATGTATACTTCTACCCATCATGGTTGGTAGATGATATAGCGGGAGATGTCAAGCCAGGGATTAATTTGAAAAATAGGGTTATAGATGACGCTGCTGAAGCACAAGTCAAGTATAGGATGTTGCGCAAGAGGTTTTTCGAGTCTGAAGCTAGACATTTGGAACAACACAAAGTGGATATGGAAGCCATCAATTAATGGAAAGAAATTGCCACTAAATCAACAGAAAGATTGGAATATTTGGAGCAAGGGTTAATGGAACTTGAGGGGAAGATGAGGAAGAGGCTCTCAGATTGTCAGAATACGGAAAGCAGTGAGGGAAGGCACCTAGCAAGGGCTTACCTACTATTGGACATGAGCGACTTGGGGAACTTGATTGATGGATCCAAGAAGGCCAAGCATGGAGAAGGTCCCTCCGAGGCCAAATAGATTAGGAAATGATGTTCTTTACTGCTTTTTAGCTTAGTTTTAGATTTCGAATGTAATAGGGCAAATGCCATTAATGACTTTCTTATTATTGTTGTTTTAGTAAGAATTTGATCCATTTTCGCATTAATGAAATGACACAATTATTGGCATCAATTTTCTCCAAGTCTATGTGTCGCTTAGGCCTACCTCGGGAACAACGAGGTCCCCCAAATTAGGACGTGAATTTATTTACTGATTTTGTAACACATATTCAATATTGCAAGCATTCTTTCAATATCCCTTACTGACTTGGTTACCTTTTTGTTTTTCTTTTCTTTGTTTATTCCCATTCCCCAAAGGTTGGTTTGTGTATACTAGCATCATCTATATATCATACTAGATCTAGAGGTCCTCCACCTCCTCCTCCACTAAGTGATCCTAAAGGCAAAAGCAAAGGGAAAGAAAAAATCAACGATTTAAGCGGTATTAGAAAGGACAATCCAGAAAACGTTGAAACCTCGGACGGTCGGAATACTCTAACACAGAACGAATTGGTCCTATGTCTGGAACAAAAAATATTAGAACTACAAGGGGAACTTGACAGGTCCGGAACTTGGAAAACCTTTCCCTCACCCTAAACGTCCCTGACATCAACCAAGAAAACACAAATCCCAAAACCCGACACCTCCCCAAAACACGCAGAATCAAAACCCACCACCGAATCCTCCTGCACCACATCAATACGCCACACTATCTCAGAACCACAACCCTCCACCGATATCTACTCCCCAACAACACCATCACCACCCAACTCAATACCCATAAACAACCACATACCACACCCCTCAGAATGCACCAAAGCGTACTCCTGACCCGCAAAACTCAACCGATGACCACCATTACGCCCAGATTCCTAGAATCCACCAAAGCAATCCCATATATGTAGAAACCTTACCCCATACCCCACAACAAACCCTATACATACCTGAATCCACCGAGAAGGACCTGTTCGTCAAGAATATGGCAGAGGAACTCAAGAAACTTACTGGCAGGGTTCAAAGTGTCGAACGGGGCAAAGGCATTGAGGGTTTGAATTATGAAGATTTGTGTATTCAGCCGGATGTAGAACTGCCAGAGGGTTACAAACCTCATAAGTTCGAAATGTTCGACGGAACTGGTGATCCGAAGATGCATTTGAGAACATATTATGACAAGCTTGTAGGAGTTGGCAGGGATGAAAGAATCCCCATGAAGCTGTTCATGAGAAGCCTCACCGGAGACACCCTATCTTGGTACATCAGTCAGAACCCAAAGAAATGGGTTAATTGGGTGAGCATGGCATCAGATTTCATGGATTGGTTCAGGTTTAACTCAGAAAATGCACTAGACATTTTCTACATTCAAAATCTCAAGAAGAAGCCAATAGAAACTTTCTACAAGTATGCTACTCGGTGGAGGTCTGAAGCTGCAAAAGTAAGGCCAGTACTGGAAGAAGAACAAATGAATAAGTTCTTCGTCAGAGCTTAGGATCCGCAATACTACGAAAGATTGATGGTTATTGAAAATCATAAATTTTTGATATCATCAAGTTGGGAGAGAGAATAGAAGAAGGGATCAAAAGCGGAATCGTGAAAAATTTTGAAGCACTCGAAGACACAAATAAGGCCCTGCAGTCAGGAGGTATCTCCAAGAAGAAAGAAGTAGGTGCAGTAATGGTAGCCCAAGGTCCGAAGTCTCCTCTCACAGACCAAACACCTCTACCCACATATCGGCCTTCACCTCCCAGATACCAACAACCTGCCACCACTTACCATACCTATAACACCCAACCTGCATACTACCACTCACCACCAGCCCGCCATAGCTACCAAAAACCTAGACCAAATTTCGACCGCAGACCACCCAGACAATACACCCCAATTGCTGAACCTATAGACCAGCTATACGAGAGATTGAAGGTTGCCAGTTATATCACTCCCATTCTCGCTGTTGCTATGGAAAACTCTTCCCAGTGTATTAATCCAAACAAGACATGTGCCTATCACTCAGGCATGAAAGGTCATACTATTGATGAGTGTCATACTTTGAAGGATAAGATTCAGACATTAATTGACCAAAGCCGTACAGGCAAAAGAGGCTGCACCCAATGTCCGTAACAATCCTCTCCTAGATCACGAGGGGGGGGGGAGTAAACGTGATTGAGACCGATGAAGAATGGGACTCAGAGGGGTCAATTGGACTCATTCGGGAAGGGAATAATTCTGAAACATCTCCAATCACTCTCACACATATCATGGTATAGACTCAGGTACCAATTGAAGTTGAGGTAGCTACACCAACTCTGTTTGAGGTTGAAGTAACAACGCCCTTCACCGTGATGGTAGCACCAATGCCGTCTTATAAGTCTAATGCTATACCATAGGATTATGTTGCGGAAGCAAGAAGGAAAGGAAAAGCAAAAATGGAAGAAACAGGTGCAGCGCAAGGCATGAACAGAACTGGTAGGGTTTATACACCCGAGCATTTAGGAGGAACGAGCAAAGAAACTGCATCTAAATCACCTATCATTGAGACTGGCCCGGATGATCTTTGGAGAAAGGTGCAAGCAAGGGAATATTCTGTGGTTGATCATCTAAACAAAACCCCTGCTCAAATATCCATTTTATCACTGCTGTAAAGCTCCGAGGCATATAGGAATGCCCTGATGAAGGTGTTGAATGAAGCCTAAGTACCCAACAACATCACCAGTGGTGAGATGGCCAACATGGTAGGGCAAGTGTTGGAAAGCCACAAGATAACTTTTCATGAAGATGAGCTGCCACCAGAAGGATTAAGTCACAACAGGGCACTGCATATCACAGTGCAGTTTGAAGACAAGTTCATTGCCAGAGTCCTAATAGATGGGGGTTCGAGTCTCAATATCTGTCCACTAACAACTTTGAAAAGGTTGGGTAAAGGTCTGCACGAGATACGAGCAGGAAGTATGAATGTAAAAGCATTTGATGGGTCTCAAAGGGCCACAATTGGGGACACCAACCTCAGCCTACAAATGGGCCCAACCCGGTTTGATGTTGAGTTTCAAGTGTTGGACATATCTGCTACCTACAACCTATTGTTGGGACGACCTTGGATACACGCCGCTGGAGCCGTAGCTTCTACTCTACATCAGGTCATGAAGTTTGAATGGAACCATCAGGAAGTGATCATCTATGGGGACGGGAGTAATTCCATTTACACCAACCAAACTGTTCCGGTCATTGAGAATAGCAGGAAGTTGGGGGGAGAAACATACCATCACATCGAGCGCGTCAACGTAATTGAAAAGGACAAATGGTGGAATAGTAAGATAGAAGGCATATTGGCATGGACAGGGTATGAACCTGGCAAAGTCTCGATAAGAATCTCTAGGGGATCACCAAACCGATACAGCTAAAGCGTCACGGCACAACTTTTGGGCTTGGGTATGAATACACCTGGCACGAGTATCAGAATTGGTCGCCACCATGGCATGGTCCTTATTAACCTCTAGAGCAACCAGTATCATATTTGAGCCAGTTATTTCATCAAGCTGACATGATATGGGAGTCCGAAGAAGATGAAGTTCTAGCTGGTATAAGGAATCTGTTTCTGGATGATGAAGACATGGATTGTAGTGCGATAGTTGAGGAGGAGGAGGAGGAAGGCCTCATTATTCAGACCATGGAGAAGGGAGCTATTCTCAAGAACTAGACTGCTGCACCATCAAGGGCCCGTCGAGTTCCTGGGTAGCCTGGCAATTAGCATCATTTATTTTAAAAGCAATTTTATGAGCATTTAAGACATTTTGAGTATTTTGTTATAAGCATGTTTTGTTTGAAATAATTGCTCAGGTCATCGAGCCGTACTTGTTTGACGTTTTCAAGATTTATCTAATGCATTGTTATTTTTAGTATTTATTATTATTCTTTACATTTTTCTCTACAATATTATTATTACTTATCCCGATAAACTTACTACTGTGACATGTAATGAGACAACACAACATAAGGATAATGATTCAGAGGATCTGGAGGAGGATATAATACTCGAGGAAATCGTCAGAGAAGTGGAAAACTTTGAAAACAAGCCTAAGTCCAATTTCGATGAGACCCAAACAGTTAATTTGGGAGATTCCGAAACAGTCAAGGAAACATGTGTAAGCATTCACCTATCACCATTAGAGAAGGCAGAGTACGTCCGGTTCTTGAAGGAGTATGAGGATATCTTTGCATGGTCCTATGATGATATGACTGGTTTGAGCACGTCTATAGTGGCTCATAAACTATCTACCAACCCTATGGGTCCGCCTGTAAAGCAGAAGCTCAGAAAATTCAAGCCAGATATGAGTTTGAAAATAAAGGAGGAAGTCACCAAGCAGATCAAAGCCAAGGTTCTCAGAGTGGTTGAATATCTGACCTGGTTGGCTAACATTGTGCTAGTTCCAAAGAAAGATGGGAAGGTCAGAGTGTGTGTCGACTATCGGGACTTAAATAGAGTAAGTCCCAAAGATGATTTCCCGTTGCCCAATATACACATACTGATCGACAACTGTGCCAAGCATGAACTCCAATCCTTTATGGATTGCTTCGCGGGATATCATCAGATATGGATGGATGAAGAGGATGCCGAAAAGACAACCTTTATTACACCATGGGCAGTGTATTGCTACAAAATAATGCTGTTTGGCCTAAAAAATGCTGGAGCAACTTATATGAGGGCCATGACAACCATTTTCCACAACATGATACACAAGGAGATAGAGTGTACGTGGATGACATCATCATCAAATCCAAAAGAAGCACAGATCATATAGCAGATTTGAGAAATTCTTTGCTCGACTTCGAAAGTACAACCTAAAACTGAACCCCGCAAAGTATGCCTTCGGGGTCCCCGCTGGAAAGCTGCTAGGGTTCATCATCAACCGTCGAGGAATTGAGCTAGACCCGTCAAAGGTCAAGGCTATCCAAGGTTTTCCATCTCCAAAGAACAAGAAAGATGTGATGAGTTTCTTGGGGCGTCTCAATTACATCAGCCATTTCATAGCACAATAAACTGTGATTTGTGAACCAATTTTCAAAATGTTAAAGAAAGCTACTTCAACGAGTTGGACTGAAGAATGCCAGAAATCCTTTGACAAGATCAAGAAATATTTATCCAAACCACCTGTTTTGGTCCCCCCAGAACCTAGGAGACCTATGCTACTCTATTTATCTGTACTGGATGGGGCTTTTGGCTGTGTCTTGGGACAACACGACGAGACAAGAAGAAAGGAAAAAGCCATATACTATCTAAGTAAAAAGTTCACGCCCTACGAAGCACGATACTCTTTGCTGGAGCACACCTGCTGCGCTTTAACATGGATAACTCAGAAGTTGAGGCACTACTTCTGTGCCTACACCATATATCTCATATCAAGAATGGATCCGTTAAAATACATCTTCCAGAAACCCATGCCTATGGGAAAATTGGCAAAGTGGGAGATACTACTGAGTGAGTTCGACATCATCTATGTAATTCAGAAAATGGTCAAGGGACAAGTGTTGGCAGATCATCTGGCAGAAAATCCTTTGGGCGGAGAATACAAAGCACTAAAAATGTATTTTCCCGATGAAGAGGTATCATTCATAGGAGAAGATATCACCGAAACCTATGACGGTTGGAGAGTGTTTTTCGATGGAGCTGCGAACTTCAAAGGAGTAGGTATTGGAGCAATTTTGGTATCAGAGACGGGTAAACACTATCCGATATCCGCAAAACTTAGATTTCCATGTACCAATAATATGACAGAATATTAGGCTTGCATCTTGGGGCTCAAGTTGGCCATTGACATGAACATTCAGGAATTGCTAGTAATTGGAGATTCAGACCTTTTGGTACATCAGGTTTTAGGAGAATGGGCTATAAAGAATACCAAAATATTGCCATATTTGTACTACGTACAAGAGTTGATGAAGAGGTTTACAAAAATAGAATTCAAACATGTTCCAAGAATTCAGAATGAGTTCGCAGATGCGTTGGCCACTCTATCTTCCATGATACAACACCCAGACAAGAATTTCATCGATCCTATTACAGTAGGGATCCATAATCAGCCAGCTTATTGTGCTCATGTTGAAGAAGAAACTGATGGGAATCCGTGGTTTCATGACATCAAAGAATACTTGGCAAAAGGAGAGTACCCGGAGCACGCAAATCATACTTAGAAACACACACTCCGAAGACTGTCCAACCATTTCTTCCAAAGTGGTGGAATTCTGTACAGAAGGACTCCAGATCTAGGATTATTACGGTGTGTCGACGCCAAGGAAGCATCCAAATTGCTCGAAGAGATACATGCCGGAACTTGCAGACCACACATGAATGGCTTTGTTTTAGCTAAGAAGATATTAAGAACAGGATATTTCTGGATGACTATGGAAACAGACTACATCAGGTATGTCCAAAAGTGTCATCAATGCCAAGTACATGCAGATATGATACGAGTGCCACCCAATGAACTCAATGCAACAAGTGCACCTTGGCCTTTATCCGCTTGGGGAATGGATGTCATCGGTCCAATCGAACCCGCCGCTTCAAATGGGCACAGGTTCATCCTAGTAGCCATAGACTATTTCACAAAATGGGTTGAAGCCGTATCTTACAAGGCTGTAACTAAAAAGGTCGTCGCAGATTTCGTTAGGGATCGTATTGTCTGTCGATTAGGGGTGCCAGAATCCATCATCACCGACAATGCCGCCAACCTTAACAGTGACTTAATGAAATCTATGTGTGAAACCTTCAAGATCAAGCATAAGAATTCCACAGCATACAGGCCACAAATGAATGGAGCTGTGGAAGCCGCCAATAAGAACATCAAGAAGATATTAAGGAAGATGGTAGATAATCACAAACAATGGTACGAGAAGTTACCATTTGCCCTACTTGGATATCATACCACGGTTCGCACATCAATTGGGGCAACTCCTTATTTGCTGGTCTACAGTACCGAAGCCGTCATTCCCGCCGAAGTAGAAATTCCTTCTTTGAGAATCATACAAGAGGCTAAACTCAGAGATGCAGAATGGATACAAAGTCATTATGAGCAACTGGCTCTCATTAACGGAAAAAGAATGAATGCAGTATGTCATGGTCAACTTTACCAGAACAGAATGTCCAGAGCTTTCAACAAAAGGGTCAGGCCTAGACAATTCACACCGGGGCAGCTGGTGCTGAAGCGGATCTTCCCGCATCAAGATGAAGACAAAGGGAAATTTTTGCCCAATTGGCAAGGGCCCTACATAGTTCACAGAGTACTAACAGGAGGAGCGCTCATACTCGTAGAGATGGACCGAGAAATTTGGCCAAAACCTATCAACTCAGACGAAGTCAAGAGATACTATGTTTAGATTATTTGCATTTCTTCATATGATGTAACTAAAATACACTTGACCTGATTCCCGTTCAAGAGGGGATACGTAGGCAGCCCTGTGGGTTCGGTCACAACTCAATAAAATCTTCATTTTTACCATGGTTAGAAACTGGGGCAGAATTTTGAGGAGGACCCTCAAAATTCCGGAGCAAGTCCAGTCAACTTCGTCATGTGCAGAACGGTCAAAGAATCACTTATTGAACTGGAGCAGAATTTTGAGGAGGACCCTAAAAATTCTAAATGCAAGGAAGTCGCAATGTCTCTAAAAGTGTCACAGTCATTGGTTCATCTAACTTACTTAATATTGCATACTACTATTGACTACATTCATCAAATACACACATGTTTTCTCGAAAACTTTATTTTATAAATAGCCAGATGCTACTCAGGATAACTCAAACAGGATCTCGAATTAAGAGCAAGAGCAAAGCAAGAAGGTGAAAGCACGAACCAACCTTCCCCGCAAAACTCACATTTTTTCTTTGGATACAGGAACAAGGAATAAGCACACATATCAAAATCGTTATCTTTGTAACGACAAGATTGCTAAACGCAAATGCGTTTCCAGCTAAGAAATACTCTGCTATCACTCATTGTCTTTTATTTTGTATAAAGCTAAGCATTGCCTTTCTTTGCATGAGACTAAACCCTGTCTCCATTTCTTGCATGAGGCTAAGCATTGCCTCCCTAATTGCATAAGGCTAAGCATTGCCTTCCATTGTATGAGACTAAGCCCTGTCTCCTTTTCTTGCATGAGGCTAAGCACTGCCTCCCTAATTGCATAAGGCTAAGCATTGCCTTCCATTGCATGAGACTAAGCCCTGTCTCCTTTTCTTGCATGAGGCTAAGCATTGCCTCCCTAATTGCATAAGGCTAAGCATTGCCTTTCTTTGCATGAGACTAAGCATTGTCTCCTATTTTGCATGAGGCTAAGCCCTGCCTCCTCAATTGCATAGGGCTAAGCATTGCCTTCCATTGCATGAGACTAAGCCATGTCTCATTTTCTTGCATGAGGCTAAGAATTGCCTCCCTAATTGCATAAGGCTAAGCATTGCCTCCCTAATTGCATAAGGCTAAGCATTTCCTTCCATTGTATGAGACTAAGCCCTGCCTCCTTTTCTTGTATGAGGCTAAGCATTTCCTCTGTAATTGCATAAGGCTAAGCTCTGCCTTTCCTTGCATGAGACTAAGCCTTGTCTCCCTTTCTTGCACGAGGCTAAGCATTGCCTCCCTAATTGCATAAGGCTAAGTTCTGCCTTTCCTTGCATGAGACTAAGACCTGTCTCCCTTTCTTGCACGAGGCTAAGCATTGCTTCCCTAATTACATAAGGCTAAGCTTTGCCTTTCCTTGCATAATACCAAATGCTATGCTACTTGAAATCTAGCACTACTTTCTACTTTCCCGGGGCTAAGCTCTGTCTTGTTTCGCTTCGCATATGACCCAGCATCATGTCTTTGCATCTCATGGGCTGAAACATCGCCATTTTGTCCAAAGGCATCATAGTCCGATGGCATCATCCTCATAGCCGGAAGACACCATGCCATGGCCTGAGGATCTCTCAATATTGCACATCATTATTCAAAGGCGTCATAGTTCAGAGGCACTATTTTCAAGGCCCGAGAACATCATTTCATGGCCTGCGAATCCCTTATCACGCGATTCATAGCCCAAGACATCATGGTCTAAGGACATCATCTTCGCCATCATGTTTAAATTCTCATAATAATCCCATATATACTTGCATGCATTGCATTTAAGTTTTGCAGGTAATCCAGAAGGTAACCGTTCTTTTAAACGGGAGCAATCTTTGCTCCGGTTTTCGTTTGGTGCTCACATCCTGAAATTACCTCAAATGCAGCCAACCACCGTTCGTTACCCGCTTCCACTTGATAACCGTTCAAATGCTCATCCATAACCGTTCTGAGATACATCCATTAACAACCTCATATAAACTCATCTGATATTATCCTACATAAAGGAACACTTTTCGAAGCATATGACCATTCCTACAATAGCTCCATCGGCTCAGTTCACCGCTGGATCCAGAACTACACGCGGCCTGATTCCCGTAATACCAGGGATATGTAGGCAACTCAGAAATCAGAGTTCGACCTCTATTTTTCAAATCGTCCCATTCAGTCAAAATCGGTCTTCATTTCTTTACCCGACAATTCTTTCATCATTCCCGGGTAAAGAAGGGCAGCTGTTGATACCCAATTTTTCCTTCATATTTTATAAAATAATATATATATATATATATATATATATATATATATATATATATATATATATATATATATATATATATATATATACTTTCAAAATAGCATATTTGCATCATCATTTAGTTTACAAACCCATACAAGCAATTTTTATAATTTTCCATAATTTTTAGAAGCTCTAAATTAATTTCTTACTGCATTTTATTACATAAATATCCAATAATTACCCTTCAAATTATTTTTATGATGGTTTAATCATCCAAACTTATTATTTACACCAACATATATATTTTATAATATTCTACTTTATTTTTTTATAATTGCATTTGTATTTTTCGGCTAATTGCACGTTTTTGCAATAATAGCCTATATTCATGTATAATTACATTACTTGTGCCAAAATAACTTTTTATATTAATGTTAAGTTATTATTTCCCATTATTTTAGTGCACAAATAATATTTTTTGTTATTTAATAATTACTTTTATAAATTATTATTTTGATAAATATTGGGTATTTAAACAACAGCCCGTTTTAAACCAATTTCGGACCAAATAAATGGCCCAAAACCCTCAAACATCTAGCTCAAATACCCCAGCCCAAACCAAATGACACACTAAACCAAAACCCGGTCGGTGCCCCATCTCCATGACCCGCCCGTTCCAACCTTTAATCTTGGCCGTTTATCTCTCAAGAGTAATGACCCTTATTCACCCTTCCCTTTTAATTAACCCAATCCCCAAACCCTAACCTATTATCCCTTAACCCACCGCCCTCACAGTGAGAGATCAACGGCCCTTATTCACCCTTCCCTTTTAATTAACCCAACCCCCAAACCCTAACCTATTATCCCTTAACCCACCGCGCTCACACTCTCTCAACCTCCCCTTCTCTCTCTGAAGAATCCTAAACTGCCGCCCCCTAAATCCTTCTCCTAATCCCACTAAATATTGGATTCGACTACCATTTCTTGCCATATGTGACCCCCTTTTGGTACTGGTTGTTCTCTTATGGTATTACCTAAGTGCTTGCCTAAACATGGCAAGCAAATCTCTTCCGAAATCGAACCAAAATGGTTCAAATCTCTGATTTTGAACGCTATTCTGTCTATATACGTTCTATAATACTATGTGAGTCCGATTTTTTGTTTAAATTCTGTTGATTTACACTTTCCCTAAAAATTAGGGTTTACAGATTTCTCTATTAAATTGATTTTCAGATTGATTTGCATGTTTATTTTCCTTGTTTGTTGCTTAATTTACTCTATTTCCTTGATTATTGCTCGATTTTTCACTACTATATAAACCCCTCCCCCATTCCTTTTTGGACAGACTTCGAATCACAAAATTCTCACTAAAAATCTAAAGATCTTCACTCTATTGTTCTTTTATTCTCTTGTTCTACTCTGGCTCTTGGCTGGCTAAAAGCCAATGCCACCGGAATTCCTATTTTTTGACCTTCCTTGGGTGCAAGTATTTCCCTGGGTTCCTCGAAGCCCTTGGGAACTTGACGCATCTAAGGTCCTGGATTATACTGCTGTGTTTACGTTCAAAATGTTGTGGAGTCTGTTCTTGCTTGTTTTGTCTACTTGTCAATTAGTAACTGGTGAGTTCTTTAGCCTTTGCAATATTCATTCTCTTGTGTTCATGATTTGCATATTCACATTTTTGAAATTTCATAACCCAATGTGTTTCTAGACTATCTCTATGTGCAACCCTGCTAGTATCGAATCTGTTTGTGATATGAATCTCTCTAGCATCTGCTTATGCCTAAACTGCCAGTTCTGAAATGTGTTTATGTTTAACTGGAACAATTTGGATTGTTTGAAGTTGTTTAGCTTAATATATTGGTACTTTGAGTGTCTACATTGGTTATATGACATCAGTTTGTTTCCTACCTTGTCCTGGATTTCTATAGTGATTGATTTGTATATGTAATATGCACCAATCCATGTTAAAACCCTCATTCTAGCTATGATTTGCTCCTATGATCATTTTATCACTTAGTATATCCTTACCCTGCCTAACTCTACACTCCCTAGCAACTAGTTGGAACCTTTTAGAATAGCTTCCCAACTTGAGTTTCCCTCATGACATTTGACTCTGTTTTGCCTTGTTGCTATGAGTTGGTCTGTTTAACTTCTGGTGTGCAGCATAATTTTACCCTTAGGTTTGAACCTGTTAGATTAATGTTCTATTGTTTTCTTACTGGCCTAATGCACCTTTGCTTACTAGTTTGCAATCCCAGAAGTCATAATTCCCCATTGCTTCCCACAAATATCCTCTGCCCCAATATGCTAAGTGTGGACTTGTGATATCAACCTGTCTTTTAAGTTTGTTTACCCTCTTTGCTGATATTTTCATTGTGTGATCACCTCTGCAATGCCTGTTTCTAAAAATGCAAATGCACATCTTCAAATTCTACCAGTTGATCACTATTTTTTATTCTCATTGGTTATTTACCCTATTCTAAGCCTATAATTCTTGGTCGGCTGAAAGCCAAGGCCACTAAAGCTTTCTCTATTAACCTCCCTAGTGTGAGCACTACTCGGGGTCTATTTTGAGACCCTTGTGAACTCTGACACACTAGGACCTGAGGTTCTTTGGTCACTTTCTTTACTACTCAGTTCTATCCCTTTTTCTGTCTATACAATGTGCAAATTGATTTGTGTGAGTGATTGGTTTCTGGATCCTATGATCAAACCATGGCTGTTTGGTTTGGTTTGAGTTCTCCTATGGTTTCTGGGCTATGTTGAGGTCCGTGTATGCTAAAAGGTGGAGAAAGAGCTTAGTTGAAGGCCTGGCAATGCTGGGTATCTCTTTGGGCCTGTCTTGGGCCTACTATTATTACTTGTACCACTTTGTAATTTATTTATTATTGGGTCTGTAATAATTTTGTAATAATAATTGGGGTAATAGTAAAATTGGGAAATGGTCATCTCTTAATACTTGCATAAAAAGGGTAGAAAGCATGCTCATAGGATTTATGTGATACATTTGCTTTCCGTCCTGTTATATTTAAATCTCTTTATGCCCTATTAGAGATCATGTTATTAGGGCAATCACACACTCACATAACCGGTGTACTGTCAAAGCATGAGTGCTCTATTTATTCCCATATCTACTGCTATGTGTTGCTAGATAGCATGCCTATAGGAAATAATTGCTAACAACTATTCTTTAATCCGCACCATGTTCATTAGATACCATGCCTATAGGATTTTAACTAATTAATTTGCTTCGTTCATCTAGACAGCATGCCTATAAGAGCTAAAGGTATAAATCAGTTCCAATCATCAATCTCTAGAAATCATGCCTATAAGACATCACTGCTCGCTTTTCAAATGCTGTAATAAGCGACTTAGCAGCAACATGTATTCACAACAAGTAATTTAGAAATCATAGGTCTAAAATATTCTGCATATCTGAATCAGATCATCTAGAAGTCATGTCTATAGGGCTTAACGACTTCAATCTCCCTCAATTCTGAAACTTCCTAATACCCTACATAAAAATCTGTCTGCGTGCCTTTGTTGTCTAATCGCGGAGGCTAACTTGAGCCTTTAATTATATTTAATTACAGTCCTATCTATTTTGAACTGTCACCTAGTTTTAACATTTGCTGAGTAACCTAAGTCAAGTCTAGAACCACCCAAAATAGAGGTCCAAATGCCTCCTCGACCATAGGTATGGGACGGGTAGTGCACGCATAAGGCACGATTTAGAATCAACTAGTGCGCTTTAGGTAATAACTTAAAGATAGTAATCGGGTAGCAAGAGATGATAGTCTATGCCCACTGAATAATACGAGTAACACCCCATCTCGAGGGAGTTACGAAGTATTATTTATGTTGCATGGGGTGATCCTTTAGGCTAAAAAACTTAGGACCCCCCCCCATCTTATTCTTGTTTATCTTTGAATCAAGTGTTCGTATTTACTCAAAGTATTTTAATAAATTTCCCAAATTTCTTGTTTTTCTCTGTCTTCGTTTATCTGACTAATTCATATAATTCAAGTTCGGCCGGGACCCACAGTTGTGGACCTCGAAGAGTGCCTAACACCTTCTCTTCGAGGTAATTTCGAGCCCTTACACGATCTTTGGAGATGCAAACTAGTTTAACCCGAGTCATATGCAAATAGGTGCCCTAACACACCTTAAACTGTTAGGTGGCGACTCTCCTCTTTTAATACTTCCTTAAAAGAGTTGTCACATGTCGAAACTCGATTTCGCGAGAAAAGGGGCGCGACAAGTCCCTTTGACACGAAGTATTTTCCTCGAAAGTATAACATCCGAGGGTGATGCCCCCAGTATTCAAGGTTGATTTAAAGAAGCCTTGGATAATGTTAAATGGTCCTCAGGTAGCACATAATTGTTTCCTCATTAAAAACCTCGCCGGAAAAACCCACTTGGGACAAACACCGATCAAAGGGAAAAAGAGTGCAACGCGTGCTTTAAAACCCGAGGTCTCGATATCTTTGATCGATCATCTGCAATGAGTTAGTGTCGAATATATAAATGAAAAAAGGGAATAAAGTCATACCGTAACAATAATACCGTTTAAGAAGCGATATGTTCCAATTATTTGGCAGTTGTTCGCCGTTCATCGTGCCGAGCTTATAAGATCCCTTTCCGATGATGTCGAGGACTTGGTAGGGTCCTTCCCAATTTGGGCCGCACTTTCCTTCATTAGAATCTCGAGTGTTGATGGTGACTTTCCTTAGGACTAAGTCCCCAACTCTGAAGTGGCGAAGGCTGGTTCTCCTATTGTAGTATCTTTCGATTCGTTGCTTTTGTGCAGCCATTCGAACGAGTGCGGCTTCTCGTTTTTCATCCAATAATTCGAGGCAAGTATTCATAGCCTCATGATTTGACTCTTCTGTTGTATGTCGAAACCTGGCACTGGGTTCCCTGACTTCGACTGGAATCAAGGCTTCGGAACTATATACTAATGAAAAACAGGGTGCCCCCGTACTGGACTTTGATATTGTTCGATATGCCCAAAGGACTTCGGGTAGAATTTCTCTCCATTTCCCCTTAGCACCGTTCAACCTTTTCTTTAGGTTTTGAATAATAGTCTTGTTCGTCGACTAGGCCTATCCGTTCCCGCTAGGGTGATACATCGTTGATAATATCCTTTTTATTTTGTGGTCTTCGAGGAATTTCGTCACTTTACTACCGATAAATTGTTTTCCATTGTCACATACTATTTTGGCAGGTATCCCAAATCGACATACGATATGATCCCAGATGAAGTCTACAACCTCTTTCTCTCTCACTTTCTTTAACCCATTTAGAGAAATAGTCAGTCATAAATAAAGTGAACTTGGCTTTACTTGGGGCTGATGGAAGAGGGCCGACGATATCCATCCCCCATTTCATGAATGGCCATGGGGATAGGACTGAATGAAGTTGTTCTCCGGGCTGATGGATCATCGGTGCAAACCTTTGACATTTATCAGATTTTTGAACAAACTCCTTAGTGTCTTTTTCCATGCTATTCCAGTAGTATCCTCCTCTAATGATTTTGTGAATCAGTGATTCGGCGCCGGAGTGGTTCCCACAAGTGCCTTCATGGACCTCTCATAGAACATAATCGGTGTCTCCTGGTCCTAAGTATACTGCCAGTGGTCCATCAAATGTCCTTCTGTATAATGTTCCATCTTCAGCCAATGTGAATCGAGCAACTCTGGTTCGTAGGGCCCTCGACTTTTTAGGGTCCGATGGGAGCTTTTCGTTCTTCAAGTATTCAATATATTTATTCCTCCAATCCCAGGTTAAGCTTGTAGAGTTTATCTCGTTATGACCTTCCCCTATTACGGATCTCGAGAGTTGTCCCCTAGCTGATCTTATCTTCCTCGACCGATGACCCTAAACTTGCAAGTGCATCGGCCTCACTGTTTTGTTCTCGAGGTACATGCTGTAAAGTCCATTCCTTGAAACGGTGCTAGGTTACCTGCAGCTTTTCCAAATACCTTTGCATTCTATCCTCTCGAACTTCAATGGTTTTGTTTACTTGGTTCACCACCAGTAAAGAGTCACACTTGGCTTCAATGACTTCTGCTCCTAAGCTTTTAGCTAGCTCGAGACCTGCAATCATGGCCTCGTACTCGGCCTCATTGTTAGTCAACCTAGAAGTTTTGATAGATTGCCTAATAGTGCTACCTGTGGGCATCTTTAAAACGATGCCTAGACCGGACCTCTTCACATTCGAAGCACCGTCTGTGAAAAGGGTCCATACCCCCGATGATGTACCTAATTTTAACAAGAGTTCCTTTTTGACTTCGGGTACGAGGGTTGGCGTGAAATTGGCCACGAAGTCCGCTAAAATTTGAGACTTGATGGCCGTCCGGGGTTGATATTCGATATCGTACCCACTGAGTTCGATGGCCCATTTGGCCAATCGGCCTGATAGTTCGGGTTTATTCAAAATATTATGAAGTGGGTAAATGGTTAATATGCATATGGGGTGACATTGAAAGTATGGTCTTAACTTTCTAGAGGCGCTTATCAGTGCAAGTGCCAATTTCTCCAAATGTGGATATCTAGTTTCTGCTTCTCCTAAGGTTCGACTTACATAATAAACGGAAAATTGAGTACCTTGCTCTTCCCGAACTAGGACACCACTTACCGTGATTTCTGATACTACTAAGTACAAGCAAAGTTTTTCATCTGCCTTTGGAGTGTGAAGTAGTGGCGGGCTCGATAGGTACCACTTCAATTCCAGGCGAAATCGTTCTTCTTTTTGAGCAGAGAGAAAAATCTATGACTTCGATCCGATGACCTCGAAATGAATTGGCCTAAGGCAGCTATCCGTCCAGTCAGCCTCTGCATGGCTTTTACAATTTTCACGATGGTGATGTCTTCGATGACCTTGATTTTATTGGGGTTGATCTCGATACCCCGATTCGATATCATGAAGCCAAGGAACTTGCCCGAACCGACCCCGAAAGCACATTTCTCGGGGTTGAGATTCATGTTGTATTTCCTTAAAATCTCGAACGTTTCCTGCAAATGAGCCAAATGGTCCTCTGCGCGCAGGGACTTAACTAGCATGTCATCAATATAAACTTCCATTGATTTACCTATTTGTTCTTCGAATATTTTATTTACTAGGCATTGGTAAGTAGCTCCTGCATTTTTTATCCCGACGTGAATTACATTATAACAATATGTTCCATACTTGGTGATAAATGAAGTCTTTTCTCGATCTTCCGGGTTCATTTGGATTTGATTGTACCCGCAATAAGCATCGAGAGAAGTAAGGATCTCGTGGCCGGCCGTGGCATCGATCATACGATCTATGTTAGGCAGTGGAAAAGAATCATTGGGGCACGCCTTGTTTAAATCCTTATACTCTACACACATTCTAAGTTTGTTTTAGGGACTATAACTACATTGGCTAACCATTCAGGATATTTCACCTCCCGAATGGACCCTATTTTGAGAGGTTTAGTTACCTTGTCCTTTATGAACGTGTGCTTTACCTCAGACTAGGGTCTTCTCTTTTGCTTCGCCGATTTGAACCTAGGGTCCAGGCTTAGCCGATGCGTCGTTATCTCCGGTGGGATCCCTGTCATATCTAAATGGGACCAAGTAAAACAATCTATGTTATCAATAAGAAATTGAATAAGCTTTTTCCTGAGTTCGGGGGTTAATCCCGTTCCCAGGTATACCTTTCGCTCGGGTAGGCACTCGATCAGTATAACCTGTTCCAGCTCTTCGACCGTTGATTTGGTGGTGTCAGAATCTTCGGGAACAATAAAAGTTCGAGTGGTTAGAAAATCCTCTTCTTCTTCTTCTTCTTCTTCTTCTTCTTCTTCTTCTTCTTCTTCTTCTTCTTCTTCTTCTTCTTCTTCTTCTTCTTCTATCTCCTACTTTCCTGATTCGGTCGAGGCTAGTGGCTGTGATTGCTATTTGACTTCCCTGTTTACTTTTGATGCTCGACCTTTTCGAGGTTGATAGTGTTGATACCGGCATTACCTCATCGACCGCAAACATTTCCTTTGCAGCATGCTGCTCCCTGTATACTATTTTTACACCGGCCGACATCGGGAATTTTTATCATTTGGTGGAGAGTCGAAGGGTCTGCCCTCATATCATGGATCCAAGGCCTTCCGAGTAGGGCATTGTACCTCATGTCACCCTCGATTACGTGGAACTTGGTATCTTGAATGGTTCCATCCACGTTCACCGGTAGAATAATCTCCCCTTTAGTTGTTTCACTGGCCATATTGAAGCCGTTTAAGACCCGAGCTGCGGGCACGATTTGATTTTGTAGGCCGAGCTTCTCCATGACCCTCGATCGAATGATATTCGCCGAGCTACCTGGATCCACTAAAACACGCTTAGCTAGAACTTTATTTAACAAGATAGAAATTACCAGAGCATCATTGTGGGGCTGAGAAATTCCTTCTGCTTCTTCGTCGTTGAATGATAAATTGCCTTCGGGCACATAATCTCGGGTTCAATTTTCCCTAGTGATTAATACCTTAGTGCGTTTGAATATGGGTCTCTATGGGGTGTTGACCCCATCGACGATCATATGAATGATATGTTGGGGTTTCTCCTATTCATTTTTCCTATTGGTGTCCCTTTCTCGGAAATGATTCTTGGCTCGATCGCTGAGGAACTCTCGAAGATGGCCCTCATCAAATAGATGGGCTACCTCCTCTCTTAATTGCCTACAATCCTCGGTCTTGTGACCATGCGTGCCATGATACTTGCACATCAAATTTGGGTTTCTTTGGGAATGATCGGTTTGTATGGGTCTGGGCCACCTAGTATCTTTGATCCTTCCGATTGCTAATACAATTCCCGATGCATTGATGCTAAAGTTATATTCCGATAACCGAGGTGCCTCTGTGGGATCGGCATACTTGTCAAAACCACTTTTGCTTATAATTCCCCGAGAATTATGTCCTCGATCACTTCTTCGATCGCTACGGGCGAAATTGTGTCCTGAACCATTGTTCCTTTGATTCTGCGGTATATGGTTGATATCGGTCTCTGTTCGATCTTGGCTCCCTATCGACGTCCCTATGGTTTTTAACTGCCGACCTGTTTGTATGTACTGAACTGGAAGGGGTTCCTAGTTGGCCGTCCTCGACCCTGATCTTCGATTCGATTGATATCAATTGTGCACATATGCCCAAGTTACAGTTGGATACTCGATCAAATTTTGTTTCAACTGTCGTGATGCTATCGAACTCCGCTCGTTCAACCCTTGGGTGAAAGCTTGAACGGCCCAATCATCTGTGACCGGTGGCAACTCCATGCATTCCCTTTGAAATCGGGATACAAACTCCCTCAACATTTCATTATCTCGTTGTCTTACTTTGAAAAGATCTGATTTCCTCATTGCGACCTTTATGGCATAGGTATGTGCCATTACGAAAGAATCTGCTAACATGGCAAACGAGTCGATGGAATTTGGTGGCAGGTTGTGATACCAAATCATTGCTCCCTTCGAAAGGGTCTCTACGAATTTTTTCAACAGCACATATTCGATTTCATCATCTTCTAAATCGTTACCCTAGATAGCGCAGGTATACGAAGTAACATTGATAGGTTACAACTACCTTGCTTTATGTTTTGATGATCTAATAAACTTACTGCCAAGAACCAGATAAGGAACCGGTTACATATCCTCAAGACTTTAAGATCGAAAGGTTCCAGCTTGGAATATGCTTCAACTCTTCAGAGTAAGAGGAACAACAGAGGGAACAGATAATTATTGTTTCCCAAGGAAACAGTACAAGTCAACTGCCCTATCTGTAAAGTTGCTGCCTGCACACGTTACAGGATGATGTAGCACATTTTTTTTACCTTCCTTGATGTTAATAATGCATTTTTGACATCACTAGGATGATGTAAAGTTGATGCCTGCACACGCTACAGTGCAGAAACAGTACAACAGTCAACTTTATGGGGAGTGTCTTTTAACCTACCTTGCTTACATCATCCTAGCGATGTCACAAATGCATTATTAACATCAAGGAAGGTAAAAAAAATCACTTGTTCACTTAGAGAAATCAAGAAGGCTCTCACACGGTGATTTTGATCATCAAGCAATCAGTTCTCAGGTGCATCAAGAACAAAGAACAACACTACAATGGACTAGTTCCCCACAGCAACTCATTGTATGTCCTTTGTTGAGTTGTAACTTTGTAATAGTTCTAAAATTGTATTTCCTACTTAGCTTTTTCAAAAGCATTCTATAGGAAACTCCTTGTAAACCTTAAACCCTTGTGTTTGAGTCGTGGCTAGAGTTAGTCGAGTTGTAAAGTCTTTGTAATAGAGTTATTACAAAGTGGCTTGTAATAGAGTATTACAAGTTAGTGAGGGATTAAGAGGTTAATTCCTAGGTTGCATAGTTTGTAATCTAAAAGTTTCTCAGTAGTGAAGTTGAAATCCTACAAGGGTAGGTCGTGGTTTTTAATCCAGTTGAGCCTTGAATTTTCCACGTAAAATTCCTCCTGTTATCTATTTACTGAAGAGTGTGTGTGTGTGTTCTAGTGGAACTGATAGAGAACCTGGTTCTCTATAAAGTTTGGTGGACCCTTATATTCTATCAATTGGTATCAGAGTACGTTCTTTCTATCAGGTTAACACCTAGAAAGGATCCTCATGGCTGCTCCTCCAAACTTCGAAGAAGGCCAGTCTACTTACAGACCACCTAGGTTCAATGGACAGTATTACAGATGGTGGAAAACTAGGATGTACGACTTCATCATGGCTGAAGATTCTAAGCTATGGGATGTCATATGTGACTGACCTTTTTTTCCCACCAAGAATCTTGGCAACCCAGCTGTAGCCATTCCCAAGACGAGGAAGGAATTCAATGATGTTGATCGAAAGGCCATAGAAAAGAACTTTCGTGCAAAGAAAATTCTTATTTGTGGCATTGGTTATGATGAATATAATAGGATATTGGCATGCCAACCAGCAAAAGAAATCTGGGAGGCTCTTCAGACAGCTCACGAAGGAACAACACATGTTAAGCAATACAAGATCGACATGCTCACAACTGAATACGAGCTTTTCAGGATGAAAGATGATGAACCCATCCAATATATGCACACTCGCTTCACCTCCATCATTAATGAGCTTCACTCTCTTGGTGAAACTATTCCAAGAAACAAACTTGTCAGGAAAATCCTCAGTGTTCTGCCCAGTTCTTGGGAAAGCAAAGTGAACGCCATTACAGAGGCGAAGGACTTGCAGACACTAACCATAGATGAACTTGTTGGCAATCTGAAAACATATGAAATTAAGTAGAAGAAGGACAATGAAAGAAGAGAACCCAAAAGGGAGAAGAACCTGGTGCTCAAGACAGACATCAATGATTCAAGTGGTGAGGATGGCGATATGGCTTACTTGACAAGAAGATTCCAGAAGATGGTTCGCAGGAATGGAGGCATTCCAAAATGGGGAAACTCCAGCAAGCCAAAAAATTATGACCTCTGCCATAAATGTGGCAAGCTAGGACACTTCATCAAGGAGTGCCCTCTCTTAAATCAAGATCAGTACAAAAATAACTTTGACAAAGTAGCCAAGAGGAATCCGGTTCCTGATAAATGCTTCAAGAGAAAGAATGCCGCTGACAATATTGTAAAGCAAGCTCTTGCTGCATGGGGAGACTCCTCTAGCGAATCTGAAGAAGAAAATGATCATGGTGATAGTTCAATGATGGTAGTGGAAAGAGAAGCAATTGAGTATGACTCAATCTTTTCCTTGATGGCTCAGTCTGATGATGATGAAGATGACGATGATGATGAGGTAAATTTTCTAAATGTTCAGAGAAATCTGAAATCTTATTCTCCTAAAAAACTCATGTCTTTGGCAAATGTGTTAATTAATGCTTATCACAGTTTTATAAATGATAAAGATTCTTTAACTATGGAGTTAGGAGAAGAAGAACAAACCAGAGATGACTTAGTAATCGTGGTTGTTGACTTAAAGGAAACAATTGAGAACCTGAAGAAAGAGAAGGATGCCTTAGATGAAAAATTGCAAATATAGAACATGAAAGAGATGATCTAATGGTTGCTATGGTAGACCTAAAAGAGACCTTTGAGTGTGTAAGAAAGGAAAAAGAAATCTTAGCCGAGAGAGTTTCTAACATTGAGCATGAGAGAGATGACCTATTAGTGGTGGTAGTGGACTTGAAGGAAACAATTAGTGAACCTAAAATAGAGAGTAGGCCTGAAAATTCTCAAAAGGGAAAGGAAGTTGCAAGCGAGGCACACATTAAGCTTGAAAGTGAGTTAAATTCAGTGAAGTCTAGTCTGTGTGCTGAGCTTGAGAAAAACAAACAACTTCATGAAGAACTAGGAAGAGTAAAGAGTGATCTTGAAAAATCACTCAAGTGGACCTGGTCCTCTGATGCTATCACTGCCATGTACACCAACAATGGGGGAAACAGGTAGGGGATTGGGTTCCAAAGGGAAAATATTCCCTACAACCCTCCTAACAAGTTTGTTACTGTACTTGATAATCGACTTTGCACCCACTGTGGCAACATTGGGCACTTTAAAGAAAACTGTAAGACCAGATTTCAGTCACAACAGAAAAACATAGTTTTCGCTGAAAAAGTAACTACTGGTAGAGAACCTAGTCCCTCATATAAAAAATGCATGATGCCTGCTTGGACCAGAAGATCCCTCATTCACCCCTTTCCTCATTACAAGGGACCCAAACTCATTTGGGTTCCCACGTCTAACTCCTAATTCTCTTATGCAGGGAACAGTGAAAGGAAGTAGCCTACAATGGCACATGGATAGTGGATGCTCAAAGCACATGACTGGAAGTACAACTGATTTCCTTTCACTTAAATCCCTGCAAGGAGGGAGTGTATCCTTTGGTAATGGCAAGAAAGGATACATTCTGGGAGTTGGAAGGATTGGAAGTCTCTCTCACACTCAATCGAAAATGTGTACTATGTGAACGAGTTAAAGTACAACTTACTAAGTGTTTCCCAGGTCTGTGACAAGAGAAACAAGGTGGAAGTTGTGTCAAAATTATGTACAGTCACAAACATAGTGACTGGTGAGGTGGTGCTAGTAGCAAAAAGATACAAAAATATCTATGTTGCTGATTTTGAGTCTCTACAGAATGGCGATTTCAACTGTCTAAGTGCTATTAACGATGATGCTGAATTATGGCATAGGAGGCTGGTTCATGTAAGCTTCACGTTGCTGAACAAATTGGTCAGGAAGGACCTGATTCGTGGTCTGCCCAAGTCAAGTTTCAAAAATCACAAAGTGTGTGATGCATGTGTAAAAGGTAAGCAAGTCAGATCTTCATTCAAGCCCAAAAGGGAAGTCAGTACCTCAAAGTCACTTGATCTTCTTCACATGGATCTATGTGGACCCATGAGGGTGGAAAGCAGGGGAGGAAAGAAATATATCTTCATTATAGTCGATGATTACTCCAGATTCAGTTGGACCCTGTTTCTCAGAACCAAGGACGAAACCTTTGAAGTGTTTGTTGCTTTCGTCAAAAAGATTCAAGTGAAGATGGGTAATAATGTAGTTTGCATCAAGTCTGATCATGGGACAGAGTTCGACAATGCCAAATTTGATGAGTTCTGTACTGAAAATGGTATCACTCACAATTTTTCGGCTTCAAGAACACCTCAACAAAATGGTGCTGTGGAGAGGAAAAATAGAACTCTTGAAGACATGGCAAGGACAATGTTGATTGACAGTGGGATCGCAATCAATTTCTGGGCAGAAGCCGTCAATACTGCCTGCTACTTGGTGAACAGGTGCATGATCAGGTCCCTTATGAACAAGACTCCATATGAACTGCTGAATGGAAGGAAGCCCAAGTTGACACATCTAAGGACCTTTGGGTGTAAATGTTTTGTCCTCAACAATGGAAAGGAAGCTCTTGGAAAATTCGATGCCAAAAGTGATGAAGGAATCTTTCTGGGATACTCATCCTACAGCAAAGCTTACAAAGTATACAAAAAAAGGACTCAGTATGTTGAAGAGAGTATACACGTGATCTTTGATGAATCCCACCTCTCCTGTGAGAAGGACAGATGTGTTAACCAAGATGGAGAACCTTTATCTTTTCCAGGTGAAGTTATTGACATGGCAAATGAAAAGGCAGACATGATGAGTCATGTCAAGGAATCCAGAAAAGATGATACAAATACGTCTCCATCCATTCGAGAGGAACCTAGCCCCACGATCACAACAACTGAAGCTGAAAATAGAGTTGTTGATGCAGTCCAAGGTACTCCACTTGCTGAAGTAAGAAGTAGCCAAGAACCTCAGTCAGATATACCTGAGTCCTCTACAAATGAGATTCAGGTACCAAACTGGAAGCACAAATGCTCACATCCTCTTGACAACATAATTACCCCTCTTGACTCAAGTGTTCAAACCAGATCAAGAGCCAGAAATTCACTTACCTTTTCGGCCTTTCTTTCTTAAATAGAGCCCAAAAACATCAAAGAAGCGTTGAAAGATGCAGACTGGATCACAGCAATGTAAGAGGAGCCACATCAATTTGAAAGAAATAAGGTATGGCACCTGGTCCCTCGACCTGCAGATCGAACCATCATAGGAAGCAGGTGGGTATTCAGGAACAAACTTGATGAGTTTGGAAATACAACAAAAAACAAGGCAAGGCTTGTAGTTAAAGGCTACCATCAGGAAGAAGGGATCGATTATGATGAAACGTTTGCTCCAGTTGCTCGAATGAAAGCCATTAGAATTCTTATTGCCTTTGCATCTCATATGGAGTTCACATTGTTCCAAATGGATGTCAAAAGTGCACTTCTAAATGGCTATCTGAAAGAAGAAGTCTATGTCAAGCAGCCTCCTGGTTTTGAGAGCCACGAGCATCCTGAGCATGTGTTCAAACTGGACAAGGCATTGTACGGGCTAAAGCAGGCTCCCCGGGCTTGGTATGAAAGGTTGTCAAAATTCCTTCTAGAAAATGGATTTACAAGAGGAAAAATTGACAACACTCTTTTCTGAAGAAAAGAGGGAGGAACCTTCTCATTGTTCAGGTATATGTTGATGATATCATCTTTGGAGCCACAACTGACTCTCTTTGTGAAGAATTTGCAAAACTCATGGGGAATGAGTTCGAGATGAGTATGATGGGCGAATTAAATTTCTTTCTAGAACTTCAAGTAAAGCAATCTCAGAAGGGAATATTGATAAGTCAATAGAAGTACATCAAGGAGTTGCTGAAAAGGTTTCACATGGAAGCATCAAAAGTCATCGACACCCCTATTGCCACAGCTACCCAACTAGACATGGATGAACCTAGTTCTCCTGTAAATCAGGCCATGTATAGAGGGATTATAGGGTCACTCTTGTATCTTACTTCAAGCAGACCAGACATTGTGTTCAGCATGGGCCTCTGTGCAAGGTTTCAATCCAATCCAAAGGAATCTCATCTGAAATCTGCCAAGAGAATATTGAGATATCTCAAAGGAACGCATGACCTGGTTCTCTACTATCCCTCAGGTGACAACTTTGATCTTATTGGGGTATGCTGACGCTGATTATGCAGGATATCTGGTGGACAGGAAAAGCATGTATGGAATGGCACATTTCCTGGGTTCCTGCCTAATCTCGTGGGGTACAAGGAAGCAAAACTCAGTAGAACTCTCAACTGCAGAAGCGAAATATGTAGTAGTTGCTTCCTGCTATGCTCAGTCGCTGTGGATCAAGCAGCAACTGGAAGACTTTGGAGTGTTCTCAGATTGTGTGCCTCTCCTATGCGACAATACAAGTGCACTCAATATGGCCAAAAATCCAGTCCAACATGAGAGAACCAAGCACATTGACGAGCGTCATCACTTCCTCAGAGACAATGTTGAAAAGGGACTCATTTGCATGAAATTCTGTAGCACAGAAGATCAGATTGCAGACATATTTACCAAGGCCATGAGTAGAAAATATTTTGAAAGAAATCGTCTGGCTTTGGGATTGATAAAGCCTAACTGAGAACCTGGTCCCTCAATGATTGGCTATGAAAGACATGTTCAGGTACAATTTGCTAAAAAGTGTTTCCTGGCAAAGTCTAACTCATCTCTATACCGTTACAGGTACACACGCATGATGATTACAGAGCAAATAGGCAGTTGATGCAGTGCGCGTTGGTAAAAAGGGCAAAGCTTACAGATGCAAGATTTGTGAGGGAACCTGGTTCCTCTGACACAGGTTAGTAGTTTCTCTGGTGTCTCATGCATAATTTTGAACGGATAAAATAAGTTCCATGTCATCAGTGCGTCAGTTTCTTTTCATTGTGTCTTGTGAACCCAAACGTCCTACCCGACAATTATTGACCCGACTCCCAAAACTACCTCCCTTTCTTAACCGGTCCCTCATCTATCATAACTTCATCTATCACTGTTACAGCTCTTCCCATCAAATGTCAAAACCTCATTCTCTTGCCTTTCCTCAAACTGCCAAAATCCCCTCTCTTCCTCTCACCCTGGATGAACATCAAACAACCTCGAGTACTCCAAGTGACATCCCCATTGAGTCCTCACCTGTTGACACACCCATTTTAGACTCCTCATCCCACACCACTGCAAACCAAAACCCTAGGACAGAGTCATCCCCACACTCTGTCTCCTCTCCTACCCACTCGAGTTCTGGTTCTCATAGGAGTCGCAAAATCTCGACTCCCAAAAGATTTTTTAGCCCAGAGCCCTTCTCCTACCTCGCCGAAAAAAGGGGATGAACAGAGTACTGCTGACAAAGAAGAAGATTAGGCAATTTCAAACTCGCCTATGAAAAAGGGGTCAAAGGTAGATCCACCTGATAGTTCCGAGAAGCTTGACTCAACAACGACTGCTCCTGAGTTTATGTCCACAGGTAACACTCCTTTCTCTACTGAGTTTTCCATGGATGTAAAAGAAAAGAAGGCAATAGAGAACATGATGTCCATAGCTCATGAAAGGGGTTGTTATAGAAGGAGATGATGATGGTTTTGGAACTCAGGGAGAAGAGTCTATGACTGTGATAAATGACAGAGAGCTTGTGCCTGTTGAACAATTGGCACATGACAATACTACTGGGGTATCAAATGAGGGACCTGATCCCTCACAGGAGGATTTAACTCAGGGGTTCTCTCAAGAACCCCAGGTCAGTGTTGACCCTACTCCCTCTCCTCATTTTGATGCTGAGCCTTTGTGTGTGGTGATGCCTGAGGAAATATATGTGTCCGAAGAAGAAAAAGGTGTTAGTGAAGAGGATTCTGATGATATGCCAATTACTAGCTTGACTAGGCATAGACCAATGGTTGCTCAAGAGTCCACACCTAAGCGACCTACTACAAGGTTGCAAAGGAAGGAGGCTCTTGAGTCTGCGCTTAAGAACAACCAAGCTAAGTCAAGAAGAAGAAAATTAGTGAAAGATGGGAAAGTTGTGAGCGAGAAGTTAGTGCTAGTTGTGAATATGGATGATGAAGTAGAAGAGGAACCTAATTCCTTAACTAGAAAGCGCTCACAGAAGCATGGTCTCCCCAAGCCTAAAAGGGGATATTCTGTGTCTGTTGAAGGTTTGAACAAGTCTGATGATGTTGTTTCTAGTAAAAGTACGGTGAAAGAATCTGGTGATAAGTTAGTAGAAGAGTCTGCTGCCAGGGTGATGGAAGAATTTGGTGAAAAGTCTGATGAAAAAGGAAAAAATGGTTCCAAGTCTACTAAGAGAAAAGCAGATACGGATGAGGAACATGGCTCCTCAAAGAAGGCCAGAATGGGTGATCTAAGGAGTGTTGGGAAAGAGAGGTTAAGAAGTCAAAAGGTGCTGTGGGGCCGCACATTTGCCCTCGATATCTTTGAGGAGGCTGGTATGAGACAACTGGTTAAGATCTGTGAGTTCCAACAGTGGACACATTTGTTTACAAATGATGCTCCAATGGTGTATGAAGAGGAAGTTCAAAGTTTCTATGTTGACCTTTTTAAAGTTGAAGATGATCACATCTGTGTGTTGGTGAATGAAGTTGATATGGTGATGGACTCTGCCTTGTTGGGGTCCATTCTTGGTGTGCCTGCTGAAGGGTTGTCTAGTGTTCATGGATCCTGCTCTCAAAATTTTAGAAATGCCATATTAAAGGACAGAGCAGTTCAGCAGGGGGAACAGGTTCAAAAGAGCCCTCCTTCCTGTATACCAACTGTTGTTTAAGATGGTGAACAAGGTACTGCTGTCTCAAGCTGAGAAAAGATCTATCACCTCTCGTGCAGACCTGTTCCTCATGGAAGCACTGGACAACTTCACTACCATCAATCTGCCTGGGATTATGATAGAGCACATGAACAAAGTGGCAGAATTTAAAGATGGTAATCATTGGCTGTCGTATGGGTTCCTTCTCACCAAGGTCTTTAAGCACTTCAAGGTTCCTCTGGGACAAGCTAAAGTGGGCACAAAGAAGCAAACTTTCTCCAAAGCTACTCTTGAAGAATGTGAGTGTATCGAGAAAATTGGAGGGATTGGAAGCACTTCTACCATATCTCAGTTGATCAATGCTCAGAACAGTGCTACCTTAGAGATATGGAAATTGAAAGCAAGGAATGCAATCCTTGAGACTCAGTTAAGTTAGCTACTGGAGGCACCTGGTTCCAATTGTTCTCAAGGAGAAGAGGTTGCTCGTCTAACAAAAGAGAATGATGAGCTTAGGAAACAAGTGGAGGACCTGAAAGAGAGATTGCTCAACGAGCAAATGTCAGCAAATGCTCGAGTGGATTTAGTCCTCCAAGCCCTTTCTAAGCCATCTCCTTCCAATGCTCCCTAAACAGCATCCCTTCAGTCTCCAGTCTTTAGTGATCAATCTATTCCCTCAGTGTCAGTTTTTTTTAATGATGATGTTTATGGTGTTTTTTTGTTTGTTCAAAATTGTGGATGGTGGTAGTAACATTGACTCTGCCCCTGTTGAAAAATCCAAATTAATGATAATGCAAGCTTTTCCCTTTTTGCTAACTATGCCTTGTCTTTATGCTCTGTTTTTAGTCATGTTGTGTGCACACAAGAGACATGAGTTAACTCGAGCTAGACTTCTTTTTGCTATATACTTGCTGCTCTTCTTTTTATGATGCCAAAAGGGGGAAGATTAATGTGCATAATTAATTAATGAGCACTGATTAAGGGGGAATACAGACTCAGGGGGAAACTTAAGGCTTTTCTGGTTCACGTTCTGGTTCTGTGCGTTTTCTTTGGGATCTTCAATTATAAGTTTGTCATCATCAAAAAGGGGGAAATTGATAGGTTACAACTACCTTGCTTTTATGTTTTGATGATCTAACAAACTTACTTCCAAGAACCAAATAAGGAACCAGTTACATATCCTCAAGACTTTAAGATCGAAAGGTTCCAGCTTGAAATATGCTTCAACTCTTCATAGTCAGAGGAACAACAGAGGGAACAAATAACTATCCTTTTCCGAGGAAACAGTACAAGTCAACTGCCCCAGCTGTAAAGTTGGTGCCTGCACACGCTACAGTGCAGAAACAGTACATTAGTCAATTTTATGGGGAGTGTCTTTTAATCTACCTTGCTTACATCATCCTAGTGATGTCACAAATGTATTATTAACATCAAGGAAGGTAAAACAAATCACTTGTTCACTTAGAGAAATCAAGAAGGCTTTCACACGGTGATTTTGATCATCAAGCAATCAGTTCTCAAGTACATCAAGAACAAAGAACAACACTTCTACGGACTAGTTCCCCATAGCAACTCATTGTATGTTCTTAGTTGAGTTGTAACTTTGTAATAGTTCTAAAATTGTATTTCCTACTTAGCTTTTTCAGAAGCATTCTATAAGAAACTCCTTGTAAATCTTAAACCCTTATGTTTGAGTCATGGCTAGAGTTAGTCGAGTTGTAAAGTCTTTGTAATAGAGTTATTACAAAGTGGTTTGTAATAGAGTATTACAAGTTAGTGAGGGATTAAGAGGTTAATTTCTAGGTTGTAATCTAAAAGTTGCTCAGTAGTGAAGTTGAAATCCTAAAAGAGTAGGTCGTGGTTTTTAATCCAGTTGAGTCTGGAATTTTCCACGTAAAATTCCTCATGTCATCTATTTACTGAAGTGTGTGTGTGTGTTCTAGTGGAACTGATAGAGAATCTGGTTCTCTATAGAGTTTGGTGGACCCTTATATTCTATCAAACATACTCGTTGGGATAGGTGGTCCCATTATATTTGGGTATGTCTGGCATACGAAACTTCTTTGGAATAGGCTTCGGAGCCGCACTTGGAGGAAACGACTTTTGTACAAACTTCTTCGAATCCATCCCTTTCAAGATTGGCGGTGCCCCCGGTATCTGGTCAACTCGAGAGTTGTATGTCTCTAGTTTTTTATCGTTGGCTTCGATTCTCTTCTCTTCTGATTCAATTCTTTTGGTGAGCTCCGCGAGCATTTTTATTACCGTAGGATCAGTCCCCGATTCGTTACCATTCGACCTTTCCAGTAGTGGCTTGGTACGACGAGTAATTTTCGGCTCGACCCTATTCGGAGCTCTATATTGATTTTGTAACTGAGCAATAGCGACTTGCTGAGCCTGAAGCATCTCGAATATCACTTGGAGATTGACTCCTTCGTCTCCTCTGCCCTGTGTTCCTTGGTCACTAGATCAGCCTTCTCTGCATACGCTCCCCTCGAGACCTGCGCCTAGGTTCGCATTTAGAGCAACGTGCGAACTGACATTGACTGGGTTGGCAACCGGTGCTCCCCCAAAAATAGCCTGTGGCACCTCGACTCCTGGAGCAATCACATTTTCATTTTCACTGTAGAATCCGAGGCCATTGTCACCGTGTGTGGATGCGTTTTGTGAGTTTGACATGTTTTAACCTGAAAGCAAAGATACTTGACAAGAACAAGCGTAAAATAGTGCATTTTACTAGAATCAGTATTGAACAATCACTATTATCCTTAGCCCCGCGGTGGACGCCAAACTGTTTACCCTCAAAATTGAGTAATAATTAAACTTATTGTGGTTTTAAGGATATGTGATTTAAACCAACACCAATTGATAAACAATGAATTAAATAGAAAAACTGGGCAGTAAAATAAATCAAACCGGTGTGCAAACAATGCCTCAACCTTGATTCGAGATAGTCTCGAGGTTAGTTAATAAGAACAGTAGAGGATGGAATAAGCGGTGATAAATAGTAAGTAAGACAAAGAAAGCAGCGTATATGTATATTTTTTCAGTGGATCATGATGCTTTACAAATGATTGGAACTCCTCTTTATATAGTAGAGGAAACCTAATTCTGGTATGTCTCTAATTTTAGAAGGAAATCGTATAAACAGCTAGTTAACCGCTGCTGATTTGGTCTGTTCCATGATTTATGCCATGATCCTCGACCAATCACGGATATCCGTCCCGAGATTCTTGCTGTGATCTTCGACCGGTTACTGATATCTCGCAATTCCGTTATTATGCTTCCCTCGAAGTTGGTCATACTTGGTCTCGATTGTTATTGGTCTCGGTCTCAACGTACACTTCGATCTCTAGGCTCGATGTCTTATCTTCGAGCTCGGGTCTGATTTCTTACGAGGCAAGCTCCAATGCAACTCCCTTGTCTCAATCAAACAGCAAAATCGGGTAGGCCTGATTTTGACCGTATAAAAAGGGGTCCGGGCTAGGCATCATTTTGGAACCACCCACAGGTAGCACTATTAGGCAATCTATCAAAACTTCTAGTTTGACTAACAATAAGGCCGAGTACGAGGCCATGATTGCAGGTCTCGAGCTGGCTAAAAGCTTAGGAGCAGAAGTCGTTGAAGCCATATGTGACTCTTTACTGGTGGTGAACCAAGTAAACAAAACCATTGAAGTTCGAGAGGATAGAATGCAAAGGTATTTGGAAAAGCTGTAAGTAACCTTGCACCGTTTCAAGGAATGGACTTTACAGCATGTACCTCGAGAACAAAATAGTGAGGTCGATGCACTTACAAGTTTAGGGTCATCGGTCGAGGAAGATAAGATCAGCTAGGGGACAGCTCTCGAGATCCGTAATCGGGGAAGGTCACGATGAGATAAACTCTACAAGCTTAACCTGGGATTGGATGAATAAATATATTGAATACTTGAAGAACGGAAAGCTCCCGTCGGACCCTAAAGAGTCGAGGGCCCTACGAACCAGAGCTGCTCGATTCACATTGGCTGAAGATGGAACATTATACAGAAGGACATTCGATGGACCATTGGCAGTATTCTTAGGACCAGGAGACACCGATTATGTTCTACGAGAGGTCCATGAAGGCACTTGTGGGAACCACTCCGGTGTCGAATCACTGATTCACAAAATCATTAGAGCAGGATACTACTGGGATAGGATGGAAAAAGACACTAAGGAGTTTGTTCGAAAATATGATAAATATCAAAGATTTGCATCGATGATCCATCAGCCCGGAGAACAACTTCATTCAGTCCTATCCCCATGGCCATTCATCAAAATGCGGGATGGATATCGTCGGCCCTCTGCCATCAGCCCCAGGTAAAGCCAAGTTCATTTTATTTATGACTGACTATTTCTCTAAATGGGTTGAAGCACATGCATTTGAGAAAGTGAGAGGGAAAGAGGTTATAGACTTCATCTGGGATCACATCGTATGTCAATTTGGGATACCTGCTGAAATAGTGTGCGACAATGGAAAATAATTTATCGACAGCAAAGTGACGTAATTCCTCGAAGACCACAAAATAAAAAGGATATTATCAACACCGTATCACCCTAGCGGGAACGGACAGGCCGAGTCGATAAACAAGACAATTATTCAAAACCTAAAGAAAAGGTTGAACGACGCTAAGGGTAAATGGAGAGAAATTCTACCCGAAGTCCTTTGGGCATATCGAACAACGTCAAAGTCCAGTACGGGGGCAACCCCGTTCTCATTAGTATATAGTTCTGAAGCCTTCATTACAGTCGAAGTAGGGGAACCCAGTGCCAGGTTTCGACATATAATAGAAGAGTCAAATCACGAGGCTATGAATACTAGCCTCAAATTATTGGATGAAAAACGAGAAGCCGCACTCGTTCGAATGGCTGCACAAAAGCAACGAATCGAAAGATACTACAATAGGAGAACCAACCTTCGCCACTTCAGAGTCGGGGACTTAGTCCTGAGGAAAGTCACCATCAACACTCGAGATCCTAATGAAGGAAAGCTCGGCCCAAATTGAGAAGGACCCTACCAAGTCCTCGACATCATCGGAAAGGGATCTTATAAGCTTGGCACGATGAACGGCGAACAACTGCCAAATAATTAGAACATATCACTTCTCAAACGGTATTATTGCTAAGGTATGACTTTATTCCCTTTTTTCATTTATATATTCGACACTAATTCATTGCAGATGATCGATAGAAGATATCGAGGCCTCAGGTTTTAAAGCACGCGTTGTACTCTTTTTCCCTTAGATCGGTTTTTGTCTCAAGTGGGTTTTTTCGGTGAGGTTTTTAACGAGGTAACAATTATGTGATACCTAAGGACCATTCAACAGTATTCAAGGCTTCTTTACAATCAACCTCGAATACTGGGAGGCATCACCCTCGGATATTATACTTTCGAGGAAAATACTTCGTGTCAAAGAGACTCGATAGAGAAACTTTATAATGGGCCAAACGGTCGAATGAACCGTGTCCGTATAGATTAGTCGAGCCCCGATGGCAAAACATGTACGCATGTATAAATTATACAAAGAAGCATTCTTTTTATATCAAACATCTTGTGTCTCAAAGAAAATTTTCTACTATTCAAGATCCATACTTATGATTTTGTGAGAAATGGCTGAAGGGCCAAGTGCAAATATACCTCGTACACTCGTGGACTGCCGTCGGCGATCGACATATTCGAGTAATCTAAACTCAAATTCATAAGACCTCAAAGAGGTACCCCTCGATCTACAGGCCAAGGCCATCATTCTTGGGGACTAACACTTCGAACAAGTTCGAAGTATTATTGGGAAATAAGCCAAAGAGGCATACCTAAAGGCTACAGCCAAATTAAAGCGGCTCGGAGATGTCCGAATTTTGCTATAAAAATAGGCCTTCGAATTCTTGGAAAAACCGGTTAAAAAAGGCTACCCTCGGCATGTAATCAAAAGGGCTTCGATAAAATCAGCCCTCGAAAAACCTTAAGAGGTATCAAATTATCTTAACATAAATGTGCTAAGGCACGAAAAGCAAAGGGGTTTCAATCGACATCGAACCCTAAAAAAACCCAATGGGTAAAGAATACGTGTTAAGGCATAAAGAAATTTTTATTTTACTAAGTCTTCTAAGCCGAAAAGGGGAAAAACTAGCCATCTTTTAGAGGCCATATCGGTCCAATATAAAGATCCTAAGGGCCAATACACTTAGAATTAGAGATTTTGTTCTCACTCAATTCAGACCTAAGGGTTCCATTATTCCAGGCTCAAATAAAATATAGCTCGAGGATTCATCATTATTTGATATAAAAACCTTAAGGGGTCGGTTACTATGAGTTCAAAACTTACTCGAACTCGGCTATAAAAGCAGTACATTTACAACTTCGATCAAGCCATCCAAAATCAAAATCCCGAACATGTTATTAAGCTCGGAGACTCGCCCTCGCTTAACTAAAATCCAAAGGGTTTATTCTACTCTGAGTTCGAGTTATGGATCACTCAATTATAGAGGCTACAGTAACCCGATTGCAACAAAGTTTTCACAAGGCAAAGGCAAAACATAATTTATCATAAATCGGAAATCGGAGACGAAATGGAAAGAAAAGAAATCTTTCATATATGAAAAGTATTTACAAAGACCACTCAGGGTCTTACACAAAAAACAAAAGGAGAAAAACTCCTAAGTGCCTAGTCCGCCTCGGGAGACATATCTTCGGGAGCTTCATCTTTATCTCCGCTCTCAGATCCACTCGCAGAGTCTTCCTCATTGGAAAGCAAAGCTCCGGCCTCATCCTCCAAAACCTTCATATTCTCGATATCAGCCGTGAGGTCGAAGCCACGAGCATGTACCTCCTCAAGAGTCTCTCTTCGAGACTGGCGTCTAGCATGCTCGGCAACACGGGACAATCTAACCTCAGCAGCATCAGAAATTTCCTTTGTCCGAGTGTTAACGGCTTCGGCGTCAGCTCGGTAGGAGGCCACGAGCACTTCTGCCTCGGATGTGGCCCTTGTAAGCTCAGCGGCCAACCGAGTTTCAAGCTCTTCAACCTTTTGGGCTCGGGCCAAGTTCTCCTCCATCACACTTTGGAGTTGATACTCAACCGAAGACAGTTGGGCCCAAACCGTTTCTTTCTCCAAGGCGAGACAATCCATGTTCTGCTTCCATCCCAAAGTCTCTATCTCTTTCATCTTGGCCTCCTCATAAAGCTGCTCAACCAATTCGGCCTTCTGCTGAACCTGCAGGATCAAAGTGTTAGTTGCCAATATCAAGTCAATACATAACAAGCTCCCAAAAATTTACATTACCCGTTCGATGAGCTCGGTCTGATCTCGATGAGCTCTTGTCAGTTCGGCTCGAATGCTCACGATCTCCTCTTCTTTTTGCACATAGAGGAGTTTGAGGGAGTTTATCTCCTCCGTAAGCTTTTTGACATCAGCCTCACATTGGGCCTTGCTTAGCTCGGTACTTGGAAGACGCTTCTCGATGGATCATTGTAGCCTATACAGAAAGAAAGGAAACCAAACTTAGAGAAATAAGAACAAACGCAAGCATGGTAGCATGGGCTAAAACTCACTTGGTTCAGAAGCCGCCAAGCCTCATAAAAAATGAGTGATGCGTCAAGGCCGGAAACATCATCGACTCTCGCGAAGCAACAACGAAATATATTGTCCCCTTCGGGGATCCCCATGGACCGGGCATCCCGAAACTGCCCCTCGGAGAACATGGGGCCGGGCGGCAAATCATCGATATTAATTACCCCGAGCGAGTCACTCGGGGCATTCTCTTCTCTTTGAAGGGCCTCAGAACTAGACCCTTCGGGCACACCCGCCGGTTGCTCATCACAGCAGGAGGCATCATCAACACCCAATGACTCGGGGACTCTTCTTGGACCTTCCCCCAAGATCACCTCAATCTGCGGCTGAACCTCCTCGATCGTCACCGGCTCCGCAATTCTCGAAGCTTCAATGCTTTCCCTCTTCTAAGCCACCGGTACGCAGTCGACATCTTCTCCCTCCTCATCTTCATCTCGTAGCGTTTGGACTACATCGGCAGACAGAACGTATGGATCAGTCTTCGATTTTTGAGCCCTGCTTTTCTTGGGCTTTGGGGTATTTGGAGTCGAGACCCTTCTCTTTTTCTTGTCTTTGGTCGACTTCGGAGCCTCCCCTTCCCCTAGGGGAGGCGGCCTCATGACGACATTATTTCCAAGACCTGTATGAGAAGAAATCAAGTTAAAAAGAAGTATTTCATAGGAAAGCATCAAACACGGACAAGGGAACTTACCATGATTTTTGGCCTCCCATCGGCCCTTGGCTAAATCGCACCACGAGCGCTCAGCATACGAATAGGTTGAAGCCAGTTGTCGAACCCAACCTATAAGGTCCGGGACTGCACTAGGGGAAAGCTGCACCATAAAGAAGAATATAGATGCGAAGAGGTAAAGAAAACATAACAAGTAATCAAACGTTATTGGTGAGGTTCTACTTACACTTCATGTTCCATTCTTCGGGGAATGGCATCTTCTCGACGGGGATTAAGTCTGAGGTCCTGACTCAGAAAAACCGGCCCATCCACCCTCGGTCTTTGTCCTCGTCCATGCTCGGGAATAACACCTTCATGGCTCGGGGCTGTATAGCCTAATGAGATGATCGAGGGTGAAAGACATACCCTCGATCTTGCTCGAGAAGAATCTGAGCAAAATGACAATGCACCAAAAAGAGGGGTAGATCTGGCCTAGGGTTACTCGGTATTGGCGTCAGAAGTCAATTATGACAGGATCGATGGAACCTAGTATAAAAGGGTAAGTATACACACTTAAGAACCCTTTCACATGAGTGGTGATGTCCTCCTCGGGGGTAGGAATCACCACCTCTTTATTCTCCTAGTGGCAGTCTTTTTGCACCTGCTCGAGATCGCCTTCGGATATCGAACAGATGTATCTAGACATGGGCTTGTATCGGCCAGGAACCAAAGAGGGTTTTTCGACTTTAAAGTCGGAAGTAAGTTCACATGGCCCGGGGATGCACTCTTCGATACGTGGCTCCACCGGTGTCTTGTCACCGACCCGTCGCGATGAGGAGGCCTTTTCTTCTTGAGGAACGGTCTTTGATGTTTTCGCCATTGCTATATGAGGTTTAAGGAAGAAGAAGACGGAATTTGTGTTTTAATAAGAGATTGGCAAACAGAAACCGGCAAAGTGATGAACTTGAAGAGAATAAAAGAGCTTTTGAAGAATAGAAGAAAGTTTGAAGATAAAGTTTGAGAAGATTATGAAGGCGGTCTATTTATAATAGCCACTTTGATGATTTGAAAGCACTGGTGGCCGACCATCAATTGGAGTTAATTAATGACCTTGGGGACTGTGCAAACGCGACGCTTCAATCGCTTATGTCGCTTACGTCATGATGTTGACGTAATAATTGGTCGGGATATTAGATCGAAGGCTCACTTTGTTTTTTCTCGTTACACTCCAAGAAACGAGGGGACTATCTGTATATGGTCAAAATCGGGCCTACTCGATTTTGCTGTTTGATCGAGACAAAGGAGTTGTATTGGGGGTAGCCTCGTAATAAATCAGACCCGAGCTCGAAGATAAGACATTGAGCCTAGAGATCGAAGTGTACATTGAGACCGAGACCAACAACAATCGAGACCAAGTATGACCGACTTCGAGGGAAGCATAATAACGGAATGGCGAGATATCAGTAATCGGTTGAAGATCACGGCATGAATCTTGAGACGGATATCCGTGATTGGTCGAGGATCATAGCGTGAATCTCGGAACAGACCAAATCAGAAGCGGTTAACTAGCTGTTTATACGATTTCCTTCTAAAATTAGAGACATACCATAATTAGATTTCCTCTACTATATAAAGAGGAGTTCCAATCATTTGTAAGGCATCATGATCTACTGAAAAAATATACATATACGCCGCTTTCTTTGTCTTATTTACTGTTCATCACTGCTTGTTTCATCCTCTGCTGTTCTTATTAACTAACCTCGGGACTATCTCGAATCAAGGTCGAGGCATTGTTTGCAGACCAGTTTGATTTATTTTACTGTCCAATTTATCTATCTAATTCGTTGTTTATCAATTGGTGCTGGTTTAAATCACATATACTTAAAATCACAATATAAGTTTAATTGTTACTCAATTTTGAGGATAAACACCATAAAAAACTGAGCGACTATTCTACCCTTCACCCAAACATTACTTTGAAAATATTTTTGATATACTCTACCCTTCACCCAAATATTACTTTGAAAATATTTTTGATATATATATATATATATATATATACACACACTATACTATACTAAAAGTGGGAAGCACCAAAGTTAAAAGTCAATTTATAAATTTAACCATCAAAAACTGAGCGACTATTCTACCCTTCACCCAAACATTACTTTAAAAATATTTTTGTATAAAAATGTAAATATACATTCTAATAAAAATATTAAAAAATTAATTGGGCATTTAAGAGTTCCTTCAGGAATGTGTTTTTTTATTTTTATTTTTTATTTCATTCAATGCAATTCAACTTATGCTTAAAAGTTCAAAAGTCACAAGGTAAACCGTTGTCATTATGTAAGAAGTCCAAAATCCTCATGTCCCTTGGAAAGACATCCCATCCGTTTTTTTCTTGTAAAACAAATATAAGAACAACAGAAATCGTCTTATTATACCAAGCATTCAGCAATACCTCATCGTTTGATCTCCTCTCCTCCTCTTCATCTTTTTCTTGTGTGTCTGCATTTGTTTGGGGGGGGGGGGGGGGGGAGAAGAAGAGAGAAAAAAGATAAGAATGAGAAGGAAGATGCATGCCAATTGATAACGTCATTGATGGGATTTTGCCGCTTAAACACAATTTATTTTCCCTTTTTCTCATCTTCCTTTTAAGTTCTTTCTTTTCTTTTTAATAGGTGTATGGGAATTTTGGGCTGTAGCATCTTAATATTTTGATCGACGACATTCCTTTGCCACTGATCTAATATCTCTATGCTCATCATTTAATAATAAGTATTATTCAATTTTTGAAATAATACGAGAAAAATAATTGTCCATTATCTTTATGATTTTACTCTATAAATGAATTTGAATGTTATTATAAGTAGTACACTAAATTATAAAGATTTGTTATGCTTCTAAAAAATAAAAGTTTATGGGACAGTCACACCAAAACAATATAAGAAAAAGACTAAGATTATGAGTAGTGGTTTTGGGTTGCTAGGATTGGAGATGGAGAGAGGAAAGAATGAAATCAAGCAAAGGAAAAGAAAAAGAGAAAGGCTGTAAGGAACATGATACATTTAATTCATTTTTAAAGGTTGTTAGGAACATGATGCATTTAATTCATTTTTTTCTTTTTCTCCACTTCTTTTTTCGTTTGTTCTTAGTTTTATTTTATTTTATTTTATTTGACAGATATAAAAAGATTTAGTTTTATGAAATATAGGCTTGAACAATTCATACGGACAAAAGAAGACTTTTAGATGAAGGAAAAATGCATGCGACATCTTAGGTTTACACCCTCATGTTTTTGCATTACATTTTCTTTTCTCTTTTTCATTAGTTTTTATATTCTATTTTTTCTTGTTGTTTTTTTTCTTTTGTCAACTAATTTCAGTTATTAGATGGTGACACATGTGATGTGGTATCAACCAACGGTCGAATCAGCTGATACATGATTACATGGAGAATCTTGGTGATCATGTTAAACGCTAATTTATTGGCATAGATATTTTTGAAAAAGTATGAAAATATTGTTCCATGTTGTAACTATGATGATTTTAAGAGTAATATGAATATAAGCCAACATATTAATTGTGCCTTACTCTATCCGAACTTCTAAAACAAATACTTACAGGACCATATAGCTAAATTTCAATATGCATGGTATATTATATCATTTTCAAGAACTTACAGTTTATTGGTATATAACTAATAGTTATGTAATTTATAAAATTTTATATTAATTTATATAGTGTACATGCGCAACGCACATGCCCAGAGACTAATAAAAAGATAAATATGACTCGGTTAATCCAAGTTGAAAAAAAAATAACTCCACAATTAATCCATTTAAGAACTGGATTAGATATTTATGATTTAAACCCGACAGTCCTAAGGTGTAGAATAAGTGGGAAGGATCCTTGGATAAAAGCGGAATAAGTTAATAAATGAATCAAACATAACAAGTTCAGAGTGTGTTTGTATCAAGATTTATTAAGAGCCTGTTTGGCCAAGCATCTCTGGGCCAAAAGTACTTTTTCTCTAAAAAAGTATTTTTTTTAAAAAAATTTAAGTTGTTTGGCCAAGATAAAAAAATACTTTTGGCTAGTAATAGAAGCAGTTTTTCTTCTTTTTGGAAGAAGTAGAAAATTAATTTACTCAAAACACAACTATCCTCACCTTAAAATTTATATTTTTCAAATTATCCCTTACTAATTTGAGTTTTTTCTTTTCATATTGTTTCTAGTTTTTTTTTTTCCATTCTTTTAAAATTAAAGATATCATATACATGAATCATATTGTAACTTTCCAAATTTTTATTGACTTTTCTTGTTTTTGATTTTTTCTTTGTGTAATGTTTTGTAACTTTTCAAATTATCTTCTTTTTTTTTCACACTAAAGTAAATTATCTACCTCCTTCTTTGGATTATCAATTCTCTTCCTAGAAATAATCATTTATAATTTTTCTGTTATAGGCTATTAGTTCCCGAATCTTTAAAACTGTTATCAAATCTAACTTGTGAAAATTACCTACAAATAGGTAATAAATTTACAATTGCATCGCATAATCTATTTATAAATTATTAAAAGAAGAAGAAAAGACATCCATATTAAGCCAAGTGGTAGCCTCACAATAGGCACCTTGAAAATTTAGGACAAAATTAGTTAGGTGATGTAAGAATTAGTTTCTTCTTTAATTTAAATTTAAAAATATTTATACATTATGTATTGTTAATAATTAGTTACTCTTTTTGAATTTGAATTTAAACATACTTAACTATTATTTTTATGAAAATAATTTTATATATATTTTTTAAATTATTTCTCTTTTACGCTCAATGCCATCTTTCAAGTTTGACACTCAAAATCATCTAGTTACAACTTATAACTACCGTGGCTATACATAATTTCATCCGGCGACATTCTTCTACCGATAAGGAATTCAACTATTATGTTAATAAAGACATTACGACAGAGATTGAAGAAGTAGATGAGCCTTATGATATTCCGTTCGAAATACAAGGAAAGTCTTCTACTAATATGGAGGCATTGAGTGATAGAAGTAGAGATGAAATTGTTGAAAAATATCATCATGTATGAGTGATTTTACTTATTATTTCATAGTGGATTATCAGTATATAGTAATTTGTGGAATAGACTTCTAATTCATACTGAATGATGTATTTCGATTATTCATCGTGTAGCAATAAGTAATTATACTAGAAAATATTATATGTTTTGGTATAACTATATGTGTAAAATTGATTTGAATCCTTAATATGTTTGTTTACTTTATGTTTTATATTTTAATTAAATAAAATATAAAATAATAAAAGTCTATTACGATAAATATTTAAATTTATTTTTCTCTTTAAAATAATTATAAGACCTTGGTACTATCCTTTTTGGTAATTTGACACTCAAAATCACTTTTTAGAAAGATTGGCCAAACACAAATTATTTTTTTGCAAAAATACTTTCGAAAAAAGTACTTATGAAAAAAAACACTTTTTAAAATAAGCAGATTTTGACAGCTTGGCCAAACGGGCTCTAAATCAGCTTATAATTCAATATAACCAACTCAAAAATTTTATAAGTCAAAGTAAACATCCTGTTGTTGAATCTATTTTGTGGAATATATAAAAGCTAATACGAAAATGACCTTCAGACCGAACTGTGGACAATAAATTTGCATCAAAAAAATATGATCAAAATCGAAAAATAATGTAACAATCATAATATTTTATTCTAAATAATATGTGTTATAATCTGTATGAATCCTCCGATTCTTTTTTCCAACAGTAAATATATTCAAAGGCCATTGAGCTGGAATTTGAATTTGATTTGATTTATCCATCACAACCGCCTTGATGGTTGCCGCGAACAGTGATTATGTTAAGAACAAGTAATTTTGATCTTGAACATCTTATATTTGATTTCGTTCTTGATCTTGAACTTGATTTCTTAAATTTGAACTTGATTTCTTGAAACTTGAAGCTTGTAGAGAAATTTGTGGCGTTTGATCCACGAGCTCTCTCTTACTTCTTATTATGATTTCTTGTATTCTTTTTGAGTTATGAGGACCCCTTATAGTTGTGGGAGGGAAGAGTTGTGATAAGGACAAACTCTTTTTCTTTGATTTGATTGGTTGACTTGAATCACCGACCAATCAGATTGAAGCAGTGACAAGGCCGTATTTGATTGGCCAGACATGTCATTTGTAAATGTGGCGCCGTTTTATTGGTCTTTTAATTTGACTTAGCATGCCTTGTTATTTTGACACGCGTCATGATCCTATTGGCTCTTCCGTTTAACTTGGCGTGCCACATCATTTGACATGTGGCATCAAATTGGATCTCTAGGAAGATGACATCTTGTGCTTAATGAAGTGAGCTCATTACTTATAGCTCAACTAAATGGGTTAGCCCAATGGACTTGGACTTATTTATTAAGTTCCTGTATATTGGACTTATATAATTAATTCAATTATATTATCCCAACAAATATATTTGGACTAATATATCTTGAATTTATAATCTAGTCCAAATTATTTATGAATTTTAATTTAACAAATTTTAAATGCCAATAAATACCCCTACTTGAAGACTTGTCGGGCCATAAGTATGTCGAGCTTTAAAAACTATATTTGAAGTATCATGAAACACTAATGTCCAATATATAATTTAAAGTGCACTGCAGATGTATTCATGCACTACTTCAAAACAATTGAAATAATATAATTCTGCTTAAATGAGCTTTCAAACATATGACCGACCCAATATCCAAACATTTGGCTTATTTATAGAAGATTCATGTGGCCTTTAGCAGAATGCCTATAAAAGTCATGTAAATAGAAATCACAATCCTTCAAGCAAAATTTATTGCATTCCTTGTTTAAGGAAAAATATACGCACAAGGCTATATTCACACATAGTGCTTCGTGCAAACACGGAAGGCCGAATCTTCCGCTAGAAGCAACCAATAGATTGTAGATAGATAGTCAAATTATATTCCAATTGAAGTGGAAGAGGATTCTACTTTGCCTAGGAAAAGGAGCGCCTGCCACCGCCTCTCTTAGCATCTAATCCAATATCGGAAAATACTCTTTGAGTGCTCTCTTTCATAACCTTTATAAACCCCTAGTTATCATGTTAGTTGAGCATCAACTACTGACGCCTTCAAGTCAGCTCGACTTCTGGCTTTGACGAATAGGAAGCACTAGTGTGAAGGTGACTTTCTCCTTCTATTCTTTTGCATTCCCCCCCCCCCCCTCTTCCCCTTTACTGTCCCTTTTTGTAGGTCAAACAGAGAAGGACAAGTTTCGCGCATGTAGAAGGTGATGTTAGGGTATGAAGTGATGCATTCCCATCCCTGCCCAAAAATCAAAGGAGGTAATCTTAGGATATGAAGGGATAGATACTCATCCCCACCTGAAAATCGGAAGGGTAATCTTAGGGTGCGAAGGAACTTAAATGTCCACCTTAAAATTGAAAAATTATAGTTTCTTTTAAGGACAAACCCGCAAAGAGGCCAACTTAAGGTGAAAAGTAACTAACATGTCCACCATAAGATTGAAGAATGTTAAAGCCTCAACTTGAAAACTTGATGGACTTGTAGACTTCAACATGAAGACCAAAAAACTTGAAGATTTGACGGGCTTGAAGATTGGATACTTTGACGCTTCAACTTGAAGAGCGGTGGACTTTTAAACTTCAACTTGAAGAATTAGCAGAGTTGAAGACTTCGACTTGAAGACTTGGAGGGCTTAAATAACTTAACCTGAAGACCGACGAATTTGAGGACTTCAACTTGAAGACCAACGAGCTTGAAGACTTGGAGGGCTTGAATCTTTAACTCGAAGACCGGCAGACTTGCAGACTTCAACTTGAAGGGCGATGGACTTGAAAAATTCAACTTGAAGAATTGGCGGACTTGAAGATTTCAACGTAAAGACCGGCAGGCTTGAAGACTTGGAGGACTCGCATACTTCAACTTGGAGGCTTGATAGACTCGAAATCCAAAAGGAATTCGAATTTTTGGTGCATTCACCTGCGAATTGAGAGAATTAAATTTTACTAGTTTGAAGACTTGGGGAGCTTAAATACTATAACTTGAAGAGTGATGAACTTGAAGGCCGAAGGACTTGAAAACTTCAACTTGAAGACTTGGCCTCCTTATATAAAACTATAACCATCCCATCGGAATGCCAATTTCCTATGGGGGCTTGCCTCTATTGAATCATCAATATCTGATATGGCATGAAACTTAATGAAAGAATACATGTAAGTCCGATTTTCAAGTGCTAATCAAGTGGATTATATTCGAACAATGCTATGGGTGATATATAATACATGCGACTGAACATGGAATAAAACTCTAAGCTTCCTACGTACTTCGGTAAAAAGGATCAAGTCATATCATAGTTCAGAATGAATGAGTTTTTTTTTATTTTCTAACTTTTACCTAGGCCACCTCTTTCGAGGTTTTCAACCTAGCAAACTTTTTTTGTATCCTAACTTTTGTCTAGGCCGCCTCTTTCGAGGTCTTCAACCTAGTGGATTTTTTTCTTGTCGTGCATAGTTTATACTCTTGTGGGTCAGAAGTAACATGCAGTTTATGCTCTTGTATTAAGGAGCATCGCAACTTGTAGTTTAGGCTCGTATTTTGAGGAACTTTGCAACTTGAAGATTTTGCTCAAATTTTAAAAGTTTTACAATTTGAAGATTTAGCTCAAATTTTAAGAGCTTCATGACATGCAGTTTAAGCTTGTGCTTTCAGGAGTATAGTTACTTTCAAGGATAGTACTTTTTCAAGAATTTTCCATTAATAAGATCGACACTCAAGTCTTCTGCATCAACCAGCTTGTAAGCCCCACTTGAATAAGCGTCCCACACAATATATAGCCCGTCTCATTTTAAAGTGAACTTTCCCCTAGATTTATGGGTAGTGATAATGGGTCTTCATACGACAAGGACTTGATCTCCTACTTGAAAAGATCTTGGGCGAACTCTTTTATTGAAGGCGCGAGACAATCAAACTTGAGAATATTCAACACTCTATTGAGCTTCCAACCTATTCTCATCAAGAGCCTCCAACTTTGCTAGTCGAGTCAAGCATTTTCTTCATCGGTGATCCCTTCTTGAATAGCAAGCCGCAAGGAAGGTATTTGACGCTGGAGCGGCAAATACACAAGTAAATAGGGGATTGCTTGTGTTGGTGTGCGGTGAGTTGTTCTATATGCCCACAGAGTTTCTTCTATACGGTCATGCCAATCTCATTTTTATTTAGAGATGACTTTCTTCAACAAGTTTCATATTGAATGCCTCAGCTAGACCATTGGCAGCAACATAATACATAAAAGAGTTACACTGCTTGAAACCAAAGAGCGCAAATATTGTTCATCAACTTGTTATCAAAATACTTGCCATTATTCGTTATTATGTAACGAGGGATACAAAAGCAATAGATGATATTTACTCGGATGAAGTTTACAAAATTCTCCTTCTTTACTGCCTTGAAAGCAACAACTTTCGCCTATTTTTACAAGATGTAAAAATGTCTGCCAGAAGATTTCGATAGCAGTCCTACAACATCCAATCCCCAAGCACCGAATGACCAAGATGTAACAATTGAATGTAGCACTTCAAGAGGCTGATGAATAAAATTTGCATGGAACAGATAAGCCTTGCATCTTCGAGCGTAGTCTAAGAAATCATTTACCATTGTTGTCCAATAATATCCCATTTATTTTATGAAAGTGGAGCTTTTGTCTAGACTGGTGTGATCCACATACCCTAGAATGTGCTTCTTGCAAAGCTTGGAGTGCTTCATCTTCTCCTAAGCATCACAAGAGTACTCCCTCGAATGATCTTCTACATAGAGTATCCTTGTAGTAAAGAAAACGAGGTGCGTGACAACGAATTTTAGTTTTTCTTCTTGGATTTTCTGGATGTATCCCATAACACAAGTAATCAACAATGGGTTGTTAATCTTCCTTCTCGGCTTCAGAAATGGCAACAAGATGTTCGAGTTCATTTTCTTTACTTTGACCCTCATTTGGTGGTGGTACTACCTATTTTTGGCAGATAGTAACTTGTGCTTGATATGGCAGAGTTAATGATGAATCTAGAGCAGCTAAAGCATCAGGCTTCTTGGTTTTCTTCCTAGGCACATTGAATAGTTACGCCACCAATCCATGATATAAATGTTTTAGCATGATCATGATATGGGCGTAGTTCAGGTTTCTTGACCCCGTAATTATCTAAAAGCTTATTGATCACCAACTATGAGTCACCAAAGACTTTCAATTGAAACTTCTTCATATCGACAACCATTTCAAGTCCAATTATTAATGTTTGATACTCAACAACATTGTTAGAGCAAAGTTGTGTCAACGTAAAGGAGTAGGGAAGAACCTTCCCTTGAGAAGAGATAAATACTATGCCAGCACCAGCTCATCCGCAATATGTAGCACTATCAAAGTACATCTTCCATGGAGGTTGTACTTCAGTGAACATTGCGTCTTCGTTAGGCAGTTCATCAGTTAGTTCCCAACTATCAGGTATGAGGTGATCTGCCAAGAAGTCTGCCAATGCTTGTCTTTTCAAAAACTTTTGTAGGAATACATACAATCTCGAATTGTTGAAATTGGAGGTACTACCTTGCTAGTCGATCGCTAAGAAATAGTTTTGACATCACAAACTTGATGGGATTTTCTCTAGAAACAAGACGAACGACATAAGCATGAAAGTAATGCTTCAACTTTTGAATTGATAAGACTAGTGCCAAACCAACTTCTCAATTAGATAATAATGCAGATCATTTGGTGTCATCATCCTGCTCAAGTAGTAAAGGGTGTTTTCTTTTCCCTTACTATTTTCAGCGCTACAACAGATCTTTCTTGTACCGCAATAGTACCAATGGCTTTCTAGGTATGAGGGCCACTAAAATTGGAGAGTTCATCAAGTAGGATTTAATGCTCTAAAAAATATTGCCACACACTTGGTCCCACTTGAAATGGACACCCTTCTTCATAAGGCAACAAAATAGTTGGCATTTCCAGCTAGGTTCGAGATGAATCTCCTAAGATAAGCTAGCTTTCCTTGCAAACTTTTCAATTTATGAATATCCCGAGGCTCATGTATTTTTAAAATTGCATCAACCTTGGCTTGATCAATTTCGATCCCTCGATATCGAACAATAAAGCCAAGGAACTTTCCAGAAGTATCTCCAAAGGTACATTTCAATGGATTTATTCTAAGTTGGTATCTCCGAAATAACTCGAACACTATTCTCAAATCTTGCAAGGTTTTGCCCCTCTTTCTTGACTTTACCCTAAGCCACTAGATAACATTCAACATTCTTATGAAGGAGGTTATCAAAGATATTTTGCATAACCCTTCGGTAAGTTGCACCGGCAGTTTTCAAGCCAAAAGGAATAACCTTGTAGCAATAAATACCCTTAAGGGTGCAAAATGCAGTAAGCTCTTCATCCTTTGGTGCCATGCGAATTTGATTATATCCCGCTGAACCATCCTAAAAAGACGTAGCCTCGTAACCAGTAGTAGCTTTGATCATAAGCTTTGGAATTGGAAGCGAGAGTTCATTCTTAGGGCATTCATTGTTGAGATCCCTAAAGTCAACACAGACTCGAATTGGACGTTCTTCTTCTTCTTCATAGGGACAATACTTTAAATCCATGTGGGGTATTTGACTTCATGAACGAATCCAACTTCAATGAGTTTATTAACTTTATTTTCAATAAAAGGGATCAAGCCTGGCCTAAAGCAACTTTGAGCTTGCTTAACAAGAGGAGCATTATTCTTGACTTCCAAGTGATGGGCTGGTACTTTGGGATCCAAGTCAGGCATATCTTTATAACTCCAAGCGAAGACATCTCTATACTCTTTGAGCAACTTAACATAAGCACTTCCCTCATTAATTACTAGTAGAACACTTAGATAGATGGGTCTTTGTTCTTCATCAGCGCCAAGGTTAACTTCTTTCAAAATGTCAAGTGTTATCTTCACCCCTTCTTCAAGTTTGGGCGGAGCATCTTTCGCATTTTTATCTTCTTAAGAACTGCCATCGTTGAAAGGTATGTGATACGATGAAAGATGACGTATGTTGCTCGCTTTGTGCAGTAACATGATACGAAAAACCCACACTTTCTTCGTCTTCATCGCGTTACTTGGTGTAGATCACATTGTATGTCTTTGAATTCAATACTTCTTCACATGAAACCACAAGTTTTGTTTATTGCCTCATTATAAAAGGAACCAAACTTTGGAAATCGTTAGAGATCTTCTGGATCCTAAGCGAAGCGAGTGTTCTTATGTTTCAATAATCTCTTTGGAATTTGTTATTCTTCTTCAATGGCCCTAACCTATTAAATACGGAAGTTCTCACAGTTGATTTTTCAAGCCGATCAAATATAGAAGGCCTATTGGAACTAGCATATTCATGTTCTACAGTGATATAATTGTTGCTTACCCTTCTTATTATCATGTATCCAAAGTCTTCCAAGCAAGACATTATATGAAGCCTTTGCATCGTTCACATGCAGCCATGCACTTAATTGCATATCTTCAATGGTGATCCCTAAGTTGATAGTACCTATGGCTCCCCCCCCGGTTGAATCCTTGAATCATCAAGTAGTTCCGAGATTTCATCCATATGAATGCCAAGTTCCTTCATGGTGAGAATTAACAAGATGTTCAATGAGGATCCTTCATCAATCAAAATTCGATTTACCCTTTCATCACGCATATAGCCAACCATGTATAATGGAAAATTATGAGGAGTGCCACCTAGCAGAAGGTTTTCATTCGTGAATGTGACTCTTTCCTCGCAAGCATTAACTTCTTAAGGAACAGACTCGATGGGCTTTTTCGAAGATGGTGCCAACGGTAGTTCATCACTCTTTTCTTCTCCTTTATCAGCATTGCAACATGAGGCCTCGATACTACTATGGAAATTCTTCGTGCGGAACTAACTTGGTAAGAATTCCTTCAAAGTCACTGGATATCGTGGCTTTTGAGGGTGGTGCACCTCCACTTTTTCTTTATTTAGATGCATAATTGGGTTCTGTTTCTTTGGTATTTTTACCATCATATTTCTTGTTGGTTGTTTAATTGATTCTTTTTGTAAACCTCTCTTTTGGCATCTATGATAAGTCACCAAGGTCCAACCTTCATCATTAGGTTGATCAACTATGGCTTTATTGTTCTCCAGTAATTCTTCATCATTACTTTCTTTGAAATTGCATATTCATCTGGATCAAATGAGCCAAAGGTGATAGAAACTTGGTTAGCACTTGCCTTATCCTCTTTAAGCACAATTCTGTTTTCACGAGCCAAGTCCATAACTTTGTCCTTGAAGACAAAGCACTTCTCAAGAGGGTGACTCACAAGTCGATAATATTTGCAGCAATTTGGGTCATTAGTCTTCCGAGCTTCATTTGACTGCTTTATCTCCGGAATCTCAATGAGCTTTAACTCACAAAATATTTCAAAAATTGCAAGGACATCAGAATCCAAAGACGTGTACTCTTTTTCTTGCATTTCTTTTAGAGTCAACTTTCCACTTGGCTTTATCTTGAAAAAAAATGGATTTCATACTCTGCTTCTTGCTCACCTTTGTTGCAAGTTGCACAGGTGATGTGTTGATATTCATAGCTTCTTTGCTTTCAAACTTGGGTACGAACTTGTTCCATTTTTTGACTTCTTTCTTGTCGTTCCCTTTGAGAAACTCGTAGATAGGCAACCTTTCATTTTGAGCAGAGGCCATGCTGTCACGACCCAACTCCCACCGGACCCGCGACGACGCCTAACACTACTTGCTAGGCAAGCCAACAATTTCACAATAACAATGAGCTCAATGAAGTAGAACATAATAATCTCTACAGCGAAAATAATATAAAATAACTGAGAAAACAACGATAATACTACTACAACCATCCCAATGATCTGGTGTCAAAGAGAATATGAGCATTAATGAATGTTAAAGTACAATGCCAAATTCCTCAATACAACTTTTGGAACAATAGAACATTAATAACATAAGTAAATTAAAGAAATCTCCAAGGTCTGCAAACGACATAACAGCTACCTCGTAGACTCCTCAACTGGTACTGGTGCGAACTCTAAAAATCACCATGCCCATAAGTACCTAGATTTGCACATGGAGTGCAAAGTATAGAATGAGTACAACTGATCACATGTACTCAGTAAGTAACAAACCTAACCTTGGGCTGAAAGTAGTGACGAGTTTGAAAGAAACAGTCAGTGGCCAACATCAATAATCAATAACAACTCAGGATATAATGGAAACAGTAAAAGTAAATAACTCAATGATGTCAGGTTTAGCTCGTTCATAGATTATAGGAGTTTAGACATTCTTTCCAAATATATCAGTCAAAACTCAACACAGATGAGACATTTCATTTACCAGCTAGCATGAGGAAGGTACATCTCTATGACTACATGTCAAATATACATGTCAAGTCCATATCGTCACAGTGAACCCATCAAGAATAACAACACTGAACACGCTCATGGTGCCTGAAAAAATGCCCCTCACCATCACACATAATTACACTCAGCACTATATGGGTGCCAAGCACAAATTCCCCTCACCAAAGCACGTGTATATCACAATTTTTGCGCTCACTATAATATCAACACCGGAGCAGCTAGCTCAAGGTTACGAGACACTAGGGGTATTACCAATTGAGCCAGTCATTGCTACTCGGGCCAAGGTTGGTCCACCTATGTCAGATGAGGAGCAGAAGAGGTTGGAATAGTTTAAGAGGCTTGACCCTCCCGAGTTCGATGGAGTAGAGTTAGAGGATGCTCAGGGTTTTTTGGATCGGTATCATCAGATTCTTTGCACAGCGGGAATTATGGACACTAGTGGAGTTACCTTTACAACTTTTTAGCTGATAAGGGCAGCCTACAGATGGTGGCAAACCTATAAGTCAGGCAGACCGGCTGGTGCTGCACCACTTACATGGCATGAGTTCTCAATTCTCTTCATAGAGAAGTTTATTCCACATACTCGCAAAGAGGAGAGACATAGGGAGTTTGAGCAGCTACACCAGGGAGATATGACTATGACCCAGTATGAGATGATATTTGCAGTTTTGGCATGTCAGGCACTTTGGTTGGTTCCCACTAAGAGAGAGAGAGGATCAGGAGGTTTATCGTTGGCCTCAATTATAGCATGCGTTACAGTTTGGCTCAAGAAGCCGAGATGGATGCTAGATTTGACCAGGTGGTTGAGATTGCTAGACGTTTGGAGAAGGTTCACAGGATTGAGAGTGAGGAGAGGGAGGGAAAGTGGCCTCGTGATCCAAGTGGTTTTGGTGGAACCTCGTATGGAGGTCAGTCACATCACAACAGAGGTCGTCCTTTTAGGCTCGCTCAGGCAGCTCGTCAGATTCCTCATGGCTCGTCAGTTAGTCATAGTTCATTTAGTGCTCATCCAATTCTGGCATCATTTAGTGCACTCCTATTTCAGAGCTCATACCGTACTCCATTAGTTTAGAGTTTGTTAGTACCAGGTTCTTCCAGTGGTTATTCCAGTTCACATGGTTCGATTCAGGCCCTACACCCATTTCCAAGTCGAGGTTGGTACGAGTGTGGGGAGTTGGGACATGTGAGGAAATATTGCCCCCGTTATTACTGAGGTCTAGGGAGGCTAGACTATGACCCCTGCACCAGTTGCTTCACCACCCGCTCAGCCATCTCGGGGTGGAGGTCGTGCCGGTTGACATCGTGATCATAGGTATTATTTCCGTGTGCCACAAGGATGCTTCAGTGTTATTTGATCCTAGTTTCACTTATTCATATGTGTCATCATACTTTGCTCGTTATTTGGATACTCTCGTGATTCTTTAGATATGCATGTTCATGTATCCACACCGGTGGGTGATTCTATTATGGTGGACCATATATATCGGTTTTGTGCGGTGACCATTGGGGGTTATGAGACCAGAGTTGATATTTTACTGCTTAGCATGCTTTCTTTTGATGTGATTTTGGGCATAGATTAGTTGTCGCCATATACTTGGTGTCACGTTAAGATCGTGACATTGGCGATGACGGGGTTGCCAAGGTTAGAGTGGAGAGGCTCCTTGGATCATTTTCCTAGTAGAGTAATTTCATATTTAAAGGCTCAACGGATGGTTGAGAAGGGGTGTTTGGCGTATTTGGACTTTGTGAAGGATGTTAGTGCTGATGCTCCTACCGTTGAGTCAGTTTCGATAGTGAAAGAGTTTCTAGATGTGTTTCCAGTAGACTTGCCGGACATGCCACCCGACAGGGACATTGATTTTGGTATTGACTTGGTGTCGAGCACTCATCCCATCTCTATTCCACCGTATCGCATGACACCAGTAGAGTTGAAGGAATTAAAGGAACAACTTTAGAATTTGCTTGATAAGGGTTTCATCAGATCGAGTGTCTTGCCTTGGGCTGCTCCAGTTCTATATGTGAAGAAGAAAGACGGCTGTATGAGGATGTGTATTGACTACAGGCAGTTAAACAAGGTTACTATCAAGAACAAGTAACCACTACCACGTATTGATGATTTGTTTGATCAACTTCAGGGTGCTAGAGTATTCTCGAAGATTGATTTGAGATCGAGGTATCATCATTTGAAGATCCGGGCTTCAGATATTCCAAAGATGGCATTCAGGACCCGAATGGCCACTATGAGTTTCTAGTGATGTCTTTTGGGCTAACTTATGCCCCAGCATCATTCATGTACTTGATGAACAATGTATATCATCCCTATCTTGATTCCTTCATCATATTTTTTATTGATGATATATTGATGTATTCCTGTAGCCAAGAGGATCATGAGCAACATTTGAGGATCGTTCTCTAGACTTTGAGTGAGAAGAAGCTATATGCTAAATTCTCCAAGTGTGAGATTTGGCTTGACTCGATGGCATTTTTGGGCCACGTGGTGTTCGGTGAGGGGATTAAGGTAGATCCAAAGTAGATTGAGGCAGTTCAAAGTTGGCCTAAACCATCTTCTACTGCTGAGATCCGGAGTTTCCTTAGATTGGCAGGGTATTATCGCCCTTTTGTGGAGGAGTTTTTATCTATAGCAGCCCTATTAACTAGATTGACCCAGAAGGGTACCCTATTCAGGTGGTCTGATGAGATTTAGGAGAGCTTTTAGAAGCTCAAGACTGCCTTGACTACAACTCTAGTTCTGGTTTTACCTTCGTGATCGGGTTGTTATACAGTTTATTGTGATGCTTCATGGATTGGCATTGGATGTGTGTTGATGCAGGAGGGTAGAGTTATTGCTTATGTACCACGTCAGTTGAAGCCCCATGAGAAGAACTACCCTGTACATGACTTTGAGTTTGTATCCATTGTTCATGCGCTGGAGATTTGGAGGCATTATCTTTATGGCATGTCTTGTGAGGTGTTCACGGATCACAGGAGTCTCCAGCACTTATTCAAGCAAAAGGATCTGAACTTGAGGCAAAGTATATGGTTGGAGATACTAAAGGACTATGATATCACCATTATTTATCACCCGGGGAAGGCCAATGTGGTGGCCGATACTTTGAATAGGAAGGCTAAGAGCATGGGGAGTCTTTCTTATATTCTAGTCAGGGAGAGACCATTAGCATTGGATGTTCAGGCTTCTGCCAATCGGTTCATGAGGTTAGATATTTTGGAGCCTAACAGGGTTCTTGCTTGTGTTGTATCACGATCGTCATTATTTGAGCGCATCAAGGCACGTCAGTATGATGATCCCCACTTGCTTGTCTTAAAGGAAACAACACAACACAGTGATGCTAAGGAGGTTACTATTGGTGATGATGGGGTATTGAGGCTACATGGTCCAATCTATGTTCCAAATATGGATGGGTTACTAGAGTTGATACTTGAGAAGGCCCATAATTTGCGGTATTCCATTTATCCGGGTGCCGCGAAGATGTACTAAGATTTGAGGTAGAATTATTGGTGGTGGAAGATGAAGAAGGATATTGTTGATTATGCTGCTCGATGTTTGAACTGTGAGCAGGTAAAGTACGAGCATCAGAGACCCGGTGATTTGCTTCAGAGGCTTGAATTTCGGAGTGGAAGTGGGAGCATATCAGGATGGATTTTGTAGTTGGACTTCAACGGACCTTGTGAAAATTTGATGTAGTGTGGGTTATTATGGACAGACTGACCAAGTCTACAAACTTCATTCCAATTATGACTACGTACTCTTCAGAGCAGTTGTGAGATTGTTCGCCTTCATGGTGTGCCCGTGTCTATTATCTTGGATCGAGGCACTCAATTCACATCGCATTTTTGGAGAGCGGGGCAGTGAGAGTTGGGCTCACAGGTCGAGCTGAGTACAACATTTCATCCCTAGATGGACGAACAAACTGATTGCACTATTCAGATTTTGGAGGACATGTTACGTGCATGTGTTCTTGATTTCTAAGATTCATGGGATCAGTTTCTTCCGTTAGCGAAGTTCGCCTACAATAACATCTATCAGTCGAGTATCCAGATGGATCCTTATAAGGCCTTATATGGGAGGCGATGTTGCTCTCCGGTTGGATGGTTTGAGCCTGGAAGGCTAGGTTGTTGGGCACTGATTTGGTCTGTGATGCTTTGGAGAAGGTAAAGTTGATTCAGGAGCGGCTTCGTACAGTGCAGTCTAGGATGAAAACTTACGTTGACAGGAAGGCTCGTGATGTTGCGTATATGGTGGGTGATAATGTTCTACTCGGAGTGTCTCCCATGAAGGGTGTGATGAGGTTCGGGAAGAAGGGCAAGTTGAGCCCTAGGTATATTGGTCCTTTTAAGGTGCTTGAGAGAAATGGATAGGTGGCCTACAGACTTGCCTTGCCACCTAGTTTATCCGGGGTTTACCCAGTGTTTCATGTTTCCATGATCCAGAAGTATTATGGTGATCCATAACATATTTTGTACTTCATCATGGTGCAGCTAGATGGGGATTTGACTTATGAAGTGGAGCGGTGGCCATTTTGGACCGGCAGGTTCGAAAGTTGAGGTCGAAGAATATAGAGTTGGTGAAGTTCCATTAGAGAGGTCAGTAGGCCGAGGAGGCTACTTGGGAGACCGAGTAGCAGATGTCGGAGCAGATATCCTCACCTTTTTTAGACTCTAGTTATGATTCTAGACTAGTTCGAGGTTGAACATTTGTTTAAGAGGGGGAGAATGTAACGACTTGGCCGATCATTTTGAGTATTTTAGCCATGTTTCCCCTATTTGATGCTTTACATATGTATATTTGTGGTTACGTGACTTGTCGGGGTGGTTGGTTTGGTTTCGGGGAGGTTTTGGAGTGAATTCAGACACTTAGTCCCAAGCTTAGAAGCTTAAGTTGTAAGAGTTGACCGGAGTTTAACTTTTGTATAGACAACTTTGGAATGGCATTTTGATGGTTCCAATGGCTTCGTATGGTGATTTTGAACTTATGCGTATGTCCGTATATGGATTTGGAGGTCCATAAGTTGATTTGGTGCTTTTTGGCGAAGGTTGGAAAGTTGAAGGTGTGGAAGGTTGATAGGTTTAACAGAGAGTTGACTTTTTTGATATCGGGTTCATATTTTGGGAGTTGAACCATTGTGTCATTTGGGACTTGCATGAAAAATTTGAGGTCTTTCTGAGTTGATTTGATATTGTTCGGCATGGGTTTTGGAAGTTGATAGTTCACTAGGCTTGAATCATGGTGCGATTCGTGGTTTTGATGCTGTTTTATATGATTTGAGGCTTTGAGTAGGTTTGTGTTATGTTTTGGGATTGGTTGGAATGGTTGGACGGGGTCCCAAGGGCCTCGGGTGTGTTTCAGCTTATTTTGGATTGTGTTGCATTGCTAAAGTGTTGCTGAGTCTGGTGCTTTCACACATGCGAATGACTGGTCGTAGATGTGAGCCTGCAAGTGTGGAAAAGAATCACCAGAAGCAATGTTGGCTTGAGGGGCAGGGGCAGCAGATACGGAAGGCACAACGCAGAAGCGGGGCCACACCTGCAATTGTAGACCGCAAAAGCGGGTGTGCAGGTGCGAGTGGATGACCGCAGAAGTGGTAGGTTGAGATTCTAGTGGAGTTCGCAGATGTAGGCTTTTGACCACAAATGCGTAGCCGTAGAAGCAGATAAGTGATTGCAGATGCGAAATCACTGGCAGACCTTATATTTTCAAAGGGTTTTGTAAGGCCTCGTAAACTTTTACCTAAAACCCGGGGTTTTGTGGTGCTGAAGTAGACTTATACGGACTGCAAATCTGCCGCAGACTGAGGCAGAAATCTGGGCAAATTTCCGGACCATTATGCGGTCCATTATGCGGCTGCATAATTATTTTGCGGGCCGCATCACCCATTGCAGACCCAGCTTAAAAATATTTCCGGAGGGAGGTTCTGCGGAGCATTATGCGATCGCAGAATAGGTCTGCGGACCGCAAACCGGTCGCAGAGTGAGGCAGAAGTGCCTAGTTCTGGAGGGCCAATATGCGGCCCATTTTGCAGACTGCAGAAGCATTATGCGGTGGCATATGCGACCATAGATCTATGTCAAGGCTTCATCTTTCTAATTTAATAACCCGACCCCATTTCGTTTTATCTAGCCATAGGGGTCATTTTTGAGGGGTTATCTGATATTTTAGAGAGAGGAGAGAGCTATCCTAGAGAGAGAAAGGGGAGGATTCAAGGATTTTACTACTCAACTTGGATCAAGCCTTGGAATTTCATCAAGAGGAACTTGCTAGGGTTTCTAAAAGGTAAGAATTTCTTCCCCCAATTCTCCAATTTCGAATTTGGGTAGAAGATGGGTAAAGGGGGAGTGTGATTCTTGGGTGTGAGAGTATTATTTATACATGCATGTACCAATAAGGTTTGTGGGAAGATTGTTGAGCTCAAATGGGTAAAGATTGGGCTGTGGAGTGACGGAAATCTTGTGGTAGAACCTTGTAATCAAATTTGCACATATAGTGTTTGATAAAATGCTCAAATGAGCTGAAACCATGAATATCTTCCTAATTTGTGTTCAATTTTGTTATGTCTCAAAATAGATTGAAGTTGCTAGGATTTCCGGAACATTGTAGTAATTTAAGGAAAGCTCAAAGTGAGGTATGAAGGCTAAACTCTTCTTCTAGTATCGGAATTCCCGAATCCTTGTAAACTTTTATCATGTGTAGTCGAACTTGAAACGCTATTGATGTGGGGTATTCAAACTAGTAAAAAAATTGATTCCCGATTGGCATAATGTGTTAGAACCCTCGTGTGTTAAAGATTCTCTATTATTGACTTAATTATGTTATACCCCCTTTTGGGAGGAGATCTTGTATGAAATTAATGTGATTAAATACTTATTTATCATATGATGAAATCTTGTGAACTTACACTTGCTAAGGCTAAAGGTGCCAAATAGTTAATGTGAAAGGGAACTCTCTTTTACAAACTATTATTGTTTTGGGAATCCGAAGTGTGGTATTGTGAATACACCTCCACCCGCATACATCGGGGTGAGGAGGTGGGGCCGCTTTGTGTAGAGTTGTGGTAGTGTGAATACACCTCCACCCGCTTACATCTGGGTGAGGCGGCAGGGCCGCTTTGTGTAAAGTTTGTGGCATGGTGAATGCACCTCCACCCGCATACATTGGGGTGAGGCGGCAGGGTTGCTTTGTGTAGAGTTTTTGGTATTGTGATTGCACCTCCACCCGCATAAGTTGGGGTGAGGCGGCAGGGCCGCTTTGTGTAAAGGTAGTTGTAGAGGATGCCTGACTTATGAATTTATAAACATTATTGAAAGCTCTTAATAAATTTGCTATGGTTTTAACATCTAACTAAGATTTTTTATTACCATGATTCATCATATCCATGTTGTAATTCCAAGTCCTTGCATATGTTTGCTTTTCATACTAGTACTATTCGACATGTACTAACATCCCTTTTTCCGGGGGCGTTGCATATTTAATGGATACAGGTGGTTCCATCGCAGGTGATATTGATCAGTGACAGCAGCACACCCTCTCCTCAGCTGACTTGGTGAGCCCCACTTCATTCTGGGGTCGTGTATCTCTTGTTCCATGTACATAGTATTTTGAGGTATAGTCGGGGCCTTGTTGCCAGCACTGTCGTAGTACTCTTTTGTTTCTGTTAGAGGCTCCGTAGACATAGTGTGGGTTGTATCCTTTTTTGGGAAGGTTGAACTAAACTTGTTGTAATTGTATCACCTCTCCCACTTTAACTACGAATGTATTGTGTTCTGTTTTGGGGACTTGTTAATGACGTAATAGAAGTGAACTGGTGTTATTCACATGACCTCTTAATGTTTAATTATTGATATAAGTTTATCTTCTCTTTATTCATGGGCGAGTTGGGTAGAAGGTATTGTACAGACTTGCTCGGCCAGATTATCTCGGTTGAGCGCCGGTCGCGCTCCTCAAGGTCGGGGCATGACAGGTTTGGTCATTTTTCATTATTTCGAGTTGTGTAGCTCGGTTGGAGGCAATTCTTGGGAGACTTTTCACTACAATCGAAGAGGTAAGTGAAGTTTATTCAAATTTGATGATAGATATTGATTACCCATGAATTATTTCATCTAGTTTATGTGAATTTAAGGTAGAGTTTGTGGATGTTTTTACTATGATTTTGGAGAGTGAGATTTGATGATTTGAGGGTCGATTTGAGGTTGGAATTGGATAAAAAAAATATATTTTAACTCATATCGGAATGGGTGTCCGGAATTTGTGAGTTTTTTTGGGTTCCGGGGTGCACGCCCGGAGTTGACTCTTTGGGTTGACTTTGAATAATTTATTCAAGATATTAGCTTTATCATTTGGGATTGTTTCCGATGGCTTTTATTGATAATATTAAGTTGTTTTGGCTAGATTGGAGTCGCTCGGAAGCCGATTCGCGTAGGAAGGACATTTTGGAGTATTGATTCCCATGTTTTGAGGTGAGTAACATATGTAAACTCGGATTTAAGGGTGACACACGTGCTAGGTGACGGGCGTGTGTGCGTGCACCGAAGTATTCATAATTCGGGTGGACTTTAGACTATTACCGGGTTTGTTTTGCTATCATGCCTCGTTGTATCCGCATTTTCCTACTTGTATGATTAGTTATGATTCACGTTAGATATCATGTATAGGCTATGTGTTTATCTTGTTTGAGGCATAATAGGGCTATTCTTGTTGTTTTTAACTATTTGCCTTAATTGTACACATACTCTCAGTCATGTTGCTATATATCCATGTATGATATCTAGGTCTCAGTATTTTCTTATTTTGTTTTCTCACATTTTGTTGTTGCCTTATATATATATTTATGTCGAAGTGAGTACTGTGAGATGTGGTTAACTGAGACTTGAGCGGTTGATGACTGAGTTTGGGCCATAGAGCCCATATGATATTGATTTTGAGGTGACGCGTACGCCAGACCCAAATTGGGCTAAGTAGTACTGGTTAGGGGTGATGCATACACCAGGCCCCACTATTGGGTTAAGTCATATTGATTAGAGATTAGACCAGGATCATCCCTACGAGGTGCAGATTCCCTGGCAAGTTCTTATATTCAAAGGGTTTGAGTGTTTTCTTATTTTGGGAGATTTGGAACTCGGCTAAGGGCGATTTTTGAGAGGGGTTTTGCTACAATTGAAGAGGTAAGTGAAATTTTATCACTTTTATTGATAAATATTGATTACCCATTGATTATTATACCTAGTTTATGTGGATTTGAAGTGAAATATGGGGATTTTATACCATAGTATTGGAGAGTAAGATTTGGGTTATGAGGGTCAATTTGTTGATGGAATTGGATGAAATTAGTATGGTTGGACTCATAATTGAATGGGTTTTAGGAATTTGTGAATTTTATCGGATTCCGGGGTGCGGGCCCGAGGTTGACCTTTTGGGTTGACTTTGCATATTTGATTCAAGACTTTAGTTTTATCTTTTGGAGTTATTTCCTATGGCTAATATTGATGGTATTAAGTTATTTTGGTTAGATTCCAGACGTTCGGAAATTGATCCATGCGGGAAGGGCTTGTTAGAGAAGTGATTTGGCTTGCTTGAGGTAAGTATCATACCTAAACTTGGTTGAGATACTAGTTGCCTGAATTATTTGTGATAGCTACTTGCTATGTGTGGCGTTTGAGCCCATGTGCCAGCAAGGGGGTATTTATCCATGTTCGGGGTAGTGCTTAGGCTTTGATATGCCTAGAATTGACTATTAGGCTTTAAGCTATGATGTTTCTCATATTTGTAACCTTGTTGTGAACTATTTGGGCCATGCTTGAGGTTACATAGAGGCTAATTTCCTGAATAAACTTGATAGTTGCTCTCTATGATGAAATTGCTTATTTGAGCTATGATAGAACACTTTTTACATGTCTACACTTTAGCATGTAATTATACCAGTCCGAGAGTATGAAACTTGATAATCATTGATCATGTACATGTATTCTCATATATTTACTTTCTGTGTTTTATGATTTTGACTGGTAGCCTGTGATCACGCCGGGCGGAATGTAATTATTGACACGTGAGTTGTTCGTGCGGATCCAGATATTGATATTATTAGCACATGAGTTGTCCATGCAGCACATGAGTTGCCCGTGTAGTTGATATTATTAGCACGTGAGTTTTCCGTGTAACACGTGAGTTATCCATGCAGTGTGTGGATATGGATCCATCCCCTTAGGGTGACCCTCTCATGTTTCTCTCTTGTTGGTGTACACGTGGATTTGAGGAAATTCTGGCTAGTGTTTGTTTTGGAGTTTGCATTTCATCTTTACTTGCAATTTTTGTGGTTACTTACCTGATTTATTTGCATATCATCTTTATATGTTATATCATTGACTGGGCAGAGAACTTGCATAATTGCACACACTCAGAGATCGTTCCTCTTATGCTTTATGACTTGATCACTTTATTGTTCTATACTTGTTAAATTGATGAAATTGTACGGGTTATTATAAGTATCATTCATAATTCTTGCTTCTTTTACTTCGTTGAGGTTAGTTATGATACTTACTGAGTATATTGGGTCAGTTGTACTCATGCTACGCTCTGCACTTAATTGTACAACTCCAGGTATCAGACCCACTCATCAGGAGTGGAGGCTTGTAGCAGAGCGGATCATTGAGAGACGAGGTAGAACTGCATTCTCGACTGCAGTCTTGGCTCTTTTCTTATGTACTATTGTCTTTATTTTAGACAGTATTGTACTTGGTCATTTCAGACTTGTATTACCGTTTAGAGCTCATAACTCTGTATTTACCATTTCTGGGGGATTTATCTTATATTAGCACCATTATGTTATACTGAGGTTTCGAACTTATATTACTTATGTAATTCTTTGTTATTTTGGTTTTGTATTGCTTTGTCCAGCTTTCCTAGCAAGCGTGTTGCGTGCCATCATGATGGGTTGGGATTTCGGGTTGTGACACCGATGGGGCAACGACATCGCCGACCATACAAGGCCTCAAATGGGGCCATCTCAATGATGGACGATAACTGTTGTTATAAGCAAACTCAGCCAAAGTTAAGAATCGATGCCACTGCCCTCCGAAGTCAATCACACATGCTCTAAGCATATCCTCCAAAAGCTGAACTTTCCGCTTTGACTGCGCGTCGGTCTAGAGATGAAAGACCATGTTGAGCTCCACCCGGGTACCTAACTCACTCTGTACAGCACTCCAAAAATGCAAAGTGAACTAAGGGCCTCTATCCAAAATGATGGAAATAAGCACACCATACAACTAGACGATCTCCTGAATATAAATCTAGGAAGACCTATCTGAAATGTATGTAGTCACCACCGAAATAAAGTGTGCAAACTTGGTCAGTTTGTCGATAATGACCCAATTAACATCAAACTTCCTCAACGTCTGCGGCAACCTAACTACAAAATCCATAGTGATGCGCTCGCACTTTCACTCCGATATAACTATCTGCTGAAGTAGGCCGCCAGGCCTCTGGTGCTCATACTTAACCTGCTGGCAATTTAGACATCTCGCCACATACTCAACTATGTCTTTCTTCATCTACAGCCACCAATAATGCTGCCTCAGGCCATGATACATCTTTGTGCCACCTGGATGAATAGAATACTGCGAACTGTGTGCCTCCTTTAGAATCATCTCCCTCAGGCCATCAACATTAGGAACACAGTAGCGACCCTAAGCCGCAAGTGCGGATCATCATACTGACGAGCCTTGATCCGCTCGAATAAAGAAGACTGAGCCACAACACATGTAAGAATTCGTCTGGTCTCTAAAATATCCAACCTCACAAGTCGGTTAGCTAAGGACTGTATGTCTAAATCCAATGGCCTCTCTCCTAGTAAAATGAACGCCAAACTACCCATACACTCAGCCTTTTTGCTCAAGGCATCCGCAACCAAGCCATCTGCGCTGCCTCGGATTAAGATCCCTCTGCTTAAACAAATGCTGCACACTATGGTGACTGGTGTAAACCTCGCACGACGCTCCATAAAGGTAATGCCTACAGATCCTAAGAGCATGAACTATCGCAACCAACTCCAAATCATACACATAATAATTCTTCTTGTGGGGCTTCAACAGACATGAATCATATGCAATAACTCGCCCTTCCTGTATCGATACTTAACCTAAACCAACGAGTAAAGCGTTGTAATACACAATATACATCCCTGAATCGGAGGGCAAAACTAATATTGGTGTTATAGTCAATGTAGTCTTGAGCTTCTGAAATCTCACCTCACAATCATTGGACCATCTAAACTGAGCACCCTTTTGGGTCAATCTAGTCAAAGGAGCAGTAATAAACGAGAAGCCCTCCACAAACCAACGATAGTAACCTAGTAGCCCCAAGAAACTCCTGATCTCAGTCATTGTGGTAGGACGAGGCCAACTCTGAACTGCCTCAATCTTCCTGGGATCCACCTTAATACCCTCACGTGATACGACATGCCCCAAGAAATCCACAGAATCTAACTAGAATTCGCACTTAGAGAACTTAGCGTATAGCATTTGTTCCCGCAAGGTCTGAAGCACTATCCTCAAATGTTGCTCGTGTTCGTCCATACTACACGAGTAGATCAATATATCATCAATGAAGACAATGATAAATGAGTCAAGATATGGCCTTAACACCCAATTCATCAAATACATAAATGTTGTTGGGGCGTTAGTAAAGTCGAAGATATCACTAGAAATGCATAGTGCCATATCTAGTCCGGAAAGCCGTCTTCAAACCATCCGAGCATGAATCATCAGCTGATGATACCTAGACCTCATGTCGATCTTAGAGAACACCTTAGCACTCGGTAACAGATCAAACAAATCATAAATGCGCGATAACAAGTACTTATTCTTGATATTGGCTTTGTTCAGCTGGCGGTAATTAATGCACATCCGCATACTCCCATCCTTCTTCCTCACAAATAATACTGGTGCACCCCAAGGTGACACACTCGGCCTGATGAACCCCTTTTCAAGCAACTCCTCAGGATGTTCCTTCAACTCCCTCATCTCCTTTGGGATCATGCGATAAGGCAAAATAGAGATAGACTGGGTGCCTGGTGCCAAATCAATGTTGAAATCGATATCACAATATAGTGGCATGACTGGTAGATCAGAAGGAAATACATCAGAGAACTCCCGCACCACAGGCACTAAATTTATCTTGGGAGTCTCCGTAGTAGTATCCCGAACATAAGCCAGATAGGCCAAACAACCCTTCTCGACCATATGTCAAGCCTTCAAGAAGGATATAACCCGACCAGATCTACTGATAGATGAGCCTCGCCACTCCAATCTAGGCAACTCTGGCATCACCAAGGTAATAGTCTTGGCATGGCAATCAAGAACATCATGGTACGGAGACAACCAAAGTCGATCATATTAAGCAACAAAAGATCTGCCCTAGTCTCATAACCACAGAAAGTCACTACACAAGACCAGTAAACCAGATCCATAATAACAAATTCACCCATTAGTTTGGACACATATATAGGAACACCCAAGAACTCATGAGATACATCTAGATAAGGAGGAAATAGAGAAGATACATATGAATAAGTAGACCCTAGATCGAATAGTATCGAAGCGTCCCTGCTGCAAAAAATAATAATACATGTGATCATAGCGTCTGAGGCTATTGTATCTGGTCTAGCTGGGAAGGCATAGAATCTAGTCGGAGTGCCACCTGGCTGGTCTCCACCTCTAGGGAGACCCCTGCCCTTCGCCTCTGGCTGGCCGGAAGGGTGGTATGGCAGCTGGTGCGGTGATCATGTGCTGATGGCTCTGTTGTACTGCCTTGCCTAGAAGCTTGGGGCAATACCTCCTCATATGACCAAGCTCCCTACACTCGTAGCAACCTATCAATATGGAAGACAGCTGACCCTGGGTTTGACCCTGGTGACCTTAATACCCACTAAAGGAACCCTGAATAGCCGATGGATGGTTAGTGCTCTCTGGAATGGAGCTGAAGTAGGGTCGCCCTGAATACCCATTAAGGAGACTCTAGCTCTGCTTAACCTCTGAGGATCCAAGAACTCTACTATGAAGGAAGATGATAATACTTCAAGTGACGGATCCTCCCCATTTTCACCGCATAGCGCGAGCCAATCGAGGATTAATCTATCTGATAATCCATGATACTCTCCATCATCCACAACAGTCATGCAAACAATGGTGATGAACGCTTCATCTGTGGAGAAGCAGTTAGCAAACTTGACAGAAGTAATTGCTGGCTTGACCAAGTGCATGCAAAATCAAAATGCTCGAATTGACAAGCCAACAAATAGGATTGGTGGATGGAGAATCTTGTCATGCACCTGGAAAGCACCCAGATGTTCAAGAGATTGATCCTCCCCTACAACAAGTAACTTCCACTAAGAAAATTCTAGTCTCTTCTGAAGGAATGATTCCAATCAATCAACTAAAGGATTTCATTGAAGGGACTATAAAAAACAGGTATGAAGTTGCTGCCAAGTCCGCCCTTACATAAGCAAAGTCCTACACGATGACTTATTGCTATCAACCTCCAAAATTTCAACAGTTTGATGGCAAAGGCAATCCAAAGCAACACGTGGCGCAATTCGTTAAAACATGCAACAATGCTGAGACTTATGAAGATTACCTCATCAAGCAATTTGTCTGCTCGCTAAAAACAAATGCTATTGACTGGTATACAGACCTCGAAGCTGGATGTATTGATAGTTTGGATCAACTAGAGCAAGGGTTCTCAACAGCTTTTATAAAATAAGATGTACTGTGAGTATACTAGAATTTATAAATTCATCAATGGAAGGATGAACTAGTTATCGAATTAGTAAATTGTCGGAGAAATGCAAGCTTTAACTGCAAAGTTAGGCTTAGTGAAGCTTCTGGCATAGATATGTGCATCCATGTCATGCATTTGGGACTTTGCTACATCTTCCAAGGTATCAAGCCTAGCACATTTGAAGAACTCGCAACTCGTGCCCATGTCATGGAGTTAAGCATGTGTAACAACCCGGTTGGTCATTTTGTGTATGTTAGCCTCATTTCCCCTATTTGATGCTTTATATATGTGTATTTGTGATTACGTGACTTTCCAGGGTGGTCGTTTTTGGAGTGAATTGGGATACTTAGTCCCAAGGTTAAAAGATTAAGTTGTAAGAGTTGACCGACGTTTAAATTTTGTGTAGACGACTCTGAAATGGTGTTTTTATGATTCCAATAGTTTTGTATGATGATTTTGAACTTAGTCATATATCCGAATATGGATTTGGAGGTCCATAGGTTGATTTGGTGTATTTTGGCGAAAGTTGAAAAGTTTGAAAGGTTGATAGGTTTGACCGAGAGTTTACTTTCTTGATATTGGGTTTGGATTTTGGTTCTAGGAGTTAGAATAGGTATGTTGTGTCATTTGGGACTTGCATGCAAAATTTAAGGTCATTCCGAGTTGATTTGATATGGTTCGACATAAGTTTTGGAAGTTGATAGTTCATTAGTTCATTAGGCTTGAATCATGGTACGATTCATGGTTTTGATGTTGTTTTATGTGATTTGAGGCTTCGAGTTGGTTCGTGTTATGTTTTGGGATTGGTTGGAATGGTTGGATGGGGTCCCGGGGGCTTCGGGTGTATTTCGGATTGGTTTTGGCTGGTTTTGGATTGTGTAGCATTGCTGAAGTGTTGCTAAGTCTAGTGCTTTCGCACCTTCAGAGGACTGGTCTTCGATGCGATCCTGCATGTAAGGAAAAGATGTCGCCGAAGCGAAATTGGCTGGAGAGGAAGGGGGTCTGCAGATGCAGAAGGCACAGTGCAGAAGCGGGGCCGCACCTACAATTATAGACTGTAGAAGCGGGTTCGTAAGTGCGAGTGGATGACCGCAGAAACTATAGGTCGGGATTCTAGTGGAGCTTGCAGATGCGGGCTTTTAATCGTAAAGGTGGTGCCGCAGAAGGGGCTAAGTGAACCCAGATGTGGAATCACTGGCATACCTTATAAATTTGAAGGGTTTGGTCATTTTTATATTTGGAGTTGTGGAGCTCGGTTGGAGGCGATTCTTGGGAGACTTTTCACCACAAATGAAGAAGTAAGTGAAGTTTATTCAATTTTGATGATATATATTGATTACCCATGGATTATTTCATCTAGTTTATGTGAATTTAAGGTAGAGATTGGGGAATATTTGACTATGATTTTGGATAGTGAGATTTGGTAATTTGAGGTTTAATTCGAGGTTGGAATGGGATGGAAAACATATATTTAGACTCATATCGGAAGACTTGTTCAAAATTTGTGAGCTTTGTCAGGTTCCGCGGTGCGGGCATGTGGTTGACTTTTTGAGTTGACTTTGCATAATTTATTCAAGATCGTAGCTTTATCATTTGGCATTGTTTCTGATGGCTTTTATTGATGATATTAATTGTTTTGGGTAGATTTGACTCGCTCAGAAGTTGATTCGCGTGTGAAGGGTCTTTTGGAGTATTGATTCCCGCGTTTTGAGGTATGTAACATATCGAAACTTGGATTTGAGGGTAATTATCACTGGGAACTATGTTATATGATATGTGTCGGGGTGACGCACGTGCTAGGTGTCGGGCGTGTGTGCGTGCACCGGAGTACTCATGATTCGGGTGGACTTTAGACTATTACCGGGCTTGTTTTGCTATCATGCCTCCTTTTATCCATATTTCTCTACTTGTATGATTATTTGAGTTGTGATTCATGTTAGAAATCATGTCTAGGCTATATGTTTATCTTTTTTGAGGCATAATAGGGCTATTCTTGATATTTTGAACTATTTTCCTTAATTGTACACATACTTTCTGTCATGATGCTATATCCGTGTATGATATCTCTGTCTCCGTATTTTTTTATCTTGATTTCTCACATGTTGTTGATGCCTCATATGTATAACACCATTGAATTGAGTACTGTGAGATGTGGTTAATTGAGACTTGAGTGGTTGATGATTGAGTTTGGTCCATAGAGTCGATATGGTATTGATTTTAAGGTGACGCGTACGCCAGACCCATATTGGGCTAAGTAGTACGGATTAGGGGCAACGCGTGCACCATGCCCCACTATTGGGCTATGTGATATTGATTAGATCTTAGGCCAGGATCCACCCCTCCAGAGTCTAGTATTATAGTGAGCACATGCACAGTGATATACCCGTGCTTTGGTGTAGGGAATTTGTGCCGGGCACCCATACAATGTTGAGTGTAGTGTGTGACGATGATTTTTGTAGGCACTATGAGCATGCTGAGTGTGTTTATTCTTGATGGTTTCACTATGACGATATGGACTTGACATGTATATTTGACATGTAGGTACAGAGATATACCTTTCTCATGCTAGCTGGTAAATGTCTCATCTGTGTTGGGTTTTGACTGTTATATTTGGAAAGCATGTCTAAATTCCTGTAATTTGTGAACGAGGTGAATCAGACATCATTGATTTATTTACTTTTACTGTTTCCATTATATACTGAGTTATTGATTATTGATGTTGGCAACTGACTATTTCTTCCAAGCTCGTCACTGTTTTCAGTCCAAGGTTAGGTTTATTACTTATTGAATACATGGGGTTAGTTGTACTCATACTACACTCTGCACTTCATGTGCAGATCCAGGTACTTCTGGGTGCAGTGATTGTTAGAGTTCGCACCGATACCAGTTGAGGAGACTATGAGGTAGCTGCTATGTCGTTTGCAGACATTAGAGTTTTCTTTCATTTACTACTATTATTACTGTTCTATTGTTCACACAGTTGTATTGAGGAATTTGGCCTAGTACTTTGACATTCATTAGTGCTCATGTACTCGTTGACACCAAATCTTTGGGATGGTTGTAGTAGTACTATCATTGTTTTCTCAGTTATTTCATGTTATTTCCGCTGTTGAGATTATTAAGTTCTAATTTATTGAGATCATTGTTATTGTGAAACTGTTGTCTTGCCTAGCAAGTAGTGTTAGGCACCGTCGCGCCTTCAGTGGGAGTTGGGTCGTGACAAGTTGGTATCAGAGCACTAGGTTGCCTAGGTCTCATGAGTCATGAGCAGTTTTAGTAAAGACTTGCGGATTGGTATGGAGACGTCTGTACTTATCTTCGAGAGGCTACCAAACTACTACGAAACTTCACTTTCTTGCATTCTTGTCGTGCGGATTTGTTTATTCCAAAATCTGAACCTTTACTCTTCTATTCTCTCATAGATAGTGAGGACACGTTCAGCTGATCAAGCACCAGTCCCACCAGTTAGGACCGCGAGAGGTCGGGGTGAGGTAGAGGCTGAGGTGGGGTTCGCACTATAGCTAGAGCACCACCTGCGGAGCCACCAGTTGCTGCAATGGGGGAGCAGGTTCCAGATAGTGTTGAGCCGGTAGGGCCAACTCAGGAACCGACAGAACCTATTGTTATACCTGGTCTTGAGGAGGCATTGGCTCAGATTTTGATTGTGTGCCGAACCACATCAAATTAACTCCATATGACCTCAAATTTTACACACTAGACCCAAATGACACAACGGACCTACTCCAACTTCAGAAACCAAAATCCAAATCCGATATTAACCAAGTCAACTCTCGGTCAAATCTCTCAACCTTCCAAATCTTTAACTTTCCAACTATCGCCAAAAAGTCGCAAACCAACCTATGGACCTCTAAATCAATATCCGGACATATGCCCTAAGTTCAAAATCACATACTAAGCTATCAGAACCATCAAAATCCCATTCTGGAGTCTCTTACAAAAAAAGTCAAACTCCGGTCAACTCTTCCAACTTAAGCTTCCAACCTTGGGATTAAGTATACCAATTCAGTCAGAAATATCCCCGAAACCAAACCAACCACCCCGGCAAGTCACAAAAACTACAAATGAACATAAGAGAAAATAAATAAGGGAACGGGGGGCTATAATATACAAAACGACTGGTGGGGTCGTTACATTCTCCCCTTCTTAAACAAACGTTAGTCATCGAATGAGTCTAGAATCATACTTGGAGTCTCAAATAGGTGTGGATATCTGCTCCACATCTCCCGCTTGTCCACCCAAGTAGCCTCCTCGACCGGCTGACCTCTCCAACAAACTTTCACTGATACTATATTCTGTGATCTCAACGTTCGAACCTGCCGGTCTAAAATGGCCACCTGCTCCACATCATAAGTCAAATCCCTATCCAGTTCTATCGTGCCAAAGTCCAAAATATGTGACGGGTCACTATAGTACTTCCGGAGCATAGAAACATGAAACACTAGGTGAACACCAGATATACTAAGGGGCAATGCATGTCTGTAAGCCACCTCTCCCACTCTCTCAAGCACCTGAAAAGGACCAATATACCGAGGGCTCAACTTGCCCTTTTTCCCGAACCTCATCACACCCTTCATGGGCGAAACTCTGAGCAAAACCTTCTCACCCACCATATATGCAACATCACGAACTTTCCTATCAGCATAACTCTTCTACCCAGACTATGCTGTACGACGCCGCTCCCGGATCACCTTCACCGTCTCTAAGGCATCACAGACTAAATTAGTGCCTAAAAAACTAGCCTTCCTAGACTCAAACCAACCGATCGGAGAACGATATCTCCTCCCATATAAGGACTCATAAGGAGCCATGTGGATACTCGATTGGAAGTTGTTGTTGTAGGCAAACTCTGCTAATGGAAGAAACTAATCCCATGAACCTCCGAAATCCATAACACAGGCACGTAACATATCCTCCAAGATCTGAATAGGGCGCTCGGACTGCCCTTTTGTCTGAGGGTGGAATGATGCACTCAACTCAACCCGTGTACCCAACTCTCACTGCACCGCTCTCCAAAGCTGCATGCCTTAGTTAGAAATGATAGAAATGGGCATGCCATGCAAGTGGATAATCTCCCGAATATAAATCTGAGCCAACCGCTCTGCAGAATAGGAAGTCACCACCGAAATGAAGTATCCAGACTTAGTCAACCGGTCCATAATAACCCAAATTGCATTATATTTCTTCAAGGTCCGTGGTAAGCCTACCACAAGGTCCATAGTGATGCACTCCCACCTCCACTCTGGTATCTCTAATCCATGAATCAACCCCCCTGATTTCTGATGCTCATACTTCACCTGTTGACAATTCAAACACCGAGAGACATAAGTAACAATATCTTTATTCATTCTGCACCACCAATAGTGCTGTTTCAAGTCACGATACATCTTCGTGACACCTGGGTGAATGGCATAGCATGAGCTGTGAGCCTTCTCAAGTATCAAATCTCTCAACCCATCCATATTTGGAACACAAATCTGGCCTCAAAGCCGCATAACACCATCATCACCAATCAGAACCTCTTTAGTACCGCCCCGCTGCACCGTGTCCTTCAACACTAACAAATGAGGCTCATCAAACTGGCGAGCCTTGATACGCTCCAACAATGATGACTGAGACACAATGCAAGCAAGAGCCTGACTAGGCTCTGAAACATCCAATCTTACAAACTGATTGGCTAAAGCTTGAACATCCATGGCTAGTGGCCTCTCTACTACCGATAAATATGCCAAACTTCCCATACTCTCAGCCTTCCTACTCAATGCATCGACCACCACATTGGCCTTCCCCAGATGATATAATATGGTGATATCATAGTCTTTTAGCAACTCTAACCATCTCTGCTGCTGCAAATTTAGGTCATTCTACTTGAATAGATGTTGGAGACTCTGATGGTCGGTATAGACCTCACAATGAACACCGTACAGATAGTGCCTCCAAATCTTCAATGCATGAACAATAGATTAAAGCTCTAAATCATGCACATGGTAATTCTTCTCATGAACCTTCAACTGCTGAGACGCGTAGGTAATCACCCTACCGCCCTGCTCCAACACTGTGCCAAGCCCAACACACGATGCATCACAGTACACGGTGTAATATCCCAAACATGTAGGCAACACCAACTCTGGGATATAGTCAATGCAGTCTTGAGCTTCTGAAAGCTCTTCTCACACTCATCAGACCAACTAAATGGGGCACCCTTCTGGGTCAATCTAATCAAAGGTGCAGCAATGGACGAGAACCCTCTACAAAATGACGATAATAACCTACCAAACCCACAAAGCTCCAAATATTAGTAGCTGAACATGGTCTGGGCCAACTCTGAGCTACCTCAATCTTCTTCAGATCTACCCTTGATCCCCTCACTAGACACCACGTGGCCCAAGAATGCCAACGAGTCAAGCCAAAGCTCACACTTGGAGAACTTAGCATGTAGCGCCTTCTCCCTCATAGTCTAGAGTACAATCCTCAGATGCTGCTCATGATCCTCCTGGCTGCGTGAGTACACTAATATATCATCAATGAATTCAATGATGAAAGAATCAAGATACGTCTAGAACACGCTGTTCATCAGGTGCATAAAGGCTGTTGGGGCATTGGTTAGCCCAAAACATATCACCAAAAACACGTAGTGACTATATCGGGTCCTGAATGTTATCTTCATAATATCAGAATCCCAAATCTTCAACAGATGATATCCTAACCTCAAATCAATCTTCGAGAACACTTTAGCACTCTGGTCAAATAAGTCATTAATGCGCGACAGTGGATACTTTTTCTTAATTGTAACTTTGTTCAGTTGCCGATAGTCAATACACATCCTTATAGTACCATCCTTCTTCTTCATAAATAAAACCGGCGCACCCAAGGCGACACACTGGACTTGATGAAGCACATATCAAGCAACTCTTGAAGTTGTTCCTTTAACTCTTTTAATTCCACTGGTGCCATGTGATACAGTGGAATAGAGATGGGCTGGGTGCCCGGCACCAAATCAATACCAAAATCAATGTCCCTGTCAGGTAGCAGGCCCGGTAGGTCTGTAGGAAATACATCTAGGAAGTCTCTCACTACTTGAACCGACTCAACAGTACGAGCATTAGCACTAACATCCCTCACGAAGGACAAATATGCCAAACATCCCTTCTCAACCATCTGTTGAGCCTTCAAATATGAAATCACTCTACAGGGAACATAATCCAGCGAGCCTCTCCACTTAACCCTAGGCAACCCCAACATCACCAATGTCACGGTCTTAGCGTGACAATCCAGGATAACGTGACATGGTAAAAACCAATCCATGCCTAAATGCTAAGCGGTCAAACATCAAATCTTGTCTCTAATCCCCTAATAGTCACCACACACGACCGATACACACGGTCCATAATAATAAAATTATCATGCCCGACCTCGGGGAGCGTGACAAGTGCTCAATAGAGATACCCCGGTCAAGCAAGCCTACTTAATGCCTTCTATCCAATCTTACTCATGACCAATATAAAATCAATATTAAGAGATATACATGAGGAGAATAAAGTGTTCCACATTCTTTTCCCATTATTCAAAAGATATCCATTTATGATTTTCAAAATATTACAAGTTTATAGATATGATGAAAAACATGTTTACCAAATACCAACACTAACTAGTTTAATTCCAAACATCAAACACCACCCACAACCTGTCTACGGAGCCTCTAAGTACAACATGAGTGAAGAATGAAAGTGCCGGTGACAAGGCCCCAGTTATACCTCAAAACATAAAGTACAACTTCAGCTGACATGAAGCCCGTAACAGAGTAGGGCTCACCAAAATCTGCTGAATTGAGAGTAACTGCTAACAAGGATCAAAACTGCCCGCTGACGAACCACCTGTATCTATTGAAGATACAGCGTCCCCGACAAAAGGGACGTTAGTACATATGGAATAGTACTAGTATGTAAAACTAAGTGTCCTCTTTCAAAATAGAATACCAATATAAGAAGGGGGAAAACTATGAAAACAACAAGTAACAATCAACAATATCCAAATTCCAAGTTTTAAAGCATAACAATCTTCAAAATACATATATAATATATATTTTTGGTTGGGAGATCATTAGCACCGATATCACATATACCACCGTGTTTTAGTTTTAGCACGGAGTCCGATCTCAGCCCGATCTGCTAAGTTGTCTCACCAAAGACAACCAAATCACATTCACAACACCACAATCTCAACGCAAAGCGGCCTTGCCGCCTCACCCCAATGTATGCGGGTGGAGGTGTAATCACATTACCACAATCTTTACACAAAGCGTACATGCTGCCTTACCCTAATATATGCGGGTGGAGGTGTATCACAACACCACAATGTCTACATGAAGCGGCCCTGCCGCCTCACCCCAATGTATGCGGGTGGAGGTGTAATCACATTACCACAATCTTTACATAAAGCGGCCCTGCCGCCTCACCCCAATATATGCAGGTAGAGGTGTATCACAATACCATAATCTTTACACAAAGCAGCCCTGCCGCCTCACCCCAATACATGCGGGTGGAGGTGTAATCACAACTTTAGGTTCATTGGTAATGAAAGCTTTGAACATAATAAATTCCTTTCTGAAGAATGGAGCAAAAATGACTAGAAATTGAAGCACGAGTTAAAATCATAAACGAGTGATACACCACTTATTCTTGAAATACTTTTTCCCAAAAAGGGCAATACACAATTTCAACTCATGAAGATATAAGAGCTCAAAATACATTGGAAGTACTTAAAAAGCATTGTATTATTTAAAACAGTCACATTTGGGCATGACTTGGGTACATAAGCTTTTAGGAAATTCTATTTTCGATGTCAATTTGGAACGGTTAAATCAAGGCTCGATTCGTAACCTTTTCCACATCAATTCCTTTCATCGGCACCATTGGCCACAAGTATAACTTTCATTCTTGGCACGTTGGCCACACTTTATATCTCCAACCTACTTCTTTCACTTTCAAGCATCCTTATTGATTATCAATAACAAGGCATTTCAAATCAAGACTTTAGGTACACATATAAGCAATTAGAGTTTTAGACGCATGTAGTATTCTTTCCAAGTTAAGCATAGTGGACTTTCATTTGAAACACCACTCAAGCCGTAATAATTTAATACACATATCATTCTTGAACACATTCACGAAGGATAACATAATGTGATAGAAACATTCGAAACCCATTTTGAATACATAATTCTCGACACTTGCTTACTCGGGACAATCGAATTTATTGGGAACAAGTCGGAACATGGGAATAAGGAACTTGAACCAACCATACTTAAACCTTACGGGAATACCATGGAATTCAATTCTAAGATAGTAGTTTAGCCAACATACCTTGTTTGAGATTTTCTTAAGTTACTACAACTTCCCAACACTTCTAGCAATAACAATCTATAGGAAGATAGCGAAAATCGGATAATAATTAGAAGGATTCTCATGGTGTAACTCTCTTAGGAATTTTGTCAAACACCTAGTATGCAAAATAGACTATAAAGCTCTACAATGGTAATCCCTTTCTCCCTCAACCAATTTCAACAAGAAACTAACCAAAATGGTTCATTAATACCACATACTACAATCTATTGTCACATGCATAGCCTATTTCCGACCCCCACAATATACTTGAACTTATAACCTCTTGCATGAAAGCTTAGGAGTAGGACTTACCCGGATAGATGATAATCTAGTGATTGGCTTCCTTGATTCTTGAGGATTGGTGCAAGAATGGGTGATTAGAATGCTAGGTTTCCTCCTTCTCTCTCTCTCTCTCTCTCTCTCTCTCTCTCTCTCTCTCTCTAATATACTCTTACCTCTCTCTAAAATCATGAGACATTTGCTTCAAAATGAGCCCCTAAGGCTATTTATCAAAATGGGGTCGGGTAATAAAAATAAGGAAATGTACCCTCCGAACTCAGGTTCGCGGTCGCAGAATGGACCGCATAACATATATGTGGCCCGCAAAATGGGCCGCGAAAATGATGCCAAGAATTGGTCTAGTCTGGACCGGTCTGCGATAGGTCTACGGTCCGTAGAACACTTATGCGGCCGCAAAGTGGACCGCAGAATCGCCCAAAAATTCCTCATGCTAACTCTATGATAGAAGTGCGGGCCGCGAAACAAGTTTGTTATCACATAATAGACCGCGAAACAACACTCAAATTCAACCATTTTTCTGCTCAAATCTACGACGGGTATGCCGCCCGCAGAATGGATCCGCGGTCGTGAATCTGACCGCATAATTGGTCCTTCAACAAAACTTTCTCACCAACACCTCAATGCATTCTTCAAACCAAAAAGTCCATACCGCGGTGAGCAAACTCGCCGCGAAGAATTTCTACAATCCTCAAACACATAAGCCTACCTAGGTACCACAAAACCTTTAATTCCTTGGTGAAAGTTTACGGGGCCTTACATCCTCCCCTGTTTAGGATCATTCGTCCTCAAATGAGGAGTAGAGTCCACCACGAACACCTAACATAACTCGACTCTTCTTTCAAACATCTCATGCCCCCAATTTTGACTAACTCCCAAATATTTTAGAAATTTTGGTAGAATCTCCCCTGTAATTGGGCTCATCCACCTACCAGAGTAAATCCAAAACTACCCTAACAACACCTCCATAACTCAAAATAAATTACAATATAAATCAATAACAATAATATCAATATTACAGGTATTACACCATCCACAGTGGTATCCTGACATGAACTATACATATTTTAAGTCATAACACATAGAATGTACCTTTCAAACCACAACCAATTGGCTATACAAACAAGTGAGAATATCTTCTTTCCACAACACTCTAGGCCTTCGAGGTGACCTCCTCGACTCACAGACTTGGCCATAGCACTTTGACAGAGGCAATCTCAACTTCCGGACTTATCTAACAAGGATGACAATTAGGTACCTCTCATAAGCCAATTACCCATTAACTTTACCTTCCATAGCTTCCTCCGGAAAGATAGACAAACGATTTCCAACTACCCTTTCGGGCATAGACACATGAAACACCAGGTGCATGGAGAACAATGATTGGGGAAATCATACGCGTAGCTCGGCCTATTTCCCTCAAGATTCCATAAGTCCCAATGTGCACTACACCTACTTCACCTTTATTAACAATTCATATAATATCTTCATGATGAAAATCTTGAGAATAACCCCTTCACTTCTTTCCACTCTAAATCTCTACATCAAACACCCAAAATAAACCTTTGGCGACTTTCAACAATTATTCTACGATGTGCTAGAATGAATATGACTATAGAGTTCGTACCCAATATGTTCGATCATGGAATTATGATTCTTCTTTGACATATTTTAACCACAACTCTCGATAGATTTACTACAAACAGGAACAACGAGGTTCGAGATTGGACTAGAATTACTCAAGAATCCATCAATGTACAGAGAAGGGAATTTCAGGAGGTTATATCCTAAGAGACATAAAGGTTACTACCAATAGCGCTGACATGGTTAATCATCATAATGATATCATTGGTTAGAAAGGTTCTAATGGGTGATATGATTCTCCAGGGAGAAAAATAATTAACTCCTATCTACCTAGGGATGTGGAACATTAAGGATAGTAAATTCTCCGCACATGACAATGACATAGTCAATGATTCTAGAAGCCGAGTGTTTAAAGATAACGGAACCCATGGAGACACTATAAAATAATCATGGAAGGTTTGCAGATGTTCATAATGAGTTCGCCATGGATTTTAGACATGAAAAGTACCCATATGCTACTAGAGGATGGGAAAAACATAAGAAGCAGACATGATGCTATGATAACCCCAAAGGCGCATTTGGTCTTGACAGAGAGCCTATTAAGGGTCCTTATGGGAAAGGAATTGTTATAGCGACATATAGAAGGACGCGATCTCTCATGGTTATTCAACCAAGGGTCAGGAAACTAACACAATGTATTTGCTAACTAGGGAACACAGTTAATACATGTTGCAGAGGTGTAAAGATAAAATGAATATTTGTTATAAGCTGGACATGTTTCTACAATATGAACTCTCAAACTGCAATACAACGCCACGTCATGGTAAACTACGATACTAGGAACACAGCGAGCTACTTACTGCAAAATGTCCTAAGTGGACACGAAAGTTATACTAAGATGGGCGACACAAGATCTTCCTTTGACGGAGGTGTGAGGATCTCAAATTTCAGAGAGACTTCATGCAAACAAGTGACTATTTTGATTGACATGTACACATATGATAGGTGCTGAGATATGTTCTTATGTTACTAAATAGTGAAAGGGGTTTATGATAATGTTCACAAAGAGAGTAAAGTGATTCCTTAGTTCCTGTGAGCCACGTACATAGGATAGGGAGAGAGAGGCTCAAGAAAGATCTCGACACTAGGTTGTCTTACATTATATTTGATACCGCGCAGGTAAACAATATGATGGTGCATGCATAAGCACAAGTAAGCAGATGTTATCTATTTGAATCAGAAGGTTCTATAAAAAATGCATCAGGTATAGTCCCTTGTTTAGAATTTAGGGAAGCAAGTGGGAAGTATTAGCTTATGGCTATAGCTCATTTCAAGGAAATAATTATAGAACTCAATTATTCAAGAGGTTGTAAGTAAGAGAATTGTGATAAAGAGGCATCATGAATAATGCGTCTCGTTCAAAGAGTAGATACATGCAATGTTTTGTGATTCAGATTCTTATTAAGACCGTGTTTATGCAGGCTCTCAATATAGACGTACATATATAACAAGGAAAAGTATGTGGTGTTCAGAATGATTGTACTAAGGAGTGACTTACTTGGTAACTTTAGATTGACGGGGTAGTGCCTTAACTAATGCCCCTTGACTCCACATCTATAACATACATTGGTTCCATAGTGACGTACCCCCCAAATGATATCTCCTACACTTCACGCAACGAGGATGAGGTCCACTAAACTGACTCGCCCCACTAACATGATATTTACCCTTTTTTGCATGCATCATAAGCATCCCCCTTATCCTTCCTCCAAGCCTTCATGGTGGGAGTAACAATATCTGTACCGACTTGCTGTGCAGGCATTTGGAATTGCCCAAATCTACCACCCCTAACACACTGATGATCATACTCACAACACGATGCCAAATGTTCCCGCCCGCATATCGGGAAAACTGGGCTAGGTGCACCTAACCTACGGGCATTTATTCTTCTTGTGCCCCCTCTTTCCACTGCCATAGCATATTTCAAGAGTCATCCAACATCTCCCCAAGTGGCACTTCTTACAAATCAAACAATCTGGCTCATTGGTACCAATAACCCTCTTTCGTTTCTTAGGTGCTCTCACCACATGATCCGGTGGTGCGGTGACATTGATAGGAATAAGGATACTTCCCCTAGCAACAAGTTCTCCAAATCCCTCCACGGCTCGACACATTCTCCCAACGAACTGTTTTGCAATCTCCCCCAAATTCAATGGCGAGGTCATTCCCTCATCGTTGCTTCAAACTATTTGATTACTCATCTGGAAAATAAGACATGTCGAGGAAATTAGCTTCCTATCTTGAGCTCTATCGCACGATATGGAGTATCAAAGAATGGTGAAATTCCTAAATGTCCAAGTAGCCTCCTCATTATAGATGTGGTTGACAACACACCGATAAGAAGGAATCTACTAGACACAGCTCCGAGACATCCTAGGACACTTTAAAATCTTAGGCTTTGATACCAAGCTTGTCACGTCCCGACTTCGGGGAGCGCGACCGGCGCTCAACCGAGATACCCCGGTCAAGCAAGCCTACTTAATGCCTTCTATCCAATCTTACCCATGACCAATATAAAATCAATATCAAGAGATATTCATGAGGAGAATAAAGTGTTCCACATTCTTTTCCCATTATTCAAAAGATATACATTTATGATTTTCAAAATATTTCAAGTTTATTGATATGATGAAAAACATGTTTGCCAAATACTAGCACTTAGTAGTTTAATTCCAAACATCAAACACCACCCACAACCTATCTATGGAGCCTCTAAGTACAACAGGAGTGAAAAATGAAAGTGTCGGTGACAAGTCCCCAGCTATACCTGAAAAATAAAGTACAACATCAACTGACATAAAGCCCGGAACAGAGTAGGGCTCACCAAAATCTACTGAGTAGAGAGTAACTGCTAACAAGGATCAAAACCGCCCGCTGACGAACCACATGCATCAATTGAAGATGCAACGCCCCCGTTAAAAAGGACGTTAGTACATATGGAATAGTACTAGTATGTAAAGCTAAGTGTCCTCTTTAGAAAAAGAATGCCAATATAAGAAGGGAAAAATGTCAATCCCCGACCATGGGGAGCGTGACTGGCGCCCAACCGATATACCCCGGCCGAGCAAGCTTGTACAATGCCTTCTACCCAACTCGTCCATGAATAAAGAGAAGATACATTTATATCATTAATTAAAAATTAAGAGGTCATGTGAATAACACCAGTTCATTTCCATTAGTTATGTCATTAACAAGTCCCCAAAATAGTACACTATACATTCGTAGTTAAAGTGGGATAGATGATACAATTACAACAAGTTTATTTCAACCTTTCCAAAACAAGATACAACCTACACTATATTTACGAAACCTCTCACGGAAACAAAAGACTGTTACGACAATGCCGGTGATAAGGCCCCGGCTATACCTCAAATACTTTGTACAAAGGACAAGAGATACAGGACCCCAAAATGAAGTGGGGCTCACTAAGTCAACTGAGGAGAGGGTGTGCTCCTATCACTGATCAATACCACCTGCTATAGAACCACCTGTATCCATTAAAGATGCTGTGCTCCCGGCAAAAGGGACGTTAGTACATATGGAATAGTATTAGTATGTAAAATTAAACACCCCGTCAATAGAATGAGTAATAGAAAATGGAGAAGGAAACATGAAATCAATAAGAGAGTCAAATAGTATCTAGGTGTCAAGTTAGGGGAAAGGAAAATTTCAAGTAAGTTCCAATCTTTTTAAGTTGGGAGATCTTTAGCACCGATACACCACCGTGTTTTAGCACGGAGTCCAATCTTAGCCTGATCGGCTAAGCTGTCTCACCCGGAGACATCCACTCACAATACCACTATGCGCGTGGCATGGCGTCCGATCTCAGCCCGATCGACTAAGCCGTCTCGCCACAATGCCGTGTGGGTTGACATCACATCACATCTCTCTAGCAATAATCTCATCCCATATAAAAAGAAACAACTCAACACATCAATCTCATTCCATATAAGGGGAAACAATCTCACCACATTAATACGGGGATTTTTTCACGACCTAAATCGATGGGCTGCGACGGGCACCCGGTACCTTACTCAACCGAGTACCAACATAACGTATCTTTTTGTATCATACTATTATGGATAATTGAGCCAGAGAGGCTGCCGTGAGATGGGTAGAATACAACATGTAATACCAACTTATACATAAGACATATGGGCCTATAAGACAAAAATAACCACTCGTACACTGAACATAGGCCGACAAGGCCATACAATCCTTTACGTACATGACATCTATCTACAAGCCTATAAGAATACTTAATTGTCATAAGGGTAGGGACAGAGCCCTGCCATACCAAACAATACACATCTAAATCATACTGACCAAACAAGTAACTCCGGAGCAAATGGAGTGCACCAACATCTTTCGCTGAGCTGATCACCTACTTGGAGGACTCTCGACCTGTCTATCGAGACCTGCGGGCATGAAATGCAGCATCTCCAGGCAAAAGGGATGTCAGTACAAATAATGTACCGAGTATTTAAGGTAATATACTGAAAGCTGAAACTGAACTGATAATATAATAATTGTAAGTAACTGGGAGTCAAAGATAATCTGAAGATATACTCACCTGCTGATATTGACTCAACTCTCTCAATATAGTAAGTAAAATAGTTGTCCGGCCCTATAAGGCTCAGTATATATATAACTGCTCTACCGTAGTAGGCTCGCTCATAGGTGCTCGGCCATACTAGGCTCTGTATCTCGGCCAACTGGGCTCGTTCATAGGCACCCGGCCACATCAGGCTCGGTATATAACTTACCTTCTGATCAGAGGTTGCCCAATAGGGGCCAACCCATTGATTATAGCTCGATGGTAATGAAAATACTGTAATACTGTATATATAGGCTCTCTGCTCTATTGACTGGAAGAAGACAATACTCAATTAAATATGAAGTCCCGATAAGGAGAATACTGTAATTTATGAGACTAGGATAATGTATATAAATTCGGGAGTATGAACTTCTCTTTATGCCTCGTTATCAAACACATGTAATTACGAGATCATACCAAAATAAAGGAAGGGCTTAACCTTAACATACCTGAGCCGGTTCTCTGGACAACCCTTCTAGCACACGACAATTGTGACAAAATTCGTGACGGCAAGATCGGAGTAGGGAAATATCCGTATGATATTCTTGAGAAAGATTGCACCGTACTCCCTTAGAATCGCAAAATCCCATTGCTATTACCTTATGAAATCTCGTATGAATTTTTGTAGCAAATTCCGTATGATCACTTTGTGAATTTGATCACAACCTTGTATGATACCTACTGAAGCAATAACATTAGAGTCTTTATGGCTTTTTTTGTGAATTCCATATCTTTGTGAGTAATGCAAATCTTGAATTTGAGAAGTCATCTTTCAATCGTTTCTTTAAAGATTGCCACCTTGCAAAGTTGTTCAAGAGTCACTTAATGACTCATGTATGTGGCTGCCACGTTAATGCCATAGTCTTTGTCCACAGACATTAATTAATCATCCACTCATTATTAATTAACTTGTTAATTCCCCCATTATCCAATAATTACTTAATTATCCATATAATTAGGAATTATCTCAAATTACTTAAAATACTACTCACTTTTAACACACTTTGCACATACAGTATGACACTAGTCCATAAATACGGGGTATTATATCTTGGACCGTATTTTATCTCAAAATGTCAAATTTCGACGAAAATTAATTTTCTTTGATTTGCTTACCCTCTCACCTTCACGAATTTACTCATCACTTGTTTGAAGTAGCATAATGCTTATAATCTCCAAATAATCTCATTCCCAAACTTACGTCGATTAGTTTACGACGAAACTTTAACGTACAAAAATGCGGGATGTGACATCTCATTTCCGAGCTTATATCAATTTATTTATGGCGTACTTTTATGTAAGAAAACATGGGGTGTAACATCATTCCGCCCTTTGGAACATTCGTCCTCGAATGTCAACTGATGCACTTATCATTCTCATAACCCATAGCTTTTGCGGATACTTTAATACTCTCCTTGCCATTTAGGCAACTGTTCTGTGAATAAATCCAAAGGCCAGGGCATTCCCACCTTTAGGCCTCTTTCTCATACCCCGGTCTGTGTTCGGAGTTCTTCCACCCCGGTATGTGCGCCTATGCGACTCTTTTCTCCTTTTCCTCCAGTTTCTTACCAATCTCTAGGCCTCACTTTCTAAGCATATACGGAGCTTGATAAGATGTCCCTCTGGGCATCTATAAGTACACTGATGTTCTCTGCTCGGTACTTTGTTGAACTTACGACTTTTGCTATATCTTGTTTCATAGCCCCGGTTATCCATCCGTACGACTTTACTGCTTCTAGGTAGGTCATACTACACCATAACTCTTACCTAGATTTATTGTTACTGAGGGCTGCTACCAAACTCCAGGTTACTCTTGTTGCTTATCCTATATGTATAAGTCTAAGTCCTTTAATGCTTCCTCATTACTGTTCATCTTAAGAATGACAACCTAATCTCATCTCATACTTTGTGACTTTTGTCCATCCATTGTAGATTCACCTCCATATTGATCTATACAATATACCACTGATAACTTGAAACCTCTTATGTAATCACTAGGTATCACGTTGCATCGTGGAACATTTGAAGTAATTAGACTGATCCACCTAGGGGCAATACTATACTTCCATAATCGTATTTCATAGCATCCCAATATGATTCACCTTACGTGGGTATTTTAATCCTGTACAATTCATGAAATCATTACTCAATCGACTGGAAGATATGTCACTGCCGCCGTCGCTATCATTCCTGGATACCGAATCCCAACGCTTCTAGCCCTTTATCTGAAGTATAGATTATTCATAACCTTCTACACCGGTGTATCTCGTACGTTGTTCACCTTTACCTTACTTACCTTCAAATATCACCTCACATATTCTATTTATTTTATGACCTCCCTTCCACCTAGGTATAATTCACATCCACTGCTTGAAGCTTTATTATAATACTTGAACCTCTGGTGCATACACAATCCGTTGGGAGCTTCATACTGACTTCTTATGAGGCTTGTACTTTTCTAACTGGCTTTATCGTAGAGCCATTATAGAATATGGTTATTGTACTATCTCTCTTGTACCTCTGATATTAAGAGTGATTCTACAGTGTCCTCAATCACGATTTCTATAATTTTCTGGGTCCAATAATCAGACTCCTGATTTACTTTGTTGATGTAACTCTTTAGTTTCCTCTTCCTTCTAATCAGCCTTTATGTAGGCATAAGCTAATCTTCCAATCTGCGGCTCATGGTATTACTTTAGCCTTTCATGGATGCTACGAAAAACCATGATACAATCTTCTAATGATTCAATCCTTTGTCTATGACCTGGACCCAATTCCTTCTTTTAACTTATATCATAGTCTTCTACGGCTGATCATTAATCGAATAATTCCTTTCGTTCCATCTCAGCTTTCTTCAAACGTAATCAATTGCTTTTCCCTATCTTTTTGCCCCCTTGTTGGGTGCATACTTAGCTTATCTGAGTTCTCACGCAAGCCGAAATTTTTGTGCAACTCATATGATCTCGAATATTACTTTTGGTTTTATTTCCTACTCATTAGCCATAGTAGGTGCCACTTTCTTTTGGAGTGCATAAAATATTGTAGTGAGACTGTTGTTACACGACCATTTCCTCTTTAGGTCACTGTGCTTAGGTTGAAGCCTTCTTCCTTATTTCCTCAGCTAGTCTTTCATTGTAGTACTTAGGGAGAATCCTCTGACTCTTGTAAAGCTGCAAACTTATCACATCGTATATTTGATAGAATTTTTGATGTTCTTCCCCGCCTATAATTATCTGTAGTTACTTATTTCCACGCACTTGTGCTTGTAGGGTTGCTCCTGAACTGAAGTTTTGACTGTCTTCCCAGTGAGACTATCTTTTATTTCCATAACATTCATACGGTACCTTTAACTACCCCAACTCTTGTTTGAATATTTCCCAAGGGTTACGATGTCGTATCTGCGAGACTGAATTCCCCATGTTGGGGTTCACTATGTTCGTCTTGCACAATCTGTTGATTTGTCCGTGTCCTCTTGTTTAGCCATAACTAGGCTCTTCCTGAATCAACTACTAACTACTCGCTGGCCCATTCTTATATCAATATTTCGCATAATCTTTCTTGGGTTATTTCCTTTATCTTAACTTACATCTCGCACTGGTTCCTTATCTATCAATAACATCTCGGGTAGGAACCCTTACTTCCTCTCCTTGACGTCGTGCTTGCATAATGTTCTAGAATCATAGCATATCGGTAGGATTTGAATGAGTGCAATCTCATCCCTTTCTCATTTTTATCGCATTCTTCCTTTACCATTCCATAGTTACTAGAACCACTTAATTCTAACTTAATGCCACATCACACCATATTCCCCCTTTAGGGGAGCACTAAGATTTAGTGCTACGATGATCTACGTATAGATGTTTTACCTTTTCATCTTTGGCATCTTTTCACATCATCGATGATCCTTACTCGCCTCGCAGTTGTCATGCCCCAAAACCGAGGAGTGCGGCCGACGCTTAACCGAGAGAACCCGACCGAGCAAGCCTGTTAGATTTCCTTCTACCCTAACTCATCCATGAATAGCGAGGAGATGTACTTCATTAATCAAACACTGAAAAGATTTTATTAACAACTTCCTTTTCATTCCCATTAGCAGCTTCATTCATAATTTCCAAAATGTTACGAGTTTATAGAATTACTGAAAAACATGATTTCCAAATACCAACATTTCTAGTTCAATTCCCAACATCAACTATAATCCACAACCTGTCTACGGAGCCTCTAAGTAGAATAGAAGAGTAGTATGGAAATGCCGGCAACAAGGCCTTGACTATACCTCAAAATACAGTACATGAGAAACAAAAGATACATGACCCCGAAATGAAGTGGGGCTCACCAAATCAGCTGAAAAAGAGTGCACTGCTATCACTGATCAATGCCGCCTGCTATAGAACCACCTGTATCCATTAAAGATGCAGCGCCCCTGGCAAAAGGGACGTTAGCACTGTTGAATAGCACTAGTATGTATAGCTAAAAGTCCTCTTTCAAAATAGAATGCCCATATAAGAAAAGGCAACACATAGAAACAACAAATCTCAATCAACAATATCCAAATGTCTAGTTAAAACATAATAATTTTCAAAATACGAACTTCATATACAATTTTGGTTGGGAGATCATTAGCACCGATATTCCACCGTCTTTGTTATCACGGAGTCCGATCACGCCCGATCGGCTAGGCCATCTCCCCACGGACTATGTGGTTTGACAGGTGATGCGAAAGAAAGTTGTTACCAAGAGTAGTACCACCATGTGCGCAACATAGAGTCCGATATCCACCCGATCAGCTAGGCTGTCTTCCCACATATGCCGTGTGGGTTGATATTTTCCATTCCATAATTATTACCATCTCATCCCAATTAAGGGGAATAATATCACAATTTCATCCCAAATAAGGGGAATAACCATAATCCACCCCTACACCGGCACGTGTAGTTTCAGGTGTGGGCCTTATGACCCACCCTTCCTCGGTTTTACTAATGATGCTCCCAAAAACATTTTTATTTATTTTATTTGCACACAGAGGTAACCTAAATACAATTGTACTCACCTCAACATCTTTCACATTGTATAAGTTCTTATTAGTATTTCCAGTCATTCATAACGACAATATTCCCTTGGCTCATTTGGCCATTCACAAGATTCTTTATTCCTGGCACGATAGCCGTATTTCATATTCCACACTTTCACCACTTTCAATTCAAAGATCACCATCAAATATCAACATATAGAAAATTTCAGAAATCATATACTTCAAATCCATTTGAAATGGGAACTTCAAACACAAATGGTTTCATCCCAAAGAATTAGGTATACCAACCAACAATAGAAACACACATAAAATCATAAACAATTAATATACCATTTACTCTTGCAATACTCTTCCCCAGAATGACAAGGTACAATTTCAACACATGAGTATATAGAACTCGAATCACACTGGATATATTTATAAAGCAAAGCATTAGTTAAAGCAGCCATTTGTGGGCATTAATTGAGTACAAAAACTTTTAGGCAATTCTATTTTCGAAATCATTTTTAAACGATTGAGTCTAGGCTCATTTCATATTCTTTATCATATCCTCTCAAATCATTTGCACTACTAGCCTCAATCATAACTTACATTCTTGGCACATTGGCCACACTCTATATCCCCAATTCACTTATTTCATCTTCAAGCATCTTTATAGATTATCAACCACAAGACATTTTCTGTCAAGACTTTAGGTATACATATGAGCAATTAAGAGTCTTAAGAATATTGAGATTTTCTCACACAATTTGGTATCATAACCTTCATTTGGAACACGACTCAAAGACATAGCATTTTAATACACAAACAATGCTTTGAACAACTATCTTTCGACATAAGGGTCATTCGGAATAACAAAGTTTATAGGGAATAACCCGGAATATAGAAGTTAGGAATCTTGAGCCAATCATACTTGATCTTACGGAAACATTATGGAATTCGATTATAAGAGAGAAAGTTTAGCCAATATACCTCAATTTAGCTTTCTTAAACTCTAGAAGGTTCCGGAAGTCTTAGCAACTTCAATCTATTTTAGAAATATAACAAATTGAACCAAAATTAGGAAGATGATCATGGTTCTAGCTCACTTGAGCATTTTATCAAACACTAGGTGTGCATAACATTCAACTACCTCTAGTAATGGTGTTTCTTCCTCCAACAATACCTCCTTACCACCAACGAGAGATACTACAACATCTTTTATCCACTAACTACCTTCTTAGCACCATTATAATCATCAATGAACTCACATATACCAAATTTTACTAATTAACACATTACAAAATCTCTACCACACCCAATAATCTAGTTTAAGTGTTTATGGCTTCCAATCACCATCTCATATGTGCTAGTACTTATTCCTTTCCCATTTATTCACTAACAATCCATGCATGTAGGTTAGGGTGAAAGATTACCTCTTGTAGACCAAATCTTGAAACTCAAATTTTTGGGGTGTTCTTGAGATTTTGAAGAAATCCTATGGAATCCAATACAAAACCTTGTTGTAACTAGTGTTTGAGAAGTGAAATCATCATAAAAACACACTTAAAAACTCACCTAAGATGTGTATTTGAAGCCTTGGCCGGATGGGTAGTGAAGAGAAAGCCCTAGTCTTGAAGAAATGATTTAGACCCTATATATACCCATCCTTGGGGGTATTTAATGGTTTCTTACGTGTGCGGCCTCGGATTGGCCATGGATTGGAGGCAGAAACTTTCAAATATGCGCGGCCGCGGATTCAACCGCTCATCTGGCCGCTCATATGACACAGGTCCAGTAAAATGGCCATAACTTTCTGTATACATATCCAAATGATGAACGGTTTGATGCGTTGGAAACTAGATTCAAAGGAATTTAATGTTATAGGTATATCACCACCTAAATCATTATATTGAGGGAGTTCTATGAATTTGAAGTTGGGTCTTGTGCCAATTGAAATATCCTTTCCACTTAATGTGTCCAACTTGTTCCACACAAGTTCTTGCCATTCCCAAAACACCTTAGTATGTTCCAACACACCTTAAACATACATTATCAATTCAACATGATGTGGCTCTATCCCATAGATTTTCTTTAATACTCAAATACGTTATTCCCAAATACCGTTGGCGCATTTTAAAAACTTAAATCATTAGAAAATTTTTATGGGGCCTTATAGTGGTAATCCTTCTGTACCAAGGATAACAAAATTCCTCACTCGCGAGGGTGACACTTAGTGTAACCGGCATATACAATCCCTTAAGCTTAACTTTGCTCACCTTGCTTGCTTTAGGGAAGCGTCTTCCTGAATGACCTTTAAAGGGTATTCTTCTGTCCTCCATTCTATTATCGCCGAGATGCAATATTTTTACCTTGTTCATCAGTCCATACTGGTTTCTATTACTCTGGGGTCTAACTTTTCCTTCTGGTAGTCACGTTGGAGTCACAAACTTATTTCTCGAAATGAGGATATGACTTTATGGCCTATACTCTTTTGTTGTCTCAAGGCCTGTCACCTCTCATCTTTTCCTTCACTTGACTATAGACTCTACAATACTGTCATCTTTTGATCTACCATTGTCATCCATGTATCATATATTACTTATAATGCTTTGTCACCTCTTGTCTTTTCCTTCACTTGACTATAGACTCTATAATACTGTCATCTTTTGATCTACCGTTGTTATCCATGTATCATATATTACTCATAATGCTTCATTAACTCTTTTCTTATTTCCCGCTAACATTTATGTCTAACACTTTATTCTGAAAACTCGAATAAGACATTCTTTTGTTGTTAGCTACCCTTTTCTCCATCCAGTGGCTCTGCGGGTTGCTTAACATTCTCGCTCTACAAGGGATGCGAGCCACACTAAGGTAATATTTATCCCTTCTAGGCTTTCAGCGCCTATCTTCTGAATTTTCTTTTTGATCATGCTAGTATTCACATCTAATTGTAATATTCTATAGTGCACCATCTGGGTGCCTCACAAAGAGATCTCTTATCACCTTTGTAATATCCTTCAGAGATGCCAACTAACACAAACAATCCATTCAACATTTTGGGTTACTCTAACCCCAGTCGGATCCTGATATCTCGTCATTTTCTTAAACTACACCTGTTAGCCCCTAATAAGGTATAACTGAGATGGGTGTGACCAATTATACATACCTCTGGTATTGTTGAAGGTAACTCAAAAGGCTTATATTCCTCTTCCTGAATTGTAAATACTAATAATCTTCATTAGCTGGGCGTCTCGTACCCTTCTTCCTCTTGCTTCTTTTACTTGTTGAAACTTGTATCTCTCTTTTGAATCTCTCATTGCCTTTCACCATAGGGGTGGATAGATATTCCTACCTTAGGGCTCCTTATCAAAAGGCTTACACGTGTTAGTACACACATGATCTGCTGAAGACCTTACATTTATCCATCATAAGCATCATGCAAAATCAAGTTCCTCTAACTCAACTCTTTCACAGCCACATGAAATCTCTTACCAACTGTCTTTCTAGATGTAGGCATCGTCGTATTATGAATAAGATAGAGTTTAGGAAATTGAGTTCCTACAACTGAGCTCTGCCACACGATCTAGAGTAAGAAGAAAGAGTGACATTCCTAAATGCCCTGTAGCCTCATGCTTATAAGTGTGTTTCACAACACACCCATAAACAAGACTCTACTAGACACAGCTTGTAGACTACCTAGGACAGAACTGCTCTGATACCACTTTTGTCACGACCCAAACTGATGGGCCGCGACGGGCACCCGGTACCTTACTCAACTGAGTACCAACATAACGTATCTTTTCGTATCATACTATCATGGATAACTGAGCCGGAGAGGCTACTGTAAGATAGGTAGAATACAACATGTAATAACAACTTATACATAAGACATATGGGCCTATAAGACCAAAATAACCACTCGTACACTGAACATAGGCCGACAAGGCTATACAATCGTTTACGTACATGACATCTGTCTACAAGCCTCTAATAATACATAATTGCCATAAGGGTAGGGACAAAGCCCTGCCATACCAAACAATACACATCTAAATCATACTGACCAAACAAGCAACTCCGGAGCAAATGGAGTGCACCAACATCTTCCACTGAGCTGATCGCCTACTTGGAGGACTCTCGACCTGTCTATCGAGACCTGCGGGCATGAAACGCAGCGTCTCCAGGCAAAAGGGATGTCAGTACAAATAATGTACCGAGTATGTAAGGCAATATACTGAAAGCTGAAACTGAACTGATAATATAATAACTGAAAGTAACTGGGAGTCAAAGATAATCTGAAGATATACTCACCTGCTGATACTGACTCAGCTCTTTCAATATAGTAAGTAAAATAGTTGCCCGGCCCTATAAGGCTCGGTATATATATAACTACTCTACCGTAGTAGGCTCGCTCATAGGCGCTCGGCCATACTAGGCTCTGTATCTCGGCCAACTAGGCTCGCTCATAGGCACTTGGCCACATCAGGTTCGGTATATAACTTACCATCTGATCAGAGGTTGCCCTATAGGGGCCTGCCGATCGATTATAGCTCGATGGTAATGAAAATACTGTAATACTGTATATATAGGCTCTCTACTCTCTTGACTGGAAGAAGACAATACTCAATTAAATTTGAAGTCCTGATAAGGAGAATACTGTAATTTATGAGACTAGGATAATGTATATAAATTCGGGAGTATGAATTTCTCTTTATGCCTCGTTATCAAACACATGTAATTACGAGATCATACCAAAATGAAGGAAGGGCTTAACCTTAACATACCTGAGCCGGTTCTCTAGACAACCCTTATAGCATGCGACAATTGTGACAAAATTCGTGGCAGCAAGATCGGAGTAGGGAAATATCTGTATGATATTCTTGAGAAAGATTGTACCGTACTCCCTTAGAATCGCAAATTCCCGTTGCTATTACCTTATGAAATCTTGTATGAATTTTTGTAGCAAATTCCGTATGATCACTTTGTGAATTGGATTACAACCTTGTAAGATACCTACTGAAACAATAATGTTAGAGTCTTTATGGCTTTTTTTGTGAATTCCATCTCTTTGTGAGTAATGCAAATCTTGAATTTGAGAAGTCATCTTCCAATCATTTCTTTAAAGATTGCCACCTTGCAAAGTTGTTCAAGAGTCACTTAATGGATCATGTCTGTGGCTGCCACGTTAAAGACTTTAATTAATCATCCACTCATTATTAATTAACTTTTTAATTCACCTATTATCCAATAATTACCCAATTATCTATATAATTAGGAATTATCTCAAATTACTTACAATACTACTCACTTTTAACACATTTTGCACATACGGTATGACACTAGTTCATAAATATGGGGTATTGTAGCTTGGACCGTATTTTATCTCAAAATGTTAAACTTCGACGAAAATTCATTTTCTTTGATTTGCTTACCCTCTCACCTTCACGAATTTACTCATCAATTGTTTGAAGTAGCATAATGTTTATAATCTCCAAATAATCTCATTCCCGAACTTACGTCGATTAGCTTATGACGAAACTTTAATGTACGAAAATGCGGGATGTGACATCTCATTTCCGAACTTATATCAATTTATTTATGGCATACTTTCACGTACGAAAACATGGGGTGTAACATATTTACCCCTCACCGGCACGTGTAATTTTGGGGTTAGGTTATTTCGACCTACCCTTCCTCGGTGGCTAATCGATACTCCTAAATCATTTACTATTAAAAGGATTTACAACTTATTTCGTAATCTTTTGCATATCATTCATTTCATTGGCACCAATGGCCATGACGCAATATCATCCTTGGCACGTTGACCGCATATCATATTTCATATTCTCTTCTTTCACTTTCAAATATCATCATGGATAATCAACAAGAAGGCATTTCAAATTAAGACTTTAAACACATATTTGAGCAATTTGGGGTCTTAGGCACATGTGATTTCTTACATAATTTGACATGATAGCTTTCATTAGTATCACATTATTAAATAATAACATAATAACACACAACCTATACTCAAACCACATTCTCAAACAGTAACTCAACACAATGAGAATCTTTGGAATACATATTGAACGCATACTTATTTTGACATAAGGCTTATTTGGAATAGTCAATTTATAATGAGCATCACAGGACTTACAAGGCCATTGTAGGGTTCAATTCTAAAAGAGGAGTTTAGCCAACATACCACGCTTTGAGCTTTCCTTAATTCACTACACAGTTTTGTAATCCTAGCAACTTTGATCTACTTAGAGACACATCAACATTGAACATGAATTAGGAAGTAGTTCATGATTCTAGCTCATTTGAGCATTTTATCAAACACTAGGTAGCTATTATGATCTCAAGGTCCTCCTATGGTGGATTCCTCTATTTTAGTACCCAAAATCTACCCAATTGAGCTCAACAATCTCCCCACAGCCCTAGATAGTACATGCATGCATAATAAAGAACTCCCACACCCAAGAATTGCTTGGCTTATTACCTATTTTCAGTCAAATCTCAAAATTGAAGGCTAGGGATAGAACCTTACCTTTTGGTTGAAGACCTTGTGAGTTACCCTAGAGAATTCTTCAAGGCTTGAGCAAAGATTGATGAATAAATGACTTAGAAATTCCTTTTCTCACTCTAGACCACCTTCCTCACTCTAAAATATAAGTTTGAACCTTCTAAAATGATCCTTAAGACTGTTTTACAAGAATGGGGTCGGGTTCAAAAATAAGAAAAAATGAAGCCCCGATGCAGATTTGCGGTCGTAAAACGCTTTTGCAGTCCGCAAAATGGACCACATATTGGTCCTCCGGAATTGGGTACTTCTGCCTCACTCTTCGACTGGATTGCGGTCGCATAATGCGCCGCAGAACTTCCTTCCGGAAATTTTTGTGCTGGGTCTGCAATGGGTTATGCAGCTCGCAAAATGATTATGCGGCCAGATAATGGACCGCATAATAGTCCAAAAATTTCCCAAATTTCTGTTTCAGTCTGCGGCAGATCTGCGACTCGCAGATCAGTTTTGCCACCGCAGAATGGGCCGCAGAAATGCCCTGCACTTCCAAAAAATTTCTTCAACTCCCCAACTCACTCTTCAACTTCCATGAATCCCTACAATCATCAACACATAAGTCTACTTCAGCACCGCAAAACCTCGGGTTTTAGGTAAAATTTTACGGGGCCTTACAGAAAAATTATGAAAACAATAAGTAACAATCAACAATATCGAAATGCCAAGTTTTAAAACATAACAATCTTCAAAATACAGATATAATATATATTTTTGGTTGGGAGATCATTAGCACCGATATCCGATAGACCATCATGTTTTATTTTTAGCACCCAGTTCGATCTCAGCCCGATCAGCTCAGCCGTCTCACTAGAGACAACCAAATCACATTCACAACACCACAATCTCTACACAAAGAGGCCTTGTCGCCTCACCCCAATGTATGCCGGTGGAGGTGTAATCACATTACCACAATCTTTACACAAAGCGGCCCTACCGTCTCACCCCAATATATACAGGTGGAGGTGTATCACAATACCACAATCTCTACATGAAGCGGCCCTACCGCGTCACCCTAATGTATGCGGGTGTAGGTGTAATCACATTACCATAATCTTTACACAAAGCAGCCCTGCCGCCTCACCCCAATATATGCGGGTGGAGGTGTATCACAATACTACAATCTTTACAAAAAGTGGCCCTGCCGCCTCACCCCAATATATGCGGATGGAGGTGTAATCACAACTTTAGGTTCATTGATAATGAAAGCTTTGAACACAATAAATTCCTTTCGAAAAAATGGAGCAAAAATGACTAGCAATTGAAACACGAGTTAAAATCATAAAAGAGTGATACAACACTTATTCTTGAAATACTTTTTCCCAAAAAGGGCAATACACAATTTCAACTCATGAAGATATAAGAGCTCAAAACACATTGGAAGTACTTATAAAGCATAGCATCAGTTAAAACAGCCACATTTGGGCATGACTTGGGTACATAAGCTTTTAGGCAATTCTATTTTCGAAGTCAATTTGGAACGGTTAAATCAAAGCTCGATTCATAACCTTTCCCGCATCAATTCGTTGCATCGACACCATTGGCCACAAGTATAACATTCATTCTTGGTACATTGGCCATACTTTATATCTCTAACCCACTTCTTTCACTTTCAAACATCCTTATAGATTATAAACAACAAGGCATTTCAAATCAAGACTTTAGGTATACATATAAGTAATTGGAGTTTTAGACACATGGAGTATTCTTTCCAAGTTAAGCATAATGGACTTTCATTTGAAACACGACTCAATATATAATAATTTAATACACATATCATTCTTGAACACATTTTCGAAGGATAACATAATGTGATAGGAACATTCAGAATACATTTTGAATACATAATTCTCGACACTTGCTTACTTGGGACAACTGAATTTATTGGGAACAACTCGGAACATGGGAATAAGGAACATGAGCCAACCATACTTGAAACTTACGGGAATATCATAGAATTCAATTCTAAGAGAGTAGTTTAGCCAACATACCTTGTTTGAGCTTTTCTTAATTACTACAATGTCCCAACACTTCTAGCAATAACAATCTAAAAGAAGATAGCAAAAATCGGATAATAATTAGAAGGATTCTCATTGTGTAACTCTCTTAGGAATTTTGTCAAACACCTAGTATGCAAAATAGACTATAAAGCTCTACAATGGTAATCCCTTCCTCCGTTAACCAATTTCAACAAGAAACTAACCAAAATGGTTCATTAATCCCACATACTTCAACCTATTGTCACATGCATGGCCTATTTCCAACCCCCACAATATAATTGAACTCATAACCTCTTGCATGAAGGCTTAGGAGTAGGACTTACCCGGATAGATGATAATCTAGTGATTGGCTTCCTTGATTCTTGAAGATTGGTGCAAGTATGGGTGATTAGAATGCAAGGTTTCCTCCTTCTCTCTCTCTAAAATATTCGTACCTCTCTCTAAAGTCATCAGACATTTGCTTCAAAATGAGCCCCTAAGGCTATTTATCAAAATGGAGTCGGGTTGTAAAAATAGGGAAATGGACCCTACGAACTTAGGTCCGCGGTCGCAGAATGGACCGCATAATAGATATGCGGCCCGCAAAATTGGCCGAGAAAAATGATGCCAAGAACTAGGCTGATCAGGACCGGTCTGCGACAGGTCTGCGCTCTGCACACCACTTATGCGGCCGCAGAGTGGACCGCAGAATCACCCAATGAAATTCCTCATGCTAACTCTGCGACAGAAGTGCGGACCGCAAAACAGGTATGCAATCGCATAATGGACCGCGAAGCAACACTCAAAATTCAACCTTTTTTCTGCTCAACTCTGTGACGGGTATGCGGCCCGCATAATGGATCTGCGGTCACGAATCTGACCGCATAATTGGCCTTTCAGCAAAAAATTTCCACTAACACCTCAATGCATTTTTCAAACCAAAAAGTCTGTACCGCGGCGAGCAAGCTCGCCGTGAAGAATTCCTAAAATCCTCAAACTCATAATCCTACCTCGGTACCACGAAACCTTAAATTTCTGGGCGAAATTTTACGGGGCCTTACAAGAATTACCTACTGGTATAGATACATGAACAAGCATAACTAAACAATCGCGGGGCATATCCAAATATTGAAAAAAAGTATGATGGCACATATGAATAAGTGGAACCAGTTTCAAATAATACTGAAACCTCCCTGTGGAACACTAAAACAATACCCGTGATCACGGAATCGGAAGCAACTGCCTCTAGACTGGCTGGAAATGCGTAGAAATGGGCTTGATCACCACCTGAACGACCTCCCCCTCTGGGGTGACCTCATGCTGACTATGGCCCACTCTTAGCTGGTTGTGCGGGTGGAGTAGATGTTGGTGCTGAAATCATAGGCTGAGAGCTCTGCTAGAATTGTTCGATAGTTCTCTCATGTGTTTCTCCTTCCATATTAAGCCATATTCAATTTGTGCTTATTGGGTTTAGCTTGCGAGGTATGTGCCCAGGTGGCGTTGTGTGTGGTTTGTTGATTGGGTGAGTGGTTATGAGATCTTTGTTACATCCCATACTTTAATATTAGGATGAGTTGTAGTAATTCATATGAGCTTGAAGGGATTAAGACCATTCACGAGGTTATAAAGGATTTGTGACTATGTTATTGTAAAACCCCGTAAGTTTAACAACCTTGATACCGTTATATAAATTTGATATGGTATTTTGAGTGGAACTTTTTTGTAAAAACAAAAAAAGGGTTTGAATAATATGATTTTGTATAGTTATTAATATTACTACTTTCTAACATGCTTTAAATTATACACATAATATGAGAAAGTTTATGAGATTTTCTTTATTGTAAAGATAGAAATTATTTTTTTCACAAGAAAAGAAGGTTCTCTTTTTACTATTTTAAGAATTAAGCGTACGAAAATTTGTACTCTTTATATGAGATTAGGAAAATTAGAAGTTGAGAAAATATATGTATTTTTATATGGATGTTTTAATGAAATAATAGTGTATGTATTGATTTTATATGGTACCACATGACCATGATAGTAAGATGTATAAAGTATGTTCAAAGTGAGTAGTATTTTAAGTAATTTGAGATAATTCTTATTTATGTGGATAATTGATTAATTGTGGGGATAATTATGGTATTAAATAGGATTAAGTGGATATAGATTTTATGGGCTGCTACATGGCATTAAGCTAGGCCAAGGTGGAACCAATGTGCATGATGAGTCATAACACATAAGGTGCCTTGTTTACACATGAAATGTTCTTTGGATAAACCTCAAAACAAAGCGAAGCTTGTTAATAAATTAGCTAGCATACAAGAACACCTAAGCACTTGTCTGCAAAGTCAGCACCAGTAGAACATTTGCTCTTTACAACTGGAGGATATTTTCTACTGTACTACCTTAAGAAGCTTTAAAATCTACTCTCTCAATATTTTGCATGGCGAAAAATCTTAAAACATCACAAATGTTTTCAGCCAGTAGAGCAAACACCTTGGCTTGGTTTCTTTAGTGGTAATATAACTTAGAGAATAGGAATAAGTTATGGCATGCTTGCCAGTTTAGAGTTAGACCAGCAATGTTGGTACTAATTAACATGTTTAATGCAATCGATATCTTTCAATGGAGTGAATATTAGGCGGATAAGAAATAACGTGCTATGATATCAAGAATATCATACGGGTTTTTCCCTACTTCGATCCGCCGTTATGTGATTTGTCGTAACTGACATGTGTTAGAGGGATTGTCAAGAGAATCGGCTCAGGTATGTTAAGGCGAATCCTTTCTTCTTTTGGCATGATCCAAGTAATGATACGTAAGCATAATATTATTCCATAAATAGTTCTACTCTTAGTAGTTAAGGATGTCTACGTTATTAATTCCTATGAAATATAATACAAAGTATGTCTAAGTACGTTCCTAAGTCACTATTGAGGTATATGATAAAGATGTTAGTGTTTATAATTTAGTGATACATGCATCTTCATGCATTTACCACCGTGCTACGGCCGGTTGGGCAGACATGCATATTCATTTACAACCATGCTACGGCCGGTTGGACAGTTATACATTTACCACCAAGCTACGGCCGGTCGGGCAGTCATGCATTTACCACCGAGCTATGGCCGATTGGGCAGTTACACATTTACCATCGAGCTACGGCTGGTCGGGCAGTCATGCATTTACCATCGCATTACGGCCGGTCGGGCGGTTACCACTGATCAGTTGGGCAGTCATACATCATGCGATATGGATAATATTCTCAAATATAAGCATTATATATATATAAGTATACTAAGTAAGCATATATTGTGGCACTTCAGAGATTCAGGTTGATTCTTATATCTCTTTAATTAATGTTGACTTATGGATATGTTTCAGTTCTGCCTTACATACTCAGTACATTATTCGTACTGACGTCCTTTTGTTGGGGATGATGCATTCATGCCTTCAGGTATAGATAATCAGTTTGACAAGCCCTCATAGTAAACGAGGTCAATATTCAGTGAAGGATCGGTAAGACTCCACCTCATTCGAAGTGCAGCCGAGTCTAAAAGTCATCGTGTTAGAGTTTTGCTACAGACTTATGGGTAGGTCGGTACCCTGTCCCATTTGATGTCGAATAATCTTAGAGGCTTTGTAGACAGAGGTTCATTTTGTACAGTATGTTAGAGGCCTTGACGGCCCATATGTATTCATATTTTAATAATGATGGTTCATTAATATAGTGTTTGCTCATAGTTATACATTACGAGTTGTGGCCATATTCGCCCATGATAGTTACAAAAAGAAAAAGTTACAGAGTGGTTCTCTCGGGCGAGTACGGCACCGGGTGCCAGCCACACCTCCCCAGGTTTGGGACGTGACAAAATGGTATCAGAGCAGGTCGTGTCCTAGGGAATCTACAAAGTCGTGCCTAGTAGAGTCTCACTTATGGGTTTGTTGCGCACCACATTTATAATTGAGAGGCTATAGAGCATTTAGGAAATGTTACCCTTCTTTTGTTTCCAGATCGTGCCTAGTAGAGTCTCACTTATGGGTTTGTTGGGCCCCACATTTATAATTGAGAGGCTATAGAGCATTTAGGAAATGTTACCCTTCTTTTATTTCCAGATTGTGCCATAGAGCTAAATCGTAAGAAGCCAGTATGAAGCTTTCGCTAGATTTGTATGCACCAGAGGTGCAGGTATTACAGTAGAGCTTTACGACGTAATTTCCACCTATGTTAAAGGGAGATTATAAAAGAAATATAAGATACGATGCGAGATTGAAAGGTAAGTAAGGTAAAGGTGAAGAAGATACGAGATATTCAAGTACAGAAGGTTGTGAATAGTCGAGACTTCAGATATAGTTCGGGTTTTAGTTTAGTTTACAGAGGAGACCATAGTAAATTTTTTATAAATCTCTAAGAGTTAACATTCGAGGACGAATGTTTTAAAGTGGGGGAGGATGTTACATCCCGTACTTTAATATTAGGATGAGTCATAGTAATCCATATGAGCTTAAAGGGATTAAGACCATTCACGAGGTTATAAAGGATTTGTGACTATGTTATTGTAAGACCCCGTAAGTTTAACAACTTTGATACTGTTATATACATTTGATATGGTATTTTGAGTGCAAAATTTTTGTAAAAAAAAAAGGGTTTGAAAAATATGATTTTGTATAGTTATTAATATTACTACTTTCGAACATGCTTTAAATTATACACATAATACGAGAAAGTTTATGAGATTTTCTTTATTGTAAAGATAGAAATTATTTTTTTAACAAGAAAAGAAGGTTATCTTTTTACAATTTTAAGAATTAAGATTAAGAAAATTTGTACTCTTTATACGAGATTAGGAAAATTAGAAGTTGAGAAAATATATGTATTTTTAAATGGATGTTTTAATGAAATAATAGTGTATGTATTGATTTTATATGGTACCACATGACCGTGATAGTAAGATGTATAAAGTATGTTCAAAGTGAGTAGTATTTTAAGTAATTTGAGATAATTTTTAATTATGTGGATAATTAATTAATTGTGGGGATAATTATGGTATTAAATAGGATTAAGTGGATAAAAGTTTTATGGGCTGCTACATGGCATTAAGCTAGGCCAACGTGGCACTAATATGCATGATGAGTCATAACAAATAAGGTGCCTTATTTACACGTGAAATGTTCTTTGGATAAACCTCAAAAGGCAGCAAAGCTTGTTAATAAATTAGCTAGCATACAAGAACACCTAAGCACTTGTCTGCAAAGTCAGTTCCAGTACAACATTTGCTCTTTACAACTGGAGGATATTTTCTACTGTACTACCTTAAGAAGCTTTAAAATCTACGCTCTCAATATTTTGCATGGCGAAAAATCTTAAAACATCACAAATGTTTCAGCCGGTTTGGTTTCTTTAGTGGTAATATAACTTGGAGAATAGGAATAAGTTATGGCATGCTTGCTAGTTTAGAGTTAGACCAGCAATGTTGGTACTGATTAACATGTTTATTGCAATCGATATCTTTCAATGGAGTGAATATTAGGAGGATAAGAAATAACGTGCTATGATATCAAGAATATCATACAGGTTTTTCCCTACTTCGATCCGCCGTTACGTGATTTGTCGCAACTGACATATGTTAGAGGGATTATCAAGAGAATCGGCTCAGGTATGTTAAGGCTAATCCTTTCTTCTTTTGACATAATCCAAGTAATGATACGTAAACATAATATTATTCCATAAATGGTTCTACTCTTAGTAGTTAAGGATGTCTATATTATTCATTCCTATGAAATGTAATACAAAGTATGTCTAAATACGTTCCTAAGTCACTATTGAGGTATATGATAAAGATGTTAGTGTTTATAATATAGTGATACATGCATCTTCATGCATTTACCACCGTGCTGCGGCCGGTTGGGAAGGCATGCATATTCATTTACCACCGTCTTTCGGCCGGTTGGGCAGTTACACATTTACCACCGAGCTACGGCCAGTCGGGCAGTCATGCATTTACCACCGAGCTTCGGCCGGTTGGGCAGTTACACATTTAATATCGAGCTACGGCCGGTCGGGCAGTCATATATTTACTACCGTGCTACGGCCGGTCGGGTAGTTACCACTGATCAGTTGGGCAGTTATGCATCATACAATATGGATAATAGTCTCAAAGAGAAGCATTATATATATATGTATACTAAGTAAGCATATACGGTTGCACTTCAGAGATTCAGGTTGATGCTTATATCTCTTTAATTAATGTTGACTTATGGATATGTTTCAGTTTTGCTTTACATACTTAGTACATTATTCGTACTAACGTCTTTTTGTTGGGGATGCTACATTCATGTTTGCAGGTATAGTTAATCAGTTTGACAAGCACTCCAAGTAATGATACGTAAACGTAATATTATTCCATAAATGGTTCTACTCTTAGTAGTTAAGAATATCTATGTTATTCATTCCTATGAAATGTAATATAAAGTATATCTAAGTACATTCCTAATGAACTATTGAGGTATATGATAAAGATTTTAGTGTTTATAATATAGTGATACATGCATCTTCATGCATTTACCACCATGCTATGGTTGGTTAGACAGACATGCATATTTATTTATCACCGTGCTACGGCCGGTCGGGCAGTTATATATTTACCACCGAGCTACGGCCGGTCGGGCAGTCATGCATTTACCTCTGATCTATGGCCGGTTGGGCAGTTATACATTTACCACCAAGCTACGGCCGGTCGGACAGTCATGTATTTACCATCGCGGTACGACCGGTCGGGCAGTTACCACTTATCAGTTGGGCAGTCATGCATCACACAATATGGACAATAGTCTCAAACATAAGCATTATATACATAAGTATAATAAGTATGCATATACGGTGGCATCTCATAGTAGACGAGGTCAGCATTCAGCGGAGGATCGGTAAGACTCCACCTCATTCGAAGTGTAACCGAGTCAAAGTCATCGTGTTAGAGTTTTGCCATAAACTTATAGGTAGGCTGGTACCCTGTCCCATTTGATGTCGAATAATCTTAGAGGCTTTGTAGACAGAGGTTCATTTTGTACAGTATGTCAGAGGCCTTGACGGCCCATATGTATTTATATTTTAAAAACGATGGTTCATTGATACAGTGTTTGCTCACTTATAGTTATACATTGCGAGTTGTGACCACGTTAGCCCATGATAGTTAGAAAAAAAAAGTTACGGAGTGGTTCGCTCGGGCCAGTACGGCTCCGGGTTCCAGCCACGCCTCCCCAGGTTTGGGGCGTGATAAAGTGGTATCAGAGCAGGTCGTGTCCTAGGGAGTTTACAAAGCCGTGCCTAGTAGAGTCTCACTTATGGGTGTGTTACGTGCTACATTTATAATTAAGAGGCTATAGGCATTTAGAAAATATTACCCTTCTTTTGTTTCCAGATCGTGCCATAGAGCTGAGTCGTAAGAAGTCAGTATGAAGCTTTCACCAGATTTGTATGCACCAGAGGTGCAAGTATTACAGTAGAGCTTTACGGCATAATTTTCAGCTATGTTGAAGGGAGATTGTGAATGAAACAGAAGATACGATGTGAGATTGAAAGGTAAGTAAGGTAAATGTGAAGAAGATACGAGATATTCAAGTACAGAAAGTTGTGAATAGTCGATACTTCAGATATAGTTTGGGTTTTAGTTTAGTTTACAGAGGAGACCCTAGTGAAAATTTTGTAAATCTCTAAGAGTTAACATTCGAGGACGAATGATTTAAAGGGGGGAGTATGTTACATCCCGTACTTTAATGTTAGGATGAGTCGTAGTAATCCATATGAGCTTGAAGTGATTAAGACCATTCATGAGGTTATAAAGGATTTGTGACTATGTTATTGTAAGACCCCGTAAGTTTAACAACCTTGATACCGTTATATACATTTGATATGGTATTTTGAGTGGAACATTTTTATTTTAAAAAAGGTTTGAAAAATATGACTTTGTATAGTTATTAACATTACTACTTTCGAACATGCTTTAAATTATACACATAATAGGAGAAAGTTTATAAGATTTTTTTATTGTAAAGATAGAAATTATTTTTTTCCCAATAAAAGAAGGTTATATTTTTACCATTTTAAGAATTAAGCGTACGAAAATTACTACTCTTTATATGAGATTAGGAAAATTAGAAGTTGAGAAAATATATATCTTTTTACATGGATGATTTAATGAAATAATAGTGTATGTATTGATTTTATATGGTACCACATGACCGTGATAGTAAGATGTATAAAGTATGTTAAAAGTGAGTAGTATTTTAAGTAATTTGAGATAATTCTTAATTATATGATTAATTGATTAATTGTGGGGATAATTATGGTATTAAATAGGATTAAGTGGATAAAGATTTTATGGGCTGCCACATGGCATTTAGCTAGGCCAAGGTAGCACCAATATGCATGATGATTCATAACACATAAGGTGCCTTGTTTACACGTGAAATGTTCTTGGGATAAACCTCAAAACGTAGGAAAGCTTGTTAATAAATTAGCTGGCATACAAGAACGCCTAAGCACTTGTCTGCACAGTTAGCACTAGTAGAACATTTTCTCTTTACAACTGGAGGAACTTTTCTACTGTACTACCTTGAGAAGCTTTAAAACCTAAGCTCTTAATCTTTTGCATGGCGGAAAATCTTAAAAATTCACAAATTATTCAGCCGGTAGAGCAAACACATTGGTTTGGTTTCTTAGTGGTAATATAACTTGAAGAGTAGGAATAAGTTATGGCATGCTTGCCAGTTTAGAGTTAGACCAGCAACGTTGGTACTGATTAACAGGTTTAATGCAATCGTTATCTTTCAATGGAGTGAATATTAGTCGGATAAGAAATAACGTGCTATGATATCAAGAATATCATACTGGTTTTTCCCTACTTCGATCCGTCGTTACGTGATTTGTCGCAACTGACATGTGTTAGAGGGTTGTCAAAAAAATCGGCTCAGGTATGTTAAGGCTAATCCTTTCTTCTTTTGGCATGATTCAAGTAATGATACGTAAGCATAATATTATTCCATAAATGGTTCTACTCTTAGTAGTTAAGGATGTCTACGTTACTCATTCCTATGAAATGTAATACAAAGTATGTCTAAGTACGTTCCTAAGTCACTATTGAGGTATATGATAAAGATGTTAGTATTTATAATATAGTGATACATGCATCTTCATGCATTTACCACCGTGCTACGGCCGGTTAGGCAGACATGCATATTTATTTACCATCGTACTATGACCGGTTGGGCAGTTACACATTTACCACTGAGCTACGGCCGGTCAGGCAGTCATGCATTTACCACCGATCTACAGCCAGTTAGGCAGTTACACATTTACAATCGAGCTACGGCCGGTCGGGCAGTCATGTATTTACCACAATGCGACGGCCGGTCGGGCAGTTACCACTGATCAGTTGGGCAGTCATGCATCATAAGATATGGATAATAGTCTCAAAGAGAAGTATTATATACGTAAGTATTCTAAGTATGCATATACGGTTGCACTTTAGAGATTCAGGTTGGTTGTTATATATCTTTAATTAATGTCTGCATGTATAAATAATTAGTTTGACAAGCCCTCATAGTAGATGAGGTCAGCATTTCGCGAAGGATCGATAAGAGTCCACCTCATTCGAAGTGCAGCCGAGTCTAAAAGTCATCGTGTTAGAGTCTTGCTACAGTTTTATAGGTAGACCGGTATCCTGTCCCATTTGATGTCGAATAATCTTAGAGGCTTTGTAGACATAGGTTCATTTTGTACAGTATGTCAGAGGCCTTGACGGCCTATATGTATTCATGTTTTAAGAACGATGGTTCATTGATATAGTGTTTGCTCACGTATAGTTATACATTACAAGTTATGGCTATGTTAGCTCATGATAGTTACAAAAACAAAAGTTACAGAGTGGTTCGCTTAGGCTTGTATGGCACCAGGTGCCAGTCACGCCTCCCCAAGTTCGGGGCATGAAAATCTTCATGTTTCTTGCATCATTAGAAGTATTGGGAAGGTTTGGGACAAGTTTCTAGTTGATACGATGTTGATTACCGGTGCTGGGCTTGATTATGTGCAGCTATTGTTGTCAGAGTTGTTGCTATGGGCATATGTGTGATGTGTTGCATCGTGTTGTTATACCGTGTGAGCACACTTATGGTTCGTTGCTGTTGGTTGAGGTTGATACATGGTGTATGTCTGGGAATCGGGTCTTGGGGGGGGGGGTGATCGGATGTTGAAATTTGGTTCTTAGGCTTATCGGAATGGGTGGAAGGAATATTCTTCAGTTGTGATGGTGTTGTCAAGTTTATGTAGATTGGGGTGACATGGGATCGCCCGTGAGTATGTGTATGGTGATTTCATTTAGTGATTTGATGACTTCGGAATGATTCTTGGCACATTCGAGGACAAATATTTGTTTAAGAGGGGGAGAATGTAACGACTCAGACGATCATTTTGAGCCTTAGCATTCTGTTCGGCGGTTTAAGGTATTGAGAAACTTCATATTATGTATTATGACTTGCGTGTATGTTCGGTTTTGGTTTTTGCGCGTTTCGGGGTTGATATGGAAGGATGATTCTCATTTTAGAATCTTAAGCAGTAAGAGTTGATCGTAATATGACTTCTGTCTAAATGACTTCGGAATGGTATTTTGATCATTCCAATATCTTTGTATGGTGATTTTGGACTTGAGCGTATGTCTGGATTGGGATTTAGAGGTCCGTAGGTTGATTTGATATTTTTTGGCGAAAGTTGGAAAGTTTAAGGTTTGGAAGATTGAGAGGCTTGGCCGGGAGTTAACTTTGTTGATATCAGGTTCATATTGTGATTTTGGGAGTTAGTATAGGTCCGTTGTGTCATTTTGGACATGCATGTAAACTTTGAGGTCATTCCGAGTTGATTTGATATGATTCAGTGCGAGTTATAGAAGTTGGAAGTTCATTAGGCTTAGATTGAGGTGTGATTCATAGTTTTGATATTGTTTGGTGTGATTTGAGGTCTCGAATAGGTCCGCATTATGATATGGAGCTTGCTGGTATGTTCGGGCGGGGTCCCGGGGGCCTTGGGTGTGTTTCGGACGAGTTTCGGGTCATTTACAAGTTGTTAAGGAGGTGTGGTTATCGTGTTTCGCATCTGCGCATTTTGGAGTACAGATTCGAATCTGCTTCTGTGTGATTTTGTGTCTCTTCTATGATGTTGTCACATAGGAGGGAGATTTGCTTTTGCGGGTGAAGGATCGCAGGTGCAATGGTCGAATCTGCGGGATTATGGATCGTAGATGCGAAATGTCTGCTTCTGTAGTTGTTTTGGCATTTCTACGGAGTCGCAGGTGCGATAGCTTTTGCGCAGGTGCGGTCCCTAGTCTTGATGAGTTGAGACGCAGATGCGGGGTTTTGTTTGCAATGTTATTTTGTATGCAAATGCGAAAAACCCTGGCATATTGCATATATATCGAGGGTTGGGTTGTTTTTGTCACATCTTGAACTGTAGAGCTCGGTTTTAGGCGATTTTGGAGTGAATTTTCACCATTTTGATTAGGGTAACTGTTTTTTACTTTGATTTGATTATTATTCATGATTTCATCATTGTTTTTATCATTTAATTAGTGATTTAACTTGGAGAAATTGGGGATTTTTTTTAAAATGTTCTAAAATATAAAATGATGATTTGACGGCCTAGTTGAGGTCGGAATTGGATGATTTTGGTGTGGTTGGACTAGTATCGGAATGGGTGTTCGGATTTTCTAAATTTTGTTGTGTTCCGAGGTGCGGGCTGGAGGTTGACTCTTTAGTTTTCATTAAAGATCGAAGCTTTATTATCCGAAATGCTTTCTTATGGCTTTTATTTATGATATTAAGTTATTTAGGCTAGATTCGAGCCGTCCGGAGGTTGTTTCACACAGAGAGGACTTTTAGAGTATTGATTTAGCTTTTTTGAGGTAAGTATCTTGCCTAACCTTGTGTGGGGGAACTAGCCCTTAAGATTTGGGTTGATTGTATTGTTTAAATTATGTGGAAGACAAGTACATGAGGTGATGAGTGTGTACCCGACTTATATGTAGCAAACTCGACCGATTTAGACCCTTAGGTTACTTTATGCATTTAATTAGGAGTTTTTATTACTTGTTACATCTTTCATTATTGAATTCATTCTTATATGCTTATAGTGTAGTCGTTATTTCATGCTCTAGATTCCATTGTCGAGTTTACTCTTATGTGTCTTAATTGAAGCTATTATTACATGGTATATCTTTCATTGTCATGTTTATTATGCTTTGATCGAAATTGTTAGTATATGTTCTATCCATCGTTGTTGAGTTACTCTTATTTGTATTCAATTGAAGTTATTGGTATACGTCATGCCTTTCATTGTTAAGTTCATTCATATGCAAGTAATAAAAGTTGGACTTATTGAGAGTCATTAACCTGCTTTAGTTGAAGTTGTTGTTTTATGGAGTATCCTTTACTATTGAGTTATTGTAACGACCCGACCGGTCTTTTTGAGTATTATAACCCCGTTCTACCATTTACTGCTCAATTTATGCCATACAGTTGATTTATGACTTATCGGGTTAGTTGGTTCGGGTCCGGAAGGATTTCAGAGTGAAATGAGACACCTAGTCTCATAATTGAAAACTTAAGTTAAAATAGTGACCGGATGTCGACTTATGTGTAAACAACCCCGGAACGGAGTTTTGATGATTTCAATAGCTCCGTATGGCGATTTTAGACATAAGAGCGTGTTCGAAAATTATTTAAAAGTTCGTAGTAGAATTAGGCTTGAAATGGCGAAAGTTGAATTTTTAGAAAGTTTGATCGGGGGGTTGACTTTTGATATTGGGGTCGGAATCCGATTTCGGGAATAGGAATAGGTCCATTATGTCATTTATGACTTGTGTGCAAAATTTGAGGTCAATCGGACTTGATTCATTAGGTTTCGACATCGAATGTAGAAGTTGAAAATTTTATAATAGACTAAAGTCAAGTGAGTTCGCACAAGACCTAACTTCAAATGATCATAACTCTAAGGACATGAAGTGTTATATGGTGTATTACCTATCAAATGAAATCTCTTTGAGTCTAGTTTCTAACTCTTTAAACCGTTTGTCATTTGGACATTCCTACAAGAAGTTATGACCAAATTACCAAAGGCTGGAAAAAGAAAATTATGCGACCAATTATGCGATCGCAAATCAGTTGTGCGATCGCAAAACTGCTTCTGCGACCGCAAACTGGTCGAAGAATGGACCAGAAGAGCCCAGTTCTGGGCACCGATTTTGCGATCCATTTTGTGGCTCGCATACCCATTCTGCGGTCCATTATGCGACCGCAAACCTGCTTTCGGAGGGTTAATTTTTCTATTTTTATAACCCGACCCCATTTTTATAAATAGGCTTTGGGGCTTATTTTGGGACAATTATCCGATGATATTAGAGAGAAGTGAGAGTGTTCTAGAAAGAGGAAGTAGATGAAGTGTCTTGTTGATCACATTCTTGTCCAAGCCTTGAAATCGAACGAGAAATCCCTCAAGTTCTTCATCAAAGAGGTAAGGTTCTAACCTCTAATCTTCAATTTTGAGTTTGGGTAATGATGGCTGATTAAGAGTATGATTCTTGGGTGTAAGAATATTATTTATACGTATCAATAAGGTTTATGGAAAGAGTCTTGAGTTGAAATGGGTAAAGATTGGGTTGAAAATGGTAGAAATCTTCAAAGACTTCAATTGAAGATTTGAGGGTCGAATTTTATAACTTCAATGGTAAAATTTTTATGATTGGACTCGTGGTTGGATGGGCGTTAATATTTTATAACTTTTGTCGAGTTTCGAGATGTGGTCCCCACGGGCGATTTTTGGGGCGTAATTTCGGATTTTGTGGAAAATATTAGTATTTTGATATGGGATTAATTTCTATAAATTTTATGGGCTGAATCAAATTAATTGTGACTAGATTTGAGCCATTTGGAAGTTGATATGCACAAAATGGGATTTCTGGAGCATTGTTTAGCTTGTTCGGTATTGGATTTGGTTTGTTCGAGGTAAGTAACTCTTCTAATCTTAGAGCTGAGGGTAGGAGCCCTGAATATATGAATTATGTGAATTGTTGGGAGGTGACGCACATGCTAGGTGACGGGCGTATGGGCGTGCACTATAGAAATTATGATATAATTGTTTATGTGGAAATTTTGTAGTGAATAATCTTTGCATTTTTCATGCGATTTTATGTGTTAATGAAATTGAGCTGAAAAACATATTAAAAATCATGTTGAGCTATGTGCCAATATCATTGGGACCCACAGAGGTCATATTATTGTGAGTTATTTTTTTAAAATTGAAAATTCATACTCAATCATATTCATTTCATTGTATATCATATCTCAGTCTCTGTTGTTATTTATTGATACATCATATCATCATGTTGGCTATTCTTATGACATTGTGAGCCAATGAGAGAGAGACTGGAGATATTAATGACTGAGGGAGGCCGAGGGCCTGATTGTGAGGATATTTTTGGTATCGGGCTGCACTCCGCAGCAGGCCATGTTGGCTTTATATATATTATACTATTGCACGTGAGTTGGCCGTGCGGATCTATATATTATACTATTGCAAGTGAGTTGGCCGTGCAGATCCATATATTATGGCACGTGAGTTGTCCGTGCAGCACGTGAGTTATCCGTGCAAATTATAATGCTTGGGCTGAAGGAGCCCCTCCGGAGTCTGTACACACCCCAGTGAGCACAGGTACCTACTGAGTGTGAGTGCCGAGTGATGAGTGACTGGGAGGCAAGAGTGATTGTGAGGTATGCCTGATGGGCTGTTTACGAGTGATTGTGAGGTATGCCCGAGGGGCTGTTTACCAGTGATTGTGAGGTAAGCCCGAGGGACTGTTTGTGATCTTATTATTGAGTTGCATCGCATTGGCATGCACACATGACATACAGGCATATAGATGTATTTCCTCATGCTGTACTGCATCACATCATTCATTATTTTTCACACATTTTTGGCAGATGGGCATAGTGATGTATTTGTTTTTACACGGGTTATCCAGAAGGAAAATGAAACATCTTATTTATTATTGACAAGATTTTGAGAGAAATTTATTGTTTTCAAACTATTCACATTTTTGGCAACTCCGGCAAAAGATTTGAGTTTTCACTAATGGATTTGAAAGGAGGAACTATTATTTTTGAAATCATGATCTGGATGTGCATTTTATCTCTAAGTTACTTCTGGTATTATTTGCTTTATGTTGTTATGGACTGTTGTGGACTATTGGTTTTGGACCCGACCTTGGTGGAAGCTCGTCACTACTTTCAACCTAAGGTTAGGTTTGTTACTTACTTAGTAGATGGGGTCGGTTGTACTGATACTATACTTCTGCACATTGCGTGCAAATATTGGCTGATGTTGTTGCTGTGCTCGATGGTTGCCGGATTTGAAGATGTACATGCGTTCTTATAGTAGCTGCCTCTTTTTTATGGTAGCTTTAGATTATAAAAACTCTGTTTATGTACTTTTCAGACAGAAGATGTATTTACTTCATATCAGCTTTGTAAATTCTATTCTTAGAAGCTCATGATTTGTACTACCAGTCCTTGGGGGAGTGTATTATAGTCAGTTAATTATTAATTGAATCAGATTGTGTTATTTGGCTTACCTAGCGGGTGAGGTTAGGTGCCATCACGACTAGTTGGATTTTGGGTCGTGACAAGGTGGTATTAGAGCTCTAGGTTCATAGGTTCTACAAGTCATGAGCAAGTGTCTAGTAGAGTCTTGCGGATCAGTATGATGACGTCCATACTTATCTTCGAGAGGCTACAGGACATTTAGGATATATACTTCCCATCTTTCTTTCCTTATCGTGCGTGATTGATCCAGCTTGAGACATAACTCTTTGAATTCCTTCCATGCATTCGTATGCATACATGAGCGCTCATTATCAGCTGTGTATCGCTAGCTTGTGATTCCATGGACGAGGTTCGAGGTGAGTATTCTGTGTTTTGGTGATGGGACAGTCTGGAGGACTTGAGGCCATGGTTAGACCACAGCTTAAGCTCGGTAGCTTCAGTTGTAACTTGTACAATTGGACTCATATGTCCAGTAATGACCCTACGAGTGGAATTTGTGGCTCGATGAGCGGTTGAATGGCCGTGTGATGGGTATGATGTGACCGCGGGATGTGTTAAGACGATTTGAATATGACGAGAAGTGTTTCCTTGAAATGTAAAGGAAGTCCATTGGGTGCTTTATTTTCGTTTTGATGTGACGTACAATCTTGAGTGTGAATATTTTGAAAGATCTTTCAAGTTGTTAAATTTTGGGGCAAATTAAATTCTCGTGTCTGGTTAATGAGTTTGGACTCAGAAAGATTAAGTGATTTCATAGTAATTGTGGCTACGAAAGGGTATAACAAGATACCAATTTGAGGCTGAGCAGGTGGGCTATCCCATGCGGAGTAATCTACGTAGGTGTGTTCCTTATAATGTGAATGGAGAGTTTATTTGCTACCAGCAGGGCGTATGTGTTGAGATATGAATTTGAATCTGATTGAGAAAATTGACTTGAGTGTTAAGAGAATAAATGCGAACTTAGGGGGCGATTGAGGTATTTTATGGTTGGTGTTGCATGAGCTTGAAAAGAATTTTTGTTGTACTGACTGCAGTATTATGACAGTAATAAAGTATGGGTATTGTGAGTTATGGAGTGTATAAATCTATGGCTTTGAGCCAAATGGGGGAGCCTGCTATTGATAATTCAATTTCATGGTTATATGTAAAGGTTTAGTTTTGGTTAGTTACAACTTGCAAAAGTTGAGATCGAGGATGACTCAAATAAGGAAATTCCTGGTTACGGATTGTATTACACGTATGAGTATATGAAAAATTGTGGGATGAGTGAGTTGTTATTGTGAATGATGTAGTGCGCACGGAGTATGAATTTGATAGGTGGTGTTAAAGTAGAGTTACTTCTTTGAGTATTGTTGTACTAATGGGGCACGTGTCTTTTGGCCCATTTGGGCGGTGTAATTTGGATTGGAACAAAGGGTGTAACTCTCGAGAAAGTTCCAATAGGTTCGAAGTTTATATATAGCAATTGAGAAATTCTCCGGACTTGTGTATGGGTAAAATCTGAGATTTATGTTTGGTGGTGCCTAGACTTGCAAAAATTCTGTATGACTATGGATTCTACATTTAGTATATGGAAGGTAAGAAGAACAATTTCAAATTCACATAAGGTATTATCAGAGTGAGTGTTATAGTTGTGGTATTTTTGAAGGTGCTTAAGAAGAATACAGTTGCTAATGGGTCGTAGGGCATTGTGGTTCTATACTAGGTTTGTGGGGTGAGCTGTGGCTAAAGATTGTGGTGTTTTAGTAAGGAGAAGTATCAATCTGAAGACAAATTCGGAAGAAACTCGGAGAAAATAAGACAACTGGGTAGTAGGTTGGATCAGTATAATAACAGATATGATCGGTTCTTTGGGTGCTTATAATGTGGGGAATTCTACAGGTGCTTTGTGGAAATACACCTGGGTTTGGCGACCTGCGTGGCTTGGTTGATCTAGGGAGATTCAACTCTGATGGCTTGATTATGTGCAAATATATTCCAAAGCATTCTCGAGTCTTTCTACCACGGTTTGAGATGGGTATTTTCCTACCGGCCTGAGGAGCATGTTTAGTATTGTGATTTTCTACCGGATGGAATCAAATGGAAGGCTTTTGGCTGATCCGATACGTATTCTACTTGAGACTCAGAATGATTATGAGGTTCTTGTATTTTTCAACTGATGACATGATAGATGTGGTGTGTTATGTAGGATTAAGGTTGGCGTGTGCAAGGTCACGATTTAGCTTTGAAAGGGAGGTCATAAATTCTTAGAGGGCATGAATAGTTTTCGATGTTTAGATGAATGCTATAACTATTTGGTATTGCATGAGTATAGTATACATTTCAAAAGGGCACACTATGTTTTGAATTATGGATATTTCATAGGTATTGTGGCACTCTCCTGGTTGATTGACTGCTGATTTTAAGACGCTGCTATGTGGCACGAAAGAATGGGAGAAGTATTCCTCGTGGGATAATCGTGTATGAGAAATGTGTTAGACATTCGGGCGGTGGAGATGGGACCATAAATGGTGGTTCGCGTGTTCTAGGGATTTGGAGACTGGGAGTCCTCAGGAGCAGATTGTTTCATGGTTGTGAACTGTGAAGTCATGGCCGAAGCTAGCCAGATGATAGTATGTGTTATAATTCAGTCATTGATGGATTTCAGAGGATTATTTATCTATTTATGGGTGACCAGAGTTGATTTGGGGTCCATTGGTAGGCCCAATTAGGATGTTTATTCTATACCAAGTCTGACTGGTTGGCTCCCTACTACTATTGTTGAGTGATGTGCCTTTCGGTTGATGTTGAACTTATTCGTGTTCTGAAATGATCTGTGAGTTACTCATTTATGCTACGAGGAGTTATGGTTCATTGGTTATGTGAACAGATGGTGCAGTTCTATTGGGGGCCTCGTGGCGGGATTCAAGCGAGATGAGTATTTGGGGAATGCATGATCGATTGCGTAATAGTTATGTTCTTTTAGGTTTCGTATGGCATTATTTTGTCATTTGCCTCTCAGTCTTTATTGATTTTGAGCAGGGTGACTCGAGGTATATAATATGGACCAACGTTTGGATAGGGTCATGCATTACAGCGGAGTTATGTTAAGATATGAACCTTGTGTTAGAATCGGGTGATGGTTCTACGGTTTATGATGAATTCTCAGTGTTTCGTTGTGGCAGTACTTATTAATCTGGCAGGGCAGTTCTTTCAACTGGTACATATAAATTGTTGCATATTGGTGCACGGATGGCACGGGGTGTGGCTCTGAGTTATATTGGTGTGGCATGTCTATGGAATAGTTGTGTTTAGTAAAATAAGGTCATTAAACCTAGAATGGGTACTATCAGGCTTGATTATGGTATATTCGGGAGGATAATATTGAAATTCGGCTTAGGAGAGGATTATTGTTCTGGTTGGGGCGAGAGAGCTCCATGGCTAGTTGATCTGATAAGTGGTTATGAGGTTTTGATTGTTTCTCTCATCATTGGTAGTGTACGAAGGTTTTGGAATGAGGTTCTATTGAATTTGGGGTTTTATACTAGTACTTGGTTGGTTTGGAGTAGTCACTGTGATCAGAAATGGTGCTACGAGTATGCGAGTTGTGTAGTATAATATGTGATTATATCTGGGATTATGGTTATGGCTGTATACAGCTTGTTCAGGCTTATACAGTGTGTAGATGTGAGCTTCGGGTCTTGAAAAGAATTCTGAATGTTTGAAATTGAATTCCAAATTTTATGGGCTAAGGTTGTAGTAATGATTTTTAATTATGTTGTGTTGTCAGGCCTATACAATTTACAAGGAATAGGGTGGCATGGGATCACCCCGGGTATGTGCGTGGTAAGATGGAGCAGTGATGTGGTGGCTTGGAAACAACTCATGGCACGTTCGAGGACCAACGTATGTATAAGTGGGGGAGAATGTAACGACCCGGCCGGTCATTTTGAGTATTATAACCCTATTCCCCCATTTACTTCTCAATTTATGCCTTACAGTTGATTTATGACTTATCGGGTTAGTTGGTTCGGGTCCGGAAGAATTTCGGAGTGAAATGAGACACCTAGTCTCATAATTGAAAACTTAATTTAATATAGTGACCGGATGTCGACTTATGTGTAAACGACCCTGGAATGGAGTTTTGATTATTCCAATAGATCCGTATGATGATTTTCGACTTAAAAGCATGTTCAAAATATTATTTGGAAGACCGTAGTAGAATTAGGCTTGAAATGGCGAAAGTTGAATTTTTGGAAAGTTTAACCGGGGAGTTGACTTTTGATATTGGGGTCGGAATCCGATTCCGGAAATTGGAATAGGTCCGTTATGTCATTTATGACTTGTGTGCAAAATTTTAGGTCAATCAGACTTGATTCGTTAGGTTTCGGCATCGAATGTAGAAGTTGGAAATTTCATAATACACTAAAGTCAAGTGAGTTCGCACAAGACCTAAATTCAAATGATCATAACTCTAAGGACACGAAGTGTTATATGGTGTATTACTAAAATGAAAGCTATTTGAGTCTAGTTTCTAACTCTTCAAACCGTTCGTCATTTGGATATTCCTACAAGAAGTTATGACCAAATTACCAAAGGCTAGAAAAATGCAATTCTGCGACCAATTATGCGATCGCAAAATAGTTATGCAATCGCAAAACTACTTCTGCGACCGCAAACTAGTCGCAGAATGGACCAGAAGAGCCCAGTTCTGGGCACCGATTTTGCGATCAATTTTGCGACACGCATACCCATTCTGCGGTCCATTATACGACCGCAGACCTGCTTTCGGAGGGTTAATTTTTCTATTTTCATAACCCGATCCCATTTTGATAAATAGGCTTTGGGGCTTATTTGGGACAATTATCCGATGATTTTAGAGAGAAGTGAGAGTGTTCTAGAGAGAAGAAGTAGATGAAGTGTCTTGTTCATCAAATTCTTGTCCAAGCCTTGAAATCCAACAAGAAATCCCTCAAGTTCTTCATCAAAGAGGTAAGGTTCTAACCCCTAATCTTCAATTTCGAGTTTGGGTAATGATGGGTGATTAAGAGTATGATTCTTGGGTGTAAGAGTATTATTTATACGTATCAATAAGGTTTATGGAAAGAATCTTGAGTTGAAATGGGTAAAGATTGGGTTGAAAATGGTAGAAATCCTTAAAGACTTCAATTGAAGATTTGAGGGTCGAGTTGATGTCGGAATTGGTAAAATTTGTATGGTTGCACTCATGGTTGGATGGGCATTATTATTTTATAACTTTTGTCTAGTTCCGATATGTGGGCCTCACGGGCGATTTATGGGGCATAATTTCGAATTTTGTGGAAAATATTAGTATTTTTATATGGGATTAATTCCTATAAATTTTCTGGGCTGAATCAAATTAATTGTGACTAGATTTGAGCCGTTCGGAAGCTGATATGCACATAATGGGATTTCTGGAGCATTGTTTAGCTTGATCGACATTGGATTTGGCTTGTTCGAGGTAAGTAATTCTTCTAATATTGGAGCTGAGGGTATGAACACTGAATATATGTATTATGTGAATTGTTGGGAGATGATGCACATGCTAGGTGACGGGCGTATGGGCGTGCACTATAGAATTATGATATAATTATTTTCTGTGGAAATTTTGTAGTGAATAATCTTGGCATTTTCCATGCGGTTTTATGCGTTAATGAAATTGAGCTGAAAAACATATTAAAAATCATATTGAGGCTATGTGCCAGTATCATTGGGACCCAGAGAGGTCATATTGTTGTGAATTATTTATTTTAAATTAAAAATTCATATTCAGTCATATTCATTTCATTGTATATCATATCACAGTCTCTGTTGTTATTTATTGATACATCATATCATCATTTTGGGTTATTCTCATGACATTGTGAGCCCATGAGAGAGAGACTGGAGAGATTGATGACTGAGGGAGGCCGAGGGCCTAATTGTGAGGATATGTTTGGGATCGGGTTGCACACCGCAGTAGGCCATGTTAGCTTTATATATATTATACTATTGCACGTGAGTTGGCCGTGCGGATCCATATATTATACTACTGCACGTGAGTTGGCCGTGAAACACGTGAGTTGGCCATGCGGATCCAGATATTTATATTATGGCACATGAGTTGTCCGCGCAGCACGTGAGTTATCCATGCAGATTATAGCGCTTGGGCTGAAGGAGCCCCTCCGGAGTCTGTACACACCTCCAGTGAGCGCAGGTACCTACTGAGTGCGAGTGCCGAGTGATGAGTGACTGGGAGGCATGATTGATTGTGAGGTATGCTCGATGGGCTATTTACGAGTGATTGTGAGGTATGCCCGAAGGGCTGTTGTGATTGTGAGGTAAGCCCGAGGGACTGTTTATGATCTTATCATTAAGTTGGATCGCATTGGCATGCATACATGACATACAGGCATAGAGATGTATTTCCTCATGTTGTACTACATCACATCATTTATTATTTTTCACAAATTTTTGAGATAGGCATAGTGATGCATTTGTTTTTACACGGGTTATCCAGAAGGAAAATGAAATATCTTATTTATTATTGACAAGATTTTGGGAGAAATTTATTGTTTTCAAACTATTCACATTTTTGGCAACTCCGGCAAAAGATTTGAGTTTTCACTAATGGATTTGAAAGGAACTATTCTTTTTGAAATCATGATTTGGCTGTGCATTTTATCTCTGAGTTACTTCTGGTATTATTTGCTTTATGTTGTTATGGACTGTTGTGGACTATTGGTTTTGGACCCGGCGTTGGTGGAAGCTCGTCACTACTTTCAACCTAAGGTTAGGTTTGTTACTTACTCAGTACATGGGGTCGGTTGTACTGATACTACGCTTCTGCACATTGCGTGCAAATATTGGCTGTTGTTGTTGTTGTGCTCGATGGTTGCCGGATTTGAAGATGTACATGCGTTCTTATGGTAGCTGCCTCTTTTCATGGTAGCTTTAGATTATAAAAACTCTGTTTATGTACTTTTCAAACAGAAGATGTATTTACTTCATATCAGCTTTGTAAATTCTATTCTTAGAAGCTCATGATTTGTACTACCAGTCCTTGGGAAGTGTATTATAGTCAGTTAATTATTAATTGAATCAGATTGTGTTATTTGGCTTACCTAGCGGGTGAGGTTAGGTGCCATCATGACTAGTTGGATTTTGGGTCGTGACAATTATTTTCCGTTTCATTATGTTGTTATTGAGATTCTTGTTCACACCATGGTTGAGCCGTGGGCTATATATTGTGGTGACATCGGTATTGTTATTTTGGAAAGGTTGTGGCCTATGGGCACTTGTGGTACAAACTGATATGTCGTGTTGTTGTGACGTTAGCACATTTGGATTTGTGTGTCGATTGATTGTTGCAATGTAGAGCATAAGGGTGGTATCTTATTGTTGTTGATTATGCGGAGTGATACAGATGGCTATTGTGTTTATTTTTTGGGCGGAGAGATAACGGTGGATATTATGAAGAGTGATATGGGTGGCTATTGTGATGTATTATCTGGGCGGAGCGATAAGGGTGGCTATTATGATATTGTCAATACGGAGAGACAAGGGTGTCCATGTCAGGGATGATATGTGACGGTCAGGGGGCATAATGTTGATGATATTCGTGTGATGGTTTGATTTTCCTTGTGCATGTCATGCACCTTACGTGACTTGCTATGTTGTTTTGAATGAACTCCTCGATGTCTTTGATATTACTTGTTGACTTGGATAGTAATAGTACACTCGCACAAGCATACACCGTAGCATGCCGTGTACACCGGTTCAGGAGTATGAAACTTGACATTCATTGATCAATCACATGTATTCTTGTATTATATGCATCCACTATGATATTGAGCATGTGACCACGCCAAGTGGATTGTGATGTTGAGCATATGACTACACCAGGCAGATCATGATAGTAAGCCTGTGACTATGCCGGGTGGATTGAGGTATTGGCACGTGAGTTGTCCGTGCGGTTGTGATTAATAATGTGGGCATAAGGTGCCATGAGTACATGATTTGTGATTTGGTACTCGTGACTTGTGATTTTGAGATGAGGTATCTCGGAGTAATTTTGTTGTGAAACTTGTATTGGAACGACTTGTTTGTTCGATTGACACTTGTTTACCTTATTTGGTTTCACTGGTACTTTAACGGTGTTTTGATTACTATACTGTTTATATCACATGTTTATTCTTTGTTGCCATTTACTGAATCTTGATTTCATTATTAGCTTTATACTTATATACTGCACAAGTTATTATGACTAGTAGGTGTCTTGACTTGTACCTCGTCACTACTATACTGAGGTTAGTCTTAATACTTCCTGGGTACCGGCCGTGGTGTACTCATACTATACTACTGCATATTTTTGTACAGATCCAAGTATTGGAGATATCGGACTCAAGCAGAGATAACATCTTGATCGCGAGGATTCAAGGTAGAACTGCTTGGTCGTCGCAGTCCCTTGGGGTCCTTTTCCTTTTAATTATACTGTTAACTGTTAACTCGTTATCCAAACATTATTGTACTTTGTTTTTGAGATATTTCTATGTATTCATCTAGAGTTCATGACTCCGTACTACCTAGTCTTGGGAGATTATGATTATCGTCGCGTAGGCTTGTGTCACATTTATTTCGGGTACTTATATTAAACTTGTTTTAAAATATCATGTTTAACTGGTTTAACTATTTTAAGTAATCGATTTACCTAGTCTTAGAGACTATGTGCCATCACGATGCCTAAGGCGGGATTTTGGGTCGTGACACGAATGCACCAGGCATAAGAAACTTCAATCAAACTCCTAAGTCCAAATGTGACTTGCCTCACGAATCGGCCTTTGAATGCCTCAAATCTAGCCACAAACAACTCGATACAATAACACAAGCTATATGAATCAATTCCATATGACAAAGCTAAATTCTTTAACAAAAGTCAAAAAGTCAACTCAAAACGTCAACCCCGGGCATACGTCTCGGAATCCAACAAAATTAACAAAATCCGAATACCCATTGAATCACGAGTCAAACCATACAAAAATTACTCAATTCCGATCACAACTCGACCTTCAAATCCTCAATTTTAAGCCTATGAAGTTTCTACAATTTTTCCCAATTTTTCCGATCCAAAAACACTAACTAAATGATAAAAAACAATGATAGATTCATGTATATTAATCAAATCCGATTTAAAATAACTTACCCCAATCAGTTCCTTGAAAATTCCTCTGAGAATCGCCTCAATCCGAGCTCCCAAAATCAAATTATGAAATGTAACTCTAACCCTCGTTTTTTATATTTAACAGTCTGCCCAGATGTTCCTCTTCGCGATCACAAAGAACAAAAATAAGATGCCCTCAAAAATAGCCTATGCGAATGCGAAGACCAAGTCGCGAATGCGATACACTGACTCCCAGACCTAAGGCGATCACAAACCTCTTCACGCGATCGCGAAGAACAAATCGCGTGAACTTAAATCTCCTCCATTATTCTTTGCGAACGCGACCTAACACACGTGTTCGCGCAGCACTGCCTTCCCAAGCTTCTTGATCACATAAACCTTCTCGCGAACGCATAACACAAATTCCCTAGCTTCCAACAATACTCTTCGCGATCACGATCCTCCACTCGCGATCGCGTATAAGGAAACCAGCAACAGCAAAATCAGCAGTCCCTCTAAGTTCAAAATGCGCCGAACATGATACGAATCACACCCAAGGCCTCATAGACCTCAACCAAATATATCAACAAGTCTTAAAACACGATACGAACTTAGTCGAGGCCTCAAATCACATCAAACAACATTAAAAACATGAATCGCCCCCTAATTCAAGCCTAATGAAACTAATGATTTTTTGACTTCTACAATCGATGTCGAAACCTATCAAATCAACTCCGATTGACCTCAAATTTTGCATACAAGTCATAAATGACAAAACTGACCTATTTCAACTTCCAGAACAAAAATCGGAGCCCGGAAACCACAAACCCAACTCTCGGTCAAACTTTTCAACTCTCCAAACTTCTATTTTTCCAATTTTTGCCAATTCAAGATAAAATCATCTGCGGACCTCCAAATCAATATTCGGACACGCTCCTAAGTCCAAAATCACCATACGGAGCTATCGGAACCATCAAAACTCCATTTCAGAGCCATTTACTCAATAGTCAACATTCGGTCAACTCTTTCAACTTAGGCTTCCAACCTTGGGACTAAGTGTCCCAACTCATTCTGAAACATCCCCGGAACCAAATCGACCACCTCGGCAAGTCACATAACAACAAGTGAGTACAGAATAAGCAATAAATGGGTCAACGGGGCTATAATACTCAAAACGACCGACCGGGTCGTTACAAAAACTCTAATGCCCCCAATTGACCTCCTCTTGTACGAGAATGCGATCAAATCAATGTGAACGCGAAGGGCACTGCCCCTCCAAGCTTCACGAATACAATCACTCCTTCGCAAACGAGAGTAAAAACTCTCCTGCTATCAGAAATACCCTCTGCGAACGCGACTGCCCTGTAGCGATCATGAAGAAGCCAGAACTGAGAATCAGCAATTCCAAAACATGGAGAAATGGTCTGAAACCCATCTGAAACATACCCGAGGCCCTCAGCACCCCGTTCAATCACACCAACCAATCCCAAAAAACATCATACAGACTTACTAGAGGCCTCACATCACACAAAACAACATCAAAATCACGAATTACACCACAATTTAAGCTTAAGGAACTAATCCAACTTTTGAAATTAAAACTTACGCCGAACAAGCTTAAACAACTCGAAATGACCTCAAATTTTGCATGCAAGTTCCAAATGACACAATGGACCTATTCCAACTCCCGAAAAAGAAAATCCGAACCTGATGCCATCAAGGTCAACTTTTGGTCAAACCTATTAACCTTCCAAACCTTCAACTTTCCAAATTTTGCTAAAAAGAACCAAACCAACCTACGTGCTTTCAAATTCACATTCGGACATAAGCCTAAGTCCAAAATCACCATACGAAGCTATTGAAACTATCAAAACTCCATTCGGGAGTCGTCTACACAAAATTCAAACTTTGGCCAACTTTCATAACTTAAGCATCCAACCTTGGGACTACGTATCTCAATTCACTCCAAAACTTCCTTAAAACCAAACCAACTACCCCGGCAAGTCACATTACAACAAATATACATATGTAAGGCATCAAACCAGGGAAATGGAGATAAAATACTCAAAAGGCCGGCCGGGTCATTACATTCTCCCCCTCTTAAACAAATGTTCATCCTCAAACGAGTCTATAATCATACCTGGAATCTCAAAAAAGGTAGGGATATCTGTTTCGCATCTCCTGTCGGTCTCCCAAGTAGCCTTCTCGACTGACTCACCTCCCCAGTGAACCTCCTCCAATGCTATTTTCTTCAACCTCAACTTTCAAACCTGTCGGTCCAAATGGCCACCGGTTCCACGTAATAATTCAAATCCTCATCCAACTGCACCGTGCTGAAGTCCAAAACATGTGACAGATCACCATAATACTTCTGGAGCATAGAACATGAAACACTGGATGAACTCCTAATAAGCTGAGTGGCAATGAAAATATGTAGGCCACCTCACCCCATTTCTCAAGAATCCCAAAAGGACCAATATACTTAGGGCTCAACTTGACCTTCCTTTCGAACCTCATCACACCCTTCATGGGCGAAACTCTTAGCAGAACCTTCTCACCCACCATATATGCAACATTACAAGCCTTCCTATCTGTATAACTCTTTTTCTTGGACTGCACTGTACAAAGCCGCTCCAGAATCAACTTCACCTTCTCCAAAGCATCACGGACCAAGTCAGTGCCCAATAACCTAGCGTCCCCAAGATCAAACCAACCAACCAGAGAACGACATCGCTTTCATATAAGGCCTCATAAGGAGTCATATGGATAATTGACGGAAAGATGTTCTTGTAGGCAAACTCTGCTAATGGGAGAAACTGATCCCATGAACCTCCGAAATCAATGACACATGCACGTAACATGTCCTCCAAAATTTGAATAGTGCGCTTGGATTGTCCGTCCGCCTGGGGATGAAATTAGGTACTCAGCTCGACCTGTATGCCCAACTCACACTGCACTTCTCTCCAAAAATGCGATGTAAATTGTGTGGCTCGATCCGAGATAATAGACACGAGCACACCATGAAGGCAAACAATTTCCCGGATATTGATCTGAGCTAGCTGCTCTAAAGAATAGGTAGTAATGACTAGAATGAAGTGTGAAGTCTTGGTCAATCTGTTTAGAATGATCTACACTGTATCAAATTTCCTAAAGGTCTGTGGAAGCCCAACAACAAAATACATAGTAATACGCTCCCACTTCTACTTCGGAATATCAACGGGTCTCTAATTCTCATACTTCACTTGTTGTCAGTTCAAACACCAAGCAACATACTCCACAATATCTTTCTTCATCCTCCACCACCAATAGTGCTACCTCAAAGCCTGATACATCTTTACGCCACTCAGATGAATGGAATGCCACAAACTATGGGTCTCCTCAAGAATCAACTCACGCAGCCCATCCACATTCGGAGCACAGATCTGACATTGTATCCTCAATACCACGTCATCACCAATAGTAACCTCCTTAGAATCACTGTGATGCACTATGTCCCTTAGGACAAACAAGTGGAGATCATCATATTGACGTGCCTTGATGTGCTGAAACAAGGACATCGGGATACAATATAGGCAAGAACTCTTCTGGACTCCGAAATATCCAATCTCATGAACCGATTAGCCAAAGCCTGAACATCCAATGCTAATGATCCCTCCCCAACTGGAATATAAGCAAGACTCCCCATGCTCTCAGCAATCATACTCAAAGCTTTGGCCACCACATTGGCCTTACCGGGATGACAAATAATGGTGATATTATAGTCCTTTAGCAGCTCTAACTATCTCAGTTAACTCAAGTTCAGATCTTTTTGCTTGAATAAGTACTGGAGACTCTTGTAATCTGTTAACACCTCACAAGACACGCCGTAAAGATAATGCTTCCATATCTTGAGCGCATGAAGAATGGTTGCACATTCCAAATCATGTACATGGTAGTTCTTCTCATGGGGCTTTAATTGATGCGAAGCATAAACAATAAATCTACCCTCCTGTATCAACACATAGTCAATGCCAATCTGTGAAGCATCACAATAGACTATATAAAAACCCGATCCTGAAGGTAAAACCAGAACTGGAGTTGTAGTCAAAGCAGTCTTGAGCTTTTGAAAGTTCTCCTCACAATCATCAGACCACCTGAATGGGCACCCTTCTATGTCAATCTAGTCAATGTGGCTGTTATAGATGAAAACCCATCCACAAAGCGGCGACAATACACAGCCAACCCAGGTAAACTCTAGATCTTAGTAGCAGAAGGTGGTCTGGGCCAACTCTGAACTGCCTCAATCTTTTTCGGATCAACCTTAATCCCCTCACTGGACACTGAATCAAGCCAAAACTCACACTTGGAGAATTTAGCATATAGCTTCTTTTCCCTCAAAATCTAGAGCGTGATCCTCAAGTGCTTCTCATGGTCCTCCCAGCTGCGAGAATACGCCAAAATATCATCAATGAAAACTATGACGAAGAAATCAAGATATGGTTGAAATACACTATTCATCAACTGCATAAAGGTTGTTGGGGTATTGGTCAGCCCAAAAGACATCACCAAGAACTCATATTGACCATAGCGGGTCTTGAATGCCATCTTCGGAATATCTGAAGCCCGGAATCTTCAAGTGATGGTACCCCGATCTCAAATCAATCTTCAAGATTACCCTAGCACCCTGAAGCTTATAAAACAAATCATCACTACGCGGTAGTGGGTACTTGTTCTTGATAGTAACCCGGTTCAGCTACCTGTAGTCAATACACATCCTCACAAATAGAACTGGTGCATCCCTAGGTGACACACTGGGACTGACGAAAACCTTATCAAGAAACTTTTGAAGTTGTTCCTTTAATTCCTCATCAACTTCATTGGTGCCATACGGCATGTTGGATAAGTGATGGGCTGAGTGGCATGCCCGACAAGTCTGCAGGAAACACATCTTGGAACTGCCTCACTACTGGAACTGACTCAACAGTAGGAGTATCAGCACTAACATCCCTCACGAAGGCCAAATACGCTAAACACCCCTTCTCAAATCATCCGTTGGGACTTCAAATTTGAAATCACTCTACTGGGAACAAGATCTAGGGAGCCCCTCCACACCACCATCGGCAACCCGACATAGCTAACTTCACTTTCTTATCATGACAATCAAGAATAGCATAATATGTCGACAACCAATCCATACCAAAAATCACCTCAAAATCAACCATACTGAGCAGTAAGAGATAGACCCTAGTATCATAACCCCTAATGGTAGCCACACACGATTGATATACATGGTTAACCATAATAGAATCACCCATCAGTGTAGTTACATGAACAAGCATATCTAAAGAATTACGAGGAATATCCAAATAACGAGCAAATAGGATGACACATAAGAGTAAGTGGAACCAGGGTCAAATAACACTGAAGCATATATGTAGCACACGGAAACAATACATGTGATCATGGCATCGAAAGTAATTGACTCTAGCCTGGCGGGAAATGCATAGCAACGGGCTTGACCACTGCCTGACTAACCTCCCCCACTAGGGCGACCTCGAAGTGACTGAGCCCCAGCCCTAGCAGGCTGTGCGGGTGGTGTAGCTACTGGTGCTAAAATCATAGGTTTCAATCTCTACTATGGGACCTTACTATGAAGTCTGGTCATCTTTGGACTTAGGAGTTTCGCTGAAGTTTCTGATGCCTGGTGCATTCACAACTGCGATGGATTGGTCGCAGGTGTGAGCCCGCAGAAGCAGCTTCATGGTCGCATAAGCAGAAAAGGAAGCTGTTGAGGGAGTCAACAAATACAGACAATTGGGCGCATGTGTTCAAGCATAGATGCTCAAGAAGTCCACAGGTGCGGAGTCGCAGAAGCGCCTAGGAGCCCGTAAACGCAGACGAGCGGGGAGTTTAGTGATTTTTGCATCTACAAAAGAATTTTCGTAGATGCGACACCGCAGGTGCGAGTTTTTGTTAGCAAAAACGGAAGGCCGGATTTTGGGAGGGAGTCGCAGATGCGGCCAAATTTTCATAGAAGCGGGACTGCAGATGCGATTAAGTGAAAGTAGGTGCGGATTCACTGGCAGGTTCTTATATTCGAAGGGTTTGAGTGTTTTCTCATTTTGGGAGATTTGGAACTCTACTAAGGGAGATTTTTGAGAGGTTTGTTACTAGAATTGAAGAGGTAAATGAAGTTTAATCACTTTTGTTGATAAATATTGATTACCAATTAATTATTATACCTAGTTTATGTGGATTTGAAGTGAAATTTAGAGATTTTAGACCATGGTATTGGAGTGTGATATTTGGTAATTTGAGAGTTGATTTGTAGATGGAATTGGATGAAATTAGTATGGTTGGACTGGTAATCGAATGGGTGTTCAAAAATTGTAAATTTTGTCGGGTTCCGGGGTGCGAGCCCGGGGTTAACTATTGGGGTTGATTTTGCGTAATTAATTCAAGAATTTAGCTTTATCTTTTGGAAACATTTCCTATGGCTTTTATTGATGGTATAAAGTAATTTTGGCTAGATTCGAGCTGTCCGAAGATTGATACATGCGGGAAGGGCTTGTTAGAGGAGTGATTTGGCTTGCTTGAGGTAAGTATCTTACCTAATCTTGGTTGAGGCACTAGTTGCTTGAATTATTTGTGATAGCTATGTGCAATGAGTGGTGCATATGTGTGGGGTCGAGCCCATATGCGTGCATCGGGGTCCTATTTTCATGCTCAGAGTAATGCTTAGGCTATGACATGCCTTGAATTGATTGCTAAGCTTCAAGCAGTGATGTTTTTCCTATTTTTACCCCTCTGTGAGCTATTTGTACCATATTTGAGATTTTGTTGAGGTTATTCTCCGAGTGAACCTGATAAATTGCTATTTCGTGATGAAATGATTTATTCTAGTTGTGATAGCAAACATTGAACATGCCTACACTATAGTATGTTATTTATACCAGTCCAGGAGTATGAGACTTGATAATCATTGATCATGTACATGTATTCTCGTATATTTCTTTCTATGTGTTATGATCTATACTAGTAGCCTGTGACCACGTCGGGCGAATTATGACTGTTGGCACGTGACTTATCTGTGCAACACATGAGTTGTCTGTGTAGCACGTGAGTTAACCGCGCGGATCCAGATATTGATATTATTATCACGCAGGTTGTCTGCGTAGCACGTGAGTTGTCTGTGCAGCACGTGATTTGTCCGTGCAGCGTGTGGATATGGATCCATCCCCCTATGTTCACCCTCTCATGTTTCTCTCTTGATGGTGTACACGCGGATTTGACGAAACTGATCAGTTGTTTGGTACGGATACGGAATCACTGAGGAAAGATCTGGGCAGTGTTTTCTTTGGATTTTGCAGTTCATCTTTACTGGAAATTTTTGTGGTTAACTACCTGATTTAATTGCATATCATCTTTACATATTGTTACATTGACTGAGCAGAGTACTTGAGTAATTGTACACACACACACAGATAGTTCTTTATGTGCTTTATACTTGATCACATTAGTGTTCTGTACTAGTTGGATTTATGAAACTGTGCATGTTATAACAAGTATCATTCATAATTCTTGCTTCTTTTACCTCGCTGAGGTAAGTTATGATACATGTTGAGTATATTGGGTCGGTTATACTCATGCTACACTTTGCACTTAATGGTGAAGATCCCGATGTCGGACTTAATCATCAGTAGCCGAGGCTCGTAGCATAGTTGATTGCTAAGAGACGAGGTAAAACTACATTCTTGACCGCAGTCTTGGCGTCTATTTTTTTATGTATTGTTGTCTTTATTTCAGACAATATCATACTTGGTCATTTCAGATTTGTATTTCTGTATTAGAGCTCATGACTCCATGTTTACCAGTTCTAGGGGATTTATCACGTATTAACCTTATTTTGTCATATTGAGTTTTCAGACTTATCTTTTTTCTATAAATTTTGCTATTTTGGTTCTTTATTGTTATGTTTGGATTGCTTAGCAAGTGTGTTAGGTGCCATCACGACGGCTAAAAATTTTGGGTTATGACAAGTTAGTATCAAAAGCCTAGGTTCATATGTATTACGAGTCATGAGCAAGTTCAGTAGAGTCTTTCGGATTGGTACGGAGACATTTGTAGTTATCTTTGAGAGGCTACCGAACCGTTAGGAAACTTCACTTTCTTGCATTCTTGTCATGCAGATTTGTTATTTCCAAAGTTTGAAACTTGGCTATTCTATTCTCTCACAGATGGTGAGGATTTTGTGTGTGTATATGAGTATATAGGTTGGGTTATCTAAACAAATTACAAACAAATCAAACAAAAATATTAAAAAATAAAATTTACCTTACTTGACCCCCCAACCCAGCACCCCATGCTGGGCTTGGCGCTGGGGTTTGTGATGTTTCTGTAAAGAGCACCCCATGCAGCATGGGGCGCTGGCCTGGGCGCTCGTTCATAAGTTTTATTTTTTTTTAATATAAACAACCATTAACCCGAGCATTCAATACATACTCTATAACTATAAAGAAAACAACAAAAAAAACTAGTCTACTCTGACTAAAAGAAAACAAAAAGCTAAGCTACGAAAGCATTAAAAATTGGGTTGCCTCCCAACAAGCGCCTGATTTAACGTCGCGGCACGACTCAACACGTTTGCAAGCATCGGCCAAGTCCATCAAGGTCTTGTGACGTGCAATGTCACCACCCCAATAATGTTTTACTCTCTGTCCATTTACCAAGAAGGTGCCACTTGAGCTCGTATCATGCAATTCCACCGCTCCATGAGGCCTCACACTTACCACAACGAAAGGACCTGCCCATCGAGACTTAAGCTTTCCGGGGAAAAGCTTCAACCTCGAATTAAACAAGAGAACTTCTTGACTTTGCTCAAACTCGCGATGATGGATGTGCTTGTCATGCCACCTCTTGGTCTTCTCTTTATACAATTTGGCATTTTCGTATGCGTGCAATCAAAACTCATCAAGCTCGTTGAGTTGTAAACGCCTCTTCTTGTCGGCTAAGTCCATATCCATATTTAGCTTTTTAATCACCCAATAGGCTCTGTGTTCAAGCTCGACGGTCAAGTGGCATGCCTTCCCATAAACCAACTTATACGGAGAAGTACCTATGTGGTCTTGTATAGAGTTCGATATGCCCATAACGCATCGTCCAGCTTTCCGGCCCAGTCCTTCCTATTTCCACTTACTATTTTCTCCAGAATCTGCTTCACCTCTCTGTTTGACATTTCCACTTGACCACTCATTTGGTGATAGGCGGTTGCAACCTTGTGCGTAACTCCATACTTTGCTAGAACATTATTCAACAATTTGTTATAGAAGTGAGTTCCTCCGTCACTTATCAACACTCTTGGGGTCCCAAAGCGTGTGAAGATGTGCTTCTTTATAAAGTTTACCACTACCTTTGCATCATTAGTAGGAAGAGCAATGGCCTCCACCCACTTAGACACATAGTCGATCGCCACCAAGATGTACCTGTGACCATTAGAGTATGGGAACGGTCCCATGAAATCAATCCCCCAAACATCAAAGAGCTATACTGCTAGAATATTTTTCAAAGGCATCTTGTGCTTCTTCGTGATCGTTCCGGTTCTTTGGCACCTGTCACACATTTTAACAAAGGCATGTGCATCCTAAAATAATTTTAGCCAATAGAGACCCGATTGTAGCACTTTTTGGGCGGTTCTATCCCCGTCGTGATGACATCCATATAGAGAAGCATGACAATCATGCAATATTGCATTCATCTCCTCCTCAGGGACACACCTTCGTACCAACTGATCTACACACTGCTTATATAGGAATGTCTTATCCCACATATAGAGCCTCACATCATGTTGAAACCTTCTTCTATTATCGGGTGTCAATTCTGGTGGTATCATTCCACTTGCATTACAATTCACATAGTATGCATACCATAGGGCTTCACTTGAGGTGATTGCCAATAACTGCTCATCCGAAAATATCTCCTTAATCGAACCTCCCTCAGCCACATGGTTCCGATTTTCTAATCTAGACAAGTGATCAGCCATTTGATTCTTTGTTCCTTTTCAATCTCGGATCTCCAAGTCGAATTCTTGCAAGAGGAGAACCTATCGAATTAGTCTCGACTTGGCGTCTCTCTTTTCAAATAAGTACCTTATAGCTGAGTGATCTATGTAGACGATGACTTTGGTTCCCACTAGATAGGATTTGAACTTGTCAAATGCCCACACCACTGCAAGTAACTCTTTTTCAATAACAGTGTAGGTCATCTGGGCTGGATTCAGAGTTTTGCTCACGTAATAAATGGAGTAAAAGATTTTCTCCCTCATCTGCCCAAGAACAGCTCTGATTTCTATGTCACTCGCATCGTACATCAACTCAAATGTTGGGCCCAATTCGGCACAATGATAATTGGCGCAGTCACCAATCTTCCCTTTCAGCTCCTCAAATGCTTTCAGATAGGCATCATCAAACTTGAAAGGGATATCTTTCTTAAGAAGCCTGCACATAGGAGAAGAAATTTTTGAAAAATCTTTAATGAAACGACGATAAAAACTTGCATGGCCCAAGAAATTGTGAATGCCCTTGACAGACGTCGGTGGGGGAAATTTTTCAATCGCCTCCACCTTTGCTTTTTCCACCTGCAAACCATTTTTGGACACCTTGTACCCCAAGACTATACCTTCTCATACCATGAAATGGCACTTTTCCCAGTTTAGCACCAAGTTTGTCTCTTCACACATAGAAAGCACTTTATCAAGGTTCATTAAACAATTATCAAAAGAACACCCAAACACAGAAAAGTCGTCCATGAACACTTCTACAAATATTTCGACCATGTCAGTAAAAATAGCCATCATACACCTTTGAAAAGTCACAGAGGCATTACAGAGACTAAAGGGTATTCTCTTAAACGCATACGTGTCATATGGACACACAAATGTAGTTTTCTCTTGGTCCTATGGGGCTATAGCAATCTGATTATACCCCAAATAGCCATCTAGAAAATAATAGTATTCCTGTCCGACTAATATATCAAGCATTTGATCAATAAAGGGGAGGGGAAGGTGGTCCTTTCGAGTGGCATTGTTTAATTTTCTATAGTCTATGCAAATTCTCCACCCAGTCATAGTTCTTGTGGGAATCAGGTCATTATTTGCATTAACCACTACAGTCATCCCCCCTTCTTAGGCACACATTGGACGGCTCTTACCCATTTTCTATCATAGATTGGAAATACAATACATGCGTCAAGCCACTTAATCACTTCTTTTCTTACCACCTCTTTCATGATTGGATTTAGGCGGCGTTGTTGCTCTATATTTGGCTTGTGCCCTTCCTCCATGAGGATTTTATGCATGCAGAAAGCTGGACTAATGCCTATAATATAAGACATCGACCACCCAGTTGCTCGCTTATGCTCACGTAGCACTCTCAACAACTTTTCTTCCTGCAATTTAGACAAGTCAAAAGAAACAATAAAAGGTAAAGTGTCAGAACCACCCAAATAAGCATATTGAAGGTGAGGGGGGCAAGGGCTTAAGTTCCAATTTTGGAGCTTCTTCAATCGACAGCTTTGGAGGAGGCCCACTCGGTCTATTTAGGGTCTCAAAAGGGTTTAATCCCTGCATGTAAGCACGGGATGCATCTAGTATATGCATCATCTCCTCAACCTCATCATCAATCTCCAATCTATCAAACAACATGAGTGCTTTCTCTAGAGAATCATCTAGATATACACTCGTGTCGATAAGTTGCTCATCCACCTCCACAACAGATATCATAGAGAGCTCCTCATAGTGGCGGGGAAGTTGGATCACCTTGTACACATTAAAAATTGCTTCCTCGTTGTCCATCCTCATAATCATTTTTCCCTCTCTCACTTTAATAATCGCATCACATGTAGCCAAGAGAGGTCGTCCCAATATGATTGGAACTTGTTCATCAGCTTTATAATCTAGGATAATGAAGTCTGCTGGGAAGATGAATTTTCCAATTTGCAGCAACACATCTTCAATCACTCCTACAGGCTAGGTTATGGATCTGTCTGCTAGTTGCAACATCACGGTGATTGGTCTTGGAGCTCCCAGACCCAATTTCTTGAACATGGACAAGGGCATCAGATTTATGCTCGCCCCAAATCACAAAGATCATGACCTACATCGATATTACCAATCCGCACAGGGATGGTGAAGCTGCCAGGATCCTTAAGCTTTTGAGGAAGCTTGTTTTGGACCCTTGAAGTGCACTCCTCAGTAAGTGCGACTGTCTCGAATTCAGTCAATCTCCTCTTGTGAGCCACTATATCTTTGATGTACTTAGCATACTTTGGAATTTCACGAAGTACATCTACCAATGGAATATTCAATTGAACCTGGCTCAACATGGAGAGAAATTTGTTGAACATGCGATCATCATTCTTTTTTTGCAATCTTTGGGGGAAGGGTGGTGGCAGCCTTAAATCATTCACTGGCTCTAAACTTGCATCATCTTACTTTGACTCATGTGTTGCCTTAGGAATCACCCCCCCCCCCCAGGTGTAGGCTTGTCCTTTCTCTTCTTTGGCACTTCTTCTAATTTTCTCCCATTTCTGAGTGTAATTGCATTAACTTGAGGATTCTTCTCAGTATCACTGGAAAGAGCGCCTGAAGGTCTAGTATTTTGATTTTATTCTAACTGCACCATTTTTCTTTCAAGATTTCTGAAATCGGTCCTGAGTTGTTGATTGTCAAGCAGCAACTTCTTCAACAAGTCATTTGTGCTCTCCTCTACTTGCTGGGGTGGCTTCTTAGATTGATTAAAATTTTCTTTGGACCTATAATGATTCTAAGTCTGGTGATTTCCGCCCCAGGAGAAGTTAAGATGACTCTTCCAATTTGGATTGTAAGTGTTCCCATATTCTGCATGCTGATTTATCAGACCTCTGCTTTGTTGCCCCACATAAAAGATAGATTCAGGATTCGTGGGGCACATGTCACTCATGTGATTGTCACCACATAATTCACAACAAGTAGACATCTGTTGTAAATGTTGCATCTTTTGTGTTTGGTGCATTGTCATTCTATTCATCTAATTTGCCAATTTTACTATATCTGCTCTCATGACTGAGAAGTCATCAAGCTCAATTACACAAGGCTGCTTTCTGTTTAATTGCTCTTCGTGATTCCCCATCTCCTTTCCAATTATGATCATTAGCAGTGAAGTTGTTTAGCAGCAGATGGATTTCACTATATGGCCTCGCCATGCAACTACACCCACAAGCTGAGAAAAGATTCATCTTTGATGTCTCATCTAGCCCATCAATGAAAGTATGACCCAACACCTCATCAGTCTAACAATGATGCGGGCAGTCTCTGAGTAGCTTCTTGTATCTTTCTCAAGCTTGACGAAGAGTCTCGCCATCCAGTTGTTGGAACCCAAGAATCTGGCTCCTCAGCGACTTTATCTTCTTAGTGTGGAAAAACTTGATTAAGAATTTCCTTGCTAGATAATCCCAGGTGTGGATTGAATTCGCGAGCTCCTTTTGCAACCATTCCTTAGCTTCCCCCAGCAGTAAAAAGGGGAACAGTGTCAGCCTGACGTAGTCCTTGGAAACGTTCGGATAATTGTAAGTGTCCGTAATTTCCAGGAAGTTCTGAATGTGCCTCTGCGAGTCTTCATGAGATAGACCCATATATTGCCCTGTGGACTGAATCAGCTGAACCATGTACTGTTTGAGTTTAAAGTGACCCTTGATATCAGGCTTCACAATAGCCTGAGTCATATTAGCAAGATTGGGCCTTGCGGCTTCTATCACCGAACGCTCTTCATTACCTTCCATCTCTATTGGCTGTGGTAGAACTACGATGTCCAACTCTCTTTTTATTCTAGTTCTAGCTTCGACTTCCCTCCTCACTCTGTGAAGTGTACCTTCAATTTCAGGATCAAGAGGAAAGAGGTTATTTGCGCTTCTACTCCTCCGCATTCAAGAGAAGAGCTTGCGTTAACAAAAACAAGGCAAACTGAAAATTAAAACATGAAGCAATAACTAATAAAAGCACAACCAAACAAGTTGCTAATTTCTAGGTCCCCGACAAAGGCGCCAAAAACTTGTTGCAACCAAACACACTCACGCAAGTATACGCGGTCATCAAGTAATAGAGTAGTGAGTAGAGTATCATTCCCACGGAGACTTATGATTAACTTTTGACTGATTCAAACTCAAATAACTTATCGATTCAAGAGATTTCTCACAAAATATGTAAGTGACTAATTTATTATCTAAGAAACTATCAAGCAATAAAATAAATCAAAATCAACTACAATACTTAAGCAATTTCGAATATAAATCAGTAGGAGAGGACATTCTGGGATCATAGGCTAGCTAACAATCTTGTTACGTTTTTGGGTTAAAATGACTAATTGATTTATCTGGATTGTTGATTGACAGGGTTGATATTACTCATAATAATTTGTCGAGTTATTACTCGCCTATTCAAGATAACTTAATGCCTATATGTCTATGGAATTAAGACTAACATGAATGCATTTACACTTGCTGTATTTCAACCAAGCAAGGCAATTAGGTATATTTCTATCCTAATTGTGAATCTGTTCCCCGATACCCGGGTTCAAGAACTTGCTCTATTTAATTCTATATGCAATCTAGAATTCCCACTTTAGACTTCAACTTTAGATTCGTAGATAGTATTTTACTATTAGCTACTCAGCAAAATAATTATAAACAGAATTAAATAAATTACCCAATATGATAAAAACAAACTCGTCAATTTAATTTTCAAACGTCAACATTCATGGAGCACCCATGACCCCAGAACAATAGGGTTCTTAGCCACCCATGCTCATACAATCATCAAAAATAATGTTTTCAAATATAAAATTAATGAATACTAGAAGAAGAATGGAAGAATTGATCAAATACATGCTCTCGAGTGTTTCATACTTTTGTTTCTCTCTCAAAGTCACGGCCTCCCCTCAAAATAGGTTTAGGTTGGCTTTTTTATGAGTTGGGGGCGTCTTGGGGTCGAAATAACCGAGTCCCAGTCGAAATAGGACATGTTCATGTTTTGAGCGTCCAGGGCAGCGTGGGACGCTGGCCCTGGCGCTCAACTTTTCAACATTCTATTTTGTGTGCCACAGGTAACAGCGCCCCACGCTACTTGTGGCACTCAGTTGGGCCATTTCACATTTTCTTCCCATTTTCGCTCTAATTCGCGCACTTTCGTCCCAAATCGCATCCGAATGATTCCTACACATAGAAATATGTCAAAAACTTGTTGCGACCAAACACACTTACGCAAGTATACGCGGTCGTCAAGTAATAGAGTAATGAGTAGAGTATCATTCCCACGGAGACTTATGATTACCTTTTGACTGATTCAAACTCAAATAACTTACCGATTCAACAGATTTCTCACAAAATGTGTAAGTGACTAATTTACTACCTAAGAAACTATCAAGCAATGAAATAAATTGAAATTAACCACAATACTTAAACAATTTCAAATAAAAATCAGTAGGAGAGGATATTCCGGGGTCATAGGCTAGCTAACAATCTTGTTGCGTTCTTGGGATAAAATGGCTAATTGATTTATTTGGATTGTTGATTGACATGGTTGATATTACTCATAAGAATCTGTCGAGTTCTTTCTCGCCTGTTGAAGCTAACTTAATGCATATATGTCTATGGAATTAAGACTAACAATAATGCATTTACACTTGTTGTATTTCAACTAAGCAAGGCAATTAGGTATATTTCTATCCTAATTACAAATCCGTTCTCCGACACCCGGGTTCAAGAACTTGATCTATTTAATTCTATATGCAATCTAGAATTTCCACTTTCGAGTTCAACTCTAGATTCGTAGATAGTATTTCATTGTTAGCTACTCAGCAAAATAATTAAAAATAAAATTAAATAAACAACCCAATATGATAAAATCAAACTCGTCAATTTAATTTTCAAACGTCAACATTCATGTAGCACCCATGACCCCAGAACAATAGGGTTCTTAGCCAATCATGTTCATACAATCATCAAAAATAATGTTTTCAAACATAAAATAAATGAATACTAGAAGAAGAATGGAAGAATTGATCAAATACGTGCTCCCGAGTGTTTCGTACTTTTGTTTGTCTCTCAAAGTCACGGCCTCCCCTCAAAATAGGTTTAGGTTAGCTTTTATATGAGTTGGGGGCGTCTTGGGGTCAAAATAACCGAGTCCCAGTCGAAATAGGACATGTTCATGTTTTGAGCGTCTAGGGCAACGTGGGACGCTAGCCCCGGCGCTCAACTTTTCAACATTCTATTTTGTGCGCCACAGGTAACAGCGCCCCACGCTGCCTGTGGCACTCAACTGGGCCATTTCACCTTTTCTTCCCATTTTCGCTCATATTCGCGCACTTTCATCCCAAATCGCATCCGAATGATTCCTACACATAGAAATATGCCAAAACCTTGTTGCGACCAAACACACTCACGCAAGTATACACAGTCGTCAAGTAATAGAGTAATGAGTAGAGTATCATTCCCACGGAGACTTATGATTACCTTTTGACTGATTCAAACTCAAATAACTTATCGATTTAAGAGATTTATCACAAAATGTGTAAGTGACTAATTTACTATCTAAGAAACTATCAACAATAAAAATAAATCGAAATCAACCACAATACTTAAGCAATTTCGAATAAAAATCAATAGGAGAGGATATTTTGGGGTCATAGGCTAGCTAACAATCTTGTTGCGTTCTTGGGTTAAAATGACTAATTGATTTATTTGGATTGTTGATTGACATGGTTGATCTTACTCATAAGAATCTGTCGAGTTCTTTCTCATCTGTTGAAGCTAACTTAATGCCTATATGTCTATAGAATTAAGACTAACAAGAATACATTTACACTTCCTGTATTTCAACAAAGCAAGGTAATTAGGTATATTTCTATCCTAATTGCGAATTCGTTCCCCGATGCCCGGGTTCAAGAACTTGCTCTATTTAAATCTATATGCAATCTAGAATTTACACTTTTGAGTTCAACTCTAGATTCGTAGATAGTATTTCACTTTTAGCTAGTCAGCCAAATAATTAAAAATAGAATTAAATAAACAACCCAAAATGATAAAATCAAACTCATCAATTTAATTTTCAAACGTCAACATTCATGTAGCACCCATGACCCTAGAACAATAGGGTTCTTAGTCACTCATGTTCATACAATCATCAAAAATAATGTTTTCAAACAAAAAATCAATGAATACTAGAAGAAGAATGGAATAATTGATCAAATCCGTGCTCCCGAGTGTTTTGTACTGTTGTTTCTCTCTCAAAGTCACGTCCTCCCCTCAAAATAGGTTTAGGTTGGCTTTTATATGAGTTGGAGGTGTCATGGTGTCGAAATAACGAAGTCCCGATCGAAATAGGACATATTCACGTTTTGAGCGTCCAGGGTTGCGTGGGGCGTTGGCCCTGGCGCTCAACTTTTCAACATTTTGTTTTGTATGCCACATGTAGCGCCCCATGCTGCCAATGGCGCTCAACTAGCCCATTTCGCCTTTTCTTCCCATTTTCACTTCAATTCGCACATTTGCGTCCCAAATCGCATCCGAATGATTCCTACACATAGAAATACCATAAATTAGCGCAAATCATTATATTATACATCCGGAATTACGAGACATGAGCATAATGCGAGGTATTATACATTAAAATATTCATACATTAAATCGAATATCAACACCTTACGCTTAGACTCTTGCTCGTCCTCAAGCAATGAAACTATATTAACACACCAAGACGTACCTATCGCTATGAAAGAGTAATTCACAATTACTTCAATCACAAACTCTACCTTTTGGCTATGGTCGATACCGGCAATTAAGCATGAACACACGAATTTAACATTATTCCCGTTTTTTTTAAACTAGTCCAAGTATACACAATACTATTCAACCAACTCAAGCAACCTCTCCACAACCACCCTACCTCAAGAGACGACTTGTTACCACTAAGAATCGTCAACTCACGCACTCACCCAACAAAAGAAGTGTACAACATCACCAATCCATCATGAGACCAAGTGCCCTCACCACAAGCAAAAGAGTGAATATAAAAGTAGCTCATACGTTCAAATATGCCATTGAACATAAATTGAGGACATCACACAATTGAACAAAATTCACTCACTCTCACAAAGAATTCATGTGCATCCCGTAGTCATACCATAAGGTTGCCCATAGTGTACATCTCTACTAATCTAAGCTAGCCAAATCTAGGATCAATTAGGACTTTAAGGTTGTAATGTAGGCTAAGGGACGGGTAGGATACATTTAGGAATAGTGACTAACCCTCCTAAGCCCTTTAATACACTACACTCAAACATCAAGCGCATCTTTTTTTCAACCAATTCACTTGTCATACACCATATATAACACAGCCCTCTTTTTAATTAAGCACCTTTATATTCCCACTAGCACGAATTCAAAAGATTAGGAGGGGTGTGTTTTTGCACTTTATTTGAACTACTATGTTTTTTTTTCTTGGAATGTTTTTTTCTTTCTCCCCTTTTTTTTTCTTTTCTCCATCCATTATGGTTCATCGGCTAGTGACCTTTTTCTTTTGCAATTTTAGTGCACTTTAAGGGCCCTTCCATGGTTCCACTCGAAAGCCATTCCCTAATCTCTCAACTTACTTCTTTTAGAGACTAAGTGCCTTAGGAGGTAAAGGTTCAACAAGCTCAAATTAAGAACAAAATAGGGATATGGCTTGTAGTGTGGGTGCCAAAGAAAAGGTCTATAGGCTCAAAGGGGCGAGCAACGGAAAACATTTTATTTGTGAGTGACAAGCACCTCTATGGTCAAACAAGAAATGCCTACGTCATCTCCTAGACTATCATAACTAAATGATTTTGCTTCGATTAACACACGGGGTAAGTTCTAGACTATACAAGATAGCACATAATATCACCAATCCTTACACACACATTACACTTGACTCAATTAAGACGGTTCTGTTTGACTCTCAAGTCAAGCAAGCACAGCGAGTTGAGAATTTGTAAGCAATAATGCACTCGGTGGCATATAAGTCAACCAACTAAGAACAAGGCGTCAAAGAGTAGGCTACTTACTTTACTTGGGCATTACAATACATATCAAATATTCAGGAAGATAGAGCGCATGCCATAAATTAATGTGCCAACACTAAACATATCAACATGTACCTTAGAGCACCTTAGTTTTCTCCCTATCCTACTCCTAAATAAAATAAAATACTAAAACAAACACACCCGGTTCGAGCTACACCCTTGGAAAAGAATCGGCGTCCAAAGAAAAACCAAGGGATAGTACCTAACTATCCTAAAATTAACGAAAGAAAATCTTTTTGGTATTTTTAATCGGACTTTAATCCCTCAAACACATTGTCCAATAGATCCATCATCCGGAAAAGTCCGCATTTGTTCTGATTTGTTTTTTATTTTACTAGCTGATTAGACTATGTGAGTTCTAAACTAAGCTAAACAAACAAGAACACAATAACAATAAAAATTGTATACAATTACAAGTCATGAAGTAGTCCCCCACCCCACACTTAAACAATGCATAGTCCCCGATGCATAACAAATTCAAAATAATGTAAGGTGGAAAGAAAGAACTCTCTGCTAGTCGGAGTCTGCCTCCTCAGGATGCCCACCAGTCGCGGCTATGGGCTCATCATCATCATCCGCTCCTAGGGGCACCAAATCCATGGGCCCCGTGACTTCATCAGCCATCACATCCTCATTATCGGATCCTTTGTATCTGTTTTCGTCCTCAGATGGGCAAATAGGACTGTCCGTTGCAATGCCCAACATCTCCTTGGAAGAACTGGAGAGATCATTGCGCAACTTCATGCGCTCCTCATCTGAGACCCCTAGCATGCGCATTATCACATTGAGAGAACTATAAATATACTTGTTGATGTTTTCATCCATCGCATTCCTCGCAGCCTAGATTAGCTTTGATGTGGACTCCAGTAAGGATGTAATGTCTAGCAATGCCTTTAGTGCCTCCACTACCTCATCATAGCCAGGGTACTCCGGTACACCACGGGATAGCATGTACTGCGTCAAGTGGTTGCCAAAGAAGAACCTTTTGATCCTTTGCCTAAAGTGGTTGCGGTCCTTCTCCCCTAGCATGATCTCACCCACATTTATGGGTCGCCCAGTCATTAGAAAGAAAATGACACATACTCGAGCTTGAGTGCATTCACTGTTATGCTCGACGGGCATCAATCTATCCTGCACGAAGTTTTACTATACCTTAGCCGTCTTGTTGAAGTCAAAACAGAGCATCTCAAGGTGGGCATTTACCTTATTCCATTTCCACTTGGCATTAGAATCAACACCACAAAGAGCATGACGTATTGTCCGGTAGAGTGGGCTTTTGAAGAACTTTTGGAGCCTCCGTGGATTAGGGTTATCGACTCCCAAAATTTCACACAAGTATCTCCTATCCAGTGGTATATCCTTCCCTCGGACACATGATTGGAACAAGTTCACATTCCAATTGGCGTATAGCTCGTGCACCATGCTCAAATTCGCAGGACCCGGGCATTCTATGAGTTTCTCCATCTTCATCTCTACCAACCGGGCAAGCACATCCGAGAAATTTCTTTCTAGAGATATCACATTGATCCCCATTTCGGAGACATACCGCCCATATGGCATGAAGTCCCTATGCCATGCGATAGCAGCATCACTGACTAATTTCAAACGAGGCCTCGGTTGCAAAGGTTCCTTCTATGATCGTTCGGCAACTTGTTTCCCTTTAGCCTACCTAGAATATCCCTCACCTTGCTTGCATTTTTTGGGAGGGGGGGAATAGTGGAGGACTTTCCCACCCCTTTGCCTTTTGCGGCACTATCACGAGACATAGCAACCTACACACGACAAACACAAATATGAGAATGGCTCAAGAAATTTTCCCAAGGTCATTGTGAGAATCCAGGATGACCCACCACTTAAAGCTGAAGGCTATGTATAATCTACTCACAAGAGCAGTTCAAAGTGCACCAATGTTTCATCACAAGGCGATAGGGATTCAAGACTTCCCCATGCCACAATTCAAGTAGTAGAACATGGCCATAACTTAACCGTAGTGCAAGCAAGCAATGCTAAAATTCACATTACTACACTAATATAGTACACTAACTACTACTTACAATAGTTTACAACAAGATACACTACCCCCAAACACCCCACACCTCGCCTAACATCATATACAACTACACTCGGCTACTCAGAATTCACCGGTGTTTAATTCACTCTTTTAGACATTTTAGCTAACACCTTGGGGGCATTTGTTTTGCTTCTCTTATTTCAACAATGGTGGAGCAAGGTGGTGTTACACCCTATATTTTCGTACGTAAAAGTGTGTCGTAAGCAAACTAATGTAGGACCAAAAATGAGATAATATTTGAAAGTGTATAAAGTAAGTTAATCATGTTATCTCGGAGGTTACAAATATTGAAGATCATGAACAACAAGTACAAAGAGGGTTGGAAGGTTCAGAAGCTAAAGGAATTGAAGAAAATAATGTTTCGTCGAAAGTCGACAAGTTGGGAATGTTATAACATGTACCTTTGTGGTGAGACTAGGGTTCTTAACATGATAAGGAGATTATGTTATGATTTATAATAGTCATGTGACAGCCGTGTGTTATATTTTGAAGTCAAACGAGTTGTGGAACAAAAGTCGATGAAAGTCATCACAAGTTACGTTCATAAGTTTTACTGAAACTTTTGGTCAAATGTAACTGTGATTTTCTCCCAATATACTTAGATTTACGGGGTGTTTCTACCCATAAAATTGAATCTCTATGAGTCTACTTTCTAACGCTTTAAACCGTTTGTCAATACGATATCGGAGTAGAGAGATATGGGCATTTCTGCGAGACTGCACAAGCTGCTAGGTGACAAGTAGGTGTGTCAACTACTTGCTTAAATAAGAGCCCAAAAATGGGCCATTTCGGGTAGTCCAAAGAGGCCTTTTAAAGGCGTATTTTCTTCATATATTAGACTGAAAATATAGCATAATAACCAGACATAAGCTCTGCAAATATTCTCCCAAAAATATCCAACAAACCCTAATTTTCGGGTCGTTTGACACTACTATGGTGGTCGTTTTGTGTATGAAGAGATTGGGGTGTGTTGGGCTGTTTTGTAGTATTTGATGGTGTATATAAGGCTGGAAAATAATGTATATATGTTGTTATTGTTGTGTTCTTGTGTTGTTGGTGTTATCTTGAATTTGGAGGAAGTAAGGATTATAGGGGAGATGCTGCCCGTTTTAAACAAAATAATTTTGTCGTTCGTTGTGCGATAGTTGTACCTTTGATAACTTAATGATAGTATTATTATCGTTGTTGTATATTAAGGTGCGAAGACGTGAGTTCAACTTGGGGATTGGAAAGATTGTGATAAGGTATGTTAAGGCTAAGCCCTTCCTTCATTTTAGCATGATCCCGTAATTACATATGTTTGATAACGAGGCATAAAGAGAAGCTCATACTCCCAAATTTATATACACTATCCTAGTCTCATAAGTTACAATATTCTCCCTTATCGGGACTTCATATTCAATTTAGTTTTGTCTTTATTCAGTGAAGAGAGAAGAGGGTCTATATATATATACAGTATTATAGTATTTTCACCACCATCGAGCTATAATCGGTGGGCAGGCCCCTATTGGGCAACCTCTGATCAGATAGTAAGTTATATATCGAGCCTACTATGGCTGAGCGCCTATAAGCGAGCCCAGAATGGCCGAGATACAGAGATTAGTATGGCCGAGTGCCTATGACCGAGCCTACTACGGTGGAGCAGTTACACATTCCGAGCCTTATAGGGTTGGATATTTATTTTACTTACTATATTGAGAGAGTTGAGTCAGTATCAACAGGTAAGTATATCTCCAGATCATCTTTGACTCCCAGTTACTTTCAGTTATCATATTATCAGTTCAGTTTCCGCTTTTAGTTATTTTATTACCTTGCATACTCGGTACATTATTTCGTACTGACGTCCCTTTTTTGGGGGCGCTGCATTTCATTCGTGCAGGTTCAGATGGACAGACGGGTAGACCTCCTCAGTAGGTGTTGCCCGGGTTCATCCTAATTGGTAAGCTCCACATCCTTCGGAGTTGCCGGGTCCTGAGTTTTGTGTACATATTATATATATCTGTATATATGTTATGGGTAGGTCGGGGCCCTGTTTCGATCACAGTACATCCATCAGTAGAGGCTTGTAGACATATCCTGTCAGTTAGTGCAGTATGTTGGGCTTGTAGGCCTTTTATGTATATTTTGTTGGTTTGTCAGCTGTAGTAGTTATGACTGCCTTGTTGGCCTAGCGTTATATTGATGTTTAGTCAGCATTAGTTTCCGTTCAGTTTTATATTTTTCTTCGCAAAATGTCTTGCAATATGGCCCCATGGCCAAAGTATGACATTATATGTTCAAAGTCCCTTAGTCGCAAGTTGGTATGCAAGGTTAGGTGAGGCACCGGGTGCCGGTCTCGCCCCCCACGTTCGGGGCGTGACAGGTGGCCCTCCAAAATTTAAATGAAGTAGAGGGAATTGTAGTTTACTACTTCAAATGCAACTTCACAACCAATATTGGCAACTAATTTTGTGCACAATAGGACCACCCACCATAACAATAAAACATGTCAAAGGGACCTTTAGGATTGGGGGTCTTTTGAGAATGGAGGTCATGACAACCCATAAAAATTCACAATATACAAGAGAACAAGGGGATGAGGAACAAACCTTTTAGTCTTGAAAAGAAAGTGAACAATAAAGTTTTGAGAACTTTGAGAACATGAGAGACAAAGAGGGCAGAAGAGAGAAAAACTTGTTGCAACCAAACACACTCACGCAAGTATACACAGTCGTCAAGTAATAGGGTAGTGAGTAAAGTATCGTTCCCACGGAGACTTATGATTACCTTTTGACTGATTGAAACTCAAATAACTTATCGATTCAACAGATTTCTCACAAAATGTGTAAGTGACTAATTTACTATCTAAGAAACTATCAAGCAATGAAACAAATAGAAATCAACCATAATACTTAAGCAATTTTGAATAAAAATCAGTAGGAGAGGATATTTCGGGGCCATAGGCTAGCTAACAATCTTGTTGCGTTCTTGAGTTAAAATGACTAATTGATTTATTTGGATTGTTGATTGACAGGGTTGATATTACTCATAAGAATATATCGAGTTCTTACTCACCTATTCAAGCTAACTTAATGCCTATATGTCTATGGAATTAAGACTAACAAGAATGCATTTACACTTCTTGTATTTCAACCGAGTAAGGCAATTAGGTATATTTCTATCCTAATTGCGAATCCGTTCTCCGATACCCGGGTTCAAGAACTTGCTCTATTTAATTTTATATGCAATCTAGAATTTCCACTTTCGAGTTCAACTCTAGATTCGTAGATAGTATTTCACTGTTAGCTACTCAGTAAAATAATTAAAAACAGAATTAAATAAACAACCCAATATGATAAAATCAAACTCGTCAATTTAAATTTCAAACGTCAACATTCATGTAGCACCCATGACCCCAGAACAATAGGGTTCTTAGCCACCCATGTTCATACAATCATCAAAAATAATGTTTTCAAATATAAAATCAATGAATACTAGAAGAAGAATGGAATAATTAATCAAATCCGTGCTCCCGAGTGTTTTGTACTTTTGTTTCTCTCTCAAAGTCACGTCCTCCCCTCAAAATAGGTTGAGGTTGGCTTTTATATGAGTTGGAGTATCTTGGGGTCGAAATAACTGAGTCCCGGTCGAAATAGGACATGTTCACATTTTGAGTGTCCAGGGTAGCGTGGGGCGCTGGCCATGGCACTCAACTTTTCAACATTCTGTTTTGTGCGCCACAGGTAGCGCCCCACGCTGCCTGTGGCGCTCAACTTGGCCATTTTGCCTTTTCTTCCCATTTTCGTTCCAATTCGCGCACATTCGTCCTACATCGCATCCGAATAATTCCTACACATAGAAATACCACAAATTAGTGCAAATCATTATATTATACATCCGGAATTACGAGACATGAGCATAATGCGAGGCAATACACATCAAAATATGCATACATTAAGCCGAATATCAACACCCCACACTTATACTCTTGCTCGTCCTCGAGCAATGGAACTAATTAACACCCCAAAACGTACCTATCACTATGAAAGAGCAATTCACAATTAATTCAATCACACACTCTACCTTTTGATTATGGTCGATACCGACAATTAAGCATGAACACACGAATTTCACATTTTTCCCGTTTTTTTAATATAGTCCAAGTATACAAAATGCTATTCAACCAACTCAAGCAACCTCTCCACAACCACCCTACCTCAAGATACGACTCGTTACCACTAAGCATCCTCAACTCACGCACTCACCCAATCCGTCATGAGACCAAGTGCCCTCACCACAAGCAAAAGAGTGAATATAAAAGTAGCTCATACGTTCAAATATGCCATTGAACATAAATTGAGAACAACACACAATTGAACAAAATTCATTCACTCGCACAAAGAATCCATGTGCATCCCGTGGTCGTACCATAAGTTTGCCCGTAGTGTACATATCTACTAATCTAAGCTAGCCAAATCAAGGATCAATTAGGACTTTAAGGTTATAATGTAGGCTAAGGGACGGGTAGGATACATTTAGGAATAGTGATTAACCCTCCTAAGCACTTTAATACACTACACTCAAACATCCAGCACATCTTTTTTTCAACCAATTCACTTGTCATACACCATATATATCATAGCCCTCTTTTCAATTAAGCACATCTATATTCCCACTAGCACAAATTCGAAAGATTAGGAGGTGTGTGTTTTTCTACTTTATTTGAACTACTATTTTGTTTTCTTGCAATTTTATTTTATCTCTCCACTTTTTTTTTCTTTTCTCCACACACTCCATACATTAAGGTTCATCGGCTAGTGGCCTTTTTTTCACAATTTTAGTGCACTTTAAGGGCCCTTCCATGGCGCCACTCGAAAGCCTCTCCCTAATCTCTCAACTTATTTCTTTTAGCGACTAAGTGCCTTACGAGGTAAAGGTTCATCAAGCTCAAATTAAGAACAAAATAGAAATACAGCTTGTAGTGTGGGTACCAAAGAAAAGGTCTATAGGCTCAAAGGGGCTAGCAACTGAAAATATTTTATTTGTGAGTGACAAGCACCTTTATGGTCAAGCAAGAAACGTCTGCGTCATCTCCCAGACTAGCATAACTAAACATTTTCGCTTCGATTAATACACGGGGTAAGTTCTAGACTACACAAGATAGCATAGAATATTACCAATCCTTACACACACATTGCACTTGACTCAATCAAGATGGTTCTGTTTGACTCTCAAGTCAAGCAAGCACAGCGAGTTGAAAATGTTTAAGCAATAATATACTCGGTGGCATACAAGTCAGCCAACAGAGAACAATGCGTCAAAGAGTAGGCTACTTACTTTACTTAGGCATTACAATTCAGATCAAATATTCAGGAAGACAGAGCGCATGCCATAGCTTAATGTGCCAACACCAAACATGTCAACAGGTACCTCAGAGCACCTCAGTTTTCTCCCTATCCTACTACTAAAAAAACACACCCGGTTCGAGCTACACCCTTGGAAAAGAACCGGCGTCCCAAGAAAAACCAAGGTATACTACCTAACTATCCTAAAAATAACGAAAGAAAATATCTTTGGTAGTTTTATTAGGACTTTAATCCCTCAAGAAAATTGTCCAACATATCCATCGTCGGGAAAAGTCCGTATTTGTTTCTGATTTTTTTGTCTTTGCATTTTACTAGCTAATTAGACTATGTGAGTTCTAAACTAAGCTAAACAAACAACAACACAATAACAATAAAAATTTTATACAATTACAAGTTAGGAAGTATTCCCCCACCCCACACTTAAACAATGCATAGTTCTGATGCATAACAATTTCAAAACAAAGTAAGGTAGAAAGAAAGAACTCCCTGCTAGTCGGAGTCCGCCTCCTCAGGATGCCCACCAGCCGCAGCTATAGGCTCATCATCATCATCCGCTCCTAGGATCACCAAAGCCATGGGCCCCATGACTTCATCACCCATCTCGTCCTCATCATCAGATCATTTGTATGTGTTCTCGTCTTCAAATGGGTAAATAGGACTGCCCAGTGCAATGCCCAACATCTCCTTGGAAGAACTGGAGAGATCATTGCACAACTGCATGCGCTCCTCATCAGAGACCCCTAGCCTGCGCATTATCACATTGAGGAAACTATAAAGATACATGTTGAAGTTTTCATCCCTCTTATTCATCGCAACCTGGCTTAGCTTTGATGTGGACTCCATCAAGGATGTTATGTCTAGCAATGCCTTTGGTGCCTCCACTGCCTCATCATAGCCATGATACTCTGGTACCCTACAGGATAGCATGTACTGCGTCAGGAGGTTGCCAAAGAAGAACCTTTTGATCCTTTTCCCAAAGCGGGTGCGGGCCATCTCCCCTAGCATGATCTCACCCACATTTATGGGTCACCTAGTCATTAAAAAGAAAATCACACACACTTGAGCTCGAGTACATTCACTGTTATGCTCGACGGGCATCAATATAGTCTGCACGAAGTTTTGCCACACCTTAGCTGTCTTGTTGAAGTCAAAACGGAGCATCTCAAGGTGGGAATTTCCCTTAGTCTGTGTCCACTTGGCATTAAAATAAACACCACAAAGAGCGTGACGTATTGTCCGGTAGCATGTGATTTTGACGAACTTTTGGAGCCTCCATGGATTCGGGTTATCAACTCCCAAAAATTCACACAAGGATCTCCTATCTAGTGGTAAATCCTTCCCTCGGACACATGATTGGAACATGTTCACGTTCCAATTGGCGTATAGCTCGCGCACCATGCTCAAATTCGCAAGACCTGGGCATTCTTTGAGTTTCTCCATCTTCATATCTACCAACCGGGCAAGCACATCCGGGAAATTTATTTCTAGAGCTTTTACATTGATCCCCATTTCAGAGACGTACCGCCCGTATGGCATGAGGTCCCTATGCCATGTGATAGCAACATCGCTGACTAATTTCAAATGAGGCCTCGGTTGCAAAGATTCCTTTTATGATCCTTTGGCAACTTGTTTCCCTTTAGCCTGCCTAGAAGATCCCTTACCTTGCTTGCGTTTTTAGGGATGGGGGAAGTAGTGGAGGACTTTCCCACCCCTTTTCCTTTTGCGGCACTGTCACGAGCCATAGCAACCTACACACAACAAACACAAATGTGAGAATGGGTCAAGAAATTCGCCCAAGGTCATTGTGAGAAGCCAAGATGACCCCAGACTTAAAACCAAAGGCTGTGTATAATCTACTCACTAGAGCGGTTCAAAGTGCACCAATGTTTCATCACAAGGCAATATGTACTCAAGACTTCCCCATGCCACAATTCAAGTAGTCGAACATGGCCATAACTTAACCGTAGTTCAAGCAAGCAATGCTAAAATTCATATTACTACACTAATATAGTACACTAACAACTACTTACAATAGTTTACAACAAGATACACTACCCCTAAACACCCCACACCTCGCCCAATATCATATACAACTACACTCGGCTACTCAGAATTCACCGGTGTTCAATTCACTCTTTTAGGCATTTTAGTATACACCTTGTGAGCATTTTTTTTGCTTCTCTTATTTCAACAATGGTGGAGCAAAATGGCCCTCCCAAATTTAAATAAAGTAGAGGGGATTGTAGTTTACTACTTCAAATTTTACTTCACAACCAATATTGGAAACTAATTTCGTGCACAATAGGACCACTCACCATAACAATAAAACATGTCAAAGAGACCTAGAGGATTGGGGGTGTTTTGAGAATGGAGGTCATAACAACCCATAAAAATTCACAATATAAAAGAGATGAAGGGGATGAGGAACATACCTTTTAGTCTTGGGAATAAAGTGAACAACAATGTTTTTAGAACTTTGAGAACGTGAGAGACAAAGAGGGCAGAAGAGAGAAGAGCAGCAGGGGGTTGGGCGTTACTGTGAGAGAGAGAAGAGTTTGGGTTAGAGTTAATTTAATTTGGTTGGGGGTTTGGGTAATTAGGTATGGGTGATTTTGTATGTGTATATGGGTAATTGGGTCAGGTTATCTAAACAAATTAGAAACAAATCAAAGGAAAATATTTAAAAAAAATTACCTTACCTGACCCCCCAGCCCAGCGCCCCACGCTGGGCTCGGCGTTGGAGTTTGTGATGTTTCTGTAAAGTGCGCCCCAGGCAGCGTGGGGCACTGTCCTGGGCTCTCGTTCGTAATTTTTTTTTAATATAAACAACCCTTAACTCGAGCATTCAATACATACATTATACACACCCCACACCATTCCGGCCTATGATTTCTATAACTACAAATAAAACAACAAAAAAACTAGTCTACTTTGACTAAAAGAAAATAAAAAGCTAAGCTATGAAAGTATTAAAAATTGGGTTGCCTCCCAACAAGCGCCTTATTTAACATTGCGGTACGACTCAACACATTTTCAAGCATCGGCCAAGTCCACCGAGGTCTTGTGACATGCAATGTCACCACCCCAATAATGTTTTACTCTCTGCCCATTTACCAAGAAGCTACCACTTGAGCTCGTATCACACAATTCCACCGCTCCATGAGGCCTCACACTTACCACAATGAAAGGATTTGTCCATCGAGACTTAAGCTTTCCGGGGAAAAGCATCAACCGTGAATTAAACAAGAGAACTTCTTGACCTGGCTTAAACTCGCGATGATAGATGTGCTTTCATGCCACCTCTTGGTCTTCTCTTCATACAATTTGGCATTTTCGTACGCGTGCAATCAAAACTCATCAAGCTCGTTGAGTTGTAACAACCTCTTCTCGTCAGCTAAGTCCATATCCATATTTAACTTTTTAATCGCCCAATAGGCTTTGTGTTAAAGCTCGACGGTCAAGTGGCACACCTTCCTATAAACTAACTTATATGAGGAAGTACCTATGGGGGTCTTGTATGTAGTTCGATATGCCCATAATGCATCATCCAGCTTTCCGGCCCAGTCCTTCCTATTTCCACTTACTGTTTTCTCCAGAATCTGCTTCACCTCTCTGTTTGACAGTTCCACTTGACCACTCGTTTGGGGGTGATAGGCGGTGGCAACCTTGTGCTTAACTCCATACTTTGCTAGAACATTATTCAACAATTTGTTACAGAAGTGAGTTCCTCCGTCACTTATCAACACTCTTGGAGTCCCAAAGCATGTGAATATGTGCTTATTTACAAAGTTTACCACTACCTTTGCGTCATTAGTAGGAAGAGCAATGGCCTCCACCCACTTAGACATATAGTCGACCGCCACCAAGATGTACCTGTGACCATTAGAGTATGGAAACGGTCCCATTAAATCAATCCCCCAAACATCAGAGAGTTCTACTGCTAGAATATTTTGCAAAGGTATCTTGTGCTTCTTCGTGATCATTCCGGTTCTTTGGCACCTATCACACTTTTTAACAAAGGCGTGTGCATCCTTAAACATTTTTGGCCAATAAAAACCCGATTGTATCACTTTTTGGGTGGTTCTATCCCCACTATGATGACCCCCATATGGAGAAGCATGACAGTCATGCAATATTGCATTCATCTCCTCCTGAGGGACACACCTTCATACCAACTGATCTGCGTACTGCTTATATATGAATGGCGCATCCCACATGTAGAGCCTCACATCATGTAGAAACCTTCTTCTATTATCGGGTGTTGATTCTGGTGGTGTCACCGCACCTGCAATAAAATTCACGTAGTCTGCATACCACGGGGCTTCACTTGAGGTGATTGCCAATAACTGCTCATCCGAAAATGTCTCCTTAATCGAACCTCCCTCAACCACATGGTTTCGATTTTCTAATATGGATAAGTGATCAGCCACTTGATTCTTTGTTCCTTTTTTATCTCGGATCTCCAAGTCAAATTCTAGCAAGAGGAGAACCTATTGAATTAGTCTCGGCTTGGCGTCTCTCTTATCAAATAAGTACCTTATAGCTTAATGATCTGTGTAGACGATGACTTTGGTTCCCAATACATAGGATCTGAACTTGTCAAACACCCACACCACTGCAAGCAACTCTTTTTCAGTAACAGTGTAGTTCATCTAGGCTGGATTTAGAGTTTTGCTCGCATAATAAATAGAGTGAATGATTTTCTCCCTCCCCTGCCCCAGAACAGCTTTGATTGCTATGTCACTCGCATCGCACCTCAAATTAAATGGCTGCGCCCAATCTGGGGCAATGATAATTGGCGCAGTCACCAATCTTCCCTTCAGCTTCTCAATTGCTTTCATACAGGCATCATCAAACTTGAAGGGGATATCTTTCTCAAGACTCCTGCACAGAGGAGAAGAAATATTTGAAAAATCTTGAATGAAACGATAAAAACCTGCATGGCCCAAGAAACTACAAATGCCCTTGACGGACGTCGGTGGGGGCAATTTTTCAATTTCGTCCACCTTTGCTTTGTCAACCTGTAAACCATTTTTGGACACCTTATGCCCCAAGACTATACCTTCTCGTACCATGAAATGGCACTTTTCCCAGTTTAGTACCAAGTTTGTCTCTTCACACCTAGCAAGCACTTTATCAAGGTTCATTAAACAATTATCAAAAGAACACCCAAACATAGAAAATTCATCCATGAACACTTCTACAAATCTTTAGACCATGTTAGTAAAAATAGCTATCATATTCCTTTGAAAAGTAGCAGGTGCATTACCGAGACCAAAGGGTATTCTCTTAAATGCATACGTGCCATATGGACATGTAAATGTAGTTTTATCTTGGTCCTCTAGGGCTATAGCAATCTTATTATACCCTAAATAGCCATCTAGGAAACAGTAGAATTCCTGTCCGGCTAATCTATCAAGCATTTGATCAATAAAGGGGAGGGGAAAGTGGTCCTTTCGGGTGGCATTGTTTAATTTTCTATAGTCTATCCAAATTATCCTCCCAGTCACAGTTCTTGTGGGAATCAGGTCATTATTTTCATTAACCACTACCGCTATCCCCCCTTCTTGGGCACACATTAGACGGGGCTTACCCATTTGCTATAAGAGATTGGAAAGACAATACTTGTGTCAAGCCACTTAATCACTTCTTTTCTTATCACCTCTTTCATGATTGGATTTAGGCGGCATTATTTCTCTACACTTGGCCTATGCCCTTCCTCCATGAGGATTTTATGCATTCAGAAAGCTGGACTAATGCCTCTAATGTCAGACGTCGTCCACCCAATTACTCGCTTGTGCTCACGTAGCACTCTCAACAGCTTTTCTTCCAGCAATTTAGACAGGTCTGAAGAAACAATAAAAGGTAAAGTGTCAGAACCACCCAAATAAGCATATTGAAGGTGAGGGGGCAAGGGTTTAAGTTCCAATTTTGGAGCTTCTTCAATCGACGGCTTTGGAGGAGGTCCATTTGGCCTATTTAGGGAGGTCATCAAGCTCAATTACACCGGCTGCTTTCTGTTAAATTCCTCTTCGTGATTCCCCATCTCCTTGTCAATTATGATCATTAGCAGTGAAGTTTTTTAGCAAGAGCTGAATTTCACTATACGGCCTCGCCATGCAACTACCCCCACAAGCTGACTCAAGATTCATCTTTGATATCTCGTCTAGCCCATCCACGAAAGTATGACCCAACACCTCTTCAGTCTGAGAATGATGTGAGCAGTCTCTGTGTATCTTCTTGTATCTTTCCCAAGCTTGACGAAGAGTCTCACCATCTCGTTGTTGGAACCCAAGAATCTGGCTCCTCAGCAACTTTCTCTTCTTAGTGGGGAAAAACTTGATTAAGAATTTCCTTTCTAGATCATCCCAAGTGTGGATTGAATTTGCGGGCTCCTTTTGCAACCATTCCTTAGCTTCCCACAATAGTGAAAAGGAGAACAGTGTCAGCCTGGCGTAGTCCTTGGAAACGCTCGGATAATTGTAAGTGTCCGTAATTTCCAGGAAGTTCTGAATGTGCCTCTGCGGGTCTTCATGAGATAGACCCAAATATTTCCCTACGGACTGAAGCAGTTGTACCATGTACTGTTAGAGTTTAAAGTGACCCGTATTATCAAGCTTCACAATAGCCTAAGTCATATTAGCAAGATTGGGCCTTGTAAATTCTATCACCGAACGCTCTTCATTACCGCCATCTTTATTGGTTGTGGTTGAACTACGATGTCCAACTCTCTTTCTATTCTAGTTCTAGCTTCGACTTCCCTCCTCACTCTGTGAAGTGTTCGTTCCATTTCAGGATCAAGAGGAAGGAGGTTGTTTGCGCTTCTACTCCTCCACATTCAAGAGAAGATCTTGCGTTAACACAAACAAGGCAAACTGAAAATTAAAACTTGAACAAATAACTAACAAAAGCTTAACTCAGACAAGTAGCTAATTCTAAGTCCCCGGCAATGGCGCCTAAAAACTTGTTGCGACCAAACACACTCACGCAAGTATACGTGATCGTCAAGTAATAGAGTAGTGAGTCGAGTATCATTCCCACAGAGACTTATGATTAACTTTTTACTGATTTAAACTCAAATAACTTATCTATTGAAGAGATTTCTCACAAAATGAGTAAGTGACTAATTTACTATCTAAGAAACTATCAAGCAATGAAATAAATCAAAATCAACCACAATACTTAAGCACTTTCGAATAAGAATTAGTAGGCAAGGATATTGCGGGGTCATAGGCTAGCTAACAATCTTGTTATGTTCTTAGGTTAAAATGACTAAATGATTAATCTAGATTGTTGATTGACAGGTTTGATATTAGTCATAAGAATCTGTCGAGTTCTTACTTGCCTATTCAAGCTAACTTAATACCTATATGTCTATGGAATTAAGACTAACAAGAATGCATTTACACTTCCTGTATTTCAACCAAGCAAGCCAATTAGGTATATTTCTATCCTAATTGCGAATTCGTTCCCCGATGACCAGGTTCAAGAACTTGCGTTATTTAATTCTATATGCAATCTAGAATTTCCACTTTCGAGTTCAACTCTATATTCATAGATAGTACTTCACTATTAGCTACTCAGAAAAATAATTAACAACAGAATTAAATAAACAACCCAATATGATAAAATCAAACTTGTCAATTTAAATTTCAAATGTCAACATTCATGCAGCACCCATGATCCCAGAACAACAGGGTTTTTAGCCACTCATGTTCATACAATCATCAAAAATAATGTTTTCAAACATAAAATCAATGAATACTAGAAAAGGAATGGGACATGTTCACGTTTTGAGCGTCCAGAGTAGCGTGGGGTGCTGGCCCTGGTGCTCAACTTTAATTTTCAACATTCTGTTTTGTGTGCCACAAGTAGCGCCCCACGCTGCCTGTGGCAGTCAACTGGTCCATTTCGCCTTTTCTTCCCTTTTTCGCTCCAATTCGCGCACTTTCGTCCCAAATCGCATCTGAATGATTCCTACACTCAGAAATACCACAAATTAGCAAAAATCATTATATTATACATCCGGAATTACATGACATGAGTATAATGTGAGGCAATATACATCAAAATATGCATATATTAAGCCAATTATCAACGTGCGATCGGATCAGGCGAACATCCACAGTGCCATCAGTTAGGGCCGCGAGAGGTCGGGGTCGTGATAGAGGCCGAGGTGTGGCTTGTACTTTAGCCAGAGTAGCACCTGCGGAGCCACTAGTTTCTCCAGCTGAGGAGCAAGTACCAGGTGTTGTTGAGCTGGTGGGACCAGCTCAGACACCAGCAGTGCCCATCGTTATTCCTGGCCTTCAGGATGTCTTAGCCCATATTATGACTGTGTGTACAAGCCCGGCTCAGGCGATTTTGATTCCAGCTGAACCAGTAACATCACAGGCTAGGGGAGCTGCCCAGACTCCTGCCAACCGTACTCCAAAGCAGCTAGCTCAGGGTCATCAGATACTTGGTATATTGCCAGTTCAGCCAGTTGCCACTGCTCAGGCCGAGGTTGGTCCACTTATGAGAGATGTGGAGCAGTTGAGGTTAGAGAGGTTTGGGAGGCTTAAGTCTCCAGAATTCAGTGGAGCAGAGTCAGAGTATGTTGATGATTTTCTATATAGGTGTTAGCGGATTCTTCACACATCGGGTATTTTGGATACCAATGCGGTTGCATTTACTACTTTTTAGCTGACAAGGGTAGCTTATAGATGGTGGCAGACTTATTACTTGAGCAGTCCAGCTGATGCAGCACCCCTTACATGGTATGAGTTTTGAGTTCTCTTCTTAGAGAAGTTTGTCCCACAGACTCGCAGAAGGGAGTTGTGTAGGCTGTTTGAGCAGCTATGCCATGAGGGTATGACAATGACTCAATCTGAGATGAGGTTCACAGATTTGGATCGTCATACAGTATGGTTGGTTCCCACTGAGAGGGAGAAGATTAGGAGGTTCATTTATGGCCTCAACTATGGCTTACATTTCAGTATGGCTCGAGAGGTTGTGATGGATACTAGGTTTGACCAGGTGGTCGAGATTGCTAGACGCTTAGAGCTGGTTTGTACGTAGGAGCGTGAGGAGCGGGTGGCCAAGAGGCCTCATAGTTCAGGTGGTTTTAATAGTGCCTCATTTGGAGGCGAGTCCCATCATAGCAGAGGTCGTCCTTCTAGACCTATTCAAGTAGCTCTCCATGTTCCTTGTAGTTCTTCAGTTAGCCACAGTTCCTACAGTGTCACGACCCAACTGGAGGGTCATGACTAGCACCCGGGCCATACTTGCTGAGCACCAACGTACATTTTATCTAACCTTCCTTATTATCTTTAAGGGCCGACAAGATCAATATAAATAGTAGACATGGATCATGAACATCCAACAATGAAAGATAATGTCATGAACATACATAACATGGGACGACAAGACTGTCAAGAAACTATATATAAGGTACGAGCTATCATGATGCCATGAAAGACTATACAACAAAAATCAGCCAAAAAGGCATTCTAAACCATACATAAGTCGACACCTGTCTATGAGCCTCTAAAAGAACATAAGTGCTACAACATTGCCGGAACAGGGCCCCGACATACCCATAAGGTCTATAACAAAAATGCATACCAAGACCATGGCAAGTCCAGAGAAGGGATCTCGCCAATAACCACTGAACTGGACAGCCTACTGTGGTGGGGGAGCTACGTCTACCTGTCTATCAGGACCTGCAGCACGACATGCAGCGTCCACAAATAAAAAGGACGTCAGTACGAATAAAGTACTGAGTATGTGAGGCAAGAAAGCATAAGTAAGAACAGTAATGTAAACACGGATAGAGAATATACAACCTGTGACATCTGGGTACCTCTGAGGGCTACTGACATGAAATACATGATACATACATATATATATACATAAACGTTTAAAACATATATATATATATACATAAACGTTTAAAACATATGCCTTTGTGGGCATCATCATCATCATATCGTACCCGGCCATAATAGGCTCGGTAAAACGTACCCGGCCATCATAGGGCTCGGTAGAATCGTACCCGGCCACGTGGAGCTCGGTAAAACCCAACTGATCAGTGGTTGCACAATAGGTGCCGTACCCGGCCGACTATAGCGCGGCTCGGTAGAGTAAAATAGATACATATATATGATGCATGCATGCTGGACTCATTGGGATCACATTTTGAACCTTTCGGAGTGACATAAGGTTGGTATCCTTCGTACACGTTATTAGGATTAACTCTTCATCAAGAATCTTATAAGAATCAGGAACTACCAACAATATTGATAATATAAGAATAAGAGAAGTAACATCAATATCAATCGTTTCATAAGAAGGGCAGCAATGTAAGTACTGCTAGCTTCTAAGAGTAGAGTATCTTTGGGAGCTCGTCATTACATTATGTACAATCGGAGTCGTGCAAAAGAATGAAGGGGATAGACTCACATACCTTGTATATACTGCCCAACCTCAAGCTATGCAAATATCACGACTCCTTAGTCTACAATAAGACAAATGACACTATCATTATCGTTTAAGCGTCGTAACTATTATGTATCGACCACAACCTATTTTACGATGAAACGGACAGCACCTCCCCTATTTATATGACTTCCCACAAGTCAATACAATCACCAAACAGCCCAAACAACATCATTAATAATCATATTGAGCCTCCAAAACAGTCCACCAACCAACAACATTACTACCAAGCTTTTCGATATATATTTCACAAGTTCTAGCTTCAACGACTTAGCTGCAACTTGGATAATCTTAAATATATATAGAGTAAGAGGTTCCTCACCTTTAAACAGAAAGAACAACTCCAATTTGACCTTAATTTTCCACGAAATATCCCTTCAATTCTGCCACAAGAACAAGGAAGCGAAACTAGCAATTAATTCGGGTTTTTCGGCACTAGAATTACTTTAGAAGACTTGAAATCACCTAGGGTTGATATTAAAAACTTGAAGGTGTATTTACAGGACATAAAACACTTAAAACAACCTCCCACACGAGCTGGAACAACACAAAAATCAGCAACAACAAGAAGAACAAGAAACTTACTAGCGCCACGGGATTCCCGACATTTGATTTGTGTTGTTTGCCCTTTGTTTGGGTCTTGGATCATGAGAGAACCTTGAGAGAATGTTTTTAGGGTTATAAGGTCTGAATATACTGAAAAATAATGACTTAAAACGGGGTTGAGTTATCTTATATATGTCCAAATGTCTTAAACCGCCTTTGTGGGCCCCATAGAGAGCAGCTTGGCGCACTCTCGCAAAAATGCAAATATCTCTCTATTCCGAGATCGTATCAACGAACGGTTTAATGCGTTGGAAAATAGACTCATAGATCTTCAATTTGATAGGTAGATCACCCCATAATTCCAAGTACATTTGGAGAAAAATGCAGTAACATTTGACCTAAAGTTTAAGTAAAATTATAAACCTAAGTTGCGACAACTTTTATCGACTTTTATTTCATAACTCGCTTGACTTCAAGACTTATGATGCGGATATTATATGATTCAAATACATTAAAACAAGACCTCTTGGGACAGTTAATCACCTCTAGTGTTATCCGAAAATACGGGTTACAACATCCTTGATTAGCTTAACTTCAAATACTTGTTAACCACTCTTATACACCCTTGTATCGTTTAAGACCAATAGGATTAACTTATTATCATCTCAAAGATAATCTCTTCTTGGATTTACGTCGACTACCTTACGGCGTGATCTATGATATGCGAATTTGGGTTGTAACATCCTCTCCCCTTAGGAACATTCGTCCTCGAATGTAAGGGTTTATGGGGTGTCTAACTCATCGTGGATTCCGACGGAGATTTCTGGCTGAGTTTCCCCCATAAAATGGACACTAGCCAAACTTGCAAGCAGTTAAACCCAACCTATGGCCTTACAAGACTATACAAAGCATTATGGATATGTACATTATCTGCATATCACCATTTTGTATTAAAAAAAAGAGTATTCACAAGCTATTGCTTACCTCATAGAGCCGTTTCACCTTATAATGCGTCCTTCTTTCCCCCGACATCCTCGTTATCTTCACTCTGGAATAGGTAAGGGTATTTAGACTTCATCTCCTCTTCTGCTTCCCATGTCATTTCTTCTATATTCTTGTTCCTCCATAATACTTTCACGGAAGCTACATCCTTTGTTCTCAGCTTGCGGACTTGTCGATCTAATATAGCCACTGGCACTTCATCATATGATATATCCTTTGTAACTTGTACATCTTTGATAGGGACGACCCGAGAAGGGTCTCCAATACATTTCCTCAACATAGATACATGGAATACCGGGTAGACAAATTCCAATTCAGATGGCAATTCTAACTCGTAAGCAACCTGTCCAATTCGTCGAAGAATTTTGTACGGCCCAATATACCGTGGACTCAACTTACCCTTCTTCCCAAAACGCATAACACCCTTCATCGGCGAGATCTTCAGGAAAACCCAATCACCAACCTCAAATTCCAGATCACGACGTCGGACGTCGGAATAAGACTTTTGCCTACTTTGTGCCATCCTCAGTCGCTCTTGTATCACTTTCACCTTCTCAATGGCTTGGTGAATCAAATCTGGCCCATATAATTCTGTCTCACCGACTTCGAACCATCCAACTGGTGATCTACATCTCCTCCCATACAGTGCCTCATACGGGGCCATTTTAATACTGAAATGGTAGCTATTATTGTAGGCAAATTCTATAAGTGCCAGATGGTCATCCCAATTCCCCTTGAAATCTAGAACACATGCTCATAGCATATCTTCAAGCGTCTGGATGGTACGTTCAGCCTGTCCGTCAGTCTGCGGATGGAATGCAGTGCTGAGATTTACTTGTATGCCTAAACCTTTTTGAAAAGACCTCCAAAAGTTAGACGTAAATTGAGCTCCTCGGTCTGATATAATAGATACCGGCACACCATGAAGCCTAACAATCTCCTTGATATACAACTTCGCATAATCTTCAGCCGTGTAAGTTGTCTTAACTGGTAGAAAATGGGCAGATTTTGTAAGTCAATCAACTATCACCCAGATGGAGTCAAACTTATGATAAGAGCGAGGTAATCCAATAATGAAGTCCATATTAATCACCTCCCATTTCCAGGTCGGAATCTCTATATTCTGAATCAATCCACTAGGTTTCTGATGCTCGATCTTTACTTGTTGACAATTAGGACACTGGGCTACAAATTCTGCAATAGACTTCTTCATGTTATCCCACCAATATTGCTCCTTAACGTCATGATACATCTTTGTCGAGCCAGGATGGATAGAATATCGGGACTGGTGAATCTCAATCATAATCTTCTCTCGCAACCCTGCCACACTAGGTACACATAATCGGCCCTGGTATCTCAGTGTCCCATCTCCTCCGATCTTGAAAGCTGTAATCTTACACTGCTGAATTCCCTCTCTCAATCTTACTAAGGTAGGATCTTCATATTGCCGTGCTTTTACCTCGGCTACCAAAGATGATTCTGCTGTATTCTGTACAGTAACACCTCTGTCATCAGAGTCCAACAATCTGATTCTCATATTGGCCAGCTGGTGAAGCTCTTTGGTCAACCCTTGTCTACCTGCCTCAATATGTATTAAGCTTCCCATTGACTTACGGCTGAGAGCGTCTGCCATAACATTGGCTTTACCGGGATGGTACAATATCTCGACGTCGTAGTTTTTCAGTAATTCAAGCCACCTACGCTGCCTCAAATTCAACTCCTTCTGCTTGAAGATGTATTGTAAACTCTTGTGATCTGTGTAGATGTCAACATGGACGCCGTATAAGTAGTGTCATCATATCTTCAAAGCATATATTACTGCAGCCAATTCCAAATCATGAGTCGGGTAATTCTTTTCATGCTTCTTTAATTGTCTTGATGCATAAGCAATCACCTTCCCACGTTGCATCAATACGCACCCCAAACCTATACCTGAGGCATCACAATATACCACATAACCTTCTGTTCCTTCTGGGAGAGTGAGCATTGGCGCGGATGTCAATCGATTCTTTAGCTCCTGAAAACTATGTTCACAAGCATCAGACCACTGGAACTTGGTAGTTTTCTATGTTAACTTAGTCAATGGTGCTGATATAGAGGAAAACCCTTCTACAAACCGCCTATAATATCCTGTTAGCCCCAGGAAGCTGCGAAACTTCTGACGGTGTTGTAGGTCTCGGCCAATTCTTCACTGCATCGATCTTCTGAGTGTTGACACTAATACCCTCATCAGATATCACATGGCCAAGGAATGCTACTGAGTTCAGCAAGAATTCACATTTAGAGAGCTTAGCATATAACTTATGATCCTGAAGGGTCTGGGCATAAGCCTGAATACGGGAAATATCCATGCCCTCTACCAAGGAGGCTGTTGTGCACTCATTTATCAGATGTGGTCACCCTATCACTCATCTCGGCCACCATATGGGGAGTATACCTTGATAAAGAATCAAACTATATACTATACTCTCATGCACTCATATTACCCTGTCGAAGGTTCAAGAACTTATCAGCTCTAGCTCATCGTATCTCAGCTGGTAAGTAGTGATGAAGAAAGGCCTCAGAAAATTCCTTCCACACGGCTGGAGGAGCGTTCGGACCCCTAGATCTCTCCCAACTATCATACCATAAAATCGCTAAATCCCATAACCGATAAGAAGCCAACTCTACTGCCTCCGTATCACTAGCATGCATAACCCGCAATGTACGATGAATCTGATCAATAAATATTTGTGGGTCCTCCTTGGGGTCTGATCCGGTAAACACTGGAGGGTCTAGATTAATAAAATCACGAACTCTCGCACTAACCGGTTTATCAGCAGCACCGGTATTCTGCCTCTGAGCCTGAGCAGCTACCAAGCTAGTCAACAATTGCACCGCACTGCGCATATCATGGTCTGTAGTGCCAGACGGAGGAACTGGATGTACTGGGTGCCTCCTAATATCCTCGGGAGGAGACAGAGAGGTATGAGATGGCATCTCACTCTGAGCCTCACTTTGGCCTGCTCTGGCTGGAGGCACCTGAATGTTACCCTCTCCCACAGCTGTATCAAGCCGTTTACTAATCACTTGCTTCCTAGTCAAAGGCATCGCTAAAAGAAAACAAGGTGAATATTAGATATGAACACTTACTACTCAACTCTACGCACGATCTAGATTCAGGAAGAAGGTAACAACCCTAGATGTCACGTAGCCTCCTGATTATAAATGTGGCGCGCTACACATCCATAATCAAAACTCTACTAGACACGGCTCATAGACAACCCCTAGGACAGACTTGCTCTGATACCAAGTTTGTCACGACCCAACTGGAGGGTCATGACTAGCACCCGGGCCATACTTGCCGAGCACCAACGTACATTTTATCTAACCTTCCTTATTATCTTTAAGGGCCGACAAGATCAATATAAATAGTAGACATGGATCATGAACATCCAACAATGAAAGATAATGTCATGAACATACATAACATGGGACGACAAGACTGTCAAGAAACTATATATAAGGTACGAGCTATCATGATGCCATGAAAGACTATACAACAAAAATCAGCCAAAAAGGCATTCTAAACCATACATAAGTCGACACCTGTCTATGAGCCTCTAAAAGAACATAAGTGCTACAACATTGCCGGAACAGGGCCCCGACATACCCATAAGGTCTATAACAAAAATGCATACCAAGACCATGGCAAGTCCGGAGAAGGGATCTCGCCAATAACCGCTGAACTGGACAGCCTACTGTGGTGGGGGAGCTACGTCTACCTGTCTATCAGGACCTGCAGCACGACATGCAGCGTCCACAAATAAAAAGGACGTCAGTACGAATAAAGTACTGAGTATGTGAGGCAAGAAAGCATAAGTAAGAACAGTAATGTAAACACGGATAGAGAATATACAACCTGTGACATCTGGGTACCTCTGAGGGCTACTGACATGAAATACATGATACATACATATATATATACATAAACGTTTAAAACATATGCCTTTGTGGGCATCATCATCATCATATCGTACCCGGCCATAATAGGCTCGGTAAAATGTACCCGGCCATCATAGGGCTCGGTAGAATCGTACCCGGCCACGTGGAGCTCGGTAAAACCCAACTGATCAGTGGTTGCACAATAGGTGCCGTACCCGGCCGACTATAGCGCGGCTCGGTAGAGTAAAATAGATACATATATATGATGCATGCTGGACTCATTGGGATCACATTTTGAACCTTTCAGAGTGACATAAGGTTGGTATCCTTCGTACACGTTATTAGGATTAACTCTTCATCAAGAATCTTATAAGAATCAGGAACTACCAACAACATTGATAATATAAGAATAAGAGAAGTAACATCAATATCAATCGTTTCATAAGAAGGGCAGCAATGTAAGTACTGCTAGCTTCTAAGAGTAGAGTATCTTTGGGAGCTCGTCATTACATTATGTACAATCGGAGTCGTGCAAAAGAATGAAGGGGATAGACTCACATACCTTGTATATACTGCCCAACCTCAAGCTATGCAAATATCACGACTCCTTAGTCTACAATAAGACAAATGACACTATCATTATCGTTTAAGCGTCGTAACTATTATGTATCGACCACAACCTATTTTACGATGAAACGGACAGCACCTCCCCTATTTATATGACTTCCCACAAGTCAATACAATCACCAAACAGCCCAAACAACATCATTAATAATCATATTGAGCCTCCAAAATAGTCCACCAACCAACAACATTACTACCAAGCTTTTCGATATATATTTCACAAGTTCTAGCTTCAACGACTTAGCTGCAACTTGGATAATCTTAAATATATATAGAGTAAGAGGTTCCTTACCTTTAAACAGAAAGAACAACTCCAATTTGACCTTAATTTTCCACGAAATATCCCTTCAATTCTGCCACAAGAACAAGGAAGCAAAACTAGCAATTAATTCGGGTTTTTCAGCACTAGAATTACTTTAGAAGACTTGAAATCACCTAGGGTTGATATTAAAAACTTGAAGGTGTATTTACAGGACATAAAACACTTAAAACAACCTCCCACACGAGCTGGAACAACACAAAAATCAGCAACAACAAGAAGAACAAGAAACTTACTAGCGCCACGGGATTCCCGACATTTGATTTGTGTTGTTTGCCCTTTGTTTGGGTCTTGGATCATGAGAGAACCTTGAGAGAATGTTTTTAGGGTTATAAGGTCTGAATATACTGAAAAATAATGACTTAAAACGGGGTTGAGTTATCTTATATATGTCCAAATGTCTTAAACCGCCTTTGTGGGCCCCATAGAGAGCAGCTTGGCGCACTCTCGTAAAAATGCAAATATCTCTCTATTCCGAGATCGTATTTCTAACGGTTTAATGCGTTGGAAAATAGACTCATAGATCTTCAATTTGATAGGTAGATCACCCCATAATTCCAAGCACATTGGGAGAAAAATGCAGTAACATTTGACCTAAAGTTTAAGTAAAATTATAAACCTAAGTTGCGACAACTTTTATCAACTTTTGTTTCATAACTCGCTTGACTTCAAGACTTATGATGCGGATATTATATGATTCAAATACATTAAAACAAGACCTCTTGGGATAGTTAATCACCTCTAGTGTTATCCGAAAATACGGGTTACAACATCCTTGATTAGCTTAACTTCAAATACTTGTTAACCACTCTTATACACCCTTGTATCATTTAAGACCAATAGGATTAACTTATTATCATCTCAAAGATAATCTCTTCTTGGATTTACGTCGACTACCTTACGGCGTGATCTATGATATGCGAATTTGGGTTGTAACATACAGTGCATGCCCAACTCAGTCATCATTCAGTGCATTGTCGGCACAGAGTTCTTACCATGCTTCCTCTACATAAGGTTCCATGGGCAGCTATCTAGATTATCAAGTTCAGCAACTCCGCCAGAGGAGAGGTGGTTTTGAGTGCGGGGACTTAAGTCATTTCAAGAGAGATTGACTCGGAGTATTGAGTAGGGTTCCATAGTATAGCTCTCAGCCTATGATGTCAGCACCAGCAGCTACACCACCTGCATAGCCAGCTAGGGGTGGGGCACAGTAAGCACTAGGTTACCCTAGAGGGGGAGGCCGTTTAGGTGGTGGACAGGCCCATTGCTACGTATTTCTAGCCATGCTAGAGGCAGTTGATTTTGATGTCGTGATCACAGGTATTGTTCTAGTGTGCAACAAGGAAGCTTCGGTATTATTTGATCCTGGTTCCACTTATTCATATGTGTCATCATACTTTGCTCGATATTTTGACATGCCCTGTGATTCTTTAGTTATGCTTGTTCATGTATCTACATAAGCGGGTGATTCTATTATTGTGGACCGTGTGTCTCGGTCGTGTGTGGTGACTATTGGGGGATTAGAGACGAGAGTTGATCTTCTACTGCTTAGCATTTTTTATTTTGACGTGATTTTAGGCATGGATTGGTTATCACCGTATCACGCTATTTTAGATTGTCACGCTAAGACCATGACATTGGCAATGTCGGGTTGCCTAAGGTTGAGTGGAGAGGTTTGCGCGATTATGTTCCCAGTAATATGATTTCATATTTGAAGGCTCAACGGATGGTTGAGAAGGTAAGTTTGGCATATTTTTCCTTCATGAGGGATGTTAGTGTTGATGCTCCTACCGTTGAGTCGGTTCTGGTAGTGAGAGACTTCCCAGATATATTTTATGCAGACCTGTCAGGCATGCCACCTGACATGGACATTGATTTTGCTATTCATCTAGTGCTGGGCACTCAACCCATTTTTATTCCACCTTATAGCATGTCACCAGCGGAATTGAAAGAGGTAAAGGAACAGCTCCAAGAGTTGCTTGATAAAGATTTCATCAGGCCTAGTGTGATGCCTTGGGGTGTGCCAGTTCTATTTATGAAGAAGAAGGATGGTACTATGAGGATGTGTATCGACTACAAGTCACAAAGTTACAATTAAGAACAAGTATCCACTACCGCGCATTGATGACTTATTTGACCAGCTTTAGGGTGCTAGAGTGTTCTCGAAGATTGATTGAGGTCGGGGTATCATCAATTGAAGATTCTAGATTCTAATATTCTGAAAAAGGCATTCAGGACACGCTATGGTCACTACGAATTTCCGTGATGTCTTTTAGGCTGACCAATGTCCCAGCAGCCTTTATGCACTTGATGAACAGTGTATTCCAGCCATATCTTTATTCATTCATCATAGTATTCATTGATGATATATTACTGTACTCACGTAGCTAGGAGGATCGTGAGCAGTATCTGAAGATCATACTCCAGACCTTGAGGGAGAAGAAGTTATATGCAAAATTCTCCAAGTGTGAGTTTTGGCTTGATTCGGTGGCGTTCTTAGGCCACATGGTGTCGACTGAGGGGATAAAGGTAGATCTAGAGAAGATTGAGGCAGTTCAGAGTAGTTTCAGATCGTCTTCAACAACTATGATTCAGAGCTTTCTTGGGTTGGCAGGTTATTATCGCTGTTTTGTAGAGGGTTTCTCGTCCATTGTTGCACCTTTGACTAGATTGAACCAGAAAGGTGCTCCTTTCATATGGTACGATGAGTATGAGACAAGATTTCAGAAGCTCAAGACTGCATTGGCTACAGCCCTAGTATTAGTGTTGGTGTTGCTTGCAGGTCCGGGATTACACTATGTATTGTGATATGTCATATATTGGACTTGGTGCGGTGTTGATGTAGGATGGTAGGGTGATTGCCTACACGTCTCTGCAGTTGAAGTTTCATGAGAAATATTACCCTGTGTATGACTTAGAGTTGGCAGCTATTGTTCACGCATTGAAGATTTGGGGGCACTATCTGTAAGGTGTACACTGTAAGGTCTATACCAACCATTGGAGTCTCCAGCACCGGTTCAAGCAGAAGGATCTTTATTTGTAGCAGCAGTGATGGTTAGAGTTGCTGAAAGACTATGATATCACCATATTATATCATCTGGGAAAGGCCAATATGGTGGCTAATGCATGGAGTAGGAAGGCTGAGAGTATAGGCAGTTTGGCATATTTACCGGTAGCAAAGAGGCCACTAGCCATGGATGTTCAGACTTTGGACAATCAGTTTGTGACATTGTATGTTTTAGCTAGTCGGTTTCTTGCTTTTGTTGTAGCTCAGCCATTGTTGTTGGAGCGTATCAAGGCTCTCCAGTTTGATGATCCTCATTTGTTAGTGTTGAAGGATATGGTGCAGCGGGGTGGTGCTAAGGAGGTTGTGATTGGTGATGATGGTGTTATGTGGCTTCGAGGCCGAATTTGTGTTCCATATGTTGGGTTGAGAGACTTGATACTTGAGCAGGCTCATAGCTTGCGTTATTTCATTCACCCAGGTGTCAGGAAGATGTACCATGACTTGAAACAACACTATTGGTAGAGGAGAATGAAGAAAGACATTGTTGCTTATGTCTCTCAGTGTTTGAATTGTCAATATGTGAAGTATGAGCATCAGAAACCAGGAAAGTTGATTCAGAGATTGGATATCCTGGAGTGGAAGTGGGAGTGTATCACTATGGATTTTGTGATAGGCTTGCCATGGACCTTGAAAAAATATGATGCAGTCTGGGTTATTGTGGACCATTGACTAGGTCCGCACACTTCATTCATATGGTGACTTCTTATTCTTCAGAGTGGTTGGCTCAGATTTACATCCGAGAGATTATTCACTTACATGGCGTGCCCATTTCCATCATTTCTGACTGAGGCACGCAGTTCACATCGCAATTTGGGAGAGCAGTGCAACAAGAGTTGGGTACATGGGTTGTGTTGAGTACAGCATTCCACCCTAAGACATACGGGTAGTCCGAGCACACCATTCAGATCTTGGAGGACATGTTATGTACCTGTGTTATGGATTTCGGAGGTTCATGGGATCAGTTTCTTCTGTTTGCAGAGTTCACCCACAACAACAGCTTTCAGTTAAGTATCCAGATGGCACCTTATGAGGCCTTATATGGGAGGATATGTCGTTATCTGGTTGGTTGGTTTGAGCCTGGGAGGCTAGGTTATTGGGCACTTATTTAGTCCATGATGCCATGGAGAAAGTGTAGGTGATACAAGAGCGGCTTCGTATAGCTCAGTCCAAGAAAAAGAGTTATGTTGATAGGAAGGTTCGTGATATTGCATATATGGTGGGTGAGAAGGTTTTGCTCAGAGTTTCACCCATGAAGGGTGTAATGAGGTTCGGAAAGAAGGGCAAGTTGAGCCCTCGGTATATTGGTCCTTTTGAGGTGTTTGAGAGAGTGGGAGAGGTGGCTTACAAACTTGCATTGTCACCTAGTCTATCAGATGTTCATACAGTGTTTCATGTTTCTATGCTTCGGAAGTACTATGGTGACCCGTCACATATTTTGGACTTCAGCACAGTACAGCTGGATGGGGATTTGACTTATAATGTGGAGCCGGTGGCCATTTTGGATCGGCATGTTCGAAAGTTGAGGTCAAAGAATATAGCATAAATGAAAGCTCTTTGGAGAGGTCAGGTGATCGAGGAGGCTACTGGGGAGGACGAGCGGTGGCTGAGGAGCAGTTATCCACACAAATTTGAGACTCCATGTATGATTCTAGACCCGTTCGAGGATGAATATTTGTTTTACAGGGGAAAATGTAACGACCTGGTTGGTCATTTTTTGTATTGTAGCCTCGTTCCCCTATTTATTGCCTCTTCTATGTCTATTTGTGGTTTTGTGACTTGTCGGGGTGGTTGGTTTGGTTTTGGGGATGTTTCAGAGCGAATTGGGATAGTTAGTCCCAAGGTTGGAAGTTTAAGTTAGAAGAGTTGACCGGAGTTTGACTTTTATGTAAACAACTCTGGAATGGGATTTTGATGGTTCCGATAATTTTTTATGGTAATTTTGGACTTAGGCGCATGTCCGGATGTTGATTTGGAGGTTGTAGGTTAGTTTGAGACTTTTTAGCGAAATTTGGAAAGCTGAAGGTTTGGAAGGTTGACAGTTTTGACCGAGAGTTTGACTTTGTTGATATCAGGTTGGAATTTCGGTTCTAGGAGTTGGAATAGGTCTGTTGTGTCATTTGGGACTAGTGTGCAAAATTTGAGGTCATTCGGAGTAGATTTGATATGATTCGGCATTAGTTTTAGAAGTTGAAAGTTCCTTAGTTTCATTAATCTTGAATTGGGGTGCGATTTATGATTTTGATGTTGTTTGTTATGATTTGAGGATTTGAGTAACTCCGTATTATGTTTTAGGACTTGTTGGTATGTTTGGATTGGGGTCCAGGGGGCCTCGGGTGTTGTTCGGATGGAGTTTGGGTCATCTTTGTACTCAGGAGTTTGGCTGAAGTTTCTGATGTCTGGTGCATTTGCACCTGCGATGTATTGGTTGCATGTGCGAGCCCGCGGAAGAGGCTTCATGGTCCTAGCGGAAAGGGAAGCTGTCACGCCCTGACTTTGGGCACCGTGACCGGCACTCAACAGGGTTACCCCGGTCGAGCAAGAATGCACAATGCCGTCTACCCAACTCATCCATGAATAAAGAGAAGAATACATTTCATTAATTAGATGGTGAAAGATCATGTGTACAACACCGGTTCATTTCCATAGGTTACATCATTAACAAGTCTCCAAAATGGTACACTATACAATCATAGTTAAAGTGGAACAGATGTTACGATTACAACATTTTAAGTTTAGCCTTCTCAAAACAGGATACAACTCACACTATGTTTGCGGAGCCTCTAACAGAAACAAAAGAGTGTTAAAACAGTGCCGGCAATAAGGCCCCGGCCATACCTCAAAATACTATGTACAAGGACAAGAGATACATGACCCCGAAATGAAGTGGGGCTCACCAAGTCAGTTGAGGAGAGGGTGTACTGCTATCACTGGTCAATACCACCTGCTATGGAACCACCTACATCCACTAAAGATGCAGCGCCCCCGGCAAAAGGGACGTTAGTACATATGAAATAGTACTAGTATGTAAAACTAAACACCGTCTCAATAGAACGAATAAAAGTAAACAGAGAAGGAAATATGAAATCATTAAGAGACTCAAACAATTTCAAGGTGTCGAATTAGGGGAAAAGTAAATTTGAAGTAAGTTTCAATCTTTTTAAGTTGGGAGATCTTTATCACCGATACACCAGCGTATTTTAGCACGGAGTCCGATCTCAGCCCGATCGGCTAAGCCATCTCACCTCGAGACATCCACTCACAATACCACCATGTGCGCAGCATGGCATCCGATCTCAGCCCGATCGACTAAGTCGTCTCACTGCAATGTCGTGTGGATTGACATCACATCACATCTCTCTAGCAATAATCTCATCCCATTTAAGGGGAAACATATGAACACAACAATATCATCCCATATAAGGGAAAACAACCTCATCACATTAACACGGGGATTTACTTCTTAATCACTCCTACACCGGCACGTGTAGTAACTTAGCCACTTCGATCTATTTAGAAATATAGCAAAATTGAACACAAATTAGGAAGGAGTTTACGGTTCCCGCTTATTTGAGCATTTTATCAAATACTAGGTGGGCATTATGTTTTCTAGCTTCTCCTATGGTGGATTTCCCTCACCCTACAACCCAAGGTTTACCCATTTGGGCTCAACTACCTTCCCACACTCATTATTGTACAAGCATGCATGGATACACTCTCATACCCAAGAATTTCTTGCCTTATTATCTATTTTTAGTTAAATCACAAAATTAAGGCCTAGGGAGCAGAATCTTACCTTTAGGATAGAAACCTAGTGAGGTTTTCCTTGCAAATTCTACAAGCCTTGACCACGAATTGAGAAACAATGAGTTTAAGAACCCCCTTTCACTCTAGAGCACTTCCCCACTCTCAAAATATCATTTTTTTACCTTACAAAAGGTCGTCAACCACTATATATCAAAATAGGGTCGGGTTACAAAATTAGAAAAAATAGAGCCCCGATGTAGATCTGTAGCCGCATATGCGACTGCATAATGCTTCAGCGGTCTGCGAAATGGACCGCATAATGGCCCTCCAGAACTGGGCATTTCTTCTTCACTCTGTGACAGGACAGCGGTCCGCAGACAGAACTCTCATTCGGAAATTTTTATATTGGATCTGCGATGAATTGTGTGACCGGAAAAATGATTATGTTGCCGCCTAATGGACCGCATAATGGTCCTAAAATCAGCTTCAGTTTCTACTTCATTCTGTGGCAGATCTGCGGTCCGCAGATTAGTTTTGCAATTGCAGAATGGACCGCAGAAACACCCTGCACTTCCAAAAAATTTCTTCAACTCCCAATGCACTGTTCAACACAAAAAGTCTATACCGCGGTACAATTATAAACACATAAGTCTACCCCGGCACCATGAAACCTCGGGTTTTAGGTAAAACTTTACGGGGCCTTACAGAAGCTGTTGAGGGAGTCCACAAATGTGGACACCTGGGCGCAGGTGCACAAGGAGTTCGCAGAGCTGCAGAAGCGGCTAGGAGCCCGTAAAAGCAGACGAGCAGGGAGTTTAGTGATTTCCGCATCTGCAAAGGAATTTCCGCAGATGCGACACCGTAGGTGTGAGTTTTTGTCCGCAAAAGCGGAAGGCCAGATTTTGGGAGGGAGTAGAAAATGCGGACAACTTTCCGCAGATGCGGTTAAGTGACCGCAGGTTCGAATTCACTAGCATGTTCTTATATTCGAAGGGTTTGAGTTTTTTCTCATTTTGGGAGATTTGGAACTCGGCTAAAGGCGAGTTTTGAGAGGGTTTTTGATACAATTGAAGAGGTAAGTGAAGATCACTTTTGTTGATAAATATTGATTACCCATTGATTATTATACCTAGTTTTTGTGGATTTGAAGTGAAATTTGGGAATTTTAGACCATGGGATTGGAGAGTGAGATTTGGTGATTTGAGGGTCGATTTGTTAAAGGAATTGGACGAAATTAGTATGGTTGGACTCGTAATCAAATGGGTGTTCGAAATTTATAAATTTTGTTGGATTCTGGAGTGCGGCCTCTGGGTTGACATTTTGGGTTAACTTTGCATAATTGAATCAAGACTTTAGCTTTAGCTTTTGGAATTGTTTCTTTTTGCTATTATTGAAGGTAGTAAGTTATTTTGGCTAGATTCAAGTCGTCCAGAGATTGATATGCGTGAGAAAAGCTTGTTAGAGAACTGATTTGGCTTGCTTGATGTAAGCATCTTACCTAAACTTGGTTGAGGCACTTGTTGCCTGAATTATTTGTGATAGCTATGTGCTATGATTGGCGCATATGTGTGGGGTTGAGCCCATATGCATGCACCGAGGTACTATTTTCATGCTTGGGGTAATGCTTAGGCTATGACATGCCTTGAATTGATTGCTAAGATTCACGTTGTGTTGTTTCTCCAATTTGTACCCCTCTGTGAGCTATTTGTACCACATTTGAGATTTGTTTGAGGTTATTCTCCCGATTGAACCTGATAAATTGCTATTTTGTGATGAAATTATCTGTTCTAGCTGTGATAGCACACATTGCACATGACTACAATATAGCATATTATATATATCAATCCAGGAGTATGAGACTTGATAATCATTGATCATGTACATGTATTCTAGTATACTGCTTTCTGTGTGTTATGATCTGGACTGGTATCCTGTGACCATGCCGGGCGGATTGTGACTGTGGCACGTGAGTTGTCTGTGCAGTTGATATTATTTGAACGTGAGTTGTCCGTGCAGATCCAAATATTGATATTATTAGCACGTGTGTTGTCTGTGCAGCACGTGAGTTATCCGTGCTGTTGATATAATTAGCACGCGAGTTGTCCATGCAACACGTGAGTTGTCCGTGCGGCATGTGTATATGGATCCATCTCCCTAGGGTCACCTCTCATGTTTCTCTCTTGATGGCGTACATGCTGATTTGAGGAAACTGATCAGTGGTTTGGTACGGATACGGAATTACTGAGGAAAAATCTGGCCAGTGTTTGCTTTGGATTTTGCATTTTATCTTTACTAGAAATTTTCATGGTTAACTACCTGATTTAATTGCAGATCATCTTTACATGTTGTAACATTGACAAAGAAGAGTACTTGAGTAATTGTCCACACACACACAGATAGTTCGTTCTGTGCTTTATACTTGATCACATTATTGTTCTATACTTGTTGGATTTATGAAACTATACAAGTTATAGCAAGTATTATTCATAATTCTTTCTTCCTTTACCTCGCCGAGGTTAGTTTTGATACTTGCTGAGTACATTGGGTCGGTTGTACTCATGTTACACACTGCACTTACTTGTACAAATCCAGGTGTCAGACCCAGTCATCCATAACAAGGGCTCGTAGTAGAATTGATTACTGAGAGACGAGGTAGAACTATATTCTTGACCGCAGTCTTGGCATCTCTTTTCTTTTGTACTGTTGTCTTTATTTAAGACAGTATTTATAAAGACCCGACTTGTCGTTTTGAACATTTACGCTCCTTTCAACTATTTGAAGTCTTGAGTAACTTCATATGATGTATTATGACCACGTTTAAGTTTGTTTTTGTATTCGATATCGGAATGGAGTTTTGATGATTCCGTTAGATCCGGATGGTGATTTTGGACTCGGGCGTATGCCCGAAATTTAATTGGATATTTCTAGGATGTATCGACACTGTTTCTTCAAGTATAAGTGGTATCACATTAAGCAAATACGCTCCAAATTCAGTTTTGATTAAAGCATTATATCTGTATGGAAATTACGGAGCCATAGCAAAAAGAATTATCGAATTCGGACATCGTATGAGAGAATTATGACCATTTCCGGGTGAAGTATAAATGATTTTCCATCGCCATCGCCCAGGGTAGCGTAGGGAGCTATCCCTAGCGCTGAGTATCTTGAGGTTCTGGAACCAGTGCCACAGGCAGCGCCCCATGCCACTTGTTGCGCCCGAAACATTATATACTCATTTCGGGGTTCATTTTTCCCCATTTCTCTTGGCCGAATTTTGGGATTTTCCTCCACTCTCTCAAGACCTCCAACTCCCCCTATCTTCAAGGTGAGTAATCCCTACTAATTTCGTATTTCGTTCCATCAATTCCACCCTAAAACTAAGTCAATCCTTCATAAAATACATAGATCTTCAAGAAATTTCTTCAAGAACTCAAAGGAGGGTTTTGCAAGATTTCTTCCAAAAGGTAATCCTACACCCTTAGACTTATATGTATGGATATATTATGGGAAAATGAGTATAAATTAAGTATTGGAACTTATGGTATAGTGATTGGAAGCCATAAGTTCCCAATTTAAATACATAACAATTTTATAGATTGAAAGGTGATTATTTGATGAAATTTTGTTGGTTGGGTGTGGATGGATGGTCATATATGTGATGTTGGAAGTTATGAATTGTTTAATAATGATGGTGGGATAAATTGTTTGTAAATGGTAGTAGTTGGATGAACTAATTCTATGGTTAAGAGGTGTAGAGATTCATGCCTACTAGGTGTTTGATAAAATGTCTAAATGGCCTAAATTATGGAATTTGTTACTAATATTGGTCCCATTGGATGTTGTTATTGTAGATTAAAGTTGCTTAGTGTAGTGGATCGTTGTAGTATCATTAAGGGACGAATTTGAGGTATGTTGGCTAAACTTCTCTCCTAGAATTGAATCCCATGATGTTCTTGTAAGTTCCTAGTTATTCATTATAAATTGACTATTCCGAATAAGCTTTGTGTCCAAAAGATATATACTCAATATGTATTCCAAATGTTCCTAATATGTTAGGTGCTATTTGAAAATGTGCTCGAAGCATGGGTTGCGTATCTAATTATTATTACTTCAAGTCGTGGCCCAAATGAAAGCTATTATGCCAAATTGTGTAAGTAATCTCAATGTGCTTAACATTCGTATTTGCTCACATGTGGACTTAAAGTCTTGAATAGAAATGCTTTACTGTTGATGATCCATGATGATGTTTGAAAGTGAAAGAAGCGAATGTGATATGTAGAAATGTGGCCATCATGCCAAGAATGAGAATTACATTTGTGGCCAATAGTGCCAATGAAATAAAATAATGTGTGAACATTATGAGATGAGTTTTAACCTCTTTATATAATAATGTCATTAATGTCCTATGATCACCTGTGGCTAGTACAAGTAAGTGAAAGTATGAACATGAACTGTGGTCGTTTGCCAAAATGAGAATCATGAGGCATTGTATGTTCCAGCGGTTTCAACTATGGGTGTATGGTTCGGAAATAATGAATGTAAATGACTTCTATGTTAACTCACCGAGAATCATGAACTTAGCTAGTGACCTTAAGATGATAAAGAGGTATATAATGAGTTGGAAAAGAGACGTCCTATGCTAAATGATAATGAACCTTAAGAAGAGAAATTGGGTCTATGTACCATTGAAACCTACTTGGTGATTTGCCATGCATGTGTTAATGTAATGAGCTATGTTTATCCATAATGAGCATGAACATGAAGTGTTCCAATGATCTGATAACTTATGACCTGAAAAGTAGCGTTAGTCATGTCACTTGAGTTTATATATGGTTATGTGCATAAAGATGTGTTATGGAATCCTATGGACGGTCTATGAAATACATAGGTATATTTTGTATGGAATCCTATGGACGGTCTATGAAACGCATAGGTACATTGTGTATGGAATCCTATGGACGGTCTATGAAATGCATAGGCATATTGTGTATGGAATCCTATGGACGGTCTATAAAACGCATAGGTACATTGTGTATGGAATCCAATGGACGGTCTATGAGACGCATAGGTACATTGTGTATGGAATCCTATGGACGGTCTATGAAATGCATAGGTATATTGTGTATGGAATCCTATGGACGGTCTATGAAATGCATAGGTGTATTGTGTATGAAATGTATAGGTGTACGGTATGAATAAACACTATGGACAGTCTATGAGACACATAGGTGTATAATATGATATGTGAACACTGTGGACGATCTAGTGAGACGCATTATTAATGCATACAATAGGTGCCACTTTCATTGGCCTTATTTGTACATGTTGTTTCATTTACGTTATATTATGTATTCCACGTAGAGTTCATATGGCTCAGTTGATCCTAAAAGAAGTTTAGAATGACACAGATATAATAAGACATGAAATTTGATTTCAAAGGGAGGTTTCGTAATTTCTTGATGTACTTTATTTGCCTCTTATTTGAGTTTCCATATTTTTCATATGTTGTTTTGTCTGCCTTACATACGAGTACTATTCCACATGTATTCACGTCCTTTTTGCCGGGGGCGTTGTATCTTTTAATAGATGTAGGTGATTCCATTGCAGGTGGCATTGATCAGTGATAGCAGTACATCCTCCTCTCAGCTGACTTGGTGAGCCCCACTTCATATCGGGGTCATGTACCTTTTGTTTCTCATGTATTGTGTTTTGAGGTGTAGCCGGGGCCTTGTTGCCAGCACTATCCTAGTACTCTTTTGGTAACCGTTAGAGGCTCCATAGACATGGTGTGGGTTGTACGTTAGTATTGGGAAGGTCAAACAAATGAGGTTGTAATTGTATCACATGTTCCACTTCTAAACTATGGATGTGTAATATAATATTTTGAGGACTTATAAATGAAGTAGCTAATAGTAATGAATTGGTATTGTATACATGATCTCCTTATTGTCTAATTAACGAAAATATGTATTCTCTTTATTCATAAGTGAGTTTGGGTAGAAAGTATCTGACAGACTTGCTTCATCGGGTTCACTCGGTTGAGCGTAAGGCCTAAGGTTTTAAAATGTCCTAGAATGTCTCGGAGCTATATCTAGTAGAGTCCTTCTTATCGGTGTGTTGTCGACCACATCTATAATTAGGAGAATACTTGGGCATTTAGGAATAATACCCTTCTTTGATGTTCTCGATCGTCCGATAAAGCTGATTGTAAGACTGTTCCTCCTTTAACTCATGCTTTGCTCTAACTTTTAGTACATGGCGCCTAGGAAGAAAGGAAAAACTTGCCAAAGAGCCAATGTCACCCCAGGAGTGGTAGTTGATTCTATATTGTATGATGTGGGTGAGCACCCGAGGGGTGAGAACATTCCCCCGTTTACTACACTGCCTGATTCTACTATACCTAATCAGACCGCACATGTTCCTGTACCTACTGAGGGTGCAACGATTCCTCCGACTGATATCCCAGTTCAACCTCCAGCCTCAACTCCCGGTCCCAGTGTTTCTTATAGGGACCTTAAGGGAGCCATACAAATGTTGGCTCAGATAGTGGCTTCCCAGGCCAAGAGATCGAATGTTGCACCTACTTCTTCTAGTCTGCAAGGGGATTCTGCTAGTTCCAGAGTGAACAGGTTTCCTCAGTTAGATCCTCTGGTGTTCACGGGTACTAACCCCGAGGAGGACCCCTAGGAATTCATTGATGAGATGCATAAAACTCTCCGAGTTATGCATGCCACTGAGACGGAGGGAGTGGAGTTGGCCTCCTACCGCCTGAAAGAGCTGGCATATTCTTGGTTTGAGCTATGGGAGGAGTCCCGAGAGGAGGGAAGTCCTCCGGCGAGGTGGAGTGAGTTTACTGATGCTTTCATTGATCATATCTTGCCTGCCAAAACTAAGGCGGCCCGGAGGATCAAAAGTTAAAAAGAAAGACAGAGCAAGATAACAAACAAAAGACCCGATCCGCGGGCAATTTTAGTAGATCCTACAGTCGGGGTTATGGTGGAAAGGCATTACATAGGAGATTGTTATCCGGACCCACGCAGTCAATTGTTCAGTCTTCAGCTAGAGCACTACCATCAGGGCCTGATCAGCAGCGATGGGGCCATAGTATGCCAGACCAAGGCAACAATGGATCTAATCAGTAGGTCCAGTCAAGCGTGAACGATCAGCTACAGTAGAGGTCCCCATGTCCCAAGTGTAGGAGGCATCATTTGGGGGTGTGCCGACGTGGCACTGATGAATGTTTCGAGTGTGGAGTCAAGGGTCATCAGCTAAGGCACTGCCCCAACAACCAAGGAACAGCAAGTAAGTCCCTCAACCCCATTTCCCCTTGTTTTATGATATGTGTAAATGAGTATGACCATAGAGTTGCGTGCCATGTATGCTTGACCATACGATGGTACTTCCTTACATGTTTGGACCTTCAACCACGGTAAGTTTAACTCATACGGGAATGATGGGGTGTGATGGCAATAGGTTTTAGTAGGGGGATTAGAGGTGTTATCCCAAGCTTATAACGCGACTTAAGTGATTAGGAAGGATGTCTAAGGGGTTGTTCATATAAGAGAAAGATATGGGTGAAGGTGTATGCCTTTAGTCACTAGGCGTATGTGCATAAGCTTTCAATAACCAGGTGTGGACAAACGTGTTCAGAATATTTCACGAATGTTGCATGAGGCTGAAGGTCGGTGCTAGAAATTTGAAGATCATGTTTCGTATTGTCTCTTAAAAGTAGAGATTCAGTAAGAGCAAGAAAAGTTGTGAGGTTCCCACAATGATGTACTCTAGTATGTCAAATCATGACTAGGTCAAGGAGTGGCTACAGGAATGTGTTTTGAGTATAGGGCAAATGAAGGTCGTGGTTATCGTGTATTGGGTTGTTGTTCCACTGTGTGGTGTGTCGTGTGGCGGGAGATGAAATTTGCCCATCGATGGTCCAAAGTTGGTGTGACAGAGTTGAAAGGGGCCAGAACACGTTCACTAATTTATAAAGAAAGTCAATATCATCACTGAATTATTGTGTTAAAGAATATTAGGAGTTTACTTTCTATTGGTGACGTCCAGACTTGTACAGTTTATGCAAATGCCCCAATTGATAATATAATGCCTAGGATGTCACGGTTGGTGTTGTTTTCATGTCTGTGGTATAATGTGGTGTTATCTATTTGTTGTTAAGATCGATTTCTAGGATTCTATGACATGTGGATAGGCCAAGTTATAGAGGAAACTCTCCCAAAAGTTTTGAAAATTTAGAGAGTTAGCCAAATTTTGAAACTGCTGGTGAGTGTGAATTAGCATTTGGGCAACATTGGATGCTAATGATGGATTCTACCCCTCATTCGAGGATGAATGATCTTAAGTTGGGGAGAATGTAACGACCCGACTTGTCGTTTTGAACATTTACGCTCCTTTCAACTATTTGAAGTCATGAGTAGCTTCATATGATGCATTATGACTAAGTTTGACTTTGTTTTTGTATTAGACCTCGGAATGGAGTTTTGATGATTCTGTTAGGTCTGGATGGTGATTTTGGACTAATGTTCTAAACTATAGGTGTGTAATATAATATTTTAAGGACTTATAAATGAAGTAGCTAATAGTAATGGATTGGTATTGTATACATAATCTCCTTGTCTAATTAATGAAAATATGTATTCTCTTTATTCATAAGTAAATTTGGTTAGAAAGTATCTGACAGGCTTGCTTGACCGGGTTTACTCGGTTGAGCGCCGGTCACGCTCCCCGAGTTCGGGGTGTGATAGTGTTGTACTTGGTCATTTCAGACTTGTATTTCTATATTAGAGCTCATGACTCCATATTTACCAGTTCTGGGGATTTATCATGTATTAGCCTTATTTTATCATATTGAGGTTTCATACTTATATTATTTCTGTAAATTTTGCTATTTTGGTTTTTTATTGTTATGTCTGGTTTGCCTAGCAAATGTATTAGGCACCATCACGACGGGTTAAAATTTTGGGTCGTGACAGTGAACTATTTGAATCATGTTAGAGGTTACATATAGGTCGGTCCCCTGATTGAACATGATAACTGCTATTTTGTGATGAAATTTCCCAATTTGAGTTATGGTAGTACATTCCGCATAGGCATACACCTTAGCATGTCACTTATATCAGTCCATGGGTATGTAATTTGTTATCCATTGTTCATGTACATGTATTCCTATATATATTCTTTCTGTGTGATAGCACATGAATGGTCCGTGCGGATCCGAGTTACTATTGGCACGCGAGTTGTCCGTGCGATTGTTACTATTGGCACGTGAGTTTTCCATGCGGTTGATATTGTTGGCACGTGAGGTATCCGTGCAGCATGTGGATAAGGATTCATATCCCTGGGGCTACCCTCTCATGTTTCTCTCTTGGTGGTGTACACGCCGGTTGTGAGAAACTGATGGGTTTTTGGTTGATGTGGATTTTGGTAAAGTTGATCATTAGTTGGACTTTGCATCTCTTCTCTTTTTGCAAATTCCCTGGATGTATACATGATTTTACTGCATCACTTCTCTATTTGCTAGATCCGGAATGTATGCATGTCTTTATGCATATTTTCTCTATATTCTACATTACTTGATGAGATGAGACACGGTACATATCTTCTCTATATGTGACTCCATGTGACTTGATTTGTTTAATCATGCATATCTTCTCCATATGCAATTGTTGAAGGATTAATTGATGTTTCATGCATATCTTCTCTATATAAAACTGATGAAGGATTATCTCTTGTGCACCGGTATGGTTTTATCTGTGTTATATGATTAGATGGCACCATTGTTGTGTATTTGCTAAATTCAGGAATTGAACAGGTTATTAGCGAGAATCATTAATAATGCTTGCCTCTATTACCTTGCCAAAGTTAGTTATGATACTTGTTGAGTAAATGGGGTCGATTGTACTCATATTACACTTCTGCACTTTGCGTGTAGATCTTGGAGCTGAGCTATTGTGGATGATGGAAGTTGGCATTAAAGATGTACCTATTTTCTGGATATAGCTACCACTTGTCCTTGGTATATGTTAATTCGTACTCTGTTTATGTATATTTTAAACAGATATTGTATTTATTTTCGTACCAAATTTGTGTATCTTATCTTAGTGGATCATGACTTGTACTACCAATCCTTGGGATATTGTATGAAAACTCAGCTATTTTATTTATTGAATACTTATGATCTTTATTAGAATTGTGTAACTATTATTTGGCTTACCTAGCGAGTCGGGTTAGGTGCCATCACGACTAGGTGGAATTTGGGTCGTGACAACATTATAAGTCGATAACAATCCCTACATGATCGTATTTCCAAGTGTTCTTACTAATAACTATTGTTTATTTTATTGATTACTTATGATCTTCATTAGAATTGTGTAACTATTGTTTGGCTTACCTAGCGAGTCGGGTTAGGTGCCATCACGACTAGGTAAAATTTGGGTCGCGACAACATTATAAGTCAATAACAATCCCTACATGGGTCGTGGCACCATTGTTGTGTATTTGCTAAATTCAAGAATTGAACAGGTTATTAGCGAGAATCATTAATAATGCTTGCCTCTATTACCTCGCCAAGGTTAGTTATGATACTTGTTGAGTAAATAGGGTCGATTGTACTCATATTACACTTCTGCACTCTGCGTGTAGATCTTGAAGCTGAGCTATTGTGGATGACGGAAGTTGGCATTAATGATGTACCTATTTTCTGGATATAGCTACCACTTGTCCTTGGTAGTTGTGAATTTGTACTCTGTTTATGTATATTTTAAACAGATATTGTATTTATTTTCGTACCAACTTTGTATATCTAATCTTAAGTGGCTCATGACTTCTACTACCAATCATTGGGATATTGTATGAAAACTCAGCTATTTCAGTTATTGATTACTTATGATCTTCATTAGAATTGTGTAACTATTGTTTGGCTTACCTAGTGAGTCGGGTTAGGTGTCATCACAACTAGGTAAAATTTGGGTCTTGACAACATTATAAGTCGATAACAATCCTTACATGATCCTATTTCCAAGTGTTCTCATATTAGTGGCTACTCACATAAAGGTCAAGCATATGGTATCTCAATCGCATGCATTGAGCATCTTTCTGAATGTGAGTTTATTTTTCAAATATCCTAAAAAATTCAAAATACTTCAAAAATGTATGAAAATTAGAAATTTCTTTGTGGTAAGGGCACTTGAAATATGAGGATAGGCAAAATTCAAAACCTCTTATTGAAGCAAGACAAACAGATTTTGTCAAAGTTAGGTATACCGGAGGTACCAATCGAAGCTATAAGAATTACCTATATGCCAATTTTTGTTTGCTGGACAGCATATGGTGGAAATTCTTATGCACAATAATAATTGTTGATACCAATAAAGTGTAAATAAATCATAGTCTTCTCTATTCTACAAAATCACAAAAACAATATAAAAAAAATGCAGAAAATAATAAAAAAGTGTCAACTAGAACCCCCTTTTCAACAAATTTCTTGCATAGGAAAGATAGCTTATTCGCTTTTACAGGCGCCAGCCTTCTAATGGGCATTTCAAAGTCAAACTCAAATTTTGCAGGTGCCCGCCTTTTAATGGTCATTTCAAAATCAAATTATACAGGCGCCCACCATCTAATGGGCATTTCAAAGTCAAACTCAAATTTTACAGACGCCAGTCTTCTAATGGAAATTTCAAAGTCAAAGACAAATTTTACAACCACTCACCTTCTAATGCGGGTATTTTAAATTTTACAGCTCCAACCACTTCGGAACGGTACATAGCCCGTCTAAGTTTTAAAATCAAAGTGCTTCGATCACTTCAGACTTGTACCCAGCACGGATTTCCTTCAAAATCAAAGTTTTCCGACAACTTTATGCATGTACCTAGCCCGGACTTCATTCAAATCAAATGCTCTAATTATTTCGGACCGGTGCTCAACCCGAATTTCTTTCAAATTAAATACTTTGATCACTCCGGACCGGTATCCAGTCTAGATGTCTTTCAAATCATAGTTCGTACCAGGGTCCCTGCACCCCAACTTGAGACCCCATTTCATTCAAAAATCATATCATTCTTGCATCAAATCCACAAGCGTTATTCAAACCATTACTATCCATTTCCTTCAAGTCAAATAGGATCATAGCCCAAACCACGTCAACTCTACCAATAGAAAATACGTGGCACAACGTGAAATTTTCTTCTAGCAAATAAATAGGGGCAGGTTTTGAGGGCGAACGTCGAACTCCTCAACAGCAGTCGGCGGTATGCTCCCAAGAATCATGCTGTTTATATCCCATTTGTCATGGGGTGTTAGCCAATATGTATCCTTGATCAAAACAAAACCCATGGTGTCATCATAGTGCTGGGATAATTTTTAAAATCAAAAAATCAAAAATCCAATCATTCCATAATATTCTCCATCACTTTCTCGGAACTATATTCGGCTTAATTCTCGTTACACTCGAGATATGTAGGAAACTCGATACAGAGTTCAGCCATATCTACATCAAAGTCCATTCAAACGAATCTATTCATCATCCAATATCCACATCTTAGTGTCACCACAGTTCGACACTAGGGCAATCTTGGAAGCAATGTCGAGATCACACGAATCATTTTCGTCCTTGAATATCTATGTTCCTTATCTCCCGCTCTATGAGGCTACAACCTAGAAGTAGCAGTCAATTGCATTCCAGAACTACACGCGACCTGATTCTCGTTAAGCCCGAGATATGTAGGCAACTCGGAATCAGAGTTCGGCCATAACCTTCAAAATCTCCACTATTCCCCTACTACATGTCCTCCGTCCTACTCAATTAAAGTCAAAACAAAATTGAGTTGTGTTAATATCTTTAACCGAAGACTCTTACATCGTCTCCAGTCAAAAAGAGGCAGTTGTTGACACTCAAGTTTAGCCCTATATATTTTAAAGATTAACTTCTGCAGACTTCCTGGTCATTAATGGTAAAATGTAGTCTATTCGCACATTTTTAAATTTAATACAATTTATTGATAATTATTCCTGTTTTTACAAAATATAAGAATTTTTATCATTTTATTGCAATTAATAAAATACTATCATTTTTGTGCATTTGTTTTTAAGTTTAAAATAATTTATTGATAATTATCCTATTTTCAAATGTTAGGATTTTCTATCAATTTATTATCCTTTAAAAAATAAAATAATAATTATTATAGTATTATTTTATTCGTTGGCATTTTTTAATAAGCACTACCAGCCATATTTTCTAAAAAAATAATTACTTTTAATAGGGGGACATCAAATTTTTGAAGGGATGAAATTAAAATACCCTAAGTCATTTTTTATATTTCCTTCCCTCTTCTCTCCCTAGTAGGGGTGGGCGTCGGTCAGTTCGGTCGGTTATTATGAAAGTTCGGTTCGGTTTATCGATTTTTGATTTTGTAATATTAATAACCAAATCAAACCAAAGTATTTACTGTTCAGTGCGATTTTTTTAAAGTTCGGTTCGGTTATTTTCGGTTTAGTTTTTCGGTTATTAACGGTTCAAGATTTTTATATCTTGGATTTACTTCCAGTGGTCATAAACTTCCAGTCCAGTGATTTTTGCATCTTGAGCCACTGGGCAGTGGGCATAACGTTTTATCTTTTATGGATGTAACATTGTAACTTCTGGCAGCATCCAAACATGAACAATAGCAGGATTTTACAATATAACAATTAATCTTTCAAGTCCAAACAAGCTAGCAATATACGAATCACTGGATTTCACAAACAAGCTAACCTTTCAAGTCCAAACAGAACACAACAGGATTTCACAATATAATAATTAACAACGTCAAACATCCAAGTAGTAAAATATCGCACAGTTCAGCAAACACTGTGGTAAATCTCGCAGCTACCAAAGTCTAAAACAAGTCTAGAAATACCATCACCAAACAACAAAACAGTGGCAAACTAGTCACAACCCACAAGCCACAAAGTAAGTCTAGAAAAGGATACTTAAAGTCTTAAATATGAATCACTGGATGAGGCATGAGACACTTCTTAATGTGCTTCACTAAGCCAAAAGTGTCATAATACTTTGGATGGCAATTATAAACTCGACCACAATAAAGGCACTTTGCTTTGCGGGCTTCTTTATTTACTTCAACTAGCTCAAAATATTCCCAAATACGCGATCTAGCTTTAGGACCACGAGGCATAGTTGAACCTACAAAAAAAAAAAAAAAGATCACAAGTTAATAAAATATTTTTAATTATAAATAACAAAAGGATATCATAAAACAAGCAAATCTTTAAAGTTACCACTTGTTCAAACTATGCATCAACAATGCTAGTATCTCTTTCAACAATGCAAGTTTCTCTTTCGCTCGTTGCCATATCTAAATATAATTTGATAAAGTGTGTCATTTAAACTTACAAAGTAAACTAATTTTCACTAAAACACTCATAAAACGCAAAATCTTACCAAGTTCAATTTGCTCAAGAAACTCCAAACCTTCTTCAACATTAATAGGAGTACCCTCACATCTAAACCAATCTTGAACACAAATATGACTTTGCACCAACCGAGGAGTCAATGAACTCCTAAATGAATCAAGAATGCTGCCACTGGTGCTAAATGCACATTCCGATGCAACACGTGAATCAGCTTATAATCACAACCACAATGTTTACACTTTGCTCTATCACCTCCATTATCATCTTTAAACTTTTCAAAATGATCCCAAGCAGTTGATCTATATTGTACGGATTTTCTTATTTTTAGGCCTTGACTAGTTTCAACAGAATTTGTAGGTAAAGAAGTAGGTTCGCTTTTAGATGAACCCACCTCACTTACTCTACTTTTAAATTCTGCCATCTATAAAAAATCGAATGAAAACGGAATTAAGGTCGGAACACCTATAACAAATATTTTTTTTAATAAGGTAAAAATTTATAAATCAGATAAAGCCTAACTACAAACCAAGTTTCAAGCCCAACCAGAGTTCAATCAAAACCCAACCAAAATATGTTTCCAGTGAGCACAAAACACGAAATTGATGAGCGAACTCTAAAAGGTACACCAAAATTTTACATCAAATTTCTAGTGAACATGTTTCCAGTGAAGGGCATAACCAAATTTTATATCAAATAATTGATGAGCAAACTCTAAAAGGTACACCAAAAGGTACAAGATCTACACCAAAATCGAATGAGTTGAGGAAGAAAACTGAAAAGGAACTCAGAAGAAGTCACACTAACCTGAGGAAGAAGGATGAGCGACGAGCTGAGGAAGAAGGCGTCACAATCGGGCGTCGGCAACACTGCAGCAGTCGCACTGAGGTGAGAGGACTAGAGGAACCCTAAATCTAATTTTTGATTTCTAATTCTAAGGTGGGAACGTAAGTCGGTAAGAGTAAGTCACTAAGTGATTAAGTCTTAGGTTTGGATAAATTGGGTGTGCTTCAAATGGGTATTGGACTATTGGGCTTCAGCCTTAAGTTTTGGACTCTCAAAAGAACTCATATGTTCAAACCTATTTTTCTCAACTAATACTCAAAATTTTGATTTTTCGGTTTAATCGAAAATCGAAATATCAAAACCGTAAACCGTATCGAAAAATCAAAATTTAATAATTTAAAAATCGTGCACCGACCGAATAACCGCTTAAACCGAAATCGAAAAATCGAAATTCACGGTTCGACCGGTATTATGCCGACCCCTACTCCATTGGCAGTCGTTACCCCCACCTCTCTCAACCCTCCTTGCCTCCACTGCCGCCACCGGAATTGGTCACCGACCGACTGGCAACCACCTTTACACCATAACTGCTCCCCTATCTTCTTCCCCTCTCCCTTACTCCATTTCTCGCTGCCTCCTCCTCTCCCCGCGCTACTACCGGTGGTCATTGGTCGGAAAACGGCCGCCCACCACTGTTGCTTCACTCCCCATCCTCGTCGCTCCTCACTCTCTATTTTCTTTTAACTCTCTTCTACTTTGTAGGTGTCAAACCCATCAGAATCAGGCCGAATCTAACAAGATCTGGCCGGAAATGAAGTTAACACCGGCGACTCGTTAGGCTTTTGTTTGGTCGTTGTTCCGGCACTATTTGCCGTCAAAGCAGCACTATCTTGATATCGTTTGGTATATTTTATTATTTTAACGCCGAAAAATGTGAAGATCTGGCCGGAATCAATTCCGGCGACTTTGTCTTTGGTCCTTTGACCGCTGCTCCGCGGATTTGCTATTGATGCAAGAATTTTGCTTTCATTTTTGCTATTAATTTCCACCATTTTCTCTGAAGCTTATTCATTATTTTGGGTTTGTTGCTCGTTGGATCGTCAGTTGGCGGCACTAATTTGTTTACCATTGATTCTTGTTGGTTTATGATACGCCGTTACACTATCTGATTGCTATTACTGATTATGATCCACAAATGTGCATATTTTTGAGTTTAAAATATTATTTTGCCTAAAGATATGGCCTGATGCAGAACAGAACCTTACGATGTTAAATTAAGGCCGATGAAAATAACCCCGAGATATTGAGGTCATGTCCCTCCGATTGACCCTCCGAACCAGGCGCAAAATGAAAGAGGCGATGACGATAAACTCATCGAAAAAGTAAGAATAGAAATGTGATGAACCAAATCTTTGGATGGTGACACGGATAGACATCGTAGTCGCAACCAAGGCGATTCCCCTTGTTATTTCTAGACGGAACAAACATATAATCTGAGCCTCCAAAATTATTTTCCAAAACTACTTTTAAAAACCCTTTTCCAAAAACATTTTCAAAAAGGAATTATTTTCAAAGAGAATTACCTTTGTATAACATTTTTCGTTTAATTCATTATTTTATTAACTTACTAGTCTCTTTTATTTTTACTTTTGTGAGGCATTCTTACACGAAGTTGCTTCCAAAAGACGACGCTTGAAGGAAAATCAAATACGTATCCCCGTCAAATCTCGCACTTCGTACTTCCCATTCTAGGATGTACATGAAACTCACAAGTACGGTGAAAAATATTACTTTAGGATGTTGAGTAGGGATTAGCGCTTACTCGTGACATGCTTGTTCGTCTATTTGCTTGCTAATAATATTTAGAATTATTGTATTTAGTTAATAATTAATGTATCTCTTAATATTTTAGTTTAATTAATCACATGTTCATAAATACTTAGACTTTTGGTATAATTCTATAGTTGAAACAATTAACTTGAATTTGGTATATGTTTAGCTAATGAAGTTAGTCAATTCGCTTCAAGTGAATATGGACTTATGATTTTGTTATGTTAACATAATTTCCTACAATAGGGTCTTTGAGTGATTTCGATTAGTAATAGATTATAGCTATTCAATTCTTTAAAATTAGTCTTTACACGTTTTATTTATTAATATATACATCTTCTAAAATCCTACATCACACTTTATTTTGTCCTTAGCTTATCTCACGACATTAGGATTATATCTAGTTACTTCATTTATATATCTTTTAATCATTCTTTAATTATTTGGGAATTATTTTTCTTTGTAAGTATTAATTCATTTTTACAAAGTTCTCTCATACACGATTCATTTCTCAGTAAAATATTTTGAGTTAATTGTTAGTCACTTTATTCAAATATTTTTTATTTATTTAAAAATAAGTTTTAGTCATACTTTTTCATTCTTAACGACTATTTTCACATGTTCTTCAATAATTTTTTTTTTATCAAAGTCTAGTCATATTATATACAAATTTTAGAATAGTTCTATCCACTCATTTGTTAGATAAATACCCTTCACCTAATTGATTCGCTAGGGTTAAATTTCTAGTCAATTTGTTAATCTTTATTCGCCTGGGAATAATTCTTTAGTATACTCATTCATTTTTGGTAACCCTTTTCTGTATTATTCATTCTTTATTTACTTAATTAATTCTTTTGAAGCCAACAATTTTAGTCTCTCCATATTCATTTGAAAACGGTTCTTTCCTATAAAGTCATTTGTTTAAAATTCACTACTCTAACCAAATTATTTTTGTCACTTTTGAGACACCTTACTTGTTAATATAAATTTCATATACTTTATATACATGAATTCTTTCATATACTTTACATATCTATTTGATCACACATATTTTATGTAAATATTTATATGCTTTCCTTACTATATTAATTATTCTTTTATGTTCAAATCTTTTGCAATATTTGTAAATGCTAATTACAGAATTCTCTCATTTAGTTAATCAATTCCAATCGGGAATCACACCTTGTGTAACGATTCAATCGGTCGTTTTAAGTATTTTAGCCTCATTTTCCCTATTTGATGCTTTAAATATGTTTATTTGTGGTTACGTAACTTTCCGGGGTGATTGGTTTCGTTTCGGGAGAGTTTTGGATTGATTTGGGACACTTAGTCCCTTGGTTGGAGGCTTAAGTTGTAAGAGTTGATCGAAGTTTGACTTTTATATATATGACTCTAGAATGGTGTTTTGATGGTCTCAATAGTTTCGCATGGTAATTTTGGACTTAGGCTTATATCCGGATTTGGATTTGGAGGTTCCTAGGTCGTTTTGGCTCGAATTGGCGAAAGTTCAAAAGTTGAAGATTTGGAAGGTTGATAGGATTGATCGAGGCTTGACTTTGATGATATCGGGCTCGGAATATTATTTCAGAAGTTAGAATATGTTCATTTTGTCATTTGAGACTTGTGTGCAAAGTTTGGTTGTGATCCGAGATGGTTATGCATGAATCTACCACTAGATTTAACATCAAATTATGGGGTTTAGCAAGAGAAATTTGGGGATTTGGGCAAAACTTTTCTAAACTGAATATTTGATATTTGAACATCGATTCAGAGTCGGATTTGAGTGAAATTAGTATGGTTAGACTTGTATTCGGGTTCCGGAGTGTGATCCCAGGGTTGACTTTTTTATTTTAGTTAAATATCGAAGTGTTATTATTCAGAATTGTTTTCTTTGGCTTTTATTTATGATATTAAGTTATTTTGGCTAGATTCAAGCCATTCAGAGGTTGCTTCACGTGGGAAGGGCTTATTAGAGGTTTGATTTAGCTTATTTGAGGTAAGTATATTGCCTAATTTTGTGCGGGAAAAATTACCCCTTAGGATTTGGTCTAGTTAAATTAATTATACTATATGAAAGACGTGTACATGAGGTGATGAGTGTGTACACGGGCTTATGTGTGGTAATTGACCGTGTTAGGCTCTTAGGCTATTTATATGCCTTGATTTAGAGTTGTTTGACATATGAAACATGCTTTTATTTGTTGTTCACTCTCTACACCCTTATATTATTGTGATGATTCTTGTACATATTGTTGTTGAGCAATAGACTATATCTTGTTGTGGCATTGGTATTATTATTGTGGTGATGTTGTGGTACATGTGTACGTGAGGTACGGGTGATTGTTATTGTTTTGTTGTGATTGAGATACGCATGCGGTGGAATAAGGGTGGTGTATATATTGACGCGCATGCGGCGAGATAAGGGGGCTTATGCACGTGAAGCAATTTTGGAAAAAATGCTTTAAAATGTGATTTGTGATTTGTGATTATGAGGTGTGGTACCTCGGGGTAATTTTTGTTGTAAATCTTGTGTTGAAACGGCTTGAGGATGTGAACTATCATTGTTTTTCTTAATTAATTTACTTGTATTTTAACTGTGTTTGGGCTAATTTATTGTATTATCACATGTCTACTCTTTGTTGCCATTTATTGATTTTGTTTTCTGTTGTTAGCTTTATATTGATATTTCACAGAGGTTTTATGTCTAGCGAGTGCCTTGACTTGAACCTCGTCACTACTCCACCGAGATTATTCTTGGTACTTATTGGGTACTGATTGTGGTGTACTCATACTACGTTTCTACATATTTTTGTGCAGATCCAGGTGCCTCTAAGCGTGACAGTCGCTAGTGAGCTAATTTTGAGATAGTTGTGGAGACTTCAAGGTACACCGGCTATTCCGCTCGCATGCCTCGGAGTCACCCTCTCCAGTTGTTTTGATACTGTTTACATATTCCAAACACTCATGTACACATTGAGATTTATTTTGTATTATTGTAGAGCTTATGGCTCAGTGTTACCGGGTTTTGGGATTTATGACTATTATTTTTCGTTGTTGGTTATATTATGATACTCCTTAGTTTTCATTGCTATTTTGGTTGTTATTTATGTTGATATCATTATGTGTTAGGCTTACCTAGTCCTAAGAATTAGGTGCCATCACGATCCTTAAGGTGAAATTTTGGGTTGTGACACTTTGTGGATCATGATAGCACCTAAGGATCGTGATGGCACCTAGTCTCTAAAACTAGTAAATATGATGACCCGATAAGTCATTTTCAGTTTTAGCCCATATTTTTGTGTTTCGAAACCTCGATTAGCTCTATTTTAGCCTTCCTTGATTTGCGTGAGTAGTTTGTGTCTTCTACCGGAAGGTTTTTATGTAAACAATTGATGAAAATATAAAATCGTACATTAAAACTTATTTGAGTTGACTTCGGTCAACATTTTGAGCAAACAAACCCAGATTAGTATTTTGACTGTCTCGGTGGGTCCGTATCGTGATTTGGGACTTGGGCATATGCCCGAAATCGAATTCAGAAGTCCCTAGCTTGATTTAACGTAATTTGTTGAAAACTAAAAGTTTAAAAGTTTAAAGAATTCATAAGTTTGACCGTATGTTGACTTTATTAAAACTGGGTTCGGATTACGGTTCCGGAACCTTGTATAGGTTCATTTTTAGTATTTATGACTTGTCTGCAAAATTTGGTGCAAAACGGAGTTGATTTGACGTGATTCGGGTGTCCGGTTGAAAATTTGAAAGTTCTTAAGTTTCTTTGAAAAATTCATTTGTTTTGGTGTCCGATTTATAGTTATAGGTATTATTTTGGTGTTTTGATCACGCGAGCGAGTTCGTATGATGTTATTATACTTGTGTGCATGTTTAGTTTGGAGCCCGAGGGGCTCGGGTGATGCTTAGAGAGATAGCTGATGCATCTTTACTTCTGGTATTACCTGCAGATCTCGCATTTGCGAGGTCTGTCCCGCAAATGCGAGCCTCGCTTTTGCGAGTAATGAGTCGCATTTGTGAGCATGGGGTGGGTTGGGAAGACTTTGTGTAACGACCCGGTCGATCGTTTTGAGAATTTAAGTCTCGTTCGGTCGCATAAGGCCCTGAGCGGCTTCGTATTATGTGTATTGACTTGTGTGCGTGGTTGAATTTAGTTACCGAATGATTCGGAGTGATTTGGGATACTTAGTCCCTAAAACGGAAGTTTAAATCTTAGGATTTTTTACCGTAGTCGGAACTGTGTGAAGACGACTCCAGAATGGAGTTCCGTCGGTTCCGTTAGCTCCGTTGGGTTATTTTGGACTTAGGAGTGTGTCCAGACTGTGAATCTGAGGTCTCTAGCTGATTTTTGCTTGAAATGGCAAAAAGTTGAATTTTTGGAGATTTGGACCGGAAGTGGACTTTTTGATATCGGGGTCGGAATGCGATTCCGAGAGTTGGAACAGCTCTGTTATGTTATTTGGGACTTGCCTGCAAAATTTGACGTCATTCCAGGTTGGTTTGATAGGTTTCGGCACGAGTTTTAGAAGTTGGAAGATTTGAAAGTTCATAAGTTTGATTCTTTGTGTGATTCATAGTTTCGACGTTGTGATATGATTTGAGACCTCAAGCGAGTCCGTGTTAGGTTATGGAACTTGTTGGTATATTTGGACAGGGTCCTGGGGGCCTCGGGTGTGTTTCGGATGGGCTACGGGTCATTTCCTTCTGTTTTTGAACTGCTGAATCTGTCATCTGGTTTCCTTCATCGTGTTCGCGTAGTGTTATTTTGGAGGGTAAAATATTTCCTCTTCGCATTCGCAGTCACCCTCTTCCATTCGTGAAGTTCAGCCACCTCCTTCTTAGCGTTCGTCATCCCATGCGTTCGCGTAGCTATGCCATTCCACTCTTCGTGTTTGCGTACTACTTCACGCGTTCGTGAAGAGCAGTTATTGGGCCATCAGACTTTTCCTCTCCGCATTCGCGAACGTGTAGTCGCATTCGCGAAGCATTACTGGGCAGATTTCATTTTCCTTCTTCGCAAACGCGATTGCTCTTCCGCGTTCGCGATACATAAACACCTGGGCAAAATATAAGATCTTCAAATCGAGGGTTAGGCCATTTTTATCATATCTTCACTTATAGAGCTCGGTTTTGAGCGATTCCTTGCGGGTTTTTCAAGCAAATCGATTGGGTAAGTGTTCTTCACCTAGAATTTATTATATTCTATGATTTTATCTTTATTTTTATCATTTAATTTGTGTTTTGAGTTGGGAAAAATTATGGTTTTTGAAGAAAATTTTCAAAATGAAAAATCATAATTTGAGGGACGAAATGGTATCGGAATTTGATAATTTTTGTATGGTTGACTCATACCGGAATGGGTATTCGGGTTTTGTGAAATTTATCGGGTTCCGAGGTGCAAGTTCGGGGGTTGACTTTTGGACCGGTTTTTAGATTTTGATAAAGATTGAAGCTTTATGATCCAGAATAGTCTCTTGTGAATTTTATTTGTGATTTGAAGTTATTTTGATTAGATTTGAGCCGTCTGGAGGTCATTTCACCCGAGAAGTTCATTTTTGAGTATCGGTCTGTCTTCTTTGAGGTAAGTATCTTGCATAACTTCGTGTGGGGGAACTACCCCTTAGGATTTGAGTCTTCTATGCTAATTGTAGTCCGTGTACGCGAGGTGACGAGTACGTGCCCAGACTTATTTGTGAAAAATTGGCCTTTAGGGATTCTTAGGTCCTTGTATTCACTGAATATGCAATTGTTCTCGTTATGATTATGTTTCTTAATTTCCAGTTTCACTTCTACCTACTTTAATTGGAAGTAATTGCTTCATGATACACTTTTGTTGTTCATTTGATTCATGTGTGCCTTAACTGAAATTGTATCTCTTCTATTGCCGTGTTGTCTTTTTTCTAACTGCTTATCTTTATCTGAAATTATAATTATCTCTTCTGTAATTGTTCATCCTTAATTGAGGCAAGTGATTATCCTTATACTGCTTATCCTTAATTGGAGTTGTTGTATCTCTCTCTTAATTGCCCAATCTTAAAAGAAGTTAGATATCTTATATTTTAGTTGACTTGTCCTTATTTGGAATTATTCATCTTGTGTTAGCTCCCTCGTTGTCGAACTGTACATTATGGACCGTTGTTATATAATATTTCCTTTCTTGTTGAGCTGTTCTTATTATGAGTAACGTTCTCTATTGTGGCTACTCCTTGTGAATTAGTTCCTCCGTTTCCTTGAGTTCTGGAATTTCTGAGTTAACCTAATTGTCGTATCCTTGTATTATTGTCATTTGTTGCTGTTGTACTTATAGTGGTGATGCACCAAGTTTCTGCCGTGCGGTTGTTGTTATGGGGTTGCACGAGGTTTCGGCCGTGCTATTGTTACTATTGATATTCGCACATGCGGCGAGACAAGGCGGTATATATATATATATATATATATATATATGTGTGTGTGTGTGTGTGTATGTGTGTGTGTGTGTGTGTGTGTGTGTGTGTGTGTGTGTAGGGGGAGTTGCGCATATGGCGAGACAAGGTGGGAACATTGTTATGCATGTGTGGCGAGACAAGGCGGGCACTTAGTTTATTATTGCAAATGTGGCGAGACAAGGTGGGAAAATTGTTATGCACGTGTGGCGAGACAAAGTGGGCACTTACTTTATTATTGCACATGTGGCGAGACAAGGTGGGTTGTGTCAGGGATTGATTTGTGATGATTTGTGATGGCCTGGGGGCATTCTTGTTGTTGATATTTGTATAGTGGTACACTTACCTGTGTGAGCTTTATCTTGTGAAAGTTGTGAGAAAATATTCTACGTGTTGTCCGTTCTTTTTCCTTATGCTTATTTGCTGGTATGGACTATGTTAGGACACTTGCACAAGCATACACGTAGTTAAGTACTCTTATCGGATAAGAGGTTTTCTTGATATTGTTGGGCATAGATGCTCACCCTTGTTTACTTGCCTTCTACGTGGGAATAGCTCTATTAGGACATGAGTCGTCAGTGCGGTTATGAGGTGTTATGAGAGCACATGATGCCAAGTGTTAAGGTTCAGGTATTGAGACCTGTGAATTATGATCTGTCCGAGGTTTTGTACCTCGTGGAGTTTGTTGACTAAAACCTGATGTAAAAGCGGTTGTAGTTGCTGAGTTATTACTTGTCCTTGCTGTATTTGTGATTCTGGATTTAGGTTGTGTTCCATTCATTTTTTTGAGTTATTTTTATGGTATTTCGCTGATACTTGTTGTTTCCTTTATTATTGTCATTTCTGTATTATGAGCCATATTGCATATTTCTGTTGTTCATATACTTATACTTGTTCAGTTTATTAGACCAGTGGGTGTCTTGACTGTTCCTCGTCACTACTCCAACGAGGTTAGTCTTGATACTTTCTGGGCACCGTTGTGGTGTGCTCATTCTACACTTCTGCATATTTTTGTGCAGATCCAGGTATTTGTTCGTTAGCAGCTGTACGGGTCATTGCTGTATAGACTCAAGGTAAACCTGCTCCTGCGTTCGCAGGCTTCGGAGTCACCTTCAAGTTTTTATTTTGCACTATTTATTCTTATTTCTGGATAGTTGTATTTAGAAGTTTTCTACCAAACACTCTGTAGATCTTATGACTTGTACTACCGGTTTTGGGAATTGTAAATATTATAGAGATTTCTATTTCAAAAGTTGTTAGATGTTATTTCTTATTGTTGTTATTCAGTAAATGTTAGGCTTACCTAGTCTCTAAGACTAGGTGCCATCACGATACCCAATAGAGGGAAAATTAGGTCGTGACAGTTTGCATTTACGAGAAAGGCTTCGTATTTGCAAAGTATTTGGTCGCAATTGTTACCAATGACTGACTTGTTACTGCTTCACTTTTGCGAAGTATTGTTTGCATTTGCGGACAGGTTGGGTTAGCATTTGCGACAAAATTATCGCATTTGCGATGACAACAGGCTCAGTGACTTTTTCGCATTTGCAAAGGGTTGATCGCTTTTGCGATCATCGCAATTGCAAACTATATATCGCAATTACGATAACTGCAGTTGGGTAAAAGAGGGAAAAACGGAAATTAGCTCATTTCTTTCAAACTCTCAACCTAAACACTCTAGAGGCGATTTTCCCAAGAGATTTTCTTCCTAAATTCTTTGGTAAGCAACTTTAATCTATTTCTTTTTAATTACCCATTACATTTTATAAGTTTTCCACATCAAATCTAAGATTTTCATGGTAGAAATTAGGGATTTGAGTAGAATTAGAGATTTTTATAAATTCGGGATTTAAACCTCGAATTGAGGTTCGATTTCGAAATAAATTACATAACCGGGCTCGGGGGATGAATGGGTATTCGGGTTTTGGTCCAAATTTTGATTTTGACCAAGCGAGCCCGGAGTTGACTTTTGTTGACTTTTTCAATAATGATCTAAATTGAACCTATTTCATTTGTGGGTAATTTCTAAGGCTTATTTTGAATTGTTCGGTTAAAAATTTGCTAGATTTGGTTGGTTTGGAGGCCTGTTCGAAAGGCAAGTCCGTGGTTGAACTTTGAGTTGATTGCGGAGTGAGCTAAGTGCTGGGTCTAACCTTTATTTGAGGGAATTAGGAACCCTTGAACTATGTGCTATGTGAATTACATGTGTAGCGGTGTATATGCGAGGTGACGAGTGTATATTTACCGTCAAATTACTTGTTTCCATGCTTTCCTGTATTTCATTAATTACTTTATTTCATGCCTTAACTGTTACATTACTTGCTTTCCCTATCTTCATTGCTTCATAGTATATCTTGTTTCATCCCTTAATTGCTACATGCTTACTTGAGTTCCATGCCATAATTGCTACTTGCCATTTACCATTTCTTGTAGTAAATTGTCTATCCCCTCCCTGATTCCATACTTATTTACTACTTGTCTCTATTTGTTTCCCTCATATATCTAAATTGTCTTATGCCTTGTTGCCTTATAGTTTCGTATTAATTGTTGCCTTCATTGATGTAGTTTCACTTGTATGAATTGTTAAAAGTAGATAGCGTTGAGTTGGTAAAGTTGAGACATCCGAGTAGTTCGAGTCTCTTTGATTATCATGTTATTCACCATTGCTCGTACATTTGTTCTTTTGATGTATGATTTCTCGTAAATCTTGATTTTTGAATTGTTATTGTTAACTGAACTTGTTTAGGGAACGGGTTGCACACCACAACGGAAATTGAAAGGAAATGAATTGAAAAGGCGAAATAAGGATGTACTATGATGTTGGCAGATGATTATATTCTGGGATCGGGTTGCGCGCCGCAACAGATTGATTAAAGTTTATATTGTGGGATCGGGTTGCACGCCGCAACATGTTGATAAAAGTTATATTTGTTTATGACTGTTGGATTGGCCTCGGTTGTTGAGATGAGTTATATGACTGGTTATTCGGGACTCTCTGCTGGTTGATTTGAGTTTCGTTGATATGAGTTACCTGCTTTACTTCTATTCCTGTCTTTTTTGTTATTATTATTATTATTATTATTATTATTATTATTATTATTATTATTATTATTATTATTATTATTATTGTATACAGGTTAGTGTAAGTGACCCATCTTAGCCTCGTCACTACTTCGTAGAGGTTAGGCTCGACAGTTACAGAGTATATGGGGTCGATTGTACTCATACTACACTCTGCACTTCTTGTGCAGATACCGGAGTTGGTCCCAGCGGCGTACCGTAGACTTGCTCAGATCTAGCTACCTATAGGAAACTTGAGGTATAGCTACACAGTGTCCGTAACTCTGAAGTCCCCTTCTACTTCTTTTAGTTGTTCATTTGATTCAGACAATTGTGTTTATTTCAGACCATTATTTGTAGTATCGCTCATGTATTCGCGACACCAGTTCTGGGATTTGTATTGAGATTTCGTCACTTATTAGTTTATTTTCCTTGTTTCAGACTATTCAGTTTTCCTTTATTGACATCGTATTTGAAACTTGTTGAAAATGGTTAATAATTACATCTAATGTTGGCTTGCCTAGCAAGTGAAATTTTAGGCGCCATCACGATCCCGATGGTGGAAATTCCGGGTCGTGATAGGTAAGCCGATCACTTACAATAGTTAAACCAATTAAACATGATATTATGAAGTAGATTTTAATATAAATGCGAAAATATAGGTGATACAAGCCTACACGGCGATAATCACAACAAATTCCCAAGACTAGATAGTACAGAGTCATGAACTCTAACAGAAATAATAGTACTATCTTAAATAACATTCTGTTCGGATAGAGAATTGATAGTATAAATGTAAGGAAATGACTCCAAGGAACTGCGACGATCAAACAGCTTTACCTTGAATCCTCGCGATCAAGTAAGTCTCACTTTCGAGATCTACTACCTCCAACACCTGGATATGCACGAAAATGTGCAGAAGTATAGTATGAGTGCGCCACGGTCGGTACCCAATAAGTATCAAGACTAACCTCGGTGGAGTAGTGACGAGGTTCAAGTCGAGAAACTCACTAGTCAAATAACCTATGCAATAATATCAAAGACGAGCAACAGGGAGAATAACAGGAAACAATAGCTGAGATCTTATCAGAACAAGTGTTAGCCATTTAATACATTTAAAGCTCAGTTTCAACAACATGTCATCCAATAGAATCATACATATATGGCACCTTGTGCCCACATTATCAATCACTCTCGCACGGCAAAGACCTCGTTCCCCATCATAAGTCACGCCCCACATGTCAAAGACCTCTTGCCACAATATAAGTCACACTCGCATGGCAAAGATCTCGTCCCACAATATAAGTCACATTTGCATGAAAAAGACCTCGTGCCTCAACATATACCACAACTGCACGGCAAAGACCTCATGTCAATTAGAAATAACACGTTCAAGATAAATTCATCAAGAATCAAATAAAGTAAAGCATGATAACAACTCCCTTTTATTTCAATCCGTTAAATTACCAATAACTCAACAGAATATGAGATAATAATTCTATGTAGGTAAATCTATCTTGACATCCAAAGCATCAAGTAATAACAGAGACACATAGTAGCTCATTGGGAACAACACAACAAATCACGTAAGATGCATGACACACACAAGAAAGTCATAAACACAGGCAAGAATACCCCTTTTTCATCAACACATGCCCCTAGGCCATCATATATCATCCCCACAAAGCCACCCTTCTCTCACTACATTGACAATATAATAATAGTCACTCGTATCGCTCCGCCCAGATAATATATCAATAGCCACCCGTATCTCTCCGCCCAGACAGTAACACAATAGACACTCGTATCACTCCACACAGACAGTAGCACAATAGCCACTCGCATCGCTCCGCCCAGACAGTAACAGCATAGGCTCCCGTATCACTCCGCCTAGACAGTAACACAATAGCCACTTGTATCGCTCCACCTAAACAGTGTATCAATAGCCACTCGTGTCGCTCCGCACAATCAACAACAGTGAAATGTCACTCTTATGCTCTGCACAACATGTCCACACATGCCACAATATCACAAGACAGTAGTATCAGAGATTTATTATGATATAAGCTCACAACTTATCAACAAAGTGCACAAGGACATGTCAATAATATAGAAGTGCGGAGGGGTGTTCAACATATAAGCATGAATTCATCTATCTCAATATAGCAACAATTTCAGAAACACCCAACTTGACCAATTTAGGAAATGAAAGTCCTAAAAACATGATCTCTAGCAGGGAACATGAACTCAAGTAATCATCCAAATAGGAAACATAGAGTGTAGATATCTCACAATCAAAACAAGGCAAAAGAGCAACCTCGGGCCATATCCGATCAAATCACACATACGATCATGTACACACTCATCACCTCGGGTACATGCCATTCACACATATCACAAATAAGCAATTAAGGTCAAACCCTAGGGGGAAATTCCCCAACACAAAGTTAGGCAAGATACTTATCTCAAATGAGCTAAATCAATCCACTAATAAGCCCTTACCGCATGAATCAACCTTCGGACGGCTAGAATCTAGCCAAAATAACTTAATATCATAAATAAAAGCCATAGAAAATGATTCTGAATAATAAAGCTTCGATCTTGAACAAGAATCAAAAATTCAACCTCGGGCTCGTCCTCGGAACACGACCAAACTCAGAAATTCCGAACACCCATTCAAATACAAGTCCAACCATACCAATTGCATCCAATTCCGACCTCAAATCGACCTTCAAATCATCAAATTTCATTTAGAGAAGTTTTTACTAAAATCCCCAATTTTTCACACTTAGATTCATCAATTAAATGTTAAAACAAAGATGGAATCATGAATAATAACTAAATCTAAGTCAAAAATACTTACCCCAATCCAAATCGTGAAAATCGCCCAATTCTGAGCTCTATAACCAAAAATGTGATAAATAACCAAAACCCTTGAAATAGAGTACTTTAATAATTCTTCCAAGAACATATTGCAATGCAGAAATGCCATCGCGCTCGCGAAGAAGAAGTCAGTACTGCCCAAGAATGCACTACGTGATCGCTTCTGCACCCCACGATCGAAAAAGCCAGCGAACCAAGGAAGCATGAATACGAGCCCCCTATCGCGAATGCGTAAGCCAACGAACCAGCTACCTGTCAGCAACACTACACGATCACGGACTTCTTATCGCGAACACGACAGACAAACCACTCAAGCATCACGAACGCAATCATACATCTGTGAACACGAAGAAGAACCACACCCAGCTCCTACAACACATCGTGATCGCGGCAACACCTTCACAATCGCAAAGAACAGCTGAAGCACCAGAAAAACCAGCAAATTCCACACACCCAAAAATGGTCCAAAACAAATCCAAAACATACCCGAGCCCCTTGGGATCTCGTCCGAACATGCCAACAAGTTTCACAATATAACACGGACTCACTCGGCGCCTTAAACCACACCAAACAACATCAAAACTACAAATCTCACCTCAAATTCATACATAATGAACTTTCAATTTCTAAAACTCATGTTGAACTATCTAAAATCAACTCGGAATGATCTCAAAATTCACATTCAAGTCTCAAATGACACAACGGACCTATACCAACTCCCGTAACTACAATTAGAACCTGATATCATCAAAGGTAGCTTTCGGTCAAACCTATCAACCTTCAACTTTCTAATTTTTGCCAAATAGAACCAAATCAACCTAGGAACCTCCAAATCCAAATTAGGACATACGCCTAAGTCCAAAATCATCATCCGGAACTAACGGAACCATCAAAACTTTGATCCGAGATCAAATACGCAAAAAGTCAAACTTGATAAACTCTTCCAACTTAAAGCTTCTATAATGAGAATCATCCTTCCAAATCAAATCCCGAACCGCTCGAAAACTATAACTGACCATACACGCAAGTCATAATATATCATATGAAGCTACTCAAGACCTTTAACTACCGAACGAAATGAAAATTCTCAAAATGATCGGTCTTGTCGTTACATTCTCCCCACTTAGACATACATTCATCCTCGAACGTGCAAAGAGTTGTTCCAAAGCCATCAAATCATTGTATAAACTCCCCATACACATGGGTGATACCATGGCACCCCAATCCATATAATCCTGACAACACCACCTTAACTGAAGACCGTTACTTCATATTAGTCCTTAAACCTTAGTACTCAATCCCGCACATTTGGAATTCATTATAAAACCCGATTCTTGCATCTATATGCTATATAAGTCAAATCAAGTTGTATCAAGCGATATCTATAACCCAAGATACAATCACATGATATACCACATTACTTAGATACTTATAGTAATGACTCCCGACCACAATAGCCACTCATAAAAAAATCTGGTACCGGTAACAAACCTCATATCAAGTAAAACCTTGACTGCATCCTTCGTACCTTGCCAATGATAAAAGAAACATACAGATACTCATAACTACTCATCAAACCAAGAAGTCGCAGAACTCTTCCGCCCGATAAGACCCATCGCCAAATTCTAAGCTGACTAGTGACATCATTTCATCTCCATACATATCTTAATCAATTCCGATAGTACTCATCCTAGGTTCAATAACCTCATCTAATTCAGTACAAGCTGCCCGAAAGACAAACCACACCAGCACCACCTCAAATCACATATCGTGCAATCCGTGCACCAAATAAGCAACACCTTGAATGTACCCTCTGATGGAAAGAGATTCAAATAAGAGGACCGTCCTGCAAGCTCAACAGATACCACCACAAGCACAATGCTATGAACCCATCACACAAAGGAGAAACAAAACACACTAAATAAGCACAAAGATCATATCCCAACATAACTCTGCTACGATGCGTAACCTAATCCAAACACCAGTCCACATGGAATACCTCGAGCCATGATGCTCACAATCAACAATCACATGTGTATCAACAGAAAACACGCGAAGCACAAGAACATATCAATGGAGAAACAAATGGCATAATGTACCACAAACAAGAATACCATAGCCAAGGCGCAATCAACCATTCTACACCCCAAGAGTTATCTCGCTCGAATTTTCCAAAAGACCCAAATGGAACCGCATCATGTGTAAATAGTCAACAGTCTCCCAGCCTATCGTAGCATAGAAGACTAACACATGGAACATATTAGAACACGAATAAGATCAACTCTAATCGATGACACACCCTTCAACAATAGTTGTGCCGAGTAAGAAATCCGACCCGATGTAGAACACACATCTTTATTGGGCCTACCTGTGGCCTCTAAATCAATTCCGATCATCTAGAAATAGGCAAATAACCCTCCAAACGCCCATAGTTTCCTAACCGTAACACATACCATTAGCCGGCAAACTCTTAACATATCATCACCGTCCGCAACCAAGGAACAAAATGCCTCTGAGAACTCCCAATCTCCAAATTCTAAGAACACAAGAATCACCATATGAGATCCCAACTCCACCATTCAAATAACTGACACATCGCTCGTACCTAATCATCTCACGAGAGATACTCTCATGAGCCTTCCGCGTTACACAGCTAAAATCAGCACTTCAGCAGTCGACAACCTAGCGATTACCATAGTACCAGCCAAGCATCCGCTAGTCAAAACATAGTGCGCTTTCTGAATAATACGACCTCAATCTCCCTCCACGGGATGTTATGATGGAATCTAGTCTCTAAGACTAGGTAAGCCTGACATACATGAAGAACTGACAAAAATAATAGTAAAAGTCCCAATTAAACCAACAACTATCATAAAAAGGACTCCACAATACAACTGAATATATAACTCCCAAAATCTGGTGAGACTGAGTCACAAGCTCTATGTGGGTATACTGAAACATCCATATACAACAGTATCTGTAAAAGGATAATGAAACAGAAACTAGATAGAGGGTGACTCCGAGGCCTACAAACACCGGCAGGTATACCTTGAAGTCTTTGATCCAAGCTGAACTCACGAATGCCTAGGCTGGTATGAAGTACACCACAATGGTACCCAGTAAGTACCAAGCCTAACCTCGATAGAGTGGTGATGAAGTCAAGTGAAGACACCTACTGGAATAAATAAAGAAATTGAACAAGTATATATATAATGAAAACAAGGAAAATGATACAATGAAGAAATATAACAAGAATAACTACACTGAAATTAAGGCAATTAAGGCATCACGGAAGAAACACTTAATAAGAATGCCAAGGAAACAATGCAGACAAATACAAGTGATGTATATGAAAGATAGCAACAAGAATAACTACCGAGGTACCGTCTCGTAGTCTCGTTTCACAATCAAAATTCATAGTCTTTCCTTATACCACCGCAGGAGCCTTGCATTTAGTTTTGGAAAATCATTTTTTTCGAAATAGCTACCCGTGTTTTAGCCCACCTTATCCTACCGCGTGGCTTCAAGTAGTTCCCCTACTAGAAAAATGTGCATCAAGGCCACCTTATCTCACCGCATGTGTATCAACCCCTTATCCTTATACCACCGCATGAGTATCAATATCACAACATATCACAAAAATATACCTCAAGTGCCCAATACCACAACTTGCCAAAGAAGTCAACAACAATAATGTTTCCACAATAAATAGCCCATGGCTCAATCACAATTTGTACAAGAGTCTCAACAATAGCAACCAACGGTGAATATCTCAACAAGAATGGTATTTCAACAATTTACAACTTTGCCTCAATGTAAATCACGGCCTTTATTACTTTAACACCAAAATTCAACAATAATATGTTCCAAGAAATAATAACTTTAAGTAATGTAACTCAATAATTAAATAGTTAACAAGGAAATGAGAGAACAATAACTTCAACTAAGCATGTAAAGGCAAATAACAACTAAGGGATGAGATAAGTATTAACAATATCAAATAAAGCATGTGAAGATAGACTAACGATGATGGGTATCACATGTGATGACAAAACAATTAAAGGCATGAAAAGAGTCTACATATCTTAAACCGATCAATTACCATATTTAGTCTGTGTACCCACTCGTCACCTTGCGTACACGGCTTTCACATACCATAATTAACACAAAATAATACCAATCCTAAGGGGTAATTTCCTCACACAAAGTTAGGCAAGACACTTACCTCAAAACACGCTAACTTAATCCACTAGTAAGCCTTTTCCGTGATTATCCAACTCCGAACGGCTCGAATCTAGCCAAAATAACTTTATACCATAAATACAAACCATAGAAAACTATTTTGAATAATAAAGTTACAATCTTTAAAGAAAATCAAAAGGTCAACTGAAAACGTCAACCCCGGAACCGCGTCTCGGAACCCGACCAAACTTACAAAATCTGAACACCCATTCAATAACGAATCAAACCATACAAAAATTACTCAAATCCGACCTCAAATCGCCTTTCAAATCCTCAAATATAGTCTGTGAAGTTTTCATAACTTTCCCTAATTTTTCTAACTCGAAACACTAATTAAATGATAAAAACAATGATGAATTCATATATAATAGCCAATCCGAGTTAGAATCACTTACCCCGATCAATTCCTTGAAAATCCCTCTCAAAATCGACCTAAACCGAGCTCTCTAAGTCAAAAGATGAAGAATGAATTAAAACCCTCGAACTCACCCTTTTATGCACGGCAATCTCGCTTCTGCGAGCCCTCAGCCGCATCTGCAACTCCGTTCCTGCAGAATTTCCATCGCAAGTGCGGCCCTCAGTTAGGCCCCTGAAATATCGCACCTGCGGACCCCTAAGCGCATCTGCGGAGGCCAGCCGCTTCTTCGCGTCTGCTTCTGCGGATAACTAACCATACTTGCAGTCCCCGCTGGCCAGACCAACCTTCGCTTCTGCACCTCACATGCCGCTTCTACGGTGCCGCACCTGGGTCCCAAAGTGCGCAGGTGCGATAGCACCAAAACCTCAACAGCTTCAGCATTACATTAAGTCCAAAAATGATCCGATTTCAATCTGATTCACACTCGGGGCCCCCGGGACCCCGTCCGAATATACTAACAAGTTCCAAAATACATAGCAGATCTACTCGAGGCCTAAAATCACATCAAACAACATCGATTCTACGAATCGCAGCCCAATTCAAATCTATTGAAACCATGAACATCTGACTTCCAAAACTAACGTCGATTCATACTAAACCAACTCCGATTGACCTCAAATTTTGTACACCTATTCCAACTTTCGAAATCGGAATCTGACCCCGATATCAATTAAGTCAACTCCCGGTCAAACTTCTCAACCTTCCAAACATTCAACTTTCTAACTTTCTCCAATTAAAGCCGAAACAACCTACGGACCTCCAAATCAATATCCAGACACGCTCCTAAGTCAAAAATCACCATACGGAGATATCGGAACCGTCAAAACTCCTTTTCGGAGTCGTCTACATAAATGTCAAATTCCGGTCAACTCTCTCAGCTTAAGCTTCCAACTTTAGGACTACGTGTCTCGTTTCACTTCAAAACTCACCCGAAACCAAAACCAACCACCCCTGCAAGTCACATAACCACAATATAACATACAGGAGGCGATAAATAGGGGAGCGGGGCTAAAATACTTTAAATGACCGGCTGGGATGTTATATCCTTTTCCTCTTAAACAAACGTTCATCCTCGAACGAGTATAGAGACGTACCTGAAGTGATGAAAAGATGAGAATAACGGCTATGGGTATCATGCTCGGTCTCGCAAGTTGCCTCCTCGACTGGTTGACCTATTCACTGAACATTTACTGATGCAATGCTCTTTGACCTCAACTTTTGGACATGTCTATCCAAGGTGGCCACCGACTCCTCAACATAAGACAAATCTTTGTCTAATTGGACTGAGCTGAAATCTAACACATAGTACGGATCATTGTGATACTTTCGGAGCATAAAAACATGAAACATCGGATGAACTGCAGATAGACTAGGTGGCAATGCAAGCTTGTAGGCCACCTCACCAATCCTCTCAAGAATCTCAAAAGGTCTGATATACGTAGGGCTCAACTTGCTCTTCTTCCCGAACCTCATCACACCCTTCATAGGTGAAACCCGGAGCAAGGCTCGTTCTCCAACCATGAATGCAAAATCATGAACTTTCCGATCCACATAACTCTTCTGTCTAGATTGGGTTGTACGAAGCCGATCCTGGATCAACTTGACCTTCTCTAAGGCATCTCGAACCAGATCTGATCCTAATAACTTAGCCTCTCCGGCTCAACCCAACCAACTGGGGAACAACACCGTATCCCATATAGGGCCTCATAAGGAGCTATCTGAATACTCGATTGGTAGTTGTTGTTCTAGGTAAACTCTGCAAGCGGCAAGAATTGATCTTAAAAGCCCCTAAAATCCATAACGCAAGCACGAAGCATATCCTCCAATATCTGAATGGTGCGCTGGGACTGTCCGTCCGAATAGGGGTGGAATGATGTACTCAACTCAACTTGTGTGCCTAACTCACGTTGTACGGCTCTCCAGAAGTGCGATGTAAACTACGTGCCCCGGTCAGAGATGATGGATACCGGTACGCCATGAAGTCGGACAATCTCGCGAATATAGACCTGAGCTAGCTGATCTGAAGAATAGGTAGTCACCACCGGAATAAAATGAGCTGACTCGGTCAACCTATCCACAATCACCCATACTGCATCAAATTTCTTTTGAGTCCGTGGGAGCCCAACAACGAAGTCCATGGTAACTCGCTCTTATTTCCACTCGGGAATCTCAAGTCTCTGAAGCAACCCACCTAGCCTCTGGTGTTCATACTTCACATGTTGATAATTTAGGCACCAAGCTACATACTCCACTATGTCTTTCTTCATTCTCCTCCACCAATAGTGTTGCCTCAAATTCTGGTACATCTTAGAGGCACCCAGATGAATGGAGTACCGCGAACTGTGGGCCTCCTGAAGAATCAACTCACGTAATCCATCCACATTAGGCACACATAATCGGCCCTAAATCCATAACACACCGTCATCTCCGATAGAAACGTCCTTGGCATTGTCGTGATGTACCGTGTCCTTAAGGACAAGAAAATAGGGGTCGTCATACTGACGCTCTCTGATGCGATCATATAGAGAAGACCGAGAAACCACGCACGCCAGAACCCGACTCGGCTCTGAAACATCCAATCTAACAAACTGGTTGGCCAACTCCTGAACATCTAATGCTAATAGCCTCTCGGCTGCCGGTAGATATGATAAATTGCCCAAACTCTCCGCCTTTTGACTCAAGGAATCGGCCACCACATTGGCCTTCCCAGTATGATATAGAATGGTGATATCATAGTCCTTAAGCAACTCTAACCATCTCCACTACCGCAGGTTAAGATCCTTCTGTTTGAACAGATGTTGTAGGCTCCGGTGGTCGGTATACACCTCTTAAGGGACACCGTACAAATAGTGCCACCAAATCTTCAAGGCATGAACAATAGTTGCTAATTCCAGGTCGTGGACATGATAATTCTTCTCATGAACCTTCAGTTGTCTAGACGTATAGGCAATCACCCTACTGTCTTGCATCAACACCGTGCCAAGGCCAACACGTAACGCATCACAGTACACAGTGTAAGACCCCGAACTCATAGGCAACACCAACACTAGGGTTGTAGTTAGAGTAGTCTTGAGCTTTTGAAAGCTCTCCTCACACTCCTCAGTCCATCTGAAAGGAGCACCCTTCTGGGTCAATCTGATCATAGGTGCAGCAATATATGAGAAACCCTCTATGAAACGGCGGTAATACCCGGCCAAACTAAGAAAACTCTGAATCTCAGTAGCTGAAGATAGTCTGGGCCAACTCTACATTGCTTTAATCTTCTTCGGATCTACCTTGATCCCCTCACTCGATACCACATGACCCAAAAATGCCACCGAATCAAGCTAGAATTCATACTTTGAAAATTTTGCATACAACTTCTTTTCTCTCAAGGTCTGGAGCACGATCCTCAGGTGCTGCTCGTGATCCTCCCGACTCCAGGAGTACACCAAGATGTCGTCAATAAACATAATGACGAATGAATCAAGATAGGGATGGAATACATTGTTCATCAAGTGCATGAATGTTGTTGGGGCGTTGGTCAGCCCAAATGACATCACAAGGAACTCGTAGTGACCATACCGAGTCCTAAAGGTAGTCTTTGGAATATCCGGATCCTGAATCTTCAGCTGATGATACCCTGATTGCAAATCAATCTTTGAGAACACTTTAGCACCCCGTAGTTGATCAAATAAGTCATCAATACGTGGCAATGGATATCTGTTCTTCATTGTAACCATGTTCAATTGTCGATGGTCAATACACATGTGGATAGAACCATCTTTTTTCTTCTCAGATAGAACCGGAGCACCCCAAGATGACACACTAGGCCAAATGAAACCTTTATCAAGCAACTCTTGCAACTGCTCCTTTAACTCCTTCAACTCTGTTGGCCCATATGATATAGTGGAATAGAAATGGGCTGAGTGCCCGGTAACAAGTCAATACCAAAATCAATATCCCTATCGGGCGGCATGCCCGGAAGATATGCCGAAAATACATACTAATGGAACTTACTCAACGGTAGGAGTATCAACACTGACATCTCTCACAAAGGCAACACTGATTATGTTAAGAACAAGTAATCTTGATCTTGATCACCTTATATTTGATTTTGTTCTTGATCTTGAACTTGAACTTGATTGGTTGAAACTTGAAGCTTGTAGAGAAATTTGCAACGTTTGATCCACGAGCTATCTCTTGCTTTTTGTTATGATTTCTTGTGTTCTTTCCGAGTTATAAGGACCCCCATTTATAGTTATGGGAGGGAAGAGGTGTGATGAAGATAAACTTTTTTCCTTTGATTTGATTGGTTGACTTGAATAATGACAATCAGATTGAAGCAGTGACAAGGCTGCATTTGATTGGCCAGAGCATGTCACGTGTACATGCAGCTCCTTTTATTGACCTTTTAATTTGACTTACCATGCCTTGTCATTTTGACACGTGGCATGATCCTTGGATTTTCTGTTTGACTTAGCAGGCCACGTCATTTGACATGTGGCATCAAATTGGGCCTCTAGGAAGATGACGTCTTGGACTTAATGAAGTGGGTTCATCACTTCTAGCCCAACTAAATGGGCTAGCCCAATGGACTTGGACTTATCTATTAGATCCATGTATATTAGACTTATATAATTAATTCAATTATATTAGCCCAATGAATTTATTTGGACTAATATATTTTGAATTTATAATATAGTCCAAATTATTATATGAATTTAAATTTAACAAATTTTAAATGCCTAGACAAACCAAGAAAGAAGGATCCCAAAAGGATTGGATAGCTTTGCTCGAAATTTCATCTCAAATTAAAATTGTTTTTTCCTCTTATTTATACTTCATCCGTCCTAAATTATTTGATACTTTTTTCTTTTATTTTGTACTAAAAAGAATAATATCTTTCTATATTTAGTATAATAATTTATCTTTTAAATATCTATTTTGCTCTTAAGGAAATAATATATAACCGCACAAATATTTATGGCTTATTTTAGACTATAAATTTTAAAAATCTTTCTTTCTCAAACTCTGTACCTAATCAAACATCATCATAAATTGGAACAGAGGGAGTATCTCGCAGTGTTTTAAAAGGCATTTTCGGGGCGAGCCCTAATGTGAGGCGCACCAAAAATGCCCCGAGGCGATGGTATGGGGCAAAATTCTCAAGAGGCGTACGCCCGGGCGTTTGAGGCGCGTTTTTGGAGTGAGGCGTAAGCCCAGAAACTTTTTCAAATTGAAACAAAATTTGTTGAATAAGTCCTTATAATACCCAAATTCTCAAAAGTCAGCTTGTAATTACTCAAAAGTTTTAAAAAAGAACTAAAATGTATTAAATTTAAAAGTCAAGACCTTTTTTTATTGATTGAAGCCCTAATTTATGGTCTTTCCCAATTCGTTATCTTGCCCGTTAGTGTGCTAATATTTTCAAAAAGCAACGAATATTCAATTTCTTTTAGCAAATACAAAGAGAACTTCATTCTCCTTCATAACAGCAAGTTCAAAGTTCAAATTGCAGGTTAGTCATCCTTTTTATTCCTCTATGTATAAAACTTTATTCTTTTGGACTCAGGTTACTTGTGCTTGTAAGTAGCACATAATAGATTGTTTTGACTAGTTTTTTTGTATGGGATGGAGCACATCTATATATATATATATATATATATATATATATATATATATATATATATATATATATATATATATATATATATATATATATATATTTCACATATTTATAATTTTCTTCGATTTGTATGCAATTTTACCTGTTTATAAATATTTAATGTAATTATATTATTTTATAAAATATTAAAAATTAAATATCCATGAAACTTACGCCCGTGCCCCGAGACTTACACCTCGCTAAGACATGTAAAACGCCACGCAATCCAACAGCGCACACAGAATCTCCTCACTTATTCATCTTGACTCTTGAATTTTCATCACTTCTATTGCATTCTCAACGTAAAAGTTAAAAGTGAGAATAGTTATAAGTTATAACCATTACAAAAATGTAACGTGGGTTACATAGCAAATTATGCCGTCACTAAGAAGTTTTTAACTTTAGGTTCATATTTTTTTCTTAAAATGTACAGATAATTGCCATAGCACCAACCTTTGGAGGGACGATGTATTGTTAAACAAATTAATAAAAAGACCCGGGATTCTGACTGCATATCACCACACAAACCAATAAATCAGCGTTCAACATAACTTGTTGGGGGATCGAGTCACCCAACTAACATATAAAAAAACTACTATGATTTTAGTAGCAAAGAGTTATACTGAAGGTGATAGCTTAGTATGGTCATGGCATAATTTGACAAAGTGCAGAAGCAGAGGAAAGCAGCAATTGCAGAGAAGATAGCCATGCATGTGGTTCCAATTTCCTGAAAGCTAAGGAAAAAAACGAACCAATTACATTTCCAGAAAGCCGAACTCAAATTCTTAAGAAATGGCCTAATTGGCTCAATCCATCCTACTGGATGTCAGTCTAATAGCCCGTTTGGCTTAGCTGATTTAGAGTAGCTGATAAGCATTAGGTGCTGAAAAGCACTTTTAAGTGCTGAAACTGATTTAAAAAATAAGCAGTTACATATTTGAATAAAAGTGATTAAACTAATAATAAGCAGCTGAAACTGTTAGATTAAAAAGTGCTGATAAGCTCTTTTTATGTTAAAATGACTTAAATGACCTTATAACAATTTACACTACTAAAAACGTTATTTTCTTCAAAATTTTAGATTCTACATAGATTCTACCTATTTATCATGTTATTTTAATTATAAAAATGATTAGATAATATCTTTTTTGTAAATATAATTTATGTTATGATAAGTATACAATCATAAATTAGAAGGGGTGGAGTATAAATTAACAAAAGTTAAGAAGAAAACCTTAAATAATGCACACAGTGTTTGTAGAGAAGAAACAAGCACTTAATATGTATTGTTTGTAATAAATAAGAATAAACATTCAACTGTCATAAATATCTTGAGCAATCAGATCACGAATTGCCATCCAAATATTATTATCTCCTTGATTTTCTACATTTTCTTTATCTGCAACGTTGACTCTTGTGGATCTTTCAATATCAGGATCAACACGTGGCACATATCTCTCATTCTCAGCTTCTTGGAATGCATTATCCACCTTACATTTCTTTCTAATGTAATTGTGAATCGCCATTGTAGCCAATACGATATCTCTTTGAGTGTCAATATGATAAAAAGGCATATCTCGCAAAATAGACCACCTTGCTTTCCATACCCCAAATGTTCGCTCTACAATGTTTCTGCAAGAAGAATGCAAATAATTGAACATTTCTTTATGTCCATTTGGTGCTCGCAATTGTCGTGTCGTACCTCGACGAAATTCTGCAAGATGGTATCTCACATTATCCCCTTTATATGGAGCCATATATCCCTTTATGTGTGAATATCCTGCATCAACAAGATAATATTTGTCCCCGGATGGATGTGAAAAATTCAGTTCGGGTCTACGAAGTGCCTCACCAAATATACGGTTATCATGAGCTGCTCCTTCCCACCCAACCCATGCAAATGTAAAACACATATTAAAGTCGACAACAGCAAGAATATTTTGAGTTGGATAACCTTTACGCCCAATATATGGTATCTCTTGACCTTGAGGCAATCTTGCTTTCACATGTGTGTCATCAAGTGCTCCAATACAATCCTAAAAATATATACATGCATAAACTAAATATAAGTTTACACTAGGTAATTTTTTGAGTTAAAATATAAAAATATAATAATATAATTATTAAATATGTCACTTACTTTAAAGAAAGGGAGATATCGTTGATTACATGGCTTGTGATCTCCTACACCATCATTATAACTTGGATGTGGTTGAATTATGTCTCTTGCAAGCTTACCAATGGCCTTTAGAACACTATGAAAATGCCTATGAATTGTTTCTCCTAAATGTTGAAAAATCTCTTGTACCAATCGATTTCCGGCACCATGTGCACAAATCATCAAGAACATCCCTAACTCTTCATAGACAGACATCCCACGCGTGGGTTTAAGACCATATTTATCAGTTAGATCTTTACTTAAATCAAGAAACACTGACTTCCTCAATCTAAAATTCCGAGTCTCATTTTCATGTAATATCTCTTGGATAAATATATTCCCAATGCGTTTAGATGTACGACATGATTCCTTACAAATGTATTTCTCATAATATATCAATATCTCTTACATGCTATTCGACATAGTGCCATCCGTTCCTTATTTTCTTGAGTTTCCTCTTCTTCATTTTCGTCATTTAACAAGTTATTATTCCAGCATTCCATTAAACTGAAATGAAACAGACATACAAACTGTTACGAATTAAAAATGACAAATGTTAACTTCAAAGTTGATAGTATAGTCATCTATTAAAATAAAACACGTAATGTCTAAACAAGAAATGATTAAACCACCATTATGTATAAACATGAAACAAAACATTAAGAAAATGTAACCTTCTGCATATACTTTAAAGGACAAGTTAAAACGTCTAATGCTAATATAATATGGGTAAGGCATCATCAACAACTTCTCAGATTGGATTAGATGAATTATTCGGCACGAAGGATCGTCGGTGGTTGTACTCCAACCAAGATTTCCTAGCTTCATCGGTAGACAACTTCAAAAATATATGTCACATCTCTTTCTGTGTCAACAAGTTCACAGCACAATTAAAAATATCACTCCCTTCAAGAATACCAGGAATATTTTCTAAAATATCCATGCACTTCTCAATGGTGGGCTCTGAAGACTTAGATGTGTTGTTGTTAGATATGAACTCAATAAGGGAGTGTATCTCCTCTTTTAGTGACAATGAATTATTTTTTGTCTTGCGCTTTTTCACTTGACTGCTACTGCCACTGCCATCTATTGACTTTCGCTTTCTAAGCGATGGCTCAGGAAACGTAATTGAATCCATATTCTGCAAGTCATGACTTTGATCGCTTCTTTCATCATTCCATTGTTCTATGTCATTATCATAAACATCATTTGTTCCATCATCATCTTGATCTAACCCAACTTCCGACTCTTGTTCTTGATTTGCTGCACGTGCTCTCTCTGCGGTGGCAATGATATCAATAAATAAAGCATCGTAACGAAACCATATCAGCGAAAGGTCTTTGTTCCTAAATTTTTTGTATTTAGAATTCTCCTGTAAAAAAGAATTTAAAATTACTCTAAGCATACAAATGAAACTAACAATTAATAGAGTTATGAAATAATTATAGAAAAGGGCAAGGAATGTACCTTAATTTTTTGCTCCCATCAATCATCATCTGCAATAATTATTTTTCTTTTTGGATCCCATCCTAAACCTGTCTCACCTCTCATCAACTGCTTAAAAAGAGTCCACTCTGCTTTCATGTGATCCCAATGATTTTTTATTTGTTTTCTAGTATATTCTAGTCCCGTCTTCTTATTGAACTCATTTACCATATTCTTCCATCCATCTTTAGACAAGTAAGTATTTGGCCTATTTCCTTTTCTAACTTCTTGCTCACACAATTCAATGAATTTAATATGTGTATATTCGTCCCACTTAGCATTATGTCGTTCTCCCATAATTGAATGTTAACAATCTGAAGAGATTACAAGATTTAGCTATAAACGTACACATATAATAATATTTATGCACAACTCAAAATAAACAAAGTTCAAAAGAACGCCTTCTTATTTTTGTATGTCACATACTTTTGAAGTATAAATAATATTCAATATTATAATGAGACCAACTGTCTTAAACTTCTAGTGACTAACAAAACAAGAGAAAGCATGTGTTGTTATATTTGAGCTTCAGAGGGTTGTAACTTCCAATAAATTTATGTTCCTACTCGACTCCTTCTTTCTCCTCATGAGTTGTGACCGTGAATAAATTTCACAAACAAGAAACTTTATGTATAACTAGGTATCTTTCGTATTACATCCAAAATGTGTTTGCTGGTCTTCATCAATGCATGAAGAAGGGGATACGTGTAGCCTACCTCCTTATAACATTAATAATATACTCAACTCTAAACAAGAAGTCATGAGAGAAAAAAATATATAAGACAAGAAAATCCGTGCGTAAAAGTGAAAGGCTGGCCTGTTTTGTACCGTCACTTTGATTACACGCAGAAAAATACTGCCCGAGAAATATAAATTTGACAAACAACAAATACTCAGTAAAGTTTAAAACATATGGGATGAAAGGAACAAAAGTAGCTTATGATTTGGACCCCAAAACCAAAAATTGGATTCATTCACCTTTCAATTCTTTTCATCTTAGTCACATCTTGTCTTGATAGAAACACGTAGGAGGATTTGTACACATATCTTGATAGAGTGTTTAAAACATAAAAAAATTACCTGCAATTTGTCTGATAGTTGCAGAGAAGAACGAAAGAAGCACGTAAAGGAAGCAATGGCACGGTTGGAGAGGCAACAACTGTTTAGGTTTTATGAAGAACCGGGATAGAGTAAAACTATACGAAGAGTTTTGTTTTAAAAAGAAGTATTTTAGGGATAGAATAGTAAATATTTTGGTCAAACCTAAAGTGCTTATAAGCTGAAATTTGATAAGTTGGGGGAGACCAACTTATGGCTTATGGCTTATTTTTGGCTTATAAGCACTTAACTTATAAGCACTTTTAATTTTACCAAATGCGTAGATAAGCCAAAAAGTGCTTATAAGCCAGTTTGACCAGCTTATAAGCTTAGCCAAACACCCTCTAATTCAGTGTATAATGCAGAAGAAAGATGTCACATTAACTAATAAGGAGCTAAGGCAGAGTTATGATCCTAGAAGGATGGAGTTTCTACATCTAATCATAGGCGTTGTTATCATTTCGACAGTACCCACTCCAGTCTCTCCTTTTGCACTAGGGAGCGAAATCTTGGACTAAACAAAATTTTATCTCACTGTTGAGAGCAGATTAGCACTATTTTTTCACACCCATTCTTACAATCAACAAGCAAACAGCACAAAGTGCATATATTAAAAGCTGAATGCCTCAAGCAGAGTCGGGAGAAATTCTAAATCTGACATTGTAAACCAAATGTCTAGACAGAACAAAAACAATCATTGCCTTTAAAAGAAGATATCACTAAATAGAGATTTAAGGAGCTGCAATCCATACAAGAGCACTAAGATTACGGTCAGCACAAGAGATCTTTTCTGAAACACAAACTTCTCCTCTATGTTGAATTTCATAACACTGTAACATAGTGGCATTCATCTCGAAAATGAGAAGTGTGCCGCCCCTTGGATGAACATATGAATAACATGTGGCTAACAATAAGTAGATTAAAAGACCAAGCAGAAACTCATTTGAATTCTTGTTAATCCCATTTCATTCAAACTACGGAAACCAATTGTATAATAGTGCTAACATTGTATTGTCTGGAGTATTCTCAGAAGTAACAGAATGCAAATACAACTCATTGAACTTCAGCAACTTCACCTAAAAATAAAGTCATTTCTTCATTTACTTCTCGGATGAGTTCGGGCCCCTCTTCTTCCCGAAACCAACAACTGCAAACATTGGCACCATTCTGTAAGTAGTAAATCAGTGTGGCAAAAAGAAACTTCAATAGTTCCTTAGCACATCAAAATCATGACACAAAGATCAGATTTAACGTATTTGAACTAACAAAGCCTTTCCATCTTCATATATTCATATAACTGAGGAGATAAAACTAAAATGCTAAAATATGTTCATATAAAGCTAATGGTCCCACACAACCACAAAATGAGTTTGACAACCTCAAAGTATATTTCACAACCATAAAGTTCATCTAAAATACTTATTAATTAGGAAGAACTATGCTAAGAAAAACTAAACAAATACAGGCATTCTAAAGACGGTGAGCTTTTCAAACAACATTAATATACACACATAATATCAGTATCACATACATACACACAGAGACATGGCTTTGCACACGATTCTGTATATCTACAGCAGTCTAACAGTCAGTTATACACACACAATTTAATCTTACACAGTACATATTTGTGGATGCTTAGCCAATATAGCATTTATTATGCCAAATGTAAATTATATTCTCTGATTGAGCAAATCTGTGGGCTGTCCCTGGGTCATGTATTTGGGCAGTGGGTGCATAAATCATATAACTATAGTTGGAACAAAATTTTAATAAGCAAATATATACATATTTGTATCTCACTGTCACTATTAGGATTAAGTGAATGGGAATGAAAGGAGAAAAGGGGATACCTGCTGTGACGAATCTGCGGTTGTATTGCATCCTCTTGTGAGCACGGCCGCGGGGTTTCTTCTTCTTGTCCTGTTTGGCAACCTTTGGAGTTTGCCCCCTCACTTTACCAGCACGAGCAAGTGATCCGTGAACTTTCCCTGCATTTGCAAACCAAACAGCAAATTAACTTCTATTCATCAGTAACAACAATAAAACGATTATGAGGGCAAGTTCTGATCAAATGCTTTCAAGCTTACCCATGGTGATATCTGAGTCGCCGTTCGCCGGAGAAGTTAGGAGCGTCTGGAGCTGTTCCAGTCAGGACTCTTAGGGTTAGGGTTTTTTTTTGTGGGTGAAGGGCGAACTTTTTGGGTAGTTATGGACTGCAAGTATACTGGCCTTTGGGAGAAAATATTTGGGCCTTACAAGAAGAAATTTGGGCAATTGGGAGAAAAGACTGGGTAGTAGGCCCATTTTTAAAAAATTATATAAATATTATTAAATTATTGCACTTGAGTTATACAATAAAAATTAGAGAAAAAAGTGTAAGTTCCTGAAAATAATGAATGTTAATCTTATTTAGCTAACTCAATAAAAGAAATCATGTTCCACTAAGAAGTGCGCAAATACCTTATTGTGATTGTTTGGGACTTCAATTGGAATACTTTAAGAAAGTTACTCCGTCCGTTTCAATTTAAATGAGATAGTTTAACTCGGTACGGAGTTTTAAAAAAAAGAAGACTTTTGAAATTTATGCCCTTAAAAGCTTAAGGGGTAAAAGCTTTGTTGGGCCATGACATTTATGTGGATATAAAAGCTTCTCATTAAGGGTAAAATAGGTAAAATGAAGAGTTTAAAGTTGAATTATTTCTAATTACAGAAATGTGTCATTCTTTTTGGAATGGAATAATAAGAAAAGTGTGTCATCTAAATTGAAATATAGGGAGTAATATTGTATGTGTCACGGAGCCTGACCTAATATTGAAAACAAATAAGTATATGATGTTTGGCTATTTTGACAATATTTTGATAGTGTTTTCACTTTATTTTTATAGTCCTTCTGGTGATTTATATGCAAAACTCACAAAGATTATGGCTAATTGAGCTATTTTTTGCATTAGGAAGTGAAAGGATGAATTAAGGCAAAACATAAGTGTTGGGCTGAAAATTGGAGGAATGGAAGATTTCAATTTTTGCTTGGAATCCAAGTCAAAAACAACTCAGTTTGGATACAAAATGAGAGTATCACGCTAGCTGAAATTATTTGCTGAATCAGTTCACATGCCACACAGGCGTCGTGCGGAGCATAATTGCTGGGACGAAAATTTTAGGGTTTCTTTTGTCAATTGCTTATTTTCGAGAGGGTATAAAAGCTTTCTTTTATCTCCTTATCCCCCATCTCGACTTTGAAGAGAAGAGAACATCGTTTTTGAAGCAAAGAAGAGCTCCAGAGAGTCTTGAATCAATCATGATCGAAGATTTGAAAAGTTCTTCTCAATTTTTCTAATTTTTGTGTATCATGGAGATTGTTTTGAGAATGGTTACTTTATTTTTAAATATAAACATAAGTAGCTAAATTTTCTATCTAGGATATTGATGAACCTGTTGTTGGGTGGTCTTGAGTCAATATTCTTGAATTGTTAACACTTATTCTCTTTGTTTGACTGCGATTTTAATGAATTATATTGTTTGAGCTTGCAATTGTTTATGCTCTATTGCATGTTTATTCTCGGGAAAGATTCACATGTTTGGATCAGTCAAACAATAGTAGTTTGGGCTAAATTAAGAGATTGCTTAATTCGATTTAAAATCATTATAGGGATATCATGATTCGACTGTGACCTAGAATTGAACGAATTTATTATCTTCGTTATTTTGGCAAAAATAATTTAAGAATGGTGTCGTTAGTAGTTGGGAAACTCTAGCGAGCAATTTTGTCCAAGGTTGATAGAATAATGTCAAACAAAATTCAAGAGTTAACTTAGAGCTAGGCCGATAGTTGGGGGATTCTCTATCCTAGGTTTTTTTTATTATTTGCAAATCTCTTAAGTTATTTTCTTCTTTTAGTTTAGTTTCTTGCTTAATTGTATTTAATTCAATTAGTTATTTAGAAAACTCCATTATAATTATTCATCCCCTTAAACTTGATAATTTAGGAACTATTTAGACTAAAACTACATTATTTTCTGTGGGATTCGACTCCATACTCTTTAGCCGGATATATTAGCAGTGATCGCTTATTCTCTTTTAGGACAAGAGTTGGGCATAATCAAATTTTAGCGTCATTGCCAGGGAGCTAACGGTTTAAGTTTTAGTTAATAAAATAAATTTTCTAGGTGTTTAAAGTTGAACTTTTTATTTCGATTTCATTACTTATGGTTAATCTCGGTGTGTACAAGTGTATGCCTAGAAAATCCTCGAAGATCGGTGAACATTTTGAAGCTTTTTCGAAATCCGAGCAACCATTCAGGGCATTAAATTGTGAAAATAAGATAAACAAACAATCACTAAGACAACAAGATGAACTTGAACTTGGAATCGAAATGGGCGACAATCTAAATAATAATAACAACCTTATTCTAGGTATTGCTCGTCTCGTGCCAGAAGCTGCTCTATGTGACTGGCTCAGCCACAATTGATAGTTTGGCAATATCAATTGCAGTCCCACAGTTACAAGCTGAGAGCTTTCAGATTATAAATAATATGTTGCACTTATTGCAAAATAAGTGTCTGTTCTCAAGAAACGAATTTGAAGACCCGCAACAACACCTGAGAAACTTTTTGTCAATATGTGTTACTCAAAGGCAACCAAATGTGACACCAGAAGCAATCAAATTACTCTTGTTCCCATTCTCTCTAATCGGGGAAGAACAAGTATGGCTGAATTCACTCTCCACCAATTCCATTACTACTTGGGACGAACTAGTCAAGCATTTTTTGAACAAACACCAAATAAGACGGCAAATCAGGTTGATAAAATCCTGCAATTCAAGCAAAAGCGAATAGAAAACTCATAGGAGATGTGAGAAAGATTCAAGGGGATGCTAGTAAAGTGTCTACATCATGGTATCTTAGAGCAGATGTTAGGGCAGAGGTTTTACATGGGGCTCACTGATAGTTTAAAGGCTAATGTTGATGCTTCGACTGGTGGAGTATTTTTGAGTAAATCATTTACTGAAGCAAGAAAACTTCTGTATAAGATGGATTAGAATTCAGGCTGGCCGGCTCGAAATTCATTAATCACTCCTATAATTCATTGAGTAGCACTTGATCCCAGTAAACACTAATGCTGAAAATATTGCTACTCTGATAATGACACAAATGAGTCTCTTGACTAAGAAGACCGATAATATGGGCACAAAGTAGGTTCATATAGTTGATACAATAAATGGAAGATTATGTGCACCATGTGTTAATCAACCATGCATTTGCTCGAGGAGTGGTAAACACGAACCTCAAGGGTATAGTGAGGATATGAATTATGTGGCTAACTACAATGGAGGACATATATAGAATGGTCAACAACCTTGGAGACTAGCCCAACAATATATGCAATGGAATAATTCGGCAATGTCATACCTCTAGGTCAAGTGGAACCATACCAGAGACCACTCGATTCCAACCAGCAACAACAACAATTGACATATCCACAGCAGCAACAGAGATATCAACAACAACCACAACCTATGGTGAAACAAGAGAATGATGGCATGTTTGATATCAGAAGCATGCTGAAATTTGGTAGGAGACAAAGGTAAAATGGAAGAAGCAATTATGTCCAGTTCTTCTTCCATTAGGAACATTGAAACACTTTGGGACAACTCTCCTCAAACGTGAACAACAGTCCACATGGCACTCAACCTGGAGATATAACTGCTAATCCCAAGGACATCAGAACTCATCATGTTCTAGCGATAAGCTTGAGAAATAGAAGAGATCTAGATAGAGAACGACAACAAGGACAGGTAACCATGGATGCACTTCAACCCATGGCTGAACATTTTGCATCAGATGATCAAAATGACCTTACAGAGATAGAGATTCTGCAATTTGTGTCTGAGAAGGTAATTAAGCCTGAGAAAGTACCTGAGGTTGTGCCATAAAAAATGATATAGTAGGAGGTGGAAAAAAGAAGCAAAATAGTTAGTTGTAAAGAAGAAGCCTCCTGCACCATTTCCTCAAAGATTCGCAAAGCAAAAGAAGAAAGATAAATCTTTGAAATCCTAAAACAGTTAGAGTGTCAAGTTCCCTCACTGGCAGCACTGAAAAATATGCGTATGTGCTAAAATTATGAAAGACTTCTTGTCAAAGAAGATTGACTTTTAGGACATGTCGACTGTAAAACTGTCAATGGAGTGTAGTGTTGTAGTTACCAGGCCCATTGCTAAAAAATTAGAAGATCCTAGAAGTTTTACCATTCCGTGCACCATTGGGGATTATTCCTTTGCCAAGGTATTATGTGATTTGGGAGCTAGAATTAATTTGATGCCACTAGTTATTTATAGGAAGCTTGGCCTACCAAGGCTAAGGCCAACATCTATAAGACTGCAGCTAGCGGACGTACCTTGGCACGCTCTGAAGGTATTATTGATGATGTGTTAGTACAAGTTGACAAATTCATATTTTCAGCAAATTTGTAATCTTGGACTGCAAGGTAGACATTGAGGTCCCACTCATATTCATATGACCATTTTTAGCTACTAGAAGAGCACTTGTTGACTGTGAATCAGGGGAACTAAAGATGTGTTTGAATGATGAGGAAGTTTTTCATGTATAAAAATCAATGAAACAACCATATGACATTGGAGAATGTTCAATTTTGCAAGTGGTGGATGTGATAATGCAAGAAGACGAGGAGATTGTTCATCTTGAAGATCCTTTGGAAGCTTGTTTACTGAATTTGGATAAAGTGAATGGTGAAGATTTGGTAGAGAGGGTCTTGTCTCTTGAAGGCCAAGGATATTGGAAAAGAGAGCCAAAGTTTGAACAACTAAATTTATTTGAGAGAAAGACACCACCTGCCAAGCCATCAATTGTGGAACCGCCTCAGTTAGAATTAAAGCCATTGCCAAGTCATCTCAGGTATGCATTTTTAGGACCTAATTCTACTTTAACTATTATTATCTCATCTGGTTTACTAAATGTGTAGGTTATACAAGCATTTAAAGAATATAAGACTCCCATAGGCTGGACGATCACTGATATTAAGGGTATTAGCTCTGCTTTCTGTATGCATAAGATTCTATTAGAAGAGGGACACAAACCTTTCATAGAACATCAAATAAGGCTAAACCCGAACATGAAGGATGTGGTTAAGAAGGAAGTGATAAAGTGGTTAGGCGCGGGCATCATCTTTCCTATTTCTAACAGCACATGGGTGAGCTCCGTTCAATATGTCCCAAAGAAAGGTGGGATGACTGTGGTAAAGAATGGAACAATGAGTTGATCCCTACCAGGAATGTTACTGGATGGAACACCTGTATGGACTACAGAAAACTTAATAATGCCACCAGGAAAGACCATTTGCCATTTCCATATACCGATCAGATGTTTGATAGACTAGCTAGGAGAGAGTATTTCTGTTTCTTATATGGTTATTCGGGGTACAACCAGATTCACATTGCCCATAAGGATAGAGAAAAGTTCACATTTACTTGTCCCTATGGAGCTTACACATTTTGTAGGCTGCCATTTAGACTGTGCAATACACCGGCCACATTTCATAGGTGCATGATATCTATTTTCACAGATATGATAGATGACACGATGCAAAAATTCATGGATAATTTTTTGATAGGGGGAAATTCATTTGATGATTGCTTGACAAATTTGAAAAGGGTCTTGAAGAAGTGTACAGAGACAAATGTAGTTTTAACTTGGAAAAATGCCATTTCATGGTACAAAAAGGCATAGTCTTAGGATGTCGGGTTCCAGCAAGGGCATAGAGGTCGACCGTGCTAAGGTTGATGTGAAAGAACAGATGTCACCATCCACTTCTATTAAAGTAATACAGAGTTTTCTTGGTCATACCAACTACTATAGACGATTTATTAAAGATTTCTCTAAACTTGCTAACCCATTGTATAAATTGCTTGAAAAAAATTACCATTTTGTGCTCTCTAATAATTGCAGGTTAGTATTGGAAGAATTAAAGAGGAAGTTAGTAACTGTACCACTTATTGTTGCACCTGACTGGGAGCAACCATATGAGCCTATGTGTGATAAAAGCAATTATACTATAGGAGCAACTTTGGGACAGCTGAAGGACAAGATCATGCATCCTATTTGCTATGCAAGCAGAACGTTAGTGGAGCACAACTCAATTACACTATGACGTTGGAAGTGGTTTATTATATTTGACAAGTTTAGCTCATACATGATAGGCTCAAAGGTAATTATTTATGCTGACCATACAACACTCAAGTACTTGATATCTAAGAAGGAATCCAAGACTTACTTGATATCTAAGAAGGAATCCAAGACATACTTTATTCGTAGGTTGTTACTCCTACAAGAGTTTGATTTAAAGATTCGAGAGAGAAAAGGGATAGAAAACTAAGTGACAGATCACCTTTCAAGGCTAGAAAAGTTAAGAATTCAGTTGAAATAGAAGAGATTCAAGAGTCGTTTCCAGATGAACAACAATTGGCTGCTTCACTATACATGGTGACATGGTATGCACACATAGCGAACTATCTAGCTGGTATGGTACCTTCTAATTTTTCTCATGATCAAAAGAAAAGTTATTTCGTGACTACAATTCATATTTTTGGGATGACCCGTATCCGTTTCATATTTGTATTGATAACATGATTAGGAGATGTGTCCTCGAGGAAGAAATAAACTCTGTTTTGCAGGCTTTCTATGCTTCCCTATATGGAGGATACTTTGGAGGGATCCGAATATCGACTAAAGTTTTGAGACAGGTTTTCATTGGCCAATAGCGGTCGAAGATGCACACAACTGGGTGAAAAATATGACGAGTGCCAGAGCACACGTAACATCTCTCGTAGACATGAGATGCCTATGCACCGAAATCTGAAGGTTGAGGTATTCGATGTATAGGGTAGCGATTTTCACGGGACTGTTTGTGAGCTCATTCTATAACAAATACATTTTAGTTGCAGTTGACTACATGTCAAAGTGGGTTGAGGTAGTTGCAATGCCAACAAATGATGCCAAGGGAGTAATCAAGCTCATGAAAAGAAATATTTTCACTGAATTTGGTGCTCCAATAGAAATAATTAGTGATGATGGTACCCATTTTTACAATTGAGCTTTTGATAAGCTATTGAAAAAATATGGCGTTCATCATTAGGTGGAGACACCGTATCATCCACAGATAAGTGGGCAAGTGAAGGTGACTAACAGAGAAATTAAAAGCATTCTCAATAAAATAGTCAATGATACTCAGACTGATTGTGCAAATAAATTGGATGATGCATTATGGGCATATCGCACTGCATTCAAAACTCCTCTTGGGATGTTACCATACAAACTTATTTTTAGAAAGGCTATCATTTTCCTGTACAGCTTGAGCACAAGGCTCTATGGGCGTTAAAGCATTTTAACTTGGATATGGAGGCTATTGGATACTTACTTGGATGGGGTCAATGGGCGATCAACAAGACTCATGACCTAGGATGGTGACCTCCATTTCACTTTGGAGGGGTGCCCGCCTAAGGTCGGCCCAAGTGGTAGGCTACGTCATAATTTGTGATAGTGGGGGCTTGCATTCGCGCGACCCCCTACCAAATTAAAAAAAAGGAAAAAATAAGGTTGTTGGAGCACAAAGATTGACAGAGTTGAATGAGTTGGATGAGTTTCACCTACAAGCTTATGAGAGCTCAATGTTATATAAAGAGCATATGAAAATAGCTCATGACGGGCGTATCATGAACATGGAATTTAACACTAGAGATCGAGTATTGTTGTATAATTCAAGACCCAAACTCTTCCCAGGGAAGTTGAAAAAGAAGTTTAGGCCCGTTTAGAGTGATTCAGGTATTTCCAAATGAAGTAGTTGAATTTTAGACTAAAGATGGTAGTAGGAAGTTTCAAGTAGATGGAGCTAAAATATCCTTGAAGTATTACCATGAATTGGTTAAGGAAGACAGACTAATGTCTATGATGGAGCTAAAAGATCCTTGATTTGAGCCATTATGTGTAATGACTCGAACAATTATTTTGAGTTCTAGCACTCCATTTTGCAATTCAAGACATCGAGTAGGTCTATTTGATGGTTTACGACTTGCGTGCGGTGTTGGTTTTAATTTTTGGGAGGTTTGGGAGTGTTTTGAAAAATAAAATTCTCAATTTAGAAGCTTTAGGTTGTTGCAATTGACCTATATTTGACTTTTGTGTAAACAACTCTAGATTGGCGATTTGATATTATGTTAGCTTCGTATGAAGATTTTGGACTTGTATGTATATTTGGTTAGGGTCTCGGGTGATCCGAGGTCATTTCGGCTCTTCTAGTCGAAAGTTAGAAATTTGAATTATGAACATTGGAAATTCTTGCGTTTTGATGCTTGATTCTTAATTTTTGATGTTGTTATGATGTTTTAAGATTACGTGCGAGTTTGTGTTACGTTTATACACCTGTTTGGATGATTGGATGGGGTCCCGAGGGGCTCGGATAAGTTTCAGGATGGTTTCGGGTAATTTTTGGGAGTTGTCCATTGTTGGTACTGCTGTTATCACATTTACAATGACATATTCGCAAATGCAGAGGTTGCATTTGCGGATATAACCTCGCATTTATGAGAAAAAAGAGAGGAAGGACAGTGTTGCATTAGCAATGCTCGGGATCACAATTGCGAGTTTCTCATTTGTGAAGCTTGAGTCGTATTTGCGAAAGTTGAGTGCTCAGGCGGGGTTCAATTAATGACCCGACTGGTCATTTTGCATGTTTTAGCCCTGTTTCCTCTATTTGATTCTTTACATATGTGTATTTGTCGTTATGTAACTTGTCGTGGTGGTTGGTTTAGTTTCGGGGGAGTTTTGGATTGAATTGAGACACATAGTTTCTTGGTTGGAGGCTTAAGTTGTGAGGGTTGACCGGAGTTTGACTTTTGCATCAACGACTGATATTTAGCTTAAAGTATATATATTTTTATGTATATCACCTCATATTTTACTCTTGTTTCGTGGATTTAGGATGTGAAATGTATTGATTTATGCTAATTCGTGGTGGTTTTATATGTAATAATCATCCGGGGGCGAAAGGTGCGAGATTAGAGCCAAAAAGGAGCAAAAGTTGAAAATGGCCATTTGTAGCGCCAGAGGTAGCGTGGGGCGCTACCTGTGGCGCAGTTTCCAGAATCAAAAATTTCCCAGCGCTGTGACGGGAAAACTCTCCTACTTCGCCTGGGACAAGGTTATTTTGGCCCAAGACCTACCCAACGCGTATAAAAGCAAGACTAAGCCTATTTTGAGAGGAGAGGCCACTTTGAAGCAAAAATACACAAGAGGAATACCCAGGAGCGAGGATATCTCAGCTTTCTTCATCTTTTCTTAGTATCTTCAATTATTCAACAATTGTGAATTTGTTTTGATATTATCATGAGTGGCTAAAATTCATAGTTCTGGGGTTGTGATTTAGCCATGAATATTGTTATTTAAAGTTGACTTAACCTTGATTACAATTCACCAATATATGATTGTTTCTTCAATTCTGTGATTAATTCCTTAATTGTCTGGCCAATAGTTAGGTTCTATTTACTATCTATGCTATGCTTGGGAAAACAACATCTAGATTAGAGAAGAATTGAAGAGAGCATGATCATAACTCTGAGTGGGGGGTGGATTTATGGTTAGGATAGGAATATACCTAGTCATCGTGCTTAATTAAATATCACAATCGTAATGCATTCTTAATAGATTGATTCCATAGGAATATAAGCGTTAATCTATTTTGAATAAGCGAGTATGTATTCAGGATAATACTACGAGAGCAATTGTTCGATTAATTAGCAGCTATGAGTGAATTGTATGAAAGGGAGAGTTAATTAGAGCACAATAGGATTGGTGAATCGATCACAACCCTGAAATATTCATCTCTACTGAATACGCAACAACTATTTTGCCGCTTGATAAATTAGTTACTTGTTAGAATTATTGCTTAGTATAATCACACCTTTAAAATCTGATTGACTTGATTGAATAATAATCTTGGTGAAACTAGTAGGTAGTTAACACAAGTCTCTGTGGGTTCGACACTCGAATTATCATTTTATTACTTGTACTACTACGTATACTTGCATGTGCATTTGGGAGCAACAAGTCTTTGGCGCCATTGCCGGGGACTTGAATATCGAATACTTTCTAGTTTTTACTTTAATTACTTATTTCGTCAAGTCTAACATTTCTTATTGGTTGCTCTACTCTTAGGAACTTTGATTGAATGCGAGCCAGGATAGACTTCAAGACTTTGACCCCGAACCTGAGAGAATATTTCACAGGAGGTTGAGGGAAGCAAGGGACACAGATAATCTTCAGGCACTTGTTCAATTTCCTGTGGACATGGCAGAAGAACAACATATGGCTGTTCAGGAGGTGGCGATGCCCAGCATTGCTAATGTTACCTCCAGCATCGTGAAGTGCAGAATCACTAGGCACTTTGAGCTGAAACATAGCATGATCCAGTTACTACATGCGGATAGGCAGTTTATGGGTCTTCCACACGAGGATCCACAACATCACATCCTAAACTTCTTGGAGATTAGTGATACTTATATCACTAACGGAGTTACTCCAAACTATGTGAGGCTCACACTATTCCTATTCTCTCTGTTAGGCAAAGCAAAGTGGTGGTTGAAGGCGGAACCAACTAATTCTATTATATGATGGAATGATCCGACGAGGAAATTTTTGGCAAAGTTCTTTCCTTCAGGAAAAACTGCAAAGATCAAAAGTGAGATAGTCGCATTCAAATAGAAATCGGGGGAGTGTTTATACTCAGCTTAGGGAAAGTTCAAGGGGCTGCTTAGAGATTGTCCTCATCATAATCAGAAAAATAAAGTGTTAGCTCACATTTCATATAAGGGCTACATCCTGAGACAAAGATTGTGGTGGATGCTGCAGTGGGAGGTCAAGTGTTTGAGAAAAGCTTCGATGAGATATATGCATTATTGAACAAATTCTCCAAAAGCAATCCTGATTGGCAAGGAGAGATGGGCAGACACACAGTGCAAAAATCTGCAGTGGTTCTCGAGTTAGATGTTGTCTCTGCATTATCAGTGCAGGTTGCCACATTGGCCAACCAAGTCAATAAGATAACCTTAGTTATTAACAAGCAACAAGCTCAGCCAGTGCAACGTGTTCAGATATTTTGTTAAGTTTGTGGAGAGAGTCGCACGAGCGACTTATGCCCAGCTAATCCAGAGTCTGTCTATTTTATGGGTAATGCAAATAGGGGCCAGACAAACCAGTATGGGAATACTTACAATCCTAACTGGAGGAACCACCCAAACTTCTCTTGGGATGGAAACTAAGGTGCTCAGAATCAGTACAGGCCACAAGCTCTTCAACAGCAATATAGACCACCATAGGTTGAACAAACTATAAACCCGACGAGTCACATTGAGGAGATGCTAAAGAAACTGATGGCTGACCAACAGGCCCAAGCAATAACGATGAGAAATTTGGAGCGATAAATGGGGCAACTTGCCAGTGCCCAAAATACTCGACCAGTTAGAACTCTTCCAAGCAATACTGAGGCTAATCCTAAGGCATCTATTAATGTTGTGTCATTGAGGAATGAGAGACGGTTAGAAAAAGTCCCATCAAAAAAGAGAAAGCAAGTGACCTTTTATGAGAAATCGGCCACCATAGAAGAAGAATTAGAAAAAGCAAATGAGTTAGAGAAGCCAGCTGAAGAGGCGGTGGCTAAGCAACCCCCACCATTAGTTGCGAGGCCACCACCTCCGTTCCCTTAGAGATTGCAGAAAGTGAAGGATAATGCGGCCTATAAAAAGTTTCTTGATATTTTGAAGCAGGTGCAAATCAATATTCCACCGGTACACATCCTGCAAGAAATGCCCAAATATGCCAAATACATCAAGGACATAGTGGAAAATAAGAGGAGGTTGACAGAGTTCGAGACTATGGCACTCACTGAAGAATGTAGCCCAAGAATTCAAAGTAAGCTACCTCAGAAATTGAAGGATCCAGGTAGTTTCACTATCCAAATCTCGATTGGTTAGCACGTTGTCGGCGAGCTTTGTGTGATTTTGGGGCAAGTATCAATTTAATGCCACTATCTGTGTTCAGAAAGTTGGGGTTAGGTGAGCCACGCCCAACCACGGTGATTTTACAGTTAGCTGATCGCTCTTTTGCTCATCCTGAAGGAGTGATTGAAGATGTGTTAGTTCAAGTGGGTTCTTTCATATTCCCTATTGATTTCATTATCTTAGACTATGAGCCTGATCAGGAAGTCCCATTTATTTTAGGGCATCCATTCTTAGTCATGGGCCGAGCTATTATTGTTGTATGCAAAGGAAAGATGACGATGAGAGTGGGTGATCGAGTGGAGGTATTCAATGGATATAAAGCACTCAGATTTCCAGCCCACTATGAAGAGCTATCCATGATTTTTATGGTGGAAAGTGATGTGACATCATTGGTGCATTATATGAGCCCCATAGATCCTCTTGAACAAGCCTTGATTGGGGATGAAGAAGACAATGAAGATGAAATGATGGAAGAAATTGAGCAAGTACTTACCATGTCTTGCAGTTATGTCCATGGGTTTGGGAGATTTGAGGAGTTGGACAGACCTGTTACTCTGACCCCTCCTAAGCCATCTATCGAAGAAGCTCTAAAGCTAGAGCTTAAGCCCCTTCCAGCGCATCTGCGCTATACTTATTTGGGAAGCTCTGAGACTTTGCCAGTGATTATCTCATCCAGCTTGACCGATATACAAGAAGAAAAATTGCTCAGAATGCTTCGTGAGCATAAAAAGGCTATTGGGTAGACAATTGCTGACATCAAAGGAATCAGCCCATCATTTTGCATGCATAAAATCTTTCTGGAAGATGGACACCGCCCTAGTGTTGAGCAACAACAGAGATTAAATCCCATTATGAAAGAGGTCATGAAAAAGGAAGTAATTAAGTGGTTTGATGCAAGTATCATCTTCCTTATTTCTGATAGCAACTGGGTAAGCCCAGTGCAACGTGTGCCTAAAAAGGTGGGATGACTATTGTAGAGAATGAGAAAAATGATCTAATTCCTACTCGCATCGTGACGGGGTGGAGATTTTGCATTGAATACAAAAGGCTCAACAAAGCAAGTCGCAATGAACACTTCCCATTTCCATTCACTGACCAAATGTTAGACAGATTGGCGGGGCATGAATATTATTGCTTCCTTGATGGTTATTCGGGGTACAATCAGATTGTCATATGCCTAGAGGATCAAGAGAAGACCATTTTACTTGTCCTTCTGGTACTTTCGCTTTCAAGCGAATGCCGTTTGGCTTTTGTAATGCGCCGACCACTTTCCAGAGGTGCATGATGGATATTTTCACTAATATGGTGAAAATATTTGCGGAAGTCTTCATGGATAATTTTTCAATCTTTGGGTCTTCTTATGATGACTGTTTGAAGAATTTGGGCAAGGTGTTGGCCCATTGTGAAGAAACAAATTTAGTGATAAATTGGGAAAAATTCCATTTTATGGTACAAGAAGGTATCGTGTTGGGCCATAGAGTGTCAAGGAGTGGCATTGAAGTTGATAAGACGAAGGTAGAGGCGGTTGAAAAATTAACTCCACCCATATCTGTGAAGGGTGTCCGGAGTTTCTCGGGACACGCGGGGTTCTATAGACACTTTATTAAGGATTTTTCAAAAATTGCTATTCCTTTATGCAGGTTGCTTGAAAAAGATGTAACCCTTAATTTTGATGAAGCCTGTTTGAAGGCATTCGAGGAGCTCAAAAAGAAGTTGGTGGGTGCCCCCATTATTGTGGCACCGGATAGGTCCTTACCATTTGAACTTATGTGTGATGCAAGTGACCATGCTATTGGGGCAGTGCTAGGCCAGAGGAAGGACAAAATGTTTTACTCCATATACTATGAGAGTAAGACTCTTGACGATGCACACCTGAATTACACCACCACTGAAAAGGAGTTGTTGGCCGTTGTGTGGGCCTTTGAGAAATTTCGGGCGTACTTGGTGGGAACAAAAATCATTGTCCATACCGATCATGTGGCAATCAGAAATTTATTTTCAAAAAAATAATCCAAAGCTAGATTGATGCACTGGGTTTTGTTGTTGCAGGAATTTGATGTAGAAATATGAGATCGGAAGGGCACAAAAAACCAAGTAGCCGACCATCTATTAAGACTGGAAAATCACGAGCATGTGGAGGAAGGTGGACAAATTAAGGAGGCATTTCCTGATGAGCAACTTTTTGCTATCACCTAAGATCCCCCCCCCCCTCCATGGTACGCGAACTATGTGAATTATCTTGTGAGTGGGATACTTCCTCCTGAAATTGAATCTGAAGCTAGAAAGAGGTTTCTACATGATGAAATTTTCTACTACTGGGATGAGCCATTCTTGTAAAAACAGTGTGCTGATCACTTGATGAGAGGTGCATTCCAGAAAAAGGAGGTGGAATTAGTGTTGTATGATTGTCATGCCTCACCTTATGGGGGCTATCGTGGAGGCGATAGGACAACTGCAAAGGTGTTAAAATCCGAGTTCTATTGGCCAACATTGTTCAAGGATGCCCATGCATTTGTTAAGAAGTGTGACCAGTGTCAAAGAACAGGGACTATCACAAAGAGGCATGAGATGCCTTTGAATAACATCCTGGAGGTAGAGATTTGATATGTGGGAGATAGACTTTACGTCACCGTTCTCATTATCCAGAGGAAACAAATATATCTTGCTAGCAGTTGACTACGTGTCAAAATGGGTAGAAGCAATCGCATTGCCAACAAATGATGCCAAGGTGGTAGCCGCTTTTGTGAAGAAGAACATATTATCGAGGTTTGGGACTCTACGTGCCTTGATTAGTGATGAAGGGACATATTTTTGCAATTGGTTGTTGAATAATCTTCTAGCTAAATATGGGGTCCACCATAGAGTTGCCACGACATATCATTCGCAAACAAGTGGACAAGCTGAGGTGTCCAACAGAGAAATAAAGAAAATATTAGAGAAGACAGTGAGTGTGAATAGGAAGGATTGGGCTACAAAGTTAGATGATACCTTATGGGCATATAGAACTGCATACAAAACACCAATTGGGGCATCGCCGTATAAGCTTGTTTATGGGAAGGCATGTCACTTGCCTGTTGAACTTGAACATAAGGCGTACTGGGCAGTTAAAAAGTTAAATATGAACTTTGAAGCCGCGGACGAGAAGAGGCTCTTGCAGTTGAATGAGTTAGATGAGTTCAGGCTGCACTCTTATGAAAATGCTAAGAGTTACAAGGAGAAGACAAAAAGATGACATGACAAGCGTATCAAGCCACATCATTTTGAACCGTGCCAACAAGTACTATTGTTCAACTCTATGCTCAAGCTATTTCATGGGAAGTGGAAGTTAAAATCGAGGTGGGAAGGTCCATTTAAGGTGGTGAGAGTCACTCCTTATGGTGTAATTGAGATGCGCACTCTAAATGGTGAAAGAAAATTTTTGGTGAATAGGCAAAGAGTCCAGCACTATTGGGGAGGAATTATTGATCGTGAGAATACCAAAGTAGTACTCGCAGATGAGTAAGCAAGGCCATGGGTCGTGCCGCGCTATTAAATCAGGCGCTTGTTGGGAGGCAACCCAATTTTTATTGCTTTCATAGCTTAGTTTTTCAATTTTTTTTTAGTTAGAGTAGATTAGAATTTTTGTTATCTTTATAGGCATAGAAATCATAGATAGAATGGTGTAGAGTGTATAAATTAGATATATAAAGTGCTCGGGGAGGGGGGGGGGGTAGGGGATTTCATACAACAAAAAATAGAAAATCATCAGAACAATGCCCAGGCCAGTGCCTCACGCTGCCTGGGGCGCAGTTTACAGAAAGTTCGGACCCCCAGCGCCAGGCCTAGCATGGAGCGCTGGGCTAGGGGTCAGGTATGTATTAAATTTTTATTTCTTTTTATTTTATTTATTTATTTGATTAACCCATACCCAATAACCCAACCCATCTTCACTTAAAAACAAATTCAACATAATTCTAACCCCTCCCCATCTCACCCGTAAATCTCTCTCTCTCCCCCTCTCTCTCAAACTCCTCTCTGCTCGCGTTTCTTCTTCCTCCCCTCTCTCAAGTTTTTCATGCTTTTCTCTTGCTCTCATCCTAAATCCTACAGATATGTTTCTCTTCTTCTTTTTCTTCTTCTTTTCTTTTAGTTGGTAGGTAATAATGAACACCCCCTTCCCAAATACCCTATCCCCAAATTCCCCCATAATTATTTCTTAGAGTTTTTTTTATGGTGGGTGGGTATAATGAGAATGAAATTTGTTGACAACACTTGATTGTTGTATTATATACGGAATAGTAAACTAGAATTCCCTCTACTTCGTTGAAATTTGGGAGGGCCACCGTGTTCCACCATTGTCGAATTAAGTTGCACACACTTCATGCCCACCACGTGTTTGCTAAATTGTTTGAATAAGTACTTTGTGCACCGGTGAAGTCTGAGTAACCGAGTGTAGTTGTATGTGATATCGGGCTAAGTGTGGGGTGTTTGGGGGTGGTTTTACATAATTCAGAGCTTGGTTTTAATGTGCACATATCGCCCATACCATATATCTTGTATTATGTATATTTTAGCACTTTGTTAGAATTAGCTAGTGCAGTGTATTCGTTGTAGAGATTAAGGACTATATGTTATTTGCTTGCCTTAAGGCTACATCACTTCGCCATGATCGACCACTTGACTTGTGTGGCATAGTTAGTGAATCTAATTGTGCGGCATGGGGAAGTCTTGAGTACCCATTGCCTTGTGGTTTAACACTTGTGCGTTTAACACCAAGATTGTGAGTCTATTACAGTGAGTCTTCAGTTTTAAGTGTGGGGACATCTTTGACTCTCACGATAACCTTAGACGGATTTCTTGATTTATTCTCACATTCATGATTATTTGTGTTGTAGGTTGCTATGGTTCGTGATAGTGCGAACAAGGGTAAGGGAGTAGGGAAGTCCTCAATCACTGCTCCAGCATCTAAAAAGTGCAAGCAATGAGAAGGATCGTCTGGGCAAGCGAAAGGGAAACAAGTTGCCGATGGATCAAAAAATGGAACCATTGCGATCGAGAACTTGTTTGGATCTAGTTCGTGATAGTGCCATCCAATGGCATAGGGACTTTGTGCCATATGTGTGGTATGTCTCCGAGATGGGTATTAATGTGAAAACTTTTGAAAAGAACTTCCCGGACGTGCTTTCCCGGTTGCAAGAACTGAAAATGCATAAATTCCTAGAGTGCCTCGGCCATGAGAATTTGAGCATGGTGTGAGAATTGTATGCCAATTGGAATGCGGACTTAGTCACGTCATGGGTCCGTGGAAAGAAGGTGCCAATTGATAGGCAGTCCTTATTTGAATTTTTGGGAGTTGATAACTCTAACCTGCGGAGGCTACAAAAATTTGTCAAAAGCCCAAGCTACACGACGATACGTCACACTCTTTGTGGCGTCGATTCAAATGCCAAGAGGACCAGAACTAAGGGCGATGCCCATCTTTAGATGATCCGCTTCGATTGCAACAAGACCGTTAAGGTGTGGAAAAATTTCTTGCAGGCCCGACTCATGCTGGTTGAACACAACAGTGAATGCACTCGAGCTCGAGTATGTGTGATATTTTTTCTGATGACTGGGCGACCCATCAATGTGGATGATATAATGCTAGGGGAGATGGCCCGCACACGATTTGGGCGGCAGATCAAGAGATTCTTCTTTGGAAACTTGCTCACACAATGCATGCTATCCCGGGAGGTGCTTGAATACCCCAGGCATGACGAGGTTGTGGAGGCTCCTAAGGGGTTGATGGACATCACATCTTTGTTGGAGACTACGTCTAAGCTTAGCCAGGCAACACGGAATGAGAGGGATGAGAACTTCAACAGGTATCTCTATAATTCATTAAATGTGATCATGAGCAGGATGGGTGTATCGGACGAGGAGCGTATGCATCTACGCAATGATTTGTCTAGTTCTTCCAAAGAGATATTGGGGATTGCACCTGGCTGTCCCGTTCACCCGTCAGAGGACGAGAACACTTACAAAAGTTCCGACACTGAGGATGAGATTGGTGATGAAGTCACTTGGCCCATGGCTTTGGTGCCCCTGGGAGCTGATGATGATGATGATCTTGGAGCTGCGGTTGGCGGGCATTCTGAGGAGAAGGAATCTGACTAGCAGGGGGTTTTTCTTTTCACCCTACTTTGCTTTACATTTTTACGTTCATCGGGGACTATGCATATGCTAAGTGTGGGGTGAGGGAACTACTTCTTGTGATGTAAATTGTATAAATTTATTTCTTTTTATTAGTTTTTTTAGGAACCCGTAGTAGACTTAGTCTAGTTTTAGAAAGAAAAAGAAAAAGAAAAAAAACTAAAATAGAAAAAAGAAAAAAAAATTAGAAAAAACTCGGATTTTTTCCGATGATGGATCTTTTGGACAATTTTCTTTAGGGATTAAATTCCGATTAAAAAACACCAAACCAATTTTTTTTAGGATAGTTAGGTAGTATCCCTTGGTTTTCTTTGGGCGCCGGTTCTTTTTCAAGGGTGTAGCTCGAACCGGGTACTTTGTTTTTCTTTTTAGGAGTAGGTTAGGAAGAAACTGAGTTTCTTTGAGGTACCCATTGACGTGTTTGGTGCTCTCACATTAGGTTATGGCATGTGCTCTGTCTTCCCATGCATTTGATTTGAATTGTGATGCCTGAGTAAAATAAATAGCCTGCTATGTGACGCCTTTTCTCAGTTGTTTGACTTGTATGCCACATAGTGCAATATTGCTTAAAATCTCTCAATTATATGTGCTTGATTGACTTGAGAGTTGAACAAAACCATCTTGATTAAGTAATGTGCAATGTGTGTGTGAGGAATTGTGATATTTTGTGCTATCCTGTGTAGTCTAGAACTTGCCCCGTGTGTTAATCGAAGCGAAATCATTAAGTTGTGCTAGTCTAGGAGATGACGTAGGCGTTTCTTACTTGATCATAGATGTGCTTGTCACTTAAAAGTAAAAAATTTTCGTTGCTATCCCCTTTGAGCCTATAGACCTTTTCTTTGGCACCAACATTACAAGTCGTATCCCTATTTTGTTCTTAATTTGAGATTGTTGAACCTTTACCTCCTAAGGTACTTAGTCGCTAAAAGAAGTAAGGTGAGAGATTGGGGAGTAGCTTTTGAGTGGAACCATGGAAGGGCCCTTAAGGTGCACTAAAGTTGTGGAAAAAAGGTCACTAGCCGATGAACCTTAATGTATGGAGGGTGTGTAGAAAAGAAAGAAAAGAGAAAGAAAAGACAAAAAGAAAAAAAAATGATAGTTCAAATGATGTAGAGAAACACACACCTCCTAATCTTACTAATTCGTCCTAGTGGAAGTATAGAAGTGCTTAATTGAAAAAAAGGCTATGTTATATATGATTTGTGGCGAGTGAATTGGTTGAGAAGAATATGTGCTCGATTTATGAGTGTAGTGTATTAAAGTGCTTAGGAGGGTTAGTCACTATTCCTAAATGTATCTACCCGTCCCTTAGCCTACATTACAACCTTAAAGTCCTAATTGATCCTAGATTTGGCTAGCTTAGATTAGTAGAGATGTACACTACGGGCAAGCTTATGGTACGACCACAGGATGCACATGAATTCTTTGTGAGAGTGAGTGATTTATTTGTTCAAATTGTGTGATGTCCTTAATTTAAAATCAAAGGCATACTTGAATATGTGGACTATTATAAATTCACTCTTTTGTTTGATGTCTTTAATTTATGTTCAAAGGCATACATGAATGTGTGGACTATTCTATATTCACTTTTTTGTTTGTTGGTGAGAGAGCACATGATCTCATAACGGATTGGTAATGTTGCAAACTTCTTTTGTTGGGTGAGTGCACGAGTTGAGGGTGCTTAGTGGTTGCGAGTTGGCTCTTGAGGTAGGGTGGTGACGAATTGGTTGTTTGAATTGAAATGTTTATACTTGGGCATGTTTGAAACGGGAAGATGAAATTTGTATGTTCATGCTTGATTGCCGGTATCAATCATAGTCAAGGGTAGAGTGTATGGTTAAAAAATTGAAATGCTCCTATCTAGTTGAGATGTGTACGTTGTTGGGGTGTAGTTGATAGTCCCATTGCTCGGGGAGGAGCAAGAGTCTAAGTGTGGGGTGTTGATATTTAGCTTAAAGTTTATATATTTATATGTATATCGCCTCATATTTTACTCGTGTTTTGTGGATTTTGGATGTGAAATGTATTGATTTATGCTAATTTATTTTTATATGTAGGAATCATCCGGAGGCAATATGGGGCGAAAGGTGCGAGATTAGAGCCAAAAAGGAGCAAAAATTTTGTAGCACCACAGGCAGCGTGGGGCGCTACCTGTGGCGCAGTTTCCAAAATTTCCCAGCACCAGGGATAGCGCCCCACGCTACCCTAGGCGCTGGTGACGGGAAAACTCTCCTACTTCGCCTGGGACAAGGTTATTTCAGCCCAAGACTTACCCAACACATATAAAAGCAAAGCTAAGCCTACTTTGAGAGGAGAGACGCCACTTTGAAGCAAAAATACACACGAGGAACAACCAGGAGCGAGGATATCTCAGTTTTCTCCATCTTTTCTTAGTATGTTCAATTATTCAACACTTGTGAATTTGTTTTGATATTATCATAAGTGGCTAAAATCCATAGTTCTGGGATTGTGATTTAGCCATGAATATTCTTGTTTAAAGTTGACTTAATCTTGATTACAATTCACCAATATATGGTTGTTTTTTCAATTTTGTAATTAATTGCTTAATTGTCTGGCCAATAGTTAGGTTCTATTTTCTATCTATGCTATGCGTGGGAAAGCTACATCTAGATTAGAGAAGAATTGAAGAGAGCATGATCTTAACTCTGAGTAGGGGGGGGGGGGGAATTTGTGGTTAGGATAGGAATATACCTAGTCACTGTGCTTAATTAAATATCGCAATCTTAGTGCATTCTTAATAGATTGATTCTATAGGAATATAAGCATTAATCTATTTTGAATAGGCGAGTAGGAATTAGGGAGAATACTACGAGAGAAATTGTTCGATTAATTAGCAACCATGAGTGAATTGTATGAAAGAGAGAGTTAATTAGAGCACAATAGGATTGGTGAATCGATCACAACCCTGGAATATTCATCTCTATTGAATACAAAATAACTACTTTGCTGCTTGATAAATTAGTTACTTGTTAGAATTATTTCCCAGTACAATCACACCGTTAAACTCTAATTGACTTGACTGAATAATAATCTTGGTGAAACTAGTGGGTAGTTAACACAAGTCTCTATAGGTTCGATACTCGACTTATCATTTTATTACTTGTACGACAACGTATACTTGCGTGTGCGTTTGGGAGCAACAACGACCCCAAAATAATGTTTTGATGGTTCAAATAGGTTCGTATGGTGACTTTAGACTTGGACGTATGTCCGGATTTGGATTTGAGGTTCCTAGGTTGATTTAGTTCTATTTGGCGAAAGTTGGAAAGTTAAAGTTTTGGAAGGTTCATAGGTTTGACACGAAAGTTGAACTTGTTGATATGGAGTTTGGATTGTTGTTCCGCGAGTTGGAATAGGTCCGTTATGTCATTTTGCACTTGTATGCAAAATATGAGGTCATTCCGAGTTGTTTAGGCATGTTCGACGTAAGTTTTGATTTCAAAAACGTGGATTAGTTCACTAAGTTTGGATTGAGGTGCGATTCGTGGTTTTGATGTTATTTTGTGTGATTTGAGGTCTCGAGTAGGTTCAAATAATGTTTTGTGAATGGTTGGCGTAATTGGACGGGTTCTAAGGGGCCTCAGGTGTGTTTCAGATGGGTTTAAGACTATTTCTCATTATTTTGGATCTGCTGATTTTTGGTGCAAAGGTTGTTCATCGCGATCGCGATTGGAGGCTTGCAATCGCTGAGTGGAATTTTGGGCAAGCGGGGTTTTACCCTTCGCGGTCGCGTGAGATGCGTTGCGTTCCTGGAGCTCTGGGAGGTAATTTTCCGTGTTTGCACTCAGGTGTTGTGTTCGCGGAGGCGTATGGCTGGGCTGGAGTTTTTGCCTACACGATTACGCATGGGTGGTCGCGTTTGTGTAAGCTTGTCTGGACAAAGTTTGCGTTCGTGTGAATGACTTCGCGTTCGCGAAGGGCATTTTTGGGCTGGTGAGTTTTTGGCCTTGGCGATCGCGATGTGGGTCTGGGATTGCGATGCATATGCCTGGGAAGACATTTAAGTACTCTATTTCGAGTATTTTAGTCATTTTTCTATATTTTGAGATTGGGAACTCGGATTTGGGCGATTGTTTAGGGAATTTTCACGATTTAGATTGGGTTAAGTGTTTTTGACTCGTATTTGTTTATTATATATGATTCCAACCTTGATTTCAACATTTGATTGGTGAATCTAAGTGAAGAAATTTGGGATTTTGCTAAAAACTTTTCAAAATAAAATTTGAGGATTTGAACCCCGATTTGGAGTCGGAATTGGATGAAACTTATACGGTTGGACTCGTATTTGAATGGGTATACAAAATTATGACTTTTGTCGAGTTTCAAGAGGCGGGCTCGGGTTGGCTTTTTGATTTTCGTAAAAGATCGAAGCTTTATTGTTTAAGGTTTTTTACTATAGCTTTTATTGATGTTATTAAGTTATTTTGGCTAGATTCGAGCCGCCCGGAGGTTGATTCACGCAGGAAGGGCTTTTTAGAGTATTGATTTGGCTTGCTTGAGGTAAGTATCTTACCTAAACTTGGTCGAGGAAGTAGTTGTCATAGTTATTAGTGATTTGGCGCCCATGTGAGGGGATTGAGCCTATATGCGTACACCGGGGTATTATCCATGCTCGAGGTAGTGATTAGGCTATTATAGCGTCGAATTTATTTATAAGCTTCATGTTTTCATGTTTCTCATGTTGTACTCCCATTGTGAGCTAGTTGAATCATGTTAGAGATTATTTGTTGGTTGGTCTCTTGTTCAAACATGTTAGTTGCTATTTTTGTGGCGTAATCGCCTGACTAAAACTGTGGTAGCACACTTCGCACATGCCTACACTTTAGCATGTCACTTATACTAGTCCATGAGTATGTAAATTGATATTCATTATTCATGTACATGTATTCTTGTATATTCTTTCTGTGTGATATGGACTGGGTTGATAGCACGTGAGTTGCGTGCGGAACTGAGTATGTTTGCACGTGAATTGTCTGTGCAGTGGTTATATATGGCACGGGAGTTGTCTGTGCAGCCTGTGGATAAAGGATCCACCCACCTAGGGTCACCCTCTCATGTTTCTCTCTTGATGGTGTACACGCGGTATGAGGAAAACTAGTCAGTGTGTGTTTTGGTTATTGCATTTCTTCTCTACTTGCATTTTCCTTGGATGTATACATGTTTTATTCTCATATTTTCTCTATATACTAGACCAGGAATTTGTACATGCCTTATTTTGCATGTCTTCTCTATATGCTGGATTGTTAACAGAAACAGAGCATGTTATGTTATCTTTGGGCACTGAGGTGGCTTTATCCATAATCTACGATTAGATATTGTTATTACTGTGTACTTGTAAGATTTATGAATTGTACAGGTGTTTAGCGAGTATCACTAATAATTATTTGCCTCTATTACCTCGCCGAGGTTATTTATGATATTTGCTGAGTACATGGGGTCGGTTGTACTCATACTTCACTCTACTCTTAATTGTGTAGATCCGGGTGTTGAACCGAGCCGGGAGTAGCTGTGTGTTATTGTTGTAATCATCTTAAAGAGACGAGGTAGAGTTGCATTTCGACAGCAGACTTTGGCGTCTCTTTTCATATTTGTACTGTTGCTTTTATTCAGACAGTATCTTACTCTGTGTTCTAGACTTGTACTTCCGTTTAGAGCTTGTGACTCTGTATTACTAGTTTTGGGGGTTTATTCTATATTGATGGTGTTATTTTATGTTATTGACTTTAGACTTGTATTATTCTCGTTATTTCTGTTATCTTGTTCCGCTTTTATTATGTTTGCTTGCCTAGCAAGTGTGCTAGGTGCCATCATGATCGGCTGGTGATTTTTGGATCGTGGCAAGTTGGTATTAGAGACCTAAGTTCATAGGTTATATAGGTCATGAGCAAGTTTAGTAGAGTTTTGTAGATCGGTACGGAGACGTCTGTACTTATCTCCGAGAGGCTGCCAAATTGTTAGGAAAAACTTTATTTTCTTGCATTCTTATCGTGCGAATTTGTTAATTTTGAAGTTTGAATCTTTACTCTTCTATTCTCTCATGGATGGTGAGGACAAGTTCAGACAGATCGGGCGAGCAGGCACCAGTTCCACCAGTTAGGGCCGCGAGAGGTCAGGGCCGAGGTGGGGCTCACACTATAACTAGAGCAGCACTTATGGAGCCACTAGTTTCTCCAGTTGAGGAGCAAGTTTCGAATATTATGGAGCCGGTGGGACCACCTCAGACAACGGCGGAACTTATTGCTATACTTGGCCTTCAAGAGACTTTGGCTCAAATCTTGAGTATGTACACAAGCTTGGCTCAGGCAGGTATGATACCAGTTGCACCAGCTACCTCTCAGGCTGGGGGAGGAGCCCAGACTCCCACCGCCCGTATACCGGAGTAGCTAGCTCAAGGCTATCAGGCACCGAGGGTGTTGCCAGTTCAGCTAGTTGTTACTGCTCGGGTTGAGGCTGGACCATCATTGACTAATGAGGAGCAGAAGAGGTTAGAGCAATGTCAGAGACTTTGCCTCCCTAGTTTAATGGAGGAGAGTCAGGGATGCTTAGGGTTTTCTTAATCAGTGTCATCAGATTCTTGACACAACGGGCCTTGTGGACTCCAATGGAGTCGACTTCGCTACTTTCTCGCTCATAGGGCCAGCTTATAGCTGGTGGCAGACCTATGAGTCAGGCAGGCCAACTAGCACCGCACCACTTATGTGGCATCAGTTCTCTATTCTCTTCTTAGAGAAGTTTGTTCCATAGACTCGCAGAGAGGAGTTGCGTCAGAAGTTTGGGCATCTACACGCGGAGGGCATGTCTGTGACTCAGTATGAGATGAGGTTCACGAAGTTTGCATGTCATGAAGTATTTTTGGTCCCTACTGAGAGGGAGATGATCATGAGGTTCATTATTGGCCTCAACTATGGTCTACGATATGGTATGACTCGAGAGTCTGAGACGGATGCTAGGTTTGACCAGGTGGTCTAGATTTCTAGATGCTTGGAGCCTGTTCGCAGGCTTGAGAGAGAAGAGCAGGAGGCCAAGAGGCCTCGCGGTTTAGGTGGTTTTGGTGGTGCCTCGTCTGGAGGCCAGTCACATTATAACAGAGGTTGTCCTTTTAGGCCTGCTCGGGCATCTTGTCAAATTCCTCGTGGTTAATTAGTTAGCCACAACTTATACAATGCTCGCCCAGTTCAATCATCATTCAGTGCATTGTCGACATAAAATTCTTACGGTGCTTCATTTGCTCAGGGTTCCTCCAGAAGTTACTCGGGTTATTAGGGTCAGTCGTAGGGTCTACATTCTTGTTAGAGGAGGGGTTGTTTCGCATGTGGAGACTTGAGTTACCTCAAAAGGGATTGCCCTAGACTTTTGAATAGTGCACCACAATAGAGCGCACAACCTATGGTTCCAGCACCAGAAGCTACACCACCCGCACGACCAGCTAGGGGTAGGGCTCAATCGGTTCGAGGTCACCCTAGAGGGGGAGGTCAGTTAGGTGGTGTACAAACCCATTTCTATGCATTTCCTGCTAGGCCAGAGGCAGTTTCTTTTAACGTCGTGATAATAAGTATTGTTTCAGCGTGTCACAGGGATGCTTCAATGCTATTTGACCCTGGTTCCAATTACTCTTATGTGTAATCGTATTTTGCTCATTATATGGATTTGCCTCATGATTCTTTAGATATACATGTTCATGTATTTACATCGCTGGGTGATTCTATTGTGGTGGATCGTGTATATCGGTCATGTGTGGTTACCATTGGGGGTTATGAGACTAGGGTTGATCTTTTATTGTTCTGCATGGTTGATTTTGAGGTGATTTTGGGTATGGATTGGCTATCTTTGTACTATGCTATCGTCGATTGTCATGCTAAGACCGTGACGTTAACAATGCCAGGGTTTCCTAGGTTAGAGTGGGGAGGTTTGCTTGGTCACACTCCCAATAGAGTAATTTCATACTTGAAGGCTCAACGGATGGTTGAGAAGGGGTGTTTAGTGTATTTTGCCTTTATGAGAGATGTTAGTGGTGACATTCCTAAAGTTGAGTCAGTCTCAATAGTGAGGGAGTTCTCATATGTATTTCCTGCAGACCTGCCAGGCATTCCACCTGATAAGGATATTGATTTTGGTATTGATTTGGTGCCGGAGACTCAGCCTATCTATATTCCATCATATCGAATGGTACCAACCGAGTTGAAGGAATTGAAGGAACAATTATAAGAATTTCTTGATAAGGGTTTCATCAGGCCTAATGTGCCACCTTGGGGTGCACCGATACTATTTGTGAAGAAGAAAGAAAGTTCTATGAGGATGTGCATGGACTACAGGCAGTTGAACAAGGTTAATATCAAGAACAAGTATCCACTACCGCATTTTGATAGTTTATTTGATAAGCTTTAGGGTGCTAGGGTATTCTTGAAGATTGACTTGAGATCAGGGTACCACCAGTTGAAAATCAAGGTTTCAAATATTCCTAAGACGGCTTTCAGGACCCGTTATGGCCACTATGAGTTATTGGTGATGTCTTCTGAGCTGACCAATGCCCCAACAGCTTTCATGCATTTGATGAATAACGTATTTAAGCCTTATTTGGATTCTTCATAGTTTTCATTTGTCAAGCCCAAACTCGGGGAGCATGACCGGCGCTCAACCGAGAGAACCCGATCGAGCAAGCCTGTTAGATTTCCTTCTACCCAAACTCATCCATGAATAAATAGGAGATGTACTCCATTAATCAAACACTGAAAAGATTTTTTATTAACAACTTCCATTTCATTCCCATTAGAAGCTTCATTCAAAATTTCCAAAATATTACGAGTTTATATAATTAATGAAAAACATGATTCCTAAATACCAACATTTCTAGTTCAATTCCCAACATCAACCACAACCCACAACCTCTCTACGGAGCCTCTAAGTACAATAGAAGAGTAATATGAAAATGCCGGCAACAAGGCCTCGTCTATACCTCAAAACACAGTATATGAGAAACAAAAGATACATGACCTCGGAATGAAGTGAGGCTCACCAAATCAGCTGAAAAGAGTGTACTGCTATCACTGATCAATGCCGCCTGCTGTAGAACCACCTGCATCCATTAAAGATGTAGCGCCTCCGGCAAAAGAGACGTTAGTACTGTCGAATAGCACTAGTATGTATAGCTAAAAGTCCTCTTTCAAAATAGAATACCCATATAAGGAAAGGCAACACATAGAAACAACAAGTCAAAATCAACAATATCCAAATGTCCAGTTAAAACATAATAATTTTTAAAATACGAACTTCATATACAATTTTTTTGGTTGGGAGATCTTTAGCACCGATATACCACCGTCTTTGTTAGCACAGAGTACGATCACGCCCGTCGGCTAGGCCATCTCCCCACGAACAATGTGGTTTGACATGTGATGCGAAAGAAAGTTGTTACTAAGAGTAGTACCACCATGTGCGCAACATGGCATCCGATCTCCACCCGATCAGCTAGGTCGCCTTCCCACTTATGCTGTGTGGGTTGACTTTTCCAATTCACAGTTATTACCAGTTTCATCCTAATTAAGGGGAATAATATCAAAATTTCTACAATATTTCAATTTCATCCCAAATAAGGGAAATAATCACAATCTACCCCTATACGAGCATGTGTAGTTTCAGGTGTGGGCCTTATGACCCACCCTTTCTCGGTTTTGCTAATGATGCTCCCAAAAATATTTTTGATTTGATTTGTACCCAGGGGTAACATAAATACAATTGTACTCACCTCAATATTTTTCACATTGTATAAATTCTTATTAGTATTTCCAGACACTCACAACAACAATATTTCCTTGGCTCACTTGGCCATTCACAAGATTCTTTATTCCTGGCACGGTGGCCATATTTCATATTCCACACTTTCACCTCTTTCAATTTCAAAGATCACCATCAAATATCAACATGTAGAATATTTCAGCAATCATATAACTCAAATTTATTAGTAATGGAAACTTTAAACACAAAAGGTTTCTTCCCAAATAATGGGGCATACTGACCAGCAATACAAGCACACATCAAAATCATAAGCAATTAATACACCATTTATTCTCGCAATACTCCTTCCCAGAAATGACAATATACAATTTGAACACATGAGTATGTAAGAACTCGAATCACACTGGATATATTTTTAAAGCAAAGCATTACTTAAAGCAGCCTCTTATGGGCATGAATTGGAAACAAAAGCTTTTAAGAAATTCTATTTTCGAAATCGTTTTTAAACAATTGAGACGAGGCTCATTTCATATTCTTTATCGCATTCTCTCAAATCATTTTCACTATTAGCCACAATCATAACTTAAATTCTTGGCACGTTAGCCACACACTATACCCCCAATTCAATTATTTCATTTCCAACCATCTTCATAGATTATCAACAATAAGACATTTTCAATCAAGACTTTAGGTACACATATGAGCAATTATGAGTCTTAAGAATATTGAGATTTTCTCACACAATTTGGCATACTATCTTTCATTTGAAATACGATTCAAAGCCATAACATTTTAATATGCAACCCATACTTTGAAACTCACGGGGACATTATGGAATTCGATTCTAAGAGAGAAAGTTTAGCCAACATACCTCAATTGAGCTTCCTTACACTCTAAAATATTCCAGAAATCTTAGAAACTTCAATCTACTTTGAAAATGTAATAAATTGAATCAAAATTAGGAGTTTAATCATGGTTCTAGCCCATTTGAGCATTTTATCAAACACTACGTGTGCATTAAAGTTCTTAAGGCCCTTTTTGTGGAAGATTCCACCATTTCCCAACCCATTCTCTGCCATTTTTAGCTCATAACCTTCCCACATTCTTTGATAATACATGCATGCAAGATAACAACTCCCATACCCAAGAATTGTCTCTCTCTAACTATCCCATTTTTGTAAATTTTCGAAATTGAGAGCTAGGACATAGATTCTTACCATTGGGATGAAGACTTCCTTCGTTAATCTTCAATGATTGAGCAAGAATTGATGGATAATAGGTTGAAGGTTACTCCCCCACTCTAAGAACTCTCTCTCACTCTAAAGTATCAGGTTTTGCTAAAAAATGGCCCCTTACATCTATTTTAACGAAGTAGGGTCGGGTTTTAATAAACCCAAAAATGAAGCTCTGGAATAGGTTCTGTGACCGCATATGCGACCGCATAATGATTATGCGGTCCGCGAAATGACCGTGAAATTTGGGTGCCAAAACTGGAAAGGAACTGACCAGTCTGCGGTCACTATGCGGCCCGCAGACCTGTTCTGCGGTCGCATAATGCACCGCAGAATGGTTCTGCGGTCGCATAGTGCACCGCAGAACCTCCCTCCAAAAACTCCCAAAGCGAGATACGCGACAAGAGTGCGGCCCGCGAAGTGGTTATGCGGTCACATAATGGCTGCGAAATTTGACATCAAAATGACCCAGAAAACTGACCCACTCTATGACCATTCTGCGGTTCGCATAGTGGTTCTGTATTCGCAGAATAGGCCGCAGAAATGCCTACTTCTGCCCAACATTTTCTTCAACTCCCCAACGCATTGTTCAATCCAAAAAGTCTGAACCTTGAATTCATTTGTGAAATTTTTTGGGGTATTACATCATTGATGATATATTGATGTATTCTCGCAGCTAGGAGGGGATGAGCAGCACTTGAGGATCGTGCTCCAAACTTTTAGGTAGAAAAAGCTATATGCTAAATTCTCCAAGTGCGAGTTTTGGTTAGACTCAGTGACATTATTTTGCCACATGGTGTCCAGTGAGGGGATTAAGGTTGATACAAAGAAGATTGAGGCAGTTCAGAGTTAGTCCAGACAATCTACTGCTACTGAGATCCGGAGCTTTCTAGGTTTGGCTGGGTATTATTGCCTTTTTTTGAAGGGGTTTTCATCTATCGCAGCACCATTGACTAGATTAATCAGAAGGGTGCCCCATTTAGGTGGTATGATGAGTGTGAGGAGAGATTTCAGAAGCTCAAGATTGCCTTGACTACAACTCCAATTCTAGTTTTGCCTTCAGGATCGGGTTCTTATACAGTCTATTATGATGTTTCACAAATTGGCATTGGGTGTGTGTTGATGCAGGAAGGGAGAATGATTGCTTATGCTTCACGTCAGTCGAAGCCCCATGAGAAGAACTACCAGTGCACGATTTGGCGTTAGCAACCATTGTTCATGCGCTCAAGATTTTGAGGCATTATCCTTACGACATCTTTTGCAAGGTGTTCACGGATCATAGGAGTCTCCACCATTTATTCAGGCAGAAAGATTTGAACTTGAGGTGACGGAGGTAGTTATAGCTATTAAAATACTAAGGTATCACCATTCTTTACCATCCGGGAAGGCCAATGTGGTAGCCGATGCTTTGAGTAGGAAGGCGGAGAGCATGTGTAGTCTTGCTTTTATCCCAGCGGGGTAGAGACTGTTCGCTTTAGATGTTCAAGCTTTGGCCAACATGTTCGTGAGGTTGGATATTTCGGAGCCTAGCAGGGTTCTTGCTTGTGTTGTATCATAATCATTCTTATTTGAGCGCATCAAGGCACGTCAGTATGATGATCCCCACCTGCTTGTCTTAAGGGACACGGTGCAACTCGGTGGTGCTAAGGAGATGACTATTGGTGATGATGGGGTATTGAGGCTTCTGGGCCGAATTTGTGTGCCTAATGTGGATGGTTTGTGTGAGTTGATCCTTGAGGATGCCCATAGTACGTAGTATTCTATTCATCCAGGTGCGGCAAAGATGTACCGGGATTTGAGACAGCATTAGTGGTGACAGAGGATGAAGAAGGATATAGTTGAAAATGTTGCTCGGTATTTGAACTCTCAACAAGTTAAGTACGAGCATCAGAGACATGGTGGTTTTCTTGAGAGGATTGATAATCCGGAGTGGAAGTGGGAGTGTATAACTATGGATTTTGTAGTTGGACTTCTATGGACATTGCAGAGATTTGATGCAGTGTGGGTTATTGTGGACAGACTGACCAAGTATGCATGCTACATTCCAGTCATGACTACCTACTCTTTAGAGAAGTTGGCTCGGATTTATATTCTAGAGATTGTTCACCTTCATTGTGTGCCCGTGTCTATTATCCTATATTGAGGCACTCAGTTCCCATCGCATTTTTGGAGAGCAGTGCAGCATGAGTTAGGCACACAAGTCGAGCTTTGTACGAAATTTCATTCCCAGATGGACGGACAGTCCGAGTGTACTATTTAGATCTTGGAGGACATATTGCGAGCACGTGTCATTGATTTTGGGGGATCATGGTATCAGTTTCTACCGTTAGCAAAGTTCTCCTACAACATCTATAAGTCGAGTATACAGATGGCTCCGTATGAGGCCTTATATGGGAGGCAATGTTGTTCTCTAGTTAGTTGGTTTGATCTGCGAGAGGCTAGGTTGTTAGACACTGATCTAGTTCGAGATGCTTTGGAGAAGGTGAAGTTGATTCAGGAGCGGCTTCGTACAACGCAATCCATGTAGAAGAGTTATGCTGGCAGAGAGGCTCGTTATCATGCCCCAAAACCGAGGAGCGCGATCCGCACTCAACCGAGTGAACCCGACCGAGCAAGCCTGTTAGATTCCTTCCACCCAAACTCATTCATAAATAAAGAGAATATATGTTTTCCATAATTAAACAATAAAGTGGTCATGTCTGCAATTACCAATTTCTTACCATAAGTTTTACCATTTTTAAAGTCTCAAATGGACAAGTAATACAACCACAACATAGCATAATTTGTCTTTCCCAGCACCAATATACAACCCACACTATGTCTACGAAGCCTCTATAGATAAAGAAGAGTACAATGATAATGCCGGCAGCAAGGCCCCGACTATACCTCAAACAGAATACACAAAGTACAAAAGATTCATGACCCCAGAATGAAGTGGGGCTCACCAAGTCAGCTGGGAAGAAGGTGCACTGCTATCATCGACCAGTATCTCCTGCTGTGGAACCACCGACATCCATTGAAAGATGCAGCACCCCCGGCAAAAGGGACATTAGTACTGTCGAATAGCACTAGTATGTATAACTAAACACCCTCTCAATAGAATGACAAATAATACAAATAAGATTATCATAATATCAATGAAAGCCTTAATCAACATCAAAACTCAATTTAGGATCAATACAATGTTCAAATAAATTTCTATATCTCACATTGGGAGATTTTTAGTATCGATATACCACTGTCCACAATACCATTATTCACAATACCGGTACCACCGTACTCTTAGCACGGAGTCCGATCATGACCCGATCGGCTAGGCCATCTCATTAGAGACATCAACCACAATTTCTCTCAATATCAATACCACCGTCTTTAACACGGAGTCCGATCATGACCCGATCGGCTAGGCTATCCATTAGGGACATCAACCACAATTACCATTTCAATTACAATTTCCAGCACAATTACCACCATGTGTGCGGCATGGTGTCCGATCACGACCCGACCGGCTAGGCTGTCTTATTTGAGACATCAACCTTTTTATATCAATCATCACATTTCACATTACTTACACATCTTTTCATTTCATTGGCACTGATGGCCAAAATTATAAGATCATTCTTGGCACGCTGGCCATATTCAATATTTCATGCTCACCTTATCAATTTCAAATATCATTATCATCATCAACAATAAATCCAATTCAAATCAAGGTGTGTAGTACACATGTGAGCAATTTAGAGTCTAAGGCACATAGAGATATTTCACAAATTTTGGCATAATAGCCTTCATTTGAACTTGACTTAAAGTCGAAACATTATTAATGCACAACCCATATTTTAACACATCCTCAATTGGTAACATAACATGAATAAAGTATTTGGGATGCTTGTTGAACATATATCTTTCAACCCAATCTTACTCGGAATAGCCAGTTTCATAATGAATCACTCGGGACTTACATAATTTACATGAATATTGTGGGATTCAATTTAAAAGAAGAGTTTAGCCAACATACCTCACTTGAGCTTCCTTACACTCTAAATATTCTAGAATTCTTAGCAACTACAATCTATTGCAGAAATATAACAAATTGAATCAAAATTAGGAAGATGATCATGGTTCGAGCTCATTTGAGCATTTTATCAAACACTAGATGTGTATTAAGGTTTCAAGGTCCTTTTATGGAGGATTCCATCATCCCACAACCCAACCTTTACCATTTTTAGCTCAACAATCTTTCTACACCCTTTGATAACACATGCATGTAAAATAACCGACCCTCTTGCCCAGAAATTATCTTACTTATTATCCATTTCTACACAAAATTCGAAATTGAGGGTTAGGGTGTAGAATCTTACCTCTAGGATGAAGACCTAGTGAGTTTCCCTTCTCAATCTTCCAAAACTTGGGCAAGAATTGAAGAACAATTATTGGAGAACACCTTCTCACTCTAGGTCACCCTCTCTCACTCTAAAATGCCAAATAATAGCTTAAAAATGACCCAAAAAGTGTATTTAAAGAAATAGGGTCTGGTTTTAATAACCCAAAAATGGAGCTCCGAAACAGGTTCTGCGGTCGCATATGCGACTGAATAATGCTTATGCGGACCGCATATCGGTCGCATAATTGGTTACAAAATAGCCAAAAGAACTGCCTGTGTATGCGGTCACTATGCGGTCGCATAGACGACCGCATAGCTGCTTCCAAAATAGCCCTCTCCTGCTCACTTCTGCGGCCATTATGCGGTTCGCAGAGTGATTATGCGGTTACATAATGGACCGCATAAACGCACTTTTCCGTCAAAAGTATTCCTTTACTTTCCTATGCATTGTTCAACCCAAAAAGTCCGACACCATGAAACATTATTTTCTTTGCAAATTTTACCAGGCCTTGCACTTAAGTACTTCAAAATTTTTTGGGGTGTTACATTCTCCCCCGCTTAGGATCATTCATCCTCGAATGAGGGTAAAAATCTGTCATTAGCATCTTATGCAACTCAGTTTGTTTCATACCACTTTCGAGCAGTCCCGAATTTGACTAACTCCCAAAATTTTGCCAGAGTTTCCCTTGTAACTAGGCCTATCCACCTGTCAGAGAGCCCCAGAAACACATCCTAATCAACATATACGTATTCCAGTGACATAACATAATACAAAACAACACCAAATGTGGTCTCATAAGCAATATATATCCAGAAAGGAACACCCTTAATGCTAATTGTTCACATGATACAAAATTCATAAAAAGTAAGTCTTATAATTTTTTCCTAGATCACAACTTTAAATACATGGTCATTCAAACAAATAAGGATACTTTTTCTTCATTTCTTCCTCGGCCTCCCAAGTAGCCTCTTCAACCTGTTGGTTTCGCCACAACACTTTCACGGAGGCAATTTCTTTATTTCTCAATTTTCGGACTTGCCGATCAATAACAGAATCTCTTCGTAAGTCAATTTCTCATTTACCTCAATAGTCTCAACCGGAACAATGAGTGTCGGATCTCCAACTACTTTCTTCAACATAGACACATGAAACACCGGGTGTACTAATGACATCTCAGGTGGTAGCTCAAGCTTATAAGCCACCTCGCTGATCCTCTGAATGATTTTGTACGGTCCGATATACCTCGGACTCAATTTCCCTTTCTTACCAAATCGCATTACACCCTTCATAGGGGAAATTTTCAAGAATACCCAATCATCTTCTTTGAACTCCAAATCCCTACGACGAACATCCGAATAGGATTTTTGACGACTCTGAGCAGTCTTCAACCGCTCCTTAATGATTTTAACTTTTTCCATAGCCTGATGCACAAGGTCTGGCCCTATCAAATCTGCTTCCCCAATTTCGAACCACCCAATGTGAGATCTACATTTACTACCATATAAAGCTTCGAACGGTGCCATTTGAATGCTAGCGTGATAGCTATTGTTATATGCAAATTCTATGAGTGGTAAATGATCATCCCAGCTACCTTTGAAGTCTATAACACAAGCGCGCAACATATCCTCAAGCGTCTTAATAGTCCGCTCTGCCTGCCCGTCAGTCTGTGGGTGAAAGGCTGTACTAAAATTCACCTGAGTACCCAAACCTTGCTGAAAGTTCTTCCAAAAATTAGCAATGAATTGTACCCCCCGATCAGAAATGATGGAAACTGGTGTGCTATGAAACATGACTATTTCTTTGATATACAACTGGGCATACTGCTCCGCTGTGTCGGTAGACTTGACCGGCAAAAAGTGTGATGACTTCGTGAGCCGATCCACAATTACCCAAATTGAGTCAAACTTTCGCGAAGTGCGCGGTAATCCTACCACAAAGTCCATATTATTCATTTTCCACTTCCACATTGGAATTTCTATATTTTGTGCCAACCCACCAGGCCTTTGGTGTTCGGCCTTCACTTGCTGACAATTCGGACATTTTGCCACAAAGTCCACCACATTCCACTTCACATCATTCCACCAATAGACTTCCTTAAGATCATGATACATTTTTGTAGAACCTGGATGCACGGAATACCTAGAAGTGTGAGCTTCAGTCATAATTCTTCCCCGGAGACCATCCACATTTGGAACATAGAGTCCCCCTTGGTACCTTAGTGTACCATCATTCATGCTAAGAGAAAAGGCAATGGGTTTTTGTTTATGAATCCCCTCTTTCAACTGCACCAACAATGGATCATTGTATTGCTTCTCTTTGACTTCCACAACAAGCGATGATTCAGCCCTACTTTGCACAATTACCCCTCCTTCACTAGAGTCCGCAAGACGAACTCCCAAACTAGCCAATCGGTGAACTTCCTTGGCTAATGACCTCTGATATGCCTCCAAGTGAGCCAAACTACCCATAGATTTCTGGCTAAGAGCATCAGCCACAACATTGGCCTTTCCTGGATGATATAGAATATCAATGTCATAGTCCTTGAGTAACTCAAGCTATCTTCTCTGCCTCAGATTCAATTCCTTCTGCTTGAAAATATAATGAAGGCTCTTATGGTCCGTGAATATATCAACATGGACCCCATATAAATAATGACGCCAAATTTTCAATGCAAATACCACTGCCGCAAGTTCTAAATCATGTGTTGGATAGTTCTTCTCATGATTCTTTAGTTGCCTAGAAGCATAAGCTATCACCTTCCCATGTTGCATTAATACACACCCAAGCCCGATTCTTGAAGCATCACAATATACCACAAATCCATCTATACCCTCTGGTAGAGTCAACACCGGTGCCATAGTCAATCTTGCTTTCAATTCCTGGAAACTCTTTTCACAAGCATCTGACCATTGGAACTTAATTGCCTTCTACATCAATTTAGTCAATGGAGAGGCAAGAGTAGAAAACCCCTCCATAAACTTTATGTAATATCCAGCTAAGCCTAAGAAACTGTGAATCTCTGTTGGAGTTGTAGGCCTCGGCCAATTCTTCACAGCTGAAATTTTCTGAGGATCAACCTTAGTTCCCTCACTAGAAACTACATGACCCAAGAATATGACTGATTCAAGCCAAAATTCACACTTTGAAAACTTTGCATATAACTGGTGCTGATGTAGGGTTTGCAAAACTACCCTAAGATGGTCAGCATGGTCCTACTGACTTCGTGAATATACAAGAATATCGTCAATGAACACTATCAAAAAGGAGTCGAGGAATGGCTTTAAAACGTGATTCATAAGATCCATGAAGGCTGCTGGAGCATTTGTTAGCCCAAAAGACATTACTAGAAACTTAAAATGCCCATACCAGGTTCTAAATGCTGTTTTCGGAATATCCCGCTCCCTGATCTTCAATTGGTGATACCCGGATCGTAAATCAATTTTGGAGAAGTACCTGGCACCTTGCAATTGATCAAACAAGTCATCTATCTTTGGCAGTGGGTACTTATTTTTGATTGTTACCTTATTAAGCTGCCGATAGTCAATACACATTCTCAGTGACCCATCTTTCTTTCTCACAAAAAGGACTGGTGCGCCCCAAGGCGACACACTTGGCCGGATAAAACCCATTTCTACTAAATCTCTCAATTGTTCCTTTAGCTCCTTCAGTTCTATCGGTGCCATTCTATAGGGTGGAATAGATATAGGATGCGTGTCTGGCATCACATCAATCCCAAAATCAATCTCCCTATCTGGTGGGATCCCAGGGAGTTCATCCGGAAAGACTCTTGGAAATTCATTCACAACAGGCACAAACTCAAGTGTAGGTGCCTCAGCATCGGTGTTCGTAACCCGGACCAAATGGTAAATACATCCCTTGTTGATCATTTTCGTGGCCTTTAGGTAAGAAATAAACCTACCCTTCAGCACTACATCATCACCCTTCCACTCAATAACTGGCTCATTTAGAAATTCGAACCTAATAGTTCTGGTTCGGCAATCAAGCTTGGCAAAACAAGAATAAAGCCAATCAATCCCCATTATCACATCAAAATCGACCATTCTCAATTCAATAAGATCGACCACGGTGTCCCGACCACCCAACGTAACAACACAATCCCTATAAACCCGCGTGGCTAAAATAAACTCACCAACCAGAGTAGATACAGAGAACGGCTCATAAAGCTGTTCTGGTTCTATCCCAAATTCCATAGCAACATAAGGTGTGATACATGACATAGTGGAACCAGGATCAATAAGAGCATATACTTCATGAGGTTGGACAATCAATATACCTATGACAACATCTAGAGAAGCCTCTGAATTCTGGCGACCCCTCATAGAAAATAAATGACCGGATCCTCCCAAACTCTGAGCTCTGCCCCTAGCTGCACCATGCCATGCGGGTGTTGGAGTGCCTCGAGCTGGAGGAGGTGTTGCAGATGTAGTAGCTACAGAACTGGCTAGCTGTTCCATGCCTCTGCCCGCACCCTGGCGGGACGAACGACAATCCTACTGAATGTGACCCCTCAATCCGCATCCGTAGCATATGGGTAAGTCCATGTAGCATATTCCTAGGTGCATCTTTCCACACCTAGGGCATGAGGGCTTCCTCTGCTGCTGGAATCTACCACCATGACGACCCTGCTGATTGGATCACTTGTTGCCCTGACTGGGCCTGAAACGGCTCCACTGCTGCTGCTGACTAGGCCCTGATGGCGGTGCACTAGCCGAAGACTGAGCAAAGGATTGTGATGGCCGTGACGACCCTCCTCTGAATGTTGACTTGCCACTACCTGAAGAACACCAAAGTTGCCCGTAGACCGAACCTTATTACTACCCTCTCGCTCCATTCCGTTCCTTAATTTGTGGGTCTCTGTGGCTTGAGCGAATGCCACCATCTTTCCATAGTTCATATCATAATTCAAGGCCGCTATCACGCCCCAAAACTGAGGAGCGCGACTGGCGCTCAACCGAGTGAACCCGACCGAGAAAGCCTGTTAGATTCCTTCTACCCAAACTCATTCATGGATAAAGAGAATATATATCTTCGTTAATCAAATAATAAAGTGATCATGTCTGCAATACTAATTTTTTTACCATTAGTTACTTCATTTAAAGATATAGTGTGGGTTGTGTATTGGTGCTGGGAAAGACAAACTATGCTATGTTGTGGTTGTATTACTTTTACGGAGCCTCTATAGATAAAGAAGAGTACAATGATAATGCCGACAACAAGGCCCCGGATATACCTCAAATAGAATACACAAAGTGCAAAAGATTAATGACCCCGGAATGAAGTGGGGTTCACCAAGTCAGCTAGGAAGAAGGTGCACTACTATCACTGACAAATATCTCCTGCTGTGGAACCACTTGCATCCATTGAAAGATGCAGTGCCCCCGACAAAAGGGACGTTAGTACTGTCGAATAGTACTAGTATGTATAACTAAACACCCTCTCAATAGAATGACAAATAATACAAATAAGATTATCATAATATCAATGAAAGCCTTAATCAACATCAAAACTCAATTTAGGATCAATACAATGTTCAAATAAATTTCTATATCTCACATTGGGAGATTTTTAGTATCGATATACCACTGTCCACAATACCATTATTCACAATACCAGTACCACCGTACTCTTAGCACGGAGTCCGATCATGACCCGATCGGCTAGGCCATCTCATTAGAGACATCAACCACAATTTCTCTCAATATCAATACCACCGTCTTTAACACGGAGTCCGATCACGACCCGATCGGCTAGGCTATCCATTAGGGACATCAACCACAATTACCATTTCAATTACAATTTCCAGCACAATCACCACCATGTATGCGGCATGGTGTCCGATCACGACCCGACCGGCTAGGCTGTCTTATTTGAGACATCAACCTTTTTATATCAATCATCACATTTCACATTACTTACACATCTTTTCATTTCATTGGCACTGATGGCCAAAATTATAAGATCATTCTTGGCACGCTGGCCATATTCAATATTTCATGCTCACCTTATCAATTTCAAATATCATTATCATCATCAACAACAAATCCAATTCAAATCAAGGTGTGTAGTACACATGTGAGCAATTTAGAGTCTAAGGCACATATAGATATTTCACAAAATTTGGCATAATAGCCTTCATTTGAACTTGACTTGAAGTCTAAACATTATTAATGCACAACCCATATTTTAAAACATCCTCAATTGGTAACATAACATGAATAAAGCATTTGGGATGCTTGTTGAATATATATCTTTCAACTCAATCTTACTCGGAATAGCCAGTTTCATAATGAATCACTCGGGACTTACATAATTTACATGAATATCGTGGGATTCAATTCTAAGAGAAGAGTTTAGCCAACATACCTCACTTGAGCTTCCTTACACTCTAAATATTCCGGAATTCTTAGCAACTTCAATCTATTATAGAAATATAACAAATTGAATCAAAATTAGGAAGATGATCATGGTTCGAGCTCATTTGAGCATTTTATCAAACACTAGATGTGTATTAAGGTTTCAAGGTCCTTTTATGGAGGATTCCATCATCCCACAACCCAACCTTTACCATTTTTAGCTCAACAATCTTTCTACACCCTTTGATAACACATGCATGTAAAATAACCGACCCTCTTGCCCAGAAATTATCTTGCTTATTATCCATTTCTACACAAAATTCAAAATTGAGGGTTAGGGTGTAGAATCTTACCTCTAGGATGAATACCTAGTGAGTTTCCCTTCTCAATCTTCTAAAATTTGGGCAAGAATTGAAGAACAATTATTGGAGAATACCTCCTCACTCCAGGGCACCCTCTCTCACTCTAAAATGTCAGAAAATAGCTCAAAAATGACCCAAAGAGTGTATTTAACGAAATAGGGTCGGGTTTTAAAAACCCAAAAATGGAGCTCCGGAACAGGTTCTGCGGTCGCATATGCGACTGCATAATAGTTATGCGGACCGCATATCAGTCGCATAATTGGTTACAAAATTGCCAAAAGAACTGCCTGTGTATGCGGTCACTATGCGGTCGCATAGTCGACTACATAGCTGCTTCCAGAATAGCCCTCTCCTGATCACTTATGCGGCCATTATGCGGCCCGCAGAGTGATTATGCGGTTGCATAATGGACCGCATAAACGCACTTTTCATGCAAAAATTTTCCTTTACTTTCCTGTACATTGTTCCACCCAAAAAGTCCGAGCCGCGGCGAGCTTGCTCGCCGCGAAGAATTTTTACAATCCTCAAACACGTAAGCCTAGTCCGACACCATGAAATATTATTTTCTTTGCAAATTTTACCAGACCTTGCACTTAAGTACTTCAAAATTTTTCGGGGTGTTACACTCGTGATGTAGCATATATGGTGTGTGAGAAGGTTTTACTCAGAGTTTCGCCCATGAAGGGTCTGATGAGGTTCAGGGAAAAGGGAAAGTTGAGCCCTTGGTATATTGGTCCTTTTGAGGTGCTAGAGAGAGATGTAGAGATGGAATGCAGACTTGTCTTGACACCTAGATTATCGGGAGTTCACCTAATGTTTTATGTGTCCATGCTCCAGAAATACTATGTGGAGGCATCACATATATTGGACTTCAGCACGGTGCAGTTGGACGAGGATTTGACTTATGATGTGGAGCCGACGACCATTTTGGACCGGCAAATTCGAAAGTTGCGGTCAAAGAATATAGCATCAGTGAAGGTTCATTGGAGAGGTCAGCCGGTCAAGGAGGCTACATGAGAGACCGAGCAGGAAATGTGGAGCAGTTATCTTCACCATTTTTATACCCCAGGTATGATTCTAGACTCGTTCGAGGATGAATGTTTTCTGGGGTTATTTTGCGTGTTTTAGACCCGTTTATCTATTTGATGCTTTACATATATGTATTTATCATTATGTGACTTGCTTAGGTGGTTGGTTTGGTTTAGGGAGAGTTCTGGATTGAATTGAGACACTTAGTTCCTTGGTTGGAGGCTTAAGTTTTAAGGGTTGACCAGTGTTTGGCTTTTGCATAGACAACCCCGAAATGGTATTTTGATGGTTCTTAGAAGTTTGTATGGTGATTTTGGACTTAGGCGTATGTCCGTATTTGGATTTGGAGATTCCTAGGCTGATTTGGTTCTATTTGGCAAAATTTGGAAACTTGAAGGTTTGGAAGGTTCATAGGTTTGACTGAGAGTTGACTTTTTGATATCGAGTTTAGATTGTTGTTCCATGAGTTAGAATAGGTCCGTTATGTCATTTGAGACTTGCATGCCAAATTTGAGGTCATTTTGAGTTGTTTAGGCATGTTCGACGTAATATGAATTCAGAAATTTGGATTAGTTCATTAATTTTAGATTGAGGTGCGATTTATGGTTTTGATATTATTTTATGTGATTTGATGCCTCGAGTTGGTCTGTGTTACGTTTTGGGATTGATTATGTGATTGGACGGGGTCCCGGAGGCCTCGAGTATGTTTCGGATAGGTTCCGGAACATTTCTCCTATTTTTGGATATGTTGATTTCTGGTGCAGCGGTTGTTCATCGCGATCGCAGTTGGAGGCTAGCGATCGTGGAGTGGAATTTTGTGCAGGCGGGGCTTTACGCTTTGTGGTCACGTTCGTGGAGCTCTGGGAGGTGATGTTCCACGTTTGCGCTTAGGTGTCACATTCGCGGAGGCATGCGTGGCTTGACTAGAGTTTTTGCCTATGCAATCACGCATGGGTGGTCGCGTTCGCGTAAGCCTGTCTGGAGAAAGGTTGCATTCGCGTGAAGGAATTTGGGTTCACAAAAGGCATTTTTGTGCTTGAGAGTTTTTGGCCTTCGCGATCGCGATGTGGGTCCTGCGATTGCGATGCATATGCTTGGGCAGACCCTTAAGTAATCTATTTCTAGGGGTTTACTTATTTTATCATATTTGAGACTAGGAGCTCGGATTTGGGTGAAATTTGAGGGAATTTTCACGATTTGTATAGGGTTAAGTGTTTTTACTCAGAATTGTTTATTATTCATGATTCAACCTTGACTTTAGCGTTTGATTAGTGAATCTAAGTGAAGAAATTTGGGATTTTCGTAAAAATGTTTCTAAATGAAATTTGAGGATTTGAACCCCGATTCGTAGTCAGAATTTGATGAAACTTGTATGGTGAGACTCGGTTTCGAAGGGGTGTTCAGAATTTGTGACTTTCGCCGGGTTTCGGGAGGCGAGCCCAAGTTGACTTTTTTATTTTGTTAAAGATCAAAGATTTATTGTTTGGGTTTGTTTCCTATGGCTTTTATTGATGTAGTTAAGTTATTTTGGCTAGATTTGAGCCATTCGGAGGTTGATTCACTCGGGAAGGGCTTTCTAGAGTATTTATTTGGCTTGCTTGAGGTAAGTATCTTACCTAAACTTGGTTGAGGCACTAGTTGCCTGAGTTATTAGTGGTAGCTACGTTCTATGAGTGGCGCCCATGTCAAGGGATTGAGCCCATGTGCGTACACTGTGGTATTATCCATGCTCGGGGTAGTGATTAGGCTATTATATCCCTCGAATTGATTGCTTAGTTTCATGTTATTATGTTTCTCATGTTGTACTCCTTTTTTGAGCTAGTTGAGTCATGTTAGAGATTATATGTTGATTGATCTCTTGTTCAAACATGTTAGTTGCTATTCTTCTGGCATAATCTCCTGACTAGAGCTGTGGTAGCATACTTCGCACATGCATACACTTTAACATGTCACTTATACCAGCCCATGAGCATGTAAGTTGATATTCAATATTTATGTGCATGTATTCTTGTATATGCTTTCTGTGTGATATGGACTGGGTTGATAGCACGTGCGTTGTCCGTGCGGTGGTTATATATGGCACGTGAGTTGTCCGTGCAACGTGTGGATAAAGATCCATCCCCCTAGGGTCACCCTGTCATATTTCTCTCTTGATGGTGTATACGCTGTACGAGGAAAACTAGCCAGTGTGTTTTGGTTATTCCATTTGTTCTCTACTTCCAATTTCCTTGGATGCATACATGTTTTATTCGCATATATTCTTTATATGCTAGATCAGAAATGTATACATGCCTTATTTTGCTTATCTTCTCTATATGCTGGATTGTTAACTGAAACATAGCATGTTACATTATCTTTGGGCACCGAGGTGAAGTTTTCCGTAGTTTATGACTTGATGATGTTATTACTATGTACTTGTAAGATTTATAAACGGTACGGGTGTTTAGCGAGTATCACTAATAATTCTTGCCTCTATTACCTTACCGAGGTTAGTTATGATACTTTATGAGTATATAAGATCAGTTGTACTCATACTACAGTCAACACTTAATTATGTAGATCCAGGTGTTGAACCGTGCTGGGAGTAGCTGTGTTTTATTGCTGTGATAATCTTAAAGAGACGAGGTAGAGCAGCATTTCGATCGCAGACTTTGCGTCTCTTTTCATATTTGTGTTGATACCCAATTTTTGCCTCATATTTTTCCATATATATATATATATATATATATATATATATATATATATATATATATACACTTTCAAAATAGTACATATGTATCATCATTTGATTTACAAGCATACACAAATATTTTTCATAATCTTCCATGATTTTTAAAGACTTTAAATCAATTTATTTCTGTATTTTATTATATAAATATCCAATAATTACCCTCCTAATTATTTTTATGACAATTTAATCATCTAAAATTATCATTTATACCAATATGAGGTTTTAAATATTTTCAATGCATTTCGTATAATTACATTTGCATTTTTCAGGGCTAAATTGCACATTTTACAATAATAGCCCATATGTACATATAATTACATTATTTATATAAAAAAAACTTTTTATATTTTTATAATGTTAAATAATTGTTTTTAATCATTTGCATGCCTAAATAATATTTTTGTTATTTATCTATTATTTTTATAAATTATTTATTTGTTAAAATTGGGTATTTAAAATTAGGCCCTAATTTCAAAACTAGTTTCGGACCTAACTACCCAAATATAGCCCAATTACCCCAAGCCCAAACTCATTAGCACAGTACCCATAACCATTTAATTAACCCGACCCAACCCCTGCTCAAATCCCAGCCGTTGATAAGAAATGATCAACGGCTCACAAACGCCTCCCCTTTTTCCTTATATCACCCGTCCTCAAACCCTAACCCTATTTCTCCAAACCCGCCGCCTCTCTACTCTCACCCCTCTGAAGAACCCTAGCCCACTGCCTCACAAAAACTCCTCTCCTAATCCCGCTTCTAATGGGATTTTCTTACCATTCACTTACCATTTCAATATATTTCCATTATTGGGAGATTCTCTACGGTATTACCTAGTACTTGCCTAAACATGGCAAGTACTCTTACTTTGATTCTGTCCTATTTAACTTTCATCTCTTGAATCTGGACGATATTGAGTCCAAACACGTTAGTTTGCACCGTGTGAGTCTGATTTGTTCGTATCTTGCTGATGCATACTTAACCGTAAGGTTAGGGTTTACAGATTCTCTTTGATTCGAACCGAAATTGGTTCAAGCTTTAATTTTAAGTACTATCTCGTCTATATTCTCCTTATTATGTATGAATCTGTCTATTTCTGCCGATTATTTTTACTTGCCCTAAATTAGGGTTTCAGATCCTTTTTATTTGAGCCAAATCTGGTTCGATTCTGTTTTTTGTGAATAATATTCATGTCTATGTTTATTTTATACAATATGTGATTCCTTGCCTTTATTTTCTGATGATTTTGTGGAATTTACCTAAAAACTAGGGTTTCAAAATTTTTCTTTACTGATTGTTTGAATTAATTATATTTCCATATTTATGTGTTTAGTTCCTACACTATTTAAACCCCTCCCCATTCCCCTTTGGTTAAGTTAGAAAAATCATTAAAAAACCTATAAAACTAAAGCTGTATACACCTTACTCTTGAATGATCTTGTTCCGTACTCTGGTTCTCGGCCTGCTGAAAGCCAAGGCCAGAAATTCTGAGTTCTTGCTCTTTGGGTGATATTCACAATACTGTGGGATTCCTTTCTTTCTTGTTTCATTTTAACTGGTGAGTTACCAAGCCTTTGCCATTTTATTCTGATTTATCTGTCATTTCGTTTAATGTGTTACTTCAATTAGACTCTGCTAACCTAAATGCCATTACGTCCGTAGTTTGAGACATGTTTAGACCTACTTTGCGTTGATTAATTTGATTCTGCCTAACCTATATGTCACTGATAGCCACCTCTTGAAGTTTAAGTTTGTTATTATCCTGCTCTTTGAACATGCTCTCATATCTCCTACTATGGATTAGTTAACTAGGTATGGATGTATTCAATAATAGGATAACAAGTCTGTTTCTGAATCCACTATAATGTGGCCTTTTTGATCTTGTTTTCATCATATCTTGACATCTCTAGTAATTGCATGCGTTAATTAGTTTTCAGCATGTTATGGTCTATTGCCAATTGATATGATTTCTTCTTTTGACACTAGTTTTTGCACTTAGCCTAATCTGAATTCTCTTTTACCACTATAAATCTGTCTTGTAACTTGCCTTGTTAGCATATGATTGAATTCACTTCCTGAAACTTGATTAAGTCTGCCTTAAGTTTAAGCATGTATGTTATTTGTTTTTATATGCTCAATTTATTCTGTCCTTCAGTGGAATCCCTTGACTTCATTCTGTTCCTCTACTATCTGGTCCTTCTGAATTCTTATCCTTAGTCAGCTGAAAGCCAAGGCTACTTAGATTCTGTCCTTTGACCTCCCTAGCGTGAGCACTGCTCAGGGTTCATTTGAGACCCTTGTGAACTCTGACACACTAGGACCTGGTCCCTAGTCTTTCCTCTGAATTATTTCTGATCAACCTTCCTAGTGTGAGCACTGCCCTTGGGTTCTTGAAGCCCTTGGGAACTTGGACACACTAGGGTCTTGGGTTCTATATGCTCAGCCTTGACATATGCTCACTGGGTGAAGTACTCAACGATTAGCTGTTTTATATCTATGAATATGAAATTTTGGAGCTGTTGTGAATTGTGATAATGAAGGCCTTGCCTGTCCAAGTGTATTTGGGCCTGCTGTAGGGTCCCTATAGCTATATTTATTCTGTAATTTAATATATTCATTCTGGTCTGTAATAATTATTTGTAATAATAATTCTGGGGTATTAGTAAAATTGGGAAAGGGATTTTTATCTTACTTGCAACAAGTTGGGTAGAGATCATGCCTATAGGTTCGATAATGTGTTATTATATGTCGTGTGTTAGAAATCATGCCTATAGGTACTTTGTTATGTTCGGTCATCATATGCTAGTAGCCCTGCCTATAGGTTCAATACTTGGTTCAATTGTATTCTATTTCTGCTTGTTAGAGACCATGCTTATAGGAAATGGTGTGATTCAATGTATGTGCAAAAAAAGTCTATTTACATGCTGCCTTATTCTAGAAACCATGTATATAGGATCTAAAATTGGACCAAATTGTAGAAAGCATGCCTATAGGTTTGAATCAGTTCATTTATCATTTTGCCCGTTGGTTCAGGAGTTTTGTCAAACACTGTGCTACTATCCTCATTAGAAAACATGCCTATAGGATCAAAACAAGTGATTCTGGATATACTTCTGTGATTGCCACTATTTATTATCGCATAAAACATCTAGACATCATGCTAGTAGGTTTAATCTCATTATGATAAAAATCAGTAGGCAAATTTATGTAGGTCTTGGTAATTGTATTAAGAAACTAGCTTTTGCGTATAACTGTCTGCTCATTCGTTCAATATCTCATAGAGATCCTACCTATAGGATTCTGCGATTTTGCAATTAATAAAACCTGTTAGAGCTAATCAGTTTGGCGTGCATTTGATGTCTAAATGCGGAGGGTAACTTGAGCCCATACTTGTTTCTATTTGAAAGTCCTAGCTATTTTTGTATATCGTCTAGTTTTCTCCTTTTGAGCAACCTAAGTTAAGGTCTAGAACTACCCTGAAATAGAGGTCCAAATGCCTTCTGGACCATATGCATGGGACAGGTAGTGCACGCATAGGGTACGATTTAGAATCAAATAGAGCGCTTTAGGTAAACAACTTAAAGATAGTAATCGGGTAGCAGGAGATGATAGTCTGTGCCCGCTGAATAATATGAGTAACACCCCGTCTTGAGGGAGTTACGAAGTATTATTTATGTTGCACGGGGTGATCCTTTAGGCTAAAAAACTTAGGACCCCCCCATTCCTATTAAAATAGTTCTTTCTTTGTCCAAATTGTTTCTTTTCTCTTAGACTAATTCACATGATTTGAGTTCGGCCAGGACCCACCGTTGTGGATCTCGAGGAGTGCCTAACACCTTCTCCTCGAGGTAATTTGAGCCCTTACCCGATCTTTGGTGACGCAAACTAGTAAACCTGAGTCATTTGCAAATAGGTGCCCTAACGCACCTTAATCCGTTAGGTGGCGACTCTCTCTTTTAATAACCCTTCCTTTTTAAAAGAGTTGTCAATGTCGAAACTTGATTTCGCGAGAAAGAGGGGCACGACAGCATGGCGACTCTGCTGGGGATATCCTTAGGCTCTTACCATAATGAACTTGGTCTGTGTGAATTAGTCTTCCTCGATAAGCGTGTCTTTATTATTTTATGCTAAAATTCACCGCTTATTTGCTACATGCACACCCCCTTCCCTATTTTCCCTTTTACATGAATTTACATGCAACTTTTCGTTTAACCTTGTTCGCTGGCTTCAATCTTTATGTCTTTCCCAATCCCTATCCCTTTTACCGTTTTATTATAATTTTTCTATTATGCGAACTAACTACTTCTTTGTTTTTCTTTCTTTCCTGTCTTTACATTTATTAAATACTGCATTTATCGCTTTCATCATGCAAAATACTTGACAAGGTGTTGTTTTTTTTTTTGCATAATTACATGCTCTGCATCATATTCCACTCGTGCGCAATTAATACCATAACGGCACTTGATGAGTATCCGTGCTCTTTCTATATTACCCTTTTTAAATTTGGAAAGCTTATTTGCAGTAAAACTAGTCGATCAGTGGTGCAGTCGACGATTCCGTGCCTTTCCCTCTCAAGTTGTCCGCTTGAGGGTACCAGTCTAGACTTCTATAGAAAACCCTACTCTGATGTTAACTGTGCATGCATCATGTCCAAACCTAGCATGAGTTAGAATGTTGTCCGCATAATAACTCTCTAAGGAAAGCCTTGTCCAAAGTCCATCGGGATTTCCATAATCCAACGGGCAAGATCAAGATATGTATATTATTTGGAGAAAACGTGCCGATATGCTAATCATTAATGTGTAAGTAGTCAAAACCGGAGGGGGAAAGGGCTAACTTTATTTGTTTTGCAGAAATGAGGCACGGAGTCCCCAGGTTTGGCATGGTCCGAAGTATCTCACCTCTATTACTAGACTGGTGGGAAAATCTATCGCCAAGCGACAAGAACCATGTAAAAAGAATTCTTGGAAATTTACCTTCTTTGCTGGACATTCAGCCAAACAATGTACTGATCGAGGCTGCTACTATTTTCTGGAATGAAAAGAGGGCTGTTTTCCGTTTTGGTAACATAGAGATGACTCCCCTTCTTGAGGAAATAAGAGGTTTTGCCGGGCTACCCTGGGATAGCCCTGACCATCGAATCAGATCGGTTCCACACCGGTCATGTGTATTTCTACCTATCATGGTTGGATGATGACATAGTAGGAGAAGTCGAGCCAGGGATCGATCGAGGAAATAGGGTCATAGACGATGCTGCTGAAGCACAAGTAAAATACAAGAGGTTGCGCAAGAGAATCCTTGTGTCTGAAGCCAGACATTTGGAACAACACAAGATAGACATGGAATCAATCAATGAATGGAGGGAAGTTGCTACAAAATCAACAGAGAAGTTGGAGTACTTAGAGCAGGGTCTAATGGAACTTGAAGGGAAGATGAGGAAAAGGATCATGGATTGTTAGAATGCAGAGGGCAACGAAGGAGGACACCTAGAAAGGGCATATCTGCTGCTGGACATGCGCGACCTGGGGAATCTGATCAATGGGGCCAAGAAGGCCAAGCTTGGAGAGGGTCCCTCTGGGACCAAATAGAATAGAATTGTTGTTTTTCTAGAGTCGTTTTAGAAATTGATTGTAATAAGGCAAATGCCACTAGCAACTCTTTTAATTATTGTCATTTTAGAGGTTTGATCTATTTATTACATTAATGAAATGATGCAGTTATCGGCATCAAGTTTCTTCAAATCTATGTGTCGCTAGGCCTACCTCAGGCACAATGAGGTCCCCAAAATTAGGACACGAATTTATAATTACGCAATACATGTTTAAATACTGCAAATATCCTTCCAAAATCCCCTTCTGACTTGTTTACCTTTTTGCTTTTCTTTGTTTTGATTATTCCCATCCCCTAAGGTTGGTTCTTGCATACTGGCATTATCAGCGTATCATACCAGATCCAGAGGCCCTCCACCTCCTCCTCCTCCAAGTGATCCTAAAAGTAAGGTAAAGGCTAAGATGGATGACATGAGTGGTATCAGGAAAGATAATGCTACGCATGCAGAAAATGTTGAAACTTCAGATGGTCGGAGTACTCCGGCACAGTATGATTTAATTCTACGTTTGGAGCAAAAAATACTGGAATTGCAAGGGAAACTTGAGTAGGTCCGCAACTTGGCAAACCTCTCCCTCACCTTAAACGTCTCGGTTATTAACCAACAGAATGCCCAAAACCCAGCACCTCCTCAAAACATACCAAACCAACATCCATAAAATCCTCCCGCACCTCATCAATATGCCATACCTCCTCAAAATCCTAACCCTCCACCAGTGCCAACCCCTCCTCAACACCAACATCTTCCGACTCAGTACCACAAACTACTACCTACCATACTCCTCAAAATACACTGCAACCTACCCCCGATCCGCAGAACTCAACCAATGATCATCACTACACCCAAATCCCTGGTATCCACCAAAGTAACCCCATATACGTAGAAACTCTACCTCACCCCATTCAACAAACCCCATACATAGTAGAATCTGCCGAGAAGGACCTGCTCATCAAGAATATGGCAGAGGAACTTAAGAAGCTCAGAAGCCGAGTCCAGGGTGTCGAAGAGGGTAAAGTCATTGAAGGTTTGAACTATGAAGATCTGTGTATTCAGCCAGACGTAGAACTGCCGGAGGGTTACAAACCTCCCAAGTTCGAGATGTTTGACGGAACAGGTGATCCGAAGGTGCATTTGAGCTTGTAGGAGTTGGCAGGGATGAAAGAATCCGCATGAAGCTATTCATGAGAAGACTCACTGGAGATGCCCTGTCTTGGTACATCAGTCAAAACACAAAAAAATGGGTTAATTGGGTAGGCATGGCATCGGATTTCATGGATCGGTTCAGGTTTAACACAGAAAATGCACCAGACATTTTCTATATTCAAAATCTCAAGAAGAAGCCAACGGAAACTTTCCACGAGTATGCTACTCGGTGGAGGTCTGAAGCTGCAAAAGTAAGGCCAGCGCTGGAAGAAGAACAGATGAATAAGTTCTTCGTTAGAGATCAGGATCCGCAATACTACAAAAGATTGATGGTTATTGAACCATAAATTTTCTGATATCATCAAGTTGGGAGAGAGAATAGAAAAAGGGATCAAAAGCGGAATGGTGACAAATTTTGAAGCACTCCAAGCCACAAATAAGGCCTTGCAGTCAGGAGGTATCTCCAAGAAGAAAGAAGTAGGTGCAGTAATGGTAGCCCAAGGTCCGAAGTCTCCTCTCACATACCAAACACCTCCACCCACATATCAGCCTTCACCTCCCAGATACCAACAACCTGCGACCACTTACCATAGCTATAACACCCAACCCGCATACTACCACTCACCACCGACTCGCTAAAACTACCAAAAGCCTAGACCAAATTTCGACCGCAGACCACCTAGACAATACACCCTAATTGCTGAACCTGTAGACCAATTGTACGAGAGACTGAAGGTTGCCGGTTATATCACTCCCATTCCCGCTGTCGCCATGGAAATTTCCTCTCAATGGGTCAATCCAAATAAGACATGTGCCTATCACTCAGGCATGAAAGGTCATACTATTGATGAGTGTCGTACTTTGAAGGATAAGATTCAGACATTAATTGACACCAAAGTCATACATGCAAAGGAGGCTACACCCAATGTCCGTAACAATCCTCTCCCGGATCACAGGGGCGGAGGGGTAAACATGAGTAGAGACCGATGAAGAATGGGACTCAGAGGGGTCAATTGGACTCATTCGAGAAGGGGATAATCCTGAAACATCTCCAGTCACTCTCACACCTATCATAGTACAAACTCAGACACCAATTGAAGTTGAGGTAGCTGCACCAACTCCGTTTGAGGTTGAAGTAACAACACCCTTCACCGTGATGGTAGCACCTACACCGTCTTATAAGTCTAAAGCTATACCATGGGATTATGTTGCAGAGGCAAGAAGGAAAGGAAAGGGGAAAATGGAAGAAACTGGTGCAGCACAAGGTATGACCAGAATTGGTAGGGTTTACACGCCCGAGCATTTAGGGGGAACAAGTAAAGAAGCCGCTTCCAAGTAGCCCATCATTGAAACCGGCTCGGATGATCTTTGGAGAAAGGTACAAGCAAGGGAATATTCTGTGGTTGATTATTTGAACAAAACCCCTGCTCAGATATCCATTCTATCACTACTGCAAAATTTTGAGGCACACAGGAACGCGTTGATGAAAGTGTTGAGTGAGGCTTGTGTACCCAACAACATTACCAGTGGAGAGATGGCCAATATGGTAGGACAAGTGTTGGAAAGCCACAAGATCACTTTTCATGAAGACGAGCTACCACCAGAAGGGCTAAGTCACAACAGGGCACTGTATATCACAGTGCAATTTGAGGATAAGTTCATTGCCAGAGTCCTGATAGATGGGGGTTCGAATCTTAACATATGTCCACTAACTACTATGAAAAGATTAGGTAAAGGCCTGCACGAGATACGAGCAAGAAGTATGAATGTGAAAGCATTTGATGGGTCTCAAAGGGCCATAATTTGGGGAAACCATCCTCAGCCTACAGATGGGCCCAACCTGGTTTGATGTTAAGTTTCAAGTGTTGGACATATCTACTACCTACAACCTATTATTGGGACGACCTGGGATACAGGTCGTGAAGTTTGAGCGGAACCATCAGGAAGTGATCATCCACGGGGACAGAAGTAATCCCATTTACACCAGTCAAACTGTTCCGGTCATCAAGAATAGAAAGAAGTTGGGTGGAGAAATACCATCGCATCGAGCACGTCAACGCAATTGAATAGGACAAATGGTGGAGAAGTAATATAGAAGGCATATTGGCATGGACATGGTATGAGCATGGCAAAGGTCTTGGCAAGAATCTCCAGGGGATCACCAAACCAATACAGCTAATGCGTCACGACATAACTTTTGGGCTTGGGTATGAATTCACCCGGCACGAGTATCAGAATTGGTCACCACCATGGCGTGGTCCTTATTACCCTCTAGAGCAACAAGTACCACATTTGAGCCAGTCATTTCACCAAGCTGACATGATGTGGGAGTCCGAAGAAGATGAAGTTCTAGCCGGTATAAGGAATCTGTTTCTGGATGATGGAGACATGGATTGCAGTGTGATAGTTGAGGAGGAAGGCCTCATTATTCAGATCGTGGAGAAGGGAGTTGTTCTCAAGAATTGGACTGCTGTACCATCAAGGGCCCATCGAGTTCATGGGTAGCCTGGCAATTAGCATCATTTATTTTTTAAAGCAATTTTTATGGTCATTTAAGGCGTTTTCAGCATTTTGTTTTAAGCTTGTTTTGTTTTGAAATAATTGCCTGGGTCATCGAGCCGCACCTGTTTAACGTTTTCAAGATTTATCTAAATGCATTGATGTTTTTAGTATTTATTATTATTCTTTACGTTTTTTTCTACAGAATTATTATTACCTACCCCGATGAACTTACGACTGTGACATGTAATGAGACAACGCAACATAAGGACAGTGACTCAGAAGAAATAGAAGAAGAAGATATGACCTGAGGAAATTGTCGGAGAGGTCGAGAATTTTGAGAATAAGCCCAAGTCCAATCTGGACGAAACTGAGATAGTCAACTTGGGAGATTCCGAAACAGTCAAAGAAACTCGCATAAGCATTCACTTGTCACCATCAGGGAAGGAAGAATACACTCATTTCTTGAAAGAGTATGAAGACATTTTCGCATGATCGTATGATATGACCGGATTGAGCACATCCATAGTAGCTCATAAGCTACCTACCAATCCGATGTGTACGCTAGTAAAGTAGAAGCTCAGAAAGTTCAAGCCAGATATGAGTTTGAAAATCAAAGAAGAAGTCACCAAACAGATCAAAGCTAAGGTTCTCAGGGTGGTTGAATATCCAACTTGGTTGGCCAACATCGTGCCGGTTCCGAAGAAAGACGGGAAAGTCAGAGTATGCGTAGATTATCGGGACCTAAACAGAGCAAGTCCCAAAGATGATTTACCGTTACCCAACATACACATACTGATCGATAATTGCGCCAAGCATGAACTCCAATCCTTTATGGATTGCTTCGCGGGATATCATCAGATCTGGATGGATGAAGAGGATGCCGAAAAGACAGCTTTTATCACACCATGTGGGGTGTACTGCTATAAAATGATGTCGTTCGGTCTGAAGAATGTTGGGGCCACTTATATGAGGGCCATGACAACTATTTTCTATGACATGATACACAAGGAGATAGAGGTATATATGGATGACGTCATCATCATATCCAAGAAGAGTACAGATCACATAGCAGACTTGAGGAAATTTTTTGATCAGCTTCAGAGGTACAATTTGAAATTGAATCCCGCAAAATGTGCCTTCGGGGTCCCCGCAGGAAAGTTATTAGGGTGCATCGTTAGCCGCCGAGGAATTGAGCTAGACCCATCAAAGGTCAAGACTATCCAGGATTTGCCGCCTCCAAAGAACAAGAAAGACGTGATGAGCTTCTTGGGACGTCTTAATTACATCAACCGCTTCATAGCACAATCAACCGTGATATGTGAGCTGATTTTCAAAATGTTAAAGAAGGATGCCGCAACCAATTGGACTGAAGACTGCCAGAAAGCTTTTGACAGAATCAAAGAATATTTGTCCACAATGCCAGTCCTGGTCCCACTAGAACTTGGTAGACCACTGCTACTCTATCTCTCCATATCAGATGGGGCTTTCGGTTGTGTTGTGGGACAACACGACGAGACGAGAAGGAAAGAACAAGCCATATACTATTTGAGTAAGAAGTTCACACCTTATGAACCACGGTATTCTTTGCTGGAACACACCTGCTATGCTTTGACCTGGATAGCCCAGAAACTGAGGCACTACTTCTGTGCCTATACCACATATCTCATATCAAGTATGGACCCTCTGAAGTACATCTTCCAGAAACCCATGCCTACAGGGAAGCTGGCAAAATGGCAGATATTGTTGAGTGAATTCGACATTGTCTATGTGACTCCGAAGGCAGTTAAAGGACAAGCATTAGCAGATCATCTTGCGAAAAATCTTGTAGGAGGAGAATACGAACAACTAAAAATGTATTTTCCTGATGAAGAAGTATCATTCGTAGGAGAAGATATCTCCGAAGCCTATGACGGGTGGAGAATGTTTTTCGATGGAGCCACAAACTTCAAAGGAGTAGGTATTGGAGCCGTTTTGGTGTCAGAAATAGGTCAACATTATCTGGTATCCGCGACACTCAGATTTCCATGCACCAATAATATGGCAGAATATGAGGCTTGCATATTGGGGCTCAATTTGGCCTTTGACATGAATATCCAAGAATTATTGGTAATTGGCGATTCAAATCTACTGGCACATCAAGTGCAGGGAGAATGGGCTACAAAGAATACCAAGATATTACCATATCTATATCATATGCTAGAGATGATGAAGAGGTTCACGAAGATAGAGTTTAGACATGTCCCGAGAATCCAGAATGAGTTCGCAGATGCATTGGCCACTTTGTCCTCCATGATACAACACCCGGAAAAGAACTTCATCGATCCCATTCTGGTAAGAATCCATAATCAGCTGGCTTACTGTGCTCATGTTGAAGAAGAAACATATGGGAATCTATAGTTCCATGATATCAGGGAATATTTGACAAAAGGAGAATATCAAGAGCACGCAAGCCACACCCAGAAACGCACACTTCAGAGGTTGTCTAACCATTTCTTCCAGAGTGGAGGAATTCTATATAGAAGAACTCCAGATCTAGGGCTATTACAGTGTGTTGACGCCAAAGAAGCCTCCAAAATACTTGAAGAGATACACGCCAGAACCTGTGGCCCACATATGAATGGTTTCGTCCTAGAAAACAAGATACTCAGAGCAGGATACTTTTGGATGACTATGGAAACAAACTGCATCCGGTATGTCCAGAAATGTCATCAGTGCTAGATACACGCAGATATGATACGGGTACCTCCAAATGAACTTAATGCAACCGGCGCACCTTGGTCTTTTGCTGCCTGGGGAATGGATATCATTGGACCAATCGAGCCCACCGCTTCAAATAGGAACAGGTTCATTCTAGTGGCCATCGACTATTTCACAAAGTGGGTTGAAGCTGCATCTTACAAAGCTGTAACCAAGAAAGTCGTCACAGATTTTGTCAGGGACCATATTGTTTGTCGATTCGGAGTTCCAGAATCCATCATCATTGACAATGCCGCCAATCTCAATAGTGATCTAATGAAAGCCATGTGCGAAACCTTCAAGATCAAGCACAAAAACTCCACAGCATACCGACCCCAAATGAATGGAGCTGTGGAAGCCGCCAACAAGAACATTAAGAAGATACTAAGGAAGATTGTAGAGAATCACAAGTAGTGGCACAAGAAGTTACCATTTGCCTTATTGGGATACCGTATCACAGTTCGCATGTCAACAGGGGCAACTCCTTACCTATTGGTCTACGGTACTGAAGCCGTCATCCCCGCCGAGGTAGAAATTCCTTCCTTGAGAATTATACAAGAATTTGAGCTCAGTGATGCGGAATGGATAAGAAGCCGACACGAGCAGTTAGCTCTCATTCATGGGAAAAGAATGAATGGGGTGTGTCATGGTCAGCTTTATCAGAATAGAATGTCTAGAGCTTTCAACAAAAGGGTCAAACCTAGACAGTTCGCACCGGGGGCAGCCAGTGCTGAAATGGATCTTTCCACATCAGGATGAAGCCAAAGGAAAATTCTCACCCAACTAGAAAGGGCCTTATATGGTTCACAGGGTACTAACAGGAGGAGCGCTCATACTCGCAGAAATGGATGGAGAAATTTGGCCAAAGCCTACTAACTCAGATGCAGTCAAAAAATACTATGTTTAAAGCTGTTTACATTTATGCAATTGATGTAACTGAACTATGCTTGACCTGATTCCCGTTTAAGAGAGGATATGTAGGTAGCCCTGTGGGTTCGGTCATAATACAATAAAATTTCCATTTTCCCCATAATCGGAAACTGGGGCAGAATTTTGAGGAGGACCCTCAAAATTCCGAAGCAAGTTCAGCCAACGACATTGTATGCGGAACAACCAGAGATTCGTCTAGGTAACTGGGGCAGAATTTTGAGGAGGACCCTCAAAATTCTATGGCAAGAAGGTCGCAATGTTTCTAATAATGTCGCAGTTATTGGTTCACCTGATCAATTTTTAAATTGCACATTACTGTGTTTTGAATAACTATGCATGCATATTTTTCGAAAACTTTATTTTTAGCCAGATGCTACCCATGGTAACTCGAATAGGATTCCAATGCGGAGCGGAGCAGACAAAGGCACGAACTAACCTCCCTTGCAAAACTCACAATTTTTCTTTGAATGTAGGAACAAGAGATAGTCGCCAGTACGTGCGCACCTTAGAATCACTGTCTTCACAACAACAAAGCTACCGAACGTATCCACAACTAAAACATACTCCGCTATCACTTATTATTTATTCACTGCATGAGACTAGGCGTTATCTCAATCTTGCATGAGGCTAAGCCCTGCCTCCTCAACTGTATAAGGCTAAGCTCTGCCTTCCCATTGCATGAGACTAAGCATTGTCTCAAATCATGCATGAGGCTAAACCCCGCCTCCTCAATTGCATAAGGCTAAGCTCTGCCTTCCCATTGCATGAGACTAAGCATTGTCTCAAATCTTGCATGAGGCTAAGCCCTACCTCCTCAATTGCATAAGGCTAAGCTCTTCCTTCCCATTGCATGGGACTAAGCATTGTCTCAAATATTGCATGAGGCTAAGCCCTGCCTCCTCAATTGCATAAGGCAAAGCTTTGCCTTCCCATTGCATGAGACTGAACATTGTCTCAAATCTTGCATGAGGCTAAGCCCTGCCTCATCAATTGCATAAGGCTAAGCATTGCCTTCCATTTGCATGAGACTAAGCATTGTCTCAAATCTTGAATAAGGCTAAGCCATACCTCCTCAACTGCATAAGGCTAAGCATTGCCTTCCATTTGCATGAGACTAAGCATTGTCTCCATCTTGCATGAGGCTAAGCCCTGCCTCCTCAACTGCATAAGGCTAAGCATTGCCTTCCATTTGCATGAGACTAAGCATTATCTCCATCCTGCATGAGGCTAAGCCCTGCCTCCTCAACTATATAAGGCTAAGAATTGTCTTCCATTTGCATGAGACTAAGCACTGTCTCCATCCTGCATGAGGCTAAGCCCTGCCTCCTCAACTACATAAGGCTAAGCATTGCCTTCCATTTGCATGAGACTAAGCATTGTCTCTATCCTGCATGAGGCTAAGCCCTACCTCCTCAACTGCATAAGGCTAAGCATTGCCTTCCATTTGCATAAGGCTAAACATTGTCTCAAATCTTGCATGAGGCTAAGCCCTACCTCCTCAACTGCATAAGGCTAAGCATTTCCTTTCCCTTGCATGAGACCAAGCACTGTCTCCATCTTGCATGAGGCTAAGCCCTGCCTCCTCAACTGCACAAGGCTAAGCATTGCCTTCTCATTGCATGAGACTAAGCATTGTCTCTCCTTGCATAACCACAAATGTTGCTCTGCTCCAAACCTTGCATTATTCTCTTCTCTCGAGACTAAGCTCTGCTCCCGACTCTACACAGGATTAAGCTCTATATTGTTTTATCTCAAGCATCATATCTCTGCATCTCATGGGCTGATACATAGCCAATTTGTCCGAAGGCGTCATAGTTCAAAGGCATTATCCTCTTAGCCGAGAGACACTATGCCATGGATTGAGGATTTCTTAATCTTGCACATCATTATTCAAAGGCATCATGGTTCAGATGCACCATCTTCATAGCCCGAGAACATCATTTCATAGCCTGCGAATCCTTTACCGCACAATTCATGTCTCGGGACATCATGGTCTAAGGACGTCATCCTTACCGTCCAAAGACGATCTCCATGGTCCAAAGGAAATTTGCATCATGTTTAAATTCTTGAAATAATCAATATATATATTATGCATACATCGTGTTTTGAGTTTGCAGGTGACCCAGGAAATAACCGTTCTCCTAACTGGAGCAATCTTCGCTCCGGTTTCCATTCAACGTTCATATCCTTCAATTATTTCAAACGTAACCGATCACTGTCTGTTACCCATGCCATCTGATAACCGTTCAAATATCCATAACCATTCTCAGATACATCCATTCCCAATCCCGATATTGTCCTATCCAGAATATCTTGTCTGTTCTTACAATAACTCCATCAGTTTATTCCACCGTTGGATCCGGAACTACACATGACCTGATTCCTGTAAAACCAGGGATATGTAAGCAGCTCAGAGACAAGGGTCCGACCTATATTTTTTCAAATCTCCCCATTCGGTCAAAATCGGTCATCATTTCTTTACCCGATAACTCTTTCATCCTTCCCGGGTAAAGATGGGCAGTTGTTGATACCCAATTTTTCACTCATATTTTTTCAAATATATATATCTATATATACTTTCAAAATAGTGCATATGCATTATCATTTGATTTACAAGCATACACAAGTATTTTTCATAATCTTCCATGATTTTTAAAGACTTTAAATCAATTTATTTCTTCATTTTATTATATAAATATCCAATAATTACCCTCCTAATTATTTTTATGATTATTTAATCATCTAAACTTATCATTTATACCAATATGAGGTTTTAAATATTTTCAGTGCATTTCGTATAATTACATTTGCATTTTTCAGGGCTAAATTGCACATTTTGCAATAATATCCCATATGTACATATAATTACATTATTTATACAAAAAATAAAATTTTATATTTTTATAATGTTAAATAATTGTTTTTAATCATTTGCATGCCCAAATGATATTTTTGTTATTTATCTATTATTTTATAAATTGTTTATTTATTAAAATTGGGTATTTAAAATCTGGCCCTAATTTCATAACTAATTTCGGACCTAACTAACCAAACATGGCCCAATTACCCCAAGCCCAAACTCATTAGCCCAATACCTATACCCATTTAATTAACCCGACCCAACCCCTGCTCAAATCTCAGCCGTTGATCAAAAATGATCAACGGCTCACAAACGCCTCCCCTTTTTCCTTATATCACCCGTCCTCAAACCCTAACCCCATTCCTCCAAACCCGCTGCCTCTCTACTCTCTCCCCTTTGAAGAACCCTAGCCCGCCGCCTCACAAAAACTCCTCTCCTAATCCCGCTTCTAATGGGATTTTCTTCCCATTCACTTACCATTTCAATATATTTTCATTATTGGGAGATTCTCTACGGTATTACCTAGTACTTGCCTAAACATGGCAAGTACTCTTACTTTGATTCTATCCTATTTAACTTTCGTCTCTTGAATCTGGACGAATGTTATTTTGCACCGTATGAGTCCGATTTGTTCGTATCTTGCTGATTCATACTTAACCCTAAGGTTAGGGTTTACAAATTCTCTTTGATTCGAACCGAAATTGGTTCAAGCTTTAATTTTAAGTACTGTCTCATCTATATTAACCTTATTATGTATGAATCTATCTATTTCTGCCGATTATCTTTACTTGCCCTAAATTAGGGTTTCAGATCCTTTTTATTTGAACCAAATCTGGTTCGATTCTGTGTTTTGTGAATAATATTCATGTCTATGTTCATTTTATACAATATGTGATTCCTTGCCTTTATTTTCTGCCGATTTTGTGGAATTTACCTAAAAATTAGGGTTTCAAAATTTTTCTTTACTGATTGTTTGAATGAATTATATTTCCATATTTATGTGTTTAGTTCCTACACTATTTAAACCCCTCCCCATTCCCCTTTGGTTAAGTTAGAAAAATCATTAAAAAACCTATAAAACTAAAGCTGTATAAACCTTACTCTTGAATGATCTTGTTTCGTACTCTGGTTCTCGGCCGGCTAAAAGCCAAGGCTAGAAATTCTGAGTTCTTGCTCTTTGAGTAATATTCACAATACTGTGGGATACCTTTCTTTCTTGTTTCATTTTAACTGGTGAGTTACCAAGCCTTTGCCATTTTATTCTGATTTATCTGTCATTTCGTTTAATGTGTTTCTTCAATTAGACTCTGCTAACCTAAATGCCATTACGTCCGTAGTTTGAGACATGTTTAGACCTACTTTGAGTTGATTAATTTGATTCTGCCTAACCTATATGTCACTGATAGCCACCTCTTGAAGTTTAAGTTTGTTATTATCCTGCTCTTTGAACATGCTCTCATATCTCCTTCTATGGATTAGTTAACTAGGTATGGATGTATTCATTAATAGGATAACAAGTCTGTTTCTGAATCCACTATAATATGGCTTTTTTGATCCCGTTTTCATCATATCTTGACATCTCTAGTAATTGCATACGCTAATTAGTTTTCAGCATGTTATGGTCTATTGCCAATTGGTATGATTTCTTCTTATGACACTAGTTTCTGCACTTAGCCTAATCTGAATTCTCTTTTACCACTATAAATCTGTCTTGTAACTTACCTTGTTAGCATATGATTGAATTCATTTCCTGAAACTTGATTAAGTGTGCCTTAAGTTTAAGCATGTTTGTTATTTGTTTTATATGCTCAATTGATTCTGTCCTTCAGTGGAATCCATTGACTTCATTCTGTTCCTCTACTATCTGGTCCGTCTGAATTCTTATCCTTCGCCGGCTGAAAGCCAAGGCTACTTAGATTCTGTCCTTTGACCTCCCTAGTGTGAGCACTGCTCAGGGTTCATTTGAGACCCTTGTGAACTCTGACATACTAGGACCTGGTCCCTAGTCTTTCCTCTGAATTATTTCTGATCAACTACCTTAGTGTGAGCACTGCCCTGAGTTCTTGAAGCCCTTGGGAACTCTGACACAGTAGGGTCTTGGGTTCTGTATGCTCAGCCTTGACATATGCTCACTGGGTGAATCACTCAATAATTAGCTATTTTGTATCTACGAATATGAAATTATGGAGCTATTGTGAATTGTGAGAATGAAGGCCTGGCCTGTCTAGATGTATTTGGGACTGCTTTACGCTTTCTATAGCTATATCTATTTTGTAATTTAATATATTCATTCTGGTCTGTAATAATTATTTGTAATAACAATTCTGGGGTATTAGTAAAATTGGGTAAGGGATTTTTATCTTACCTGCAACAAGTTGGGTAGAGATCATGCCTATAGGTTCGATAATGTGTTATTATATGTTGTGTGTTAGAAATCATGCCTATAGGTACTTTGTTATGTTCAGTCATCATATGCTAGCAACCCTGCCTATAGGTTCAATACTTGGTTCAATTGTGTTCTATTTCTGCTTGTTAGAGACCATGCTTATAGGAAATGGTGTGATTCAATGTATGTGCAAAACAAAGTCTGTTTACATGTTGCCTTATTCTAGAAACCATGTCTATAGGATCTAAAACTGGACCAAATTGTAGAAAGCATGTCTATAGGTTTGAATCAGTTTATTTATCATTTTGCCTATTGGTTTAGGAGTTTTGTCACACACTGTGCTACTATCCTCATTAGAAAACATGCCTATAGGATCAAAACAAGTGATTCTGGATATGCTTCTGTGATTGCCACTATTTATTATCACGTAAAACATCTAGACATCATGCTAGTAGGTTTAATCTCATTATGCTAAAATCAGTCGGCAAATTTATGTAGGTCTTGGTAATCGTATTAAGAAACTAGCTTTTGTGTATAACTGTCTCCTCATTTGTTCAGTATCACATAGAGATCCTGCCTATAGGATTCTGCGATTTTGCAATTAATAAAACTAGTTAGTGCTAATCAGTTTGGCGTGTATTTGATGTCTAAATGCAGAGGGTAACTTAAGCCCATACTTGTTTCTATTTGAAAGTCCTAACTGTTTTTGTATGTCGCCTAGTTTTCTCCTTTTGAGCAACCTAAGTTAAGGTCTAGAACTACCCTGAAATAGAGGTCCAAATGCCTCCTGGACCATAGGCATGGGGCGGGTAGTGCACGCATAAGATATGACTTAGAATCAAATAGAGCGCTTTAGGTAAATAACTTAAAGATAGTAATCGGGTAGCAGGAGATGATAGTCTGTGCCCGCTGAATAATATGAGTAACACCCCATCTTGAGGGAGTTACGAAGTATTATTTATGTTGCACGGGGTGATCCTTTAGGGTAAAAAACTTAGGACCCCCCCATTCCTGTTAAAATAGTTCTTTCTTTGTCTAAATTGTTTCTTTTCTCTTAGACTAATTCACATGATTTGAGTTCGGCCGGGACCCACCGTTGTGGACCTAGAGGAGTGCCTAACACCTTCTCCTCAAGGTAATTTGAGCCCTTACCCGATCTTTGGTGACGTAAACTAGTAAACCTGGGTCATTTGCAAATAGGTGCCCTAACGCACCTTAATCCGTTAGGTGGCGACTCTCTCTTTTAATAACCCTTCCTTTTTAAAAGAGTTGTCAATGTCGAAACCCGATTTCGCGAGAAAGAGGGGCATGGTAATTTGTATTTTTTCTTTCATTCAGACAATATCTTACTCTATATTACAGGCATGTACTTCAGTTTTAGAGCTCGTGACTTTGTATTACCAGTTTTGGGAGTTTATTATGTATTGACGCTATTATATTATGTTATTGTCTTTAGACTTGTATTATTCTCATTATTTCTGTTATTTTGTTCCGCTATTATTATGTTTTGCTTTCCTAGCAAGCGTGTTTGGGTCGTGACATTCACATTTGCGATCAGTTGGTTGCATTTGTAGACATCACATTTGCGAGGTTATTGTCGTATTTGCGACTAGGCAGGCTCATGGGAGTTCGCATTTGCGATTAGTTAATCATATTTACGAGCTTTGTATTTGCGATGCTTTTGTTCACATTTGAGACATCTGTAGCTGGGTTATAAGGGAAGGGTTCTGAGATTAGCTCATTTTATCCCATATTTGAGACCTAGACTTCGTTAGGAGGCAATTGTTTAGCTGATTTTCTTCCCAACTTCTAAGGTTAGTAATTTTTACTTATTTTTTATTTAATTTCATAATTCTTCATAGATTTCTACTCTTAAATCCAAGATTTTATAGTGTAGAAATTGGGGTTTTGGGGTAAAACTTACGAGAGCTAATTTTGCAGATTTGGACCTCAATTTGAGGTCGGATCTTGAAACTAATTTTTTATTTAGACCGCGAGGCTATGGGTCATCGGGATTTGGTCTCGATTTTGAATTTACAACATGTAGACCCAAGTTGACTTTTGTTGACTCTTGGGATTTCTTCAAAGATTGAACCTTTATTGATTGGGGATGATTCCTGTAGCATTATTTAACATCCTTAGATGATATTTGAGTTGGTTTTGATGGTTTTGAAGAGTATTTCTAAGGAAGACGGTATTGGGTTGTAGAATTTATTTTGAAATGAGGTAAGTATCTTGTCTAACTTTGTTGAAGGATGTTTTTCTAATAAATGATATTGTTTGCTACATGGGGGGGGGGGGGGGTGAGATGACGAGTGTTAAAGCATGTAGCAGGTTTATCTATGCTCGAGGTAGATTATATGCTTCTTTGTGCCTTGTTGAACTTTGTGATTTTCTTGACTTATGTCTTACTTGATTTCTATGATAACATGAGTATAAATACCAACGCTAGAGATCATGTTTTTAGCTTATTACAACTTAATTGAATATAACGGACTACTTTTGAGATTGTTGATGTACTTAATTCGGCCGTAGAAATGCCTATATCATGAACACATATCTATATCCGTTATTCATATGATACTTGGATTCCATATTTATGCTGAAGATCATGTTTTAGTTTTGTTAAGATACTTTAACAGTATGGGTCTTGAAATATTGCCTTGCCTATTGGTGAAAAAGTTATGATTATCTATCACATGGAGTGTTATGCTTAATAACTCTTCTTGATGTTGTTTATGCTTCCTACCTTACTTAGTACTGTTATAAACATGCTTTGTGAGGAAGAAATAATTGCATGAAGGATGTTTCTATGCTTGTGAGGAAGAGTGATTGATGCACGAAGGATGTTTCCGTGCTTCTTGATATTATTATTATTGCACAAAGGATGTTTTTGTGCTTGATGAGGAAGAGTGATAAGATATTGGCACGAAGGGTATTTTCGTACAAGTGAGGATGAAAGTTCATGGCACGAAGGGTGTTTGCATGTAGGCGAGGACGAGAGACATGCATTATATTGTGTTCTCTTTCCATCACCTACACATTTATGCCTTTTTCCTAAGTTGTTATATTTGTTTTTTGATGTCGCGTCTATGCCTTCTACCATATTTGCTATTATTCTATCTATGCCTTCTATCTTGTGTTGTCATACATATGCCTTTTTTCCTTGACTTGTTGTTGTTACATATATACCTTCTATATTGGTTGTTACTATTATATGCATGCCTCTACCTTATCTATTACTTTTATCTATATACCTTCTAGCTTGCCTGTTACTGCCATCTGTATGCCTCTACCTTATTTTTTAGTAATATCTGTATGCCTTTTACCTTGCTCGTTATTATTACATCTGTGTTTACTACCTATGTTGTTGTTGTCACATCTATGCCTTCTACCTTATTGTTATTTAGCTATATGCCTTCTACCTGATTTGGTTGTTGTAATACATGTGATTATGAGGAAGAGTGATAAATGTATGAAGGGTGTTGCCGTGCCATTTGATTTGACATACATGCCTTTGTTTAGTAAGGAGGAGATAAATGCACGAAGGGTGTTGCTCTACCATTTAATTTGATATCTTGAACATAGCCCTTTTTATTATGCGGGTTTGCAGTTATGGCTTATATTGGTTCACGTATAATGTTTCCTCCTCATATACATGATTTAGTGGAGAGGTTCGACTGTTATAATTGTGAAACATGCTCATTATTTCTTTTATTCAATCTTTTCATTATTTATTGTCTTCCTCCTAATTATTTTTCTAGCTTATGAACTGCACATGTTATATTAAGTGAGTATCTTTTAACTTAGATACCTCGTCACTACTTTGCCGAGGTTGGTCAAGAAACTTACTGAGTACATGGGGTTGGTTGTACTTATACTACACTTCTACATCATGTGTGCAGATATTTGGAGATGAGCGGGTATGGAGTTCAAGGCTTAGTATTGAAGACATGCCTGCGTTCCAAATACAAGATACCGTTTGTAGTGGTAGTTTAAGACTTATATTTATGTTTATGTGAATTTCAAGCAGATGATGTATCTTTTCTCAAACAAGAGTTGTACTCTTATTCTTAGTCGCTCGTGACTTGTACTACCAGTGCTTGGGTGTAACGACCTGACCGGTCGTTTTGAGAGTTATAACCCCGATCCCCCTATTAACTGCTTCTCCCATATCTTTTTTTTCTATTGTGACTTGCCGGTAGGCTTCGTTTTGGTTTTTTTGGAGTGTTTTGGGATACTTAGTCCCTAAATGGTGGTTTAAGCCTTAGGATTTGGATTGTAGTCGGAACTGTGTAAATATGACTCTGAAATGGAGTTCCGTCAGTTCCGTTAGCTCCATTAGGTGATTTTGTACTTAGGGGCGTGTCCGGATAGTGTTTTGGAGGTTTATAGCTCATTTAGGCTTGAAATGGCGAAAGTCGAAGTTTTGGAGATTTTGATATAGGGGTTGGCTTCCGATTCTTGAAGTTTGAGTAGGTCCGTAAGGTTGATTATGACTTGTGTGCAAAATTTGGGGTCAATCGGACGTGGTTTGGTAGGTTTCGGCATCGGTTGTCGAATTTGGAAGTTTTAAGTTTTTTAAGTTTGAATCAGAGGATGATTCATGATTTTAGCATTGTTTGATGTGGTTTGGAGGCTCGACTAAGTTCTTATGGTATTTTAAGACTTGTTGGTATGTTTGGTTGAGGTCCCGGGGGACTCGGGTTGATTTCAGATAGTTAACGGACCTTTTGAACTTAAGAGAAGTTAGCAAATTTCTGGCATTTTTGTTATAGGCATTTCTTCATCGCGTTCGCGAGAGAGGTCTCGCGATCGTGTAGGGCATCTGGGAGGCCAGCTCAAGTTTGTTCTTCGCGTTCGCAAAAAAGGAGCCCGCATTCGCGAACGTATTGTCAGTGGAAGCATCGCGAACGCGAATAGTGGAACGCGTTCGCGTAGAGGAAGTGAGGCAGCTGGGGACCCAGTCATTTGGTATACGCGTTCGCATAGTGGGTATCACGTTCGCGAAGGACCAGGAAGTTAAAGGTACGTGTTTGCGAGAGGTCCCTCGCATTCGCGAAGTAGAAATTTTGGTCAGTGGAATTTTGTTATACGCGAACGCGAGTTAGTGGCCGCGTTCGCGAAGAAGGGAACACCTGGGCAGATTTAAAAGTTCAAAATCGAGGGTTTATGCCATTTTTCACCATTTGGACTCGAGAGCTCGGAATTTGGCGATTCATGGAGGGATGTTCACGTGGGTGTTTGGGGTAAGTGATTCTTACCTAGTTTTGGTTAATTCCCATGATTATGCCTTTAATTTCATCATTAAATTAGTGATTTGGGTTGGAAAATTGGGAAACATTTGAGAAATGTTCTTAGGCCGAATTTTGGAATTATGATCAAGATTTTGGTATCGGATTTGAGTAATTTTGGTATGAGTGAATGGGTGTTCGTATTTGGTGACTTTACTCGATTCCAAAACGTGGGCACGGGGAGGCTTTTTAGGGAGATTTTCCAATTTCTTGCTTTAGCTCTGATTTCATTAATTAGATTAATTCTTATAGTTGCATTTATGGTATGTAATTGATTTTGGCTAGATTTGGGCCATTTGGAGTCGGATATTCGTGGAAAAAGCATTGTTGCGGATTGATTGAGCTTAGTTTGAGGTAAGTGGCTTGCCTAACCTTGTGTGGGGGAAATCCCCTTAGGATTTGGTACTAATTTTACTATGGGAGTGTCGTGTATGCGAGGTGACGAGTGCGTACACGGGCTATTTGTTGAAAAACCTGATTTTTACTGAGAAATTCCCTATTTCCACCTTAATTGAATATACTAGTATGCATAGTTACCTAGTTAGCTTAGAATAACATGTCTGCGTGCCTTATTTGCTTAATTGAACTCTTTGCAGCATGCCTATTGAATTCCTTCTTCTTTCCCGACTTGTACTTAGTCTAGACTGTAGATTCTCTTGATGTACTTGTCATTTGTAATTGATTGCGCTGTGTATTTACTTTTGGGACTACGGGACGGTATCCCGGGAGATCCCCTTGCATATTTACTTTTGGGACTACAGGACAGTATCCCGGGAGATCCCCCTGCACATTTACTTTTAGACTACGAGGCGGTACCTCGGGAGTTCTCCCTACATATTTACTTTTGGGACTACGAGACGGTATCTCAGGAGATCCTATGTCGCTTAATTCCGTGCATTGTTATGTTATTTCACTGTGCTTTCCTTTGTTGAACTTTAGTCTCTTATTATACTGCTTATTCTCCTATTTTCATTATTATATACCAGTGGGCCTGACCTGACCTCATCACTACTCGACCGAGGCTAGGCTCGGCACTTACTAGGTACCGCTGTGGTGTACTCACGCCCTTTCCTGCACATGTTTTTTGTGTGCAGATCTAGGTTCCTTTTACCAGCCTCGTCCATAGTTGCATTCGCTGCTGTTTTCGGAGAACTTCAAGGTACATCTGCCCGCGCCCGCAGATCCTCGGAGTCCCCCTCTATCCCCTTATGTTGATTTTTCTCTTATTTCTATAGACACTGATGTATAGAACAGTAAGAACTTGGTAGAAGCTTGTGGCTTATGGTGTTCCAGGTCTTGGGAGTGTTTTGTATATTTCGAGAGTTGATTACTGTATATGCAGAGCGGCATCTCAATTGCTTATTAAAAATATCTGTTACTGTTAGTTATTAATTTTCATGCTTTTCATTTCTTTTCCGCAAGTGTTAGGCTTACCTAGTCGTAGAGACTAGGTGCCGTCACGACGATTCACGGACGGAGAGTTTGGGTCGTGACAAGTTGGTATCAGAGCTCTAGGTTCATAGGTGTCGTGAGTCACAAGCCGGTTTATTAGAGTCTCTTGGATTGGTACGGAGATGTCTGTACTTATCTTTGTGAGGCTATGGAACTGTTAGGAACAATCATACTTCTTTTGAATCCTTGTCGTGTGAGTTATTGACATCAAATTCTAAAACTTCTCTATTATATTCTTTCTCATAGATAGTGAGGACCCGTACCGGAGGATCTGATGACCAGGCACCCGCGCCCCCTATGAGAGACGGTAGAGCCGGGGCCGGGGTAGAGTACTGCAATGCGATGCAGCTAGAGCACCCGCGCGAGCTGTGACAGAGGAGCCCCCAGCAGGTCCAGCGAGAGGGCAGGCACTGGAGATTCTTATTGCTGCACCAGCCCTCCAGGAGACTCTAGCCCAGTTCATGAGCATGTTCAGCACCTTAGCTCAAGCTGGATTGATTCCATTAGCTCCTGTCACATCTCAGGCCGGGGGAGGGGCACATACTCCCACAGCCCGCACTCCTAAGCAGAGGGTCCAAGTTGATCAGGCCCCAGAGTTCATTCCTATGCCGCCGGTAGCCCCGGTTCAGCATGAAACTAGGACAACCGCTTCTGAGGCAGAGCAGCTCAGACTTGAGAGGTACAAGAAGTACCACCCACCACCTTCAGCGGATTGGCTACAGATGATGCTCGGGATTTTCTGGAGGAGGGTCATCGTATTCTCCGTACGATGGGCGTAGCGGAGACGAGTGTGGTTTCATTTACCACCCTTCAGCTTAGAGGAGCAGCCTATCAGTGGTAGCGTGCTTATGAGTTGAGTAGTCCGGAGAGGAAGCTTCACTTACATGGACTCAGTTCTCAGACATATTTTTAATAGAGTATGTCCCTCAGAGCCTCAGTGACTCATGGCGTGCGGAGTTTAAGTAGCTGCGCCAGGGTGCTACGACTGTGTCAGAGTATGCAGTTTGCTTTAGTGATTGGCCCGACATACACCGGCCTTGGTTGCCACAGATCGAGAGAGGGTTCGTCGGTTTATTGAGGGACTCCACCCCAGTATCAAGATTAGTATGGTCAGGGAGCTGGAGATGGATATTTCTTACCAGCAAGTTGTGAGTAGTGCTAGGAGATTGGAGGGAATGCTTGCCCGGGACCGAGAGGAGAGAGAGGAAAAGAGGTCTCGAGAGCCTGGTTCTTATTTTGGAGATCGTGCCCCAATAGCTCGCCATGGTAGGGGTTATGTGGGTCGTCCTATTCATTCAGCTCTTCTAGCCGTCAGTGGTGTTCCAGCCTCTTCTAGGCCCAAGGAGGCTTATTATGCACCGCCAGTAGCTAGTGTGCCTCCTGCTCGGGGTACTTTTAGCGACCAGTCCAGCAGACCTGGCCCGAGTCAGTTACAACAACCACGCCCTCCGAGGGGTTGTTTTGAGTGTGGCAACACCCACCATATGGTGAGGGATTGCCCCAGACTTAGGAGGGTTGCACCTCCACAGACTTCTTAGCCACCACGTACTCCACCGGCTCCTCAAGTTATGATTCCAGCACCAGCTACCGTCCCACCTGCTCAGCCAGCTCGAGGTGGAGACCGGAGAGGTCGAGGTTGCCCTAGAGGGGGAGGCCATGCCATGTATTATGCTCTTTCGGCTCGTACAAGGGCAGTTGCTTCCTACTCTATCATTATAGGTATTGTTCCAGTCTGTCATAGAGATGCGTCGATATTATTTGACCCAGGCTCTATGTATTCATATGTGTCGTCTTATTTTGCCCCACATTTGGATGTATCTCGGGATTCTTTGAGTTCCCATGTTTATGTGTCTACTCTTGTGGGAGATTCTCTTATTGTGGACCACGTGTATCGGTAGTGCTTGATTGCTCTTAGTGGTTTTGAGACCAGAGCTGATTTATTATTACTCAGCATGGTAGACTTTGATGTTATCTTGGTCATGGACTGGTTGTTGCCTCATTATGCTATTCTTGATTGTCACGCTAAGACCGTGACGCTGGCTATGCCAGGCTTACCGTGATTAGAGTGGACAGGTACCTTAGAGTATACTCCCTGTAGAGTTATTTCATTTCTTAAGGCTCAATGGTTGAGAAGGGGTGCGACGCATATTTAGCTTATGTGAGAGATGTCAGTATTGATACCCCTATAGTTGAGACAGTTTCAGTAGTGAGGGATTTCCCAGATGTGTTTTCAGCTGATCTTCCGGGCAGGCCGCCCGACAGAGATATTGATTTCGGCATTGATTTGATGCCGGGCACTCAGCCCATCTCTATTCCTCCATACCGTATGGCTCCTCTTGAGTTGAAGGAGTTGAAGGAGCAGTTGTAGGAGTTGCTTGATAAGGGCTTCATTCGGCTCAGTGTGTCACCTTGGGGTGCTCCAGTCTTGTTTGTAAAGAAGAAGGATAGTTCTATGCGTATGTGTATTGATTATTGCCAACTGAACAAAGTTACAGTGAAGAACAGGTATCCAGTACCTCGTATTAATGACTTATTTGATCAGTTAGAGGGTGCCAAAGTGTTCTCCAAGATTGACTTATGTTTAGGCTATCATCAGTTAAAGATTTGGGAGCCAGATATTCCGAAGACTGCTTTCAGGACCCGATATGGTCACTATGAGTTTCTTGTCATGTTTTTCGGGCTGACCAATGCCCCAACAGCCTTTATGCATTTAATGCACAGTTTGTTCCGGCCCTATCTTGACTCCTTCGTTATTGTGTTCATTGACAACATCCTAGTGTATTCCTGAACTCGGGAGGATCATGAGCAGCACTTGAGGACTGTGCTTCAGACCTTGAGAGAAAAGAAGTTATATGCAAAATTTTCTAAGTGTGAGTTTTGGCTAGACTCCGTGGCATTCTTGGGCCATGTAGTATCGAGTGATGGGATCAAGGTGGATCCGAAGAAGGTAGAAGCAGTGTCGAGCTAACCTAGACCGTCATCGACTACAGAGATCCGTAGTTTTCTTGGTTTGGCGGGGTATTACCGTCGCTTTGTAGAGTGATTCTCATTTATTGCAGCACCTATGACTAGGCTGACCTAGAAGGGTGCTCCGTTCAGGTGGACAGAGGAGTGTGAGGAGAGCTTTTAGAAGTTCAAGATAGCTTTGGCTACAGCCCCAGTTTTGGTATTGCCTACAGGTTCGGGGTCCTACACTGTATATTATGATGTGTCGCGTATTGGTCTTAGCGCGGTGTTGATGCAGGATGGTAGGGTGATTTCTTACGCATCTAGATAGCTGAAGGTGCATGAGAAGAACTATCCTGTCCACGACCTTGAGTTAGCAGCTATTGTTCATGCCCTGAAGATTTGGCGGCACTATTTGTACGGTGTTCCTTGTGAGATTTATATTGATAATCGGAGTTGGCAGCATCTGTTCAAGCAAAAGGATCTTAACTTGCGTCAACGGAGGTGGTTGGAGCTACTTAAGGACTATGATGTCACCATTTTGTACTACCCAGGGAAAGCCAATATGGTGGCCGATGCTTTGACTCGCGTTCGCGTATAAAAAAATTCCACTGACCAAATTTCCTCCTTCGAGAATGCGAGGGACCTCTCGCGAATGCATACCTTTCACTTCCTGGTCCTTCGCGAATGTGATACCCACTACACGAACGCATAGACCAAATGACCGGGGTCCCCAGCTGCCTCACTTCCTCTACGCGAACGCGTTCAATTCTTCGCATTCGCGATGCTTCCACTAACCATACCTTCGCGAACGTGGGCTCCTTCGCGCGAACGCGAAGAACAAACTTGAGCTGGCCTCCTAGATGCCCTACGCGATTGCGAGACCTCTCTCATGAAAGCGATGAAGAAATACGTGCAACAAAAACACCAGAAATCTGCTATCTTCTCTTAAGTTCAAAAGGTCCGTTAACCATCCGAAATCAACCTGAGGCCCCCAGGACCTCAACCAAACATACCAAAAAGTCCTAAAATACTTTACGAACTTAGTCGAGCCTTCAAACCACATCAAACAATGCTAAAATCACGAATCATCCTCCGATTCAAACTTAAAAAACTTGAAACTTCCAAATTTGACAACCGATGCCGAAACCTACCAAACCACGTCCGATTGACCCCAAATTTTGCACACAAGTCTTAATCAACCTTACGGACCTACCCCAACTTCCGAAACCGGAATCCGACCCCGATATCAAAAAGTCCACTACCGGTCAAAATCTCCAAAACTTCGAGTTTTGCAATTTCAAGCCTAAATGAGATATAGACCTCCAAAACACTATCCGGACATGCCCCTAAGTCCAAAATCACCTAACGGAGCTAACAGAACCGATGAAACTCCATTTCGGAGTCGTCTTCACACAGTTTTGACTACGGTCCAAATCCTAAGGCTTAAGCCTCCCGGCAAGTCACAATAGCAGAAAAAGATATGGGAGAAGCAGTTAATAGGGATCGGGGCTATAACTCTCAAAACGACCGGCCGGGTCGTTACATCCTTCCCCTCTTAAAACAATCATTCTTCCTCGAACGAGCATAAAGACATACCTAAAGTGGTGAAAAGATGAGGATAACGGTTGCGCATAACATGCTCGGTCTCCCAAGTCGCCTCCTCGACCGGCTAACCCCTCCACTAAATCTTCATGGAAGCAATGCTCTTTGACCTCAGCTTTCGAACCTGCCTATCCAAAATAGCCACTGGCTCCTCAACATAATATAGATCCTTGTCTAACTGGACTGAGCTGAAATCTAATACATGAGCCGGATCACCGTGATACTTCCGGAGCATAGAAACGTGGAATATCGGAAGGGCTCTTGCTAGGCTGGGAGGTAAGGCAATCTCATAAGCAACCTCCCCAACACGTCGCAACACCTCAAATGGGCCGATAAACCGTGGGCTTAGCTCGCCCTTTTTTTCGAACCTCATAATGCCCTTCATAGGTGAAACACGGAGCAAGACCCGCTCTCCAACCATGAATGCAACATCGCGAACCTTCCGGTCTGCATAGCTCTTCTGTCTGGACTGGGCTGTGCAAAGTCGATACTAAATCACCTTCATTTTATCCAGGGCATCTTGAACCAAGTTTGTACCCAATAATCTAGCCTCGCCCGACTCGAACCAACCCACTAGAGAGCATCTGAATGCAATATACGGTGCCATATGAATGCTCGACTGATAACTGTTGTTGTAGGCAAACTCCGCAAGTGGCAAGAACTGATCCCAAGAACCCCCAAAATCTATCACACAAGTGCAAAGCATGTCCTCCGGTATCTGAATAGTGCGCTCAGATTGTCCATCCGTCTGAGGGTGAAATGTTGTGCTCAACTCAACCCGAGTACCCAGCTCCTGCTGTACAGCCCTCCAGAACCGTGATATAAACTGTGTACCTAGGTCAGAGATGATAGATACTGGTACTCTATGAAGCCTGACGATCTTGCGGATGTAAATTTGAGCCAGCTACTCGAAAAAATAAGTAGTCATCACATAAATGAAATGAGCTGACATGGTCAGCCTATCCACAATCACCCAAACTACATCAAACCTCCGCTGAGTCCGTGTGAGTCCAACAACGAAATCCATAGTGATCTGCTCCCATTTCCACTCCAGAATCTCTAACTTCTGAAGCAACCCACCCGGCCGCTGATGCTCATACTTCACCTGCTGGCAATTTAGGCACCGAGCCACATACTCTACTATGTCTTTCTTCATCCTCCTCCACCAGTAATGCTGCCTCAAGTCCTGATACATCTTCGCGGCACCAGGATGAATAGAGTACCGTGAGCTATGAGCCTCCTGAAGAATCAACTCATACAAACCATCTATATTAGGCACACAAAGCCTGCCCTGCATCCTCAATATGCCATCATCCCCAATAGTGACCTCCTTAGCATCATCGTGCTGAACCGTGTCCTTAAGGACAAGCAGGTAGGGGTCATCATACTGATGCTCCCTTATGCGATCATAAAGAGAAGACTGAGAGACCACATAAGCCAACACTCGAATCGGCTCAGAAATATCCAATCTCGCGTTCGCGAAGAAGGTAACACCTGGGCAGATTTAAAAGTTCAAAATCGAGGGTTTATGCCATTTTTCACCATTTGGACTTGAGAGCTCGCAATTTGACGATTCATGGAGGGATTTTCACGTGGGTATTTGGGGTAAGTGATTCTTACCTAGTTTTGGTTAATTCCAATGATCATGTCTTTAATTTCATCATTAAATTAGTGATTTGGGTTGGAAAATTGGGAAACATTTGAGAAAAGTTCTTAGGCCGAATTTTGGGATTTTGATCGAGATTTTGGTATCGGATTTGAGTAATTTTGGTATGAGTGAATGGGTGTTCATATTTGGTGACTTTTACTCGATTCCGAAACGTGGGCACGGGGAGGCTTTTTAGGGCGATTTTTCAATTTCTTGCTTTAGCTTTGATTTCATTAATTAGATTAATTCTTATAGTTGTATTTATGGTATGTAATTGATTTTGGCTAGATTTGGGCCATTCAGAGCTGGATATTCGTGGAAAGACCATTGTTATGGATTGATTGAGCTTGGTTTGAGGTAAGTGGCTTGCCTAACCTTGCGTGGGGGAAATCCCCTTAGGATTTGGTACTGATTTTACTATGTGAGCACCGTGTACACGAGGTGATGAGTGCGTACATGGGCTATTTGTTGAAAAACCTGATTTTTACTGAGAAATTCCCTGTTTCCACCTTAATTGAATATACTAGTATGCGTAGTTACCCAGTTAGCTTAGAATAACATGTCTACGTGCCTTATTTTCTTAATTGAACTCTTTGCAGCATGCCTATTGAATTCTTGCTTCTTTCCTGACTTGTACTTAGTTTAGACTGTAGATTCTCTTGCTGTACTTGTCGTTTGTAATTGATTGCGTTGTGTATTTACTTTTGGGACTACGAGACGATATCCCGGGAGATCCCCCTGCATATTTAGTTTTGGGACTACGGGGCGGTATCCCGGGAGATCCCCCTACACATTTACTTTGAGACTACGAGGCGGTACCTCGGGAGTTCTCCCTGCATATTTACTTTTGGGACTACGAGACGGTATCTCGGGAGATCCCATGTTGCTTAATTCCATGCACTGTTATGTTATTTCACGGTGCTTTCCTTTGTTGAACTTTAGTCTCTTATTATACTGCTTATTCTCATGTTTTCATTATTATATACCTGTGGGCCTGACCTGACCTCGTCACTACTCACCCGAGGTTAGGCTCGGCACTTATTGGATACCGTTGTGGTGTACTCACGCCCTTTCCTGCACATGTATTTCGTGTGCAGATCCAGGTTCCTTTTACTAGCCTCGTCCTTAGTTGCAGTCGCTGCTATTTTCTTAGAACTTGAAGGTACATTTGCCCGCGCCCGCAGATCCTCGGAGTCCCCCTCTATCCCCCTATGTTGATTTTTCTCTTATTTCTATAGACACTGATGTATAGAGCAGTTAGAACTTCATAGAAGCTTGTGACTTACGGTGTTCCGGGTCTTGGGAGTGTTTTGTATATTTTGAGAGTTGATTATCGTATATGCCGAGCGGCATCTCAATTGCTTATTAAAAATATCTGTTACTATTAGTTGTTAATTTTCATGCTTTTCATTTCTTTTCCGCAAGTGTTAGGCTTACCTAGTCGTAGAGACTAGGTGCCGTCACGACGATTCACGGAGGGAGAGTTTGGGTCGTGACATTGGGATAATTATATTGATTTTCACAATCTTCTTTATTATTATTGATGATGATATCTAGTTATAGTTGTAACTTATACTGTTTGGCTCACCTGTCGGGTTGGGTTAAGTGTATAAACATTACTTACCTGGTCTTTTTCCGTATGTGTGTGTGTTTTCCCTCTATAACCTAGCAGCCCCTAAATCCCTTTGCTACTACCCCTCCACCGCTGCCACCCCCTTCACGTTGGCGACCAGGTAAGGTTCTCCTCCCCACTCTTCTTCTCCTTTCCCTTTTCTCTTCTTTTTTGTCTCTTACCGTTCACTGTTCCTTCTATTTTTTTTTTCTTTTCTTCTTTTTCTGATCGCAACCCCCTTAACCCCACCAGCCGTCGACCACCAAAATCCGGCGACCTAGGGTTTCAACCTTCATGTTTCTAACCTAGGTCTGATTTTGTTCGCTAATGTTTTGCCCAGTTCCGAACCCCTACCCTTTCTCTTATTCTACTCTCAATTTTTTTAATTATTCATAATATATACATACATACTTACACATATCCCCCACCCCATACTTTAAATTGTGGCATGTCCCCAAGGCACACAATTAAAAAGCATAAGGTAAAGTAAACTTTCCTGAATATATAGTCGGGGTCTAAGTCGAAGTTGGGCTCCATTCCTCACGTCCGAACTAATTCACACATCCATGCAGATTGCTTCTTCTCGGCCTTCGTAGGGTACACCCCACACTTATCTTTCTTGCTCACTGCAGCCTTCTCTTTCAAGCCCTTTACTTTACACTCAACACTCGCAGCTGGTTTGTCTTTTTCCTTCCCCTTTGCTATATCCATTTTAAAAGTCACAGTCTCCTTACCTACTCTAAGCATGAGTTTTCTCTATTGTATATCTAATATAGCTCTTCCCGTCGCTAAGAATGGTCTTCCTAGGATGAGAGGGACCTTCTTGTTCTTCTCCATATTTACCACTATAAAATCCACAGGAAATACGAACTTATCCACCCGAACTAACACATCTTCCACTATCCCCTTGGGTGTTATAGTCGTTTGGTCTGCCAGCTACAAAGATATGGGTGCAAACCTTATCTCTCCAATCTCCTACTCCAGTTTACTATAGATAGATAGAGGAATTATATTAATGGAGGCACCAGAATCATATAAGGATTTATCAAAATTAATAGTTCCTAAAGAGCAAGGTATAGTAAAACTCCATGGATCTCCACACTTTTGTGGGAGTTTATTTTGCAATATCGCGCTGCAATGCTCTGTGCGCTTGATCACTGAGGTCTCCTCAATTTTCCTCTTCTTTGTAAGGATCTCTTTTAAGAACTTAGCATAAGCAGGCATTTGTGAGGGAACTTCTATGAATGGTAAGTTTACATGAGCCTGTTTTAGCACATCCAGAAATCTCTCAAACTACTTGTCCAGCTTTTCTCTACTTAGCTTTTGGGGGAAAGGTAGAGCACGCACATGCTTGCTCTCCTCTGGTTCTTCCCTTATCGTATTTTCTTCCTTCTTATTTATTCACAGCTTTCGTCCGGCCTTTCTTCTTCTTATCCACATCACTTTTCAGCTGCTCCCCACTTTCTTTTTCAAGTCTCACATCTTTTTGGAATGGGGTGAGCTCTTTCAATACTTGCCTACTTCTCAAAGTTACACCATTCACTATTTCCTTAGGATTTCTTTCAATATTAGTAGGAAGAGTTCCTGGAACCCTCTCAGATAATATCATTGCAATTTGTCCCACTTGCTTCTCTAAATTTTGAATTGCTGCCCCTTGTACTTCAAATCTTTCATCAATTTTCACAATGAAGGCATTCACTAGATCTTCGAGACCAGGCTGATTGGGCCATTGAGGCTGAAACTGCGACCTCTGTTGATTCATAAAACTAAGAGCTCCTTGTCCCTAGAATCTGGGATTGTTTTGTTGCCATGCATTTGCGGTACCCCCAGGTAAACTCCATGAAAAATTGGGGTGCTTCTGACCCATTGCATTTAAATTATAATTTCCCACAACATTCACTTCCTCAGTTGAGGCTTGACACTCATGAGTAGGTTGTCCTCTTCCATATATATCACAAGCTGCATGAGGCTCACTTTGTATCGTGGCTAAGGTTAACTTCCGTATTTATTTAGCCATAACATAGCGTTGTACCTGCACAGATGTGTTAGCATCAACTTGGTGAACACCAGTTGATCTTCTTCTTTCAGCACTCTCAGCAGGCCACTGATTAGCATCTTCAGATAACTCATCAAGAATTGTAACTATCTCCTCTGGAGTCTTCTTCATCCAAGGGCCTCCAACTGCATTTCTCAATGTTCTACGCGAGTCTGGTGTCAATCCTTCCCAAAAATCCTGGAGTTGCATCTAGATTTCAATTCCGCTATGTTGACACCTTTTCACTATCTCCTTAAATCTCTCCCATGCTTCAAAAATAATTTCATTCTCTTTCAGGGCAAAGTTATGGATTTCTCGTCTAAACTTGTCTGTATTAGCTGAGGAAAAATATTTATCAAGAAATATTTTGGTCATCTCATCCCATGTTCTAATCGATCCCGTGGGCGAGCTTCTAAACTGATTCACATCATCTTTAAGTGAAATGCCCTTAAGTACACTGCATCTTGTGACACCCCATTGCATTGAAAGGTGATGATAATCTCCTCAAAGTCCATTAGATATGTGTTTGCATCTTCATTCATCTTCCCTCTAAAGACATAACAGTTCTGAATGGTTTGAAGCAACCCTAGCTTCAACTCGAAATTGTTGGCTACAATTGGAGGTGGTCTAACACTTGATAATCCTTGATTGTAGACCGGTCTAGCATAGTCGTCGAGTGGTCTCCCAGGTACGGGAGCTATATTTTCGAACTGGTCTGCAACCAAGGGTTGATGTTGATTAATTCTCTGACCCCTCTCTTCTTCATAGACAACCTGTGCAGCTCTAATAGCTGCTTCCTCAGCATCTCGCACAACTTTTTCTCGTTGTTGGGTTGCCTCAATTGCAGCCAAATCTACCTCTTCATCACCGTTTCTGGCCATAGTTTCTTTGGTTGAGGATTGCCCAACCTTTTCCAATGTCCCAGTGAGATTTCTTTCCTTCCTCAGCTGTAGCAGTTGTTTTTCTATCTCTGGCTTGTATGGTAGCACTTCTTTCGCAGAAGCTTGAGTCATGCACCACTCTTAACTTGTAACCTGTGCACAATCAAAGAACACCAAACGTAACAAGACCAAAAAAATAATAAAAGGAAAAAAAATCTTGAATTAGCACTACACACTATTTCAAACACTATTGATTGCCAATCCCCGGTAATGGCGCCAAAATTTGACGAGCGCAAAACACACACTTAAATTATGTTCGCTAATCAAAGATAGTATAGTATAATATCGTATCCATAGGGACTGGATTTAAACATTATTCTTGTAGTTTCTATCTTGATTGCTATCCAGGAGGATCAACAATTGAGATTTATATGATTACTACTTAAAATTAACTCAAAATCGAAAGCTATTGACTAGTGACTATCGAGACAAGGAATAAGCAAATAAGGTTATTAGGCGGAGAAGAGAGGGTTTTGACCGGATAGGTGTAAGATAATTGTTTGGGATCTAACTCTAGATAATTCACTTCTAATGTTCAAGGGAGTTTCTCGAATTCACTCAATTATTAGTTCAAACGTTCAGTAGAAACTCCTCTCTCGATTAAGTCTCAACCTCACAAGATGAACGAAATTAAGCACTGTGAAGATATGCGAGAATGAGTAGTGGATTGGTCCTTAGGAAAACCTCTTTTGATTATTCTCCTAACTAGGTTTAATCAATGATTCAACTAGCCTCTTTTGATTATTTAGTAGAACCTATGAACTCAACCAATAATATAATGCAAAGATATCACAAGTTATGCCTCTCTCGATTACATGAACTAGTGAATATAGATGCAATAATTAAATCCTCCAAAACAATTCAATACATAAAATTAAAGTTATAATCCATAAACAATTAGCAATATACCAAATCCATAAGATCCTAAAGGGAACTACTCCATATACATGGAGAAATTTATCACAAATATAATTAAAGTATAGGAATACATAGATTTGATCCATACTCGGGTCTTGAGTGAGGAAGGAATGATGAAATCCTTGTGCTTGTATTCTTCCAACTCCTCCTTAGGACAAAAGTATGTCAAAAGCCTAGATAATAATGTTTTCCATGTATTTATAGCAAGTATGGTCGGGCCAGGACGAAACCACCCTTTCTTAGCCGAAACAGGAAAATAGCTCTGGGAAAATTGCACAGGTGCGGGCCCGAGATTGACTTTTGGATTTTTGTTAAAGATCGAAGCTTTATTATTCGGAATCGTTTCATATGGCTTTTATTTATGATATTAAGTTATTTTGACTAGATTTGAGCTGTCTGGAGGTTGATTCACGCGGGAAAGGCTTATTAGAGGATTGATTTAGCTTGATTGAGGTAAGTATCTTATTTAACATTGTGTGGGGGAAATTTTTCTTAGGATTTAGTCTATTTTGCATTATTTGTACTATGTGAAACGACATGTACATAAGGTGACAAGTGTGTACACGGGTGTATGTGTTGGTTGTGATCGGATTAGACCTTAAGCTATTAGTATGCCTTATTTGGAGTTGTTTGTTAAATGAAACATGCTTTTATTTTATTGTTCACTCCCCGCACCCTTATATTATGGTTATGATTCTTGTACACTGTTATTGAGTCGTGGGCTATATCTTGCTGTGACATTGGTACTGTTATTGTGGTGATGTTGTGGCACATGTGTATGTGAGGTGCGGATGATTTTTATTATTGTGTTTTGATTGAGATGCGCATGCTCCTGAATAAGGGTGGTGTGTATATTGATGCGCATGTGGTGAGATAAGCGGGCTTATGCATGTGTTGCTAGTAAGGAAAAATACTTTATAGCGAAGCACACACGGCGGGATAAGGGGGCTTATGCGCGTGAAGCTATTTCGGAAAAAATATTTTAAAAATGTAAAGCTCACACGGCATCAAAAGGGGGCTTATGCGCGTGAAGCTATTTCGGAAAAAATATTTTAAAAATGTAAAGCTCACACGGCATCAAAAGGGGGACTTGTGATTCATGATTTGTGATTATGAGGTGTGGTACCTCTGGGTGATTCTTGTTGTAAACTTTGTATTGAAACGGCTTGATGATTTCAATTGTCATTGCTTTCCTTAATTGATTTCACTTGTATTTAAACTGTGTTTTGGTTATTTTGCTATTTTATCAAATGTTTACTCTATGTCACAATTTATTAATTTTGCTTTCCGTTATAAGCTTTATATTGATATTCTGCACAGGTTTTATTGTCTAGTGAGTGTCTCGACTTGAACCTCGTCACTACTCCACTGAGGTCATTCTTGATACTTACTGGGTACCAATTATAGTGCACTCATACTACAATTCTGCACATTTTTGTGCAGGTCTAGATACCTCTGAGCATGTCGGTCGTTAGTGAGCAGATTTGAGATTGCTGTGGAGACTTGAAGGTATACTTACCATTATTCTTGCAGGCCTCGGAGTCACCTTCTGCTAATTTTCTTACTATTATTTATTGTATTTTCAAACATTGTTGTATTTGTGATTTCGCATTTACTCTCTGTAGAGCTTATGACTCGGTAGCACCGGTTATGGGATTTATGTAATTTATGTATTTTTGCTTTTGGTTATGTTAAACCACTTTTTCTTCTTTTGTTATTATTTAAGTTGGTGTTGGTTCTGTTGATCTTTCTATGTGATAGGCTTACATAGTCCTAGGTACTAGGTGCCATCACTATCCTAAAGATGGGATTATAGAGTCATGACACCTACGTTCTGCATGAGTGAATTAATTTCGGGGTGAGGTTTATTTAGTGTTGGAGAATGAGTTGAGGCAGCATTTGACCATTGTTGGGGTGGCATTGAATTAAGAACAAGCAATATTGCCTTGAGGTGTGATTGAAAGTGTTGGAATAGTTGCTTGAATATTGATCGATCTCATACTATATAATTTTATGATGTATATTGTGGATAATTTTTTATGCAAATTTTTTTATTATGAGTACAAGCTCAGTTTGATGATGGTTGAGCATGTTCATGGTATATATTATATGTGCGTTTTAGCGTAATCTTTTGGAAATTCTTAACACCCACGAGTTTTTTCCCCTGAATTTCTTAGTGCATATTGTCTGAATTGTTCTAAGTATTTTAAGTGTGGGGTGACCATTGTTGTTACTGTTTTGATATGAGTAGCTTATGTTAGTGTTCAGGTCAGGCGTGCTTTCAATTTTAAGATACGGCTGGTCTGTGTATTCTTATGGCAGTTGTACGATTGTGTTTGGACAACCATACTATTTCTTGGGATGTGTGTCATAACCGGAAATTTCACCTTAGGCATCGTGATGACACCTGGTCTCTAAGACTAGGTAAGCTGATTACTTACAATAGTTAAGCCAGTTTAACAATAATATTTTAAAGCAGAGTTTAATATAAATATCGAAATAAAGTGAAACAAACCTACACAGAGTCACAAACTCTAAATGAGTACATAGGAATAACTCAAAATACAATATTGTTCGGATAACGAATTAACAGCACAATCAAAAGGAAAAGGACTCCAAGAGACTGTGGCGACCAAGCAACTCTACCTTGAATCCTCGCGATCAAGAAGCTAACCATGCTTGAGTCCGTTATCTCCAATACCTGAATCTGCACAAAAATATGTAGAAGTGTAGTATGAGTACACCACGGTCGGTACCCAGTAAGTATCAAGACTAACATCGGTGTAGTAGAACGAGGTACAAGTCAAGATACCTACTAGTCATAATAACCTGTGTAGTATATAATTATAAAGCTAATAATGGAAGCAAGAACTAGTAAATGGCAACAAGGAATAAGCATGTGATAAAAAGAGTAACGTAAACAGAACACCGTTAAAGTACCAGTGAAACCAAATAAGGTAAACAAGTGACATCCGAATAATCAAGCCATTCCATCACAAGTTTCACAACAAAAAATTATTCCGAGATACCTCATCTCAAAATCACAAATCACGAGTCCCAAATCACAAATCATGTACTCGTGACACCTCGTGCCCACATCATTAATCACAACCGCACAGACAACTCACGTGCCAATATCTCAATCCGCCCGGCATGATCACATGATTAATACAACAATCCGCCCGGCATGGTCACTGGCTCACTATCATAATGGAAGCAGATAATACAAGAATACATGGACATGATCAATGAATGTCAAGTTTCATACTCTTGAACCGGTGTAAACGGTATGCTACGGTGTATGCTTGTTCGAATGTACTATTACAGCCCAAATCAACAAGTAATATCAAAGACATAGAGTAGCTCATTGGAAACAACACAACAAGTCACGTAAGGTGCATGACATAAACAAGGAAAATCATACCATCACACGATTATCATCAACATTATGCCACTAGGCCATCACATATCATTCTTGACATTGCCACCCTTATCTCTTCGTATTGACAACGTCATAATAGCCACCTTTATCGCTCCGCCCAAATAATAACACAATAGCCACCCGTATCACTCTGCCCAGACATTATATCAATAGCCACCTGTATCACTCCGCACAATCCACAACAGTGAGATACCACTCTTATACTCCACATAACCACAATCAATCCACAAAACAAATCACATGTGATAACATCACAACAACACGACATATCAACTCGTACCACAAGTGCCCATAGGCCACAACCCTTTCCAAAACAAAAATACTAATATCACCATAATACGTAGCCCACGTCTCAATAACAATGTGTACAACAATCTCAATAGCAACAAAATAAAGGGAGGGGGGGGAGGGGAATAACTCAACAATGAACAATACTCCATTAAACGACAACTTCAACTAAAATAGGTTAATGACTTTCAATAACTTCGACTTTAATTAATTGCTATTTCCATGGAATGGAAACTTTGAATTCTAATGTAAGACATATGATAACAATGAAAAAGATGGCATGAACTAGAAACTACGTCTAAATGCAAGAGAATAACCCGACAATGAAAGGATATCATGTAACAACAATTTCAATTAAGAATAACTCAATAATAAAGGAGGTCACATTACAATAAAAGAGGTAATAACTTCAAATAAAGCATAGAAGAGTAAACTTACAAGTAAAAGATATAATGTGTGCTAACAACTTAAATAAATACATAAAAGTAGACTAAGAGTCTAAACCGGTCAATTTTTACATATAAGCCTGAGTACACACTCGTCACCCCGCATACAAGTCTTTCACATAATTCAGATAATACAATCAACCCAAATCCTAAGGGGTAGTTCCCCCACACAAAGTTAAGCAAGATACTTACATCAAAGAAGCTAATCAATACTCTAAATAGACCTCTCCGTGTGAAACAACCTTGGGATAGCTCGAATCTAGAAAAAATAACTTGATATCATAAATAAAAGCCATAGGAAACAATTCCGGATAATAAAGCTCCAATCTTTAATGAAAACCAAAAGGTCAACCCAAAAAGTCAACCCTAGACTCGTACCTTGGAACCCGACATAACTCATAAAATCCGAACACCCATTCTGATACGAGTCCAACCATACTAAAATCATCAAATTCCGACCTTAAATCAGCCTTCAAATCATCATTTTTGTGTTTTAGAAAGTTTTTACATAAATCCCCAATTTCTCCAATTCAAATCACTAATTTAATAATAAAAATAAAGATAGAATCATGAAATATAATTAAATACGGGTCAAAAATAATTACCCCAATCCAAAACGGGAAAATCCCCTCCAAAATCGCCCAAATCCGAGCTCTCTAACTCAAAAAGTTATAAAATAACAAAAACCCTCAAAATAGAATACTTTATAGTTCTGCCTAGGTATTCCTATTCGCGATTGCAGAACAAAACAAAATCACAAGCTGCCAAAAACTTTCTCTGCGAACGCAACTCATAGTCTCCAGCAACCTTTGCAAATGTGGGGGTCGACTCGCAAATGCGGAAGGCAAACACCTGGCTGCCCCATCCATTCCTCACTCTACGCGAACGCGATGAACTCAACCCTTCATTTCTATGCGAACGCGACCACAGCTACGCAAACGCGATGACCAAAGCATGTGACTCCCAATTAACCCTTCGCGATCGCATGCGTACTTCCACGAACGCGATGAACTGCAGACATCAGAAAAACCAGCAATTCCAAAACATGAAAAAATGGCCAGTAGTCCATCTGAAACACACCTGAGGCCCCCAGAACCCCATCTGAACATACCAACAAGTTCCATAACATAACGCGGACTGCTTGAGGCCTCAAATCACATCAAATAACATCCAAAACTATGAATCACACCTCAATTCAAGCGTAATAAACTAATGAACTTTCAACTTCTATAACTCGCGCCGAATCATATCAAATCTACTCAGAACGACTTCAACTTTTGCATGCAAGTCCCAAATCACACAACAAAGCTATACCAACTCCCGGAACCACAATACGAAATGGTCGAACCTCTCAACCTTCCAAACCTTTAACTTTCCAACTTTATCCAAAAAGTATCAAATCAACCTACAGACCTCCAAATCCAAATCCGGACATACGCCTGAGTCAAAAATCACCATACAAAGCTATTGAAATTATCAAAACACCATTTCGGAGTTGTTTACACAAAATTTAAACTCCAGTCAACTCCTACCATTTAAGCTTCTAAAATGAGAATCATTCTTCCATATCGACTCTGAAATGCACGAGAACCGAAACTGACCATACACGCAAGTCATAATATATAATACAAATCTACTCGAGACCTTAAACAATCAAACGGAATGCTAAAGCTCAAAATAATCGATCGGGTCGTTACATTCTCCCAAGCTTTGTAATGGGTTTAGGTATGATTTTATGGTGATGGGGCTTATGGGATGGTGATCAGAAGCCATAAGTCCTCAAACTCGAATGTGGGTGTATGTGAGGGATAAGAAGTGTGATTCTTGAAGTTTGGAATAGATGATTGGACATGCATGTGCCAGTAAAGGTTGAGAAGTGTTATAGGACTGCGTAGATTGATTTCTTGTTGTTGAAATTGGATTTGAGGAGAGGGAATTCCATTATAAAACCTTGTAGTCAAATTTGCACATAGTGTTTGATAAAATTCCAATGATGGATAAGCATATGAACGCCTCCCTAATAATTGTTCAATTTGATTATGTTGCTATAGATTGAAGTGCTAAGAGTAGTGGATCATTGTAGTAATCTTAAGGAAAGCTAAATCGAGGTATGTTGGCTAAACTCCTCCTATTGAATCGGAGTCCATGAGTTCCTTGTAAATTCCAAATGTGGTTTGTCCAAGTCCCTATTCTTATCATTCCGCATTGCCTTTAGCAATTGATTTATCTGAATGCTTATGTACTCAAGTCATGTTCCAATTGCCTATCATTTTACTCTTCATTGGGAAAATATTTCAAATATGATTATTGTATCTAATTCTTGTGACTGGAATTCATGTTTCAATTGCAAATTATTTTGCTCTCTTTTGGGAAGAAAAATTCAATGTGTTTAAGATTCTTCTTACTCATGTATTTAAAGTCACGATTTCCAAATGTTCTTTATGTTGATGACTTATGATGATCCTTGAAAGTGAAGGAATGATTAGGTGAAATATGAAATGCGGCCATCGTGCCAAGAATGATGATTTACATGTGAGGCCAAGAGTGCCAATGAAATGAAAGGAAGTATGAAAGGGTATAAAACGAATATGATTCTTTTATGTTATAAAATGTTTTTGGGAGTAATGTTAGGACACCGAGGAAGGATGGGTCATAAATGCCCAAGCCCGAAACTACACGTGATAGTGTAGGAGTTGATTGAGGGGTGAATCTCCGTTATGTTATATTGAGATTGTTCCCCTTTATTGGGATGCGTTGACACTAGCAAGGGCCCACATGACATTATGGTGGGACAGCTTAGCCGATCAGGCAGAGATCGGACGTCATGTCATGCACATGGTGGTATTGTGTTACTATGTCCACCTACATACATTGGGATGAGACGGCTTACTCAATCGGACGGGGATCGGACTCTATGCCATATGCATAGTGGTGTGTCAGTACTAAGGATCTCCCAACCCAAATTATTAATGCTTACTTGAAGGTTTACTTTGTTTTAACTTGGCATTTAAATGAGTATTGATTCTTCTTACTGTTTCCATATTTCTCTCCTATTATGTTGGCATTCCATTCCATGAGAGGATATTTAGCTTTACATACTAGTACTATTCCATATGTACTAAAGTCTCTTTTGCCGGGGGCGCTGCATCTTAAATGGATGCAGGTGGTTCCTCAGCAGGTGGCATTGATCCTTGATAGCAGCATACCCTCCACTCACCGGACTTTGGTGATCCCTATTCTATATCGGGGACCATATGTTGTATAGTCTTCGTGTACATTACTTTTGAGGTATAGTCGGGGCCTTGTCACCAACATTTCCATATTGTACTCATGCTCCCTTAGAGGCTTCGTAGACATGTTATGGATTGTATTTTGATTGGGGTAACAAATTAGCAATGTTGTAGTTGTCAAACATGTTTCCACTTTTAAACTATTAACTTGTAATATTTTGGATATCATAAATGAAGTTTCTATAAGTAATGAAATTGGTGTTGTACATGTTATTCTCTCGTTTGTCTAACTCTTGATATTCATCCTCACATTATTCATGGGTAATGTGGGGTAGAAGGCATCAAGTAGGCTTGCTTGACTAGGACATCTCGGTTGAGCGCCAGTTGCGCTCCCCAGGGTTGGGGCGTGACAGGCAGATAATAAATAAAGGCATGAATACATGAAAGCATGTAGAAAATAGAGGCATGTAACAAGTCAAGCCATATATTTAACAAGTAAATATATGTGGCAAGTAAAGCATGTAACAAGTAAAAATATGGAATAAATGAAGACATGATATAATCAAAGACATGCAATTAAGTAGTCCACCCTGCATGCTTGAACTTATGACAACGCATATAGACTCGCCGCCTTGCATATACGCCGTCCCCATACTAAATTACGTAGCAAATAGACTAATCATGTCTTAGTTCCCTCAAATCAAGGTTAATCATGACACTTTCCTCTTTTTAGAACAAAGTCAACAATCCATAACGACTTTCCCTTTGGAAAAAGCCTCATAACCACTCGAATCTAGTCAATTATTATTCAAACAAGTCAAAATATCTTTAGAAACTACCCCAGTACGATAAAGGTTCTATCTTTAACATAATTGAAAAAGTTAATAAAAAGTCTACCCGCGCCCACGTGGTCAAAATCTGAAATTAAGACCAAATCCCGATTACTCATTCACCTCCGAGACCGAATTTATTATTTGTTTAGAAACATTACCTCAATTTGGGGTCTAAATCTCATTTTTATAAAATCCCTAAATTCTACCCAAAATCCCAATTTCTAGTCTATGAAATCCTAGATTTGATGATGAAATTCATGAAAAGGTGTCATGACCCAAAATTCACCCAGTCGTGATGGCACCTAACCCAACCCGCTAGGTAAGCCAAGCAATAGTCAACCAACTCTAATGAAAATAATAAGACTCCTTAAGTGAATTAACTGAACTTCTATACATTAACCCAAGGATTTGGTAGTACAAGTCATGAGCCACAAAGACTTAGATTTACAAGGCTCGTATAAAAATAAATACATCTGTTTGAAATGTACATAAATAGAATACGAATCTAAAACTACCAAGAACAAGTGGTGGTTATGTCCGTAAAGCATGTTTATCTTCAATTCCATCTCCGCCATACACAACATCATCAGCTCCAAATCTACATGCAAGGTGCAGAAGTATAGTACGAGTACAACCGACCCGGCGTACTTAATAAGTAACAAACCTAACCTCAGGCTGAAAGCAGTGCCGAGCTCGGAAGAAGGTCCGTTTCCAACACCAATAATAAATAATGACACATGATATAATGAAGACAGTAAAAGAGAACAAATCGAGAGATATCATGTTTAACTACATTCACAAATATGAAAAATTAGACATGTTTTTCAAGTATAACAATCAAATCCACAAATATTACCATCGAAATCACTAAAACATGAATTTATCAAGAGAACTATGATTACCAACTTAACAACAACATGTAAAACATTTCATTTACCATCTAGCACGAGGAAAATAAATCTCGATGCCTACGTGTCAAATATACATGTCAAGTCAATTACATCAAAGTGAAGCCATCAAGTATACTCACACTTAGCACGCTCACGGTGAAGCCATCAAGTATACTAATACTCAGCAGGCTCACGGTGCCTGCACAAATGCCCCTCACCATCACACACACAATCACACTCAACACTGTATGAGTGCCTGCCACAAATGCATGTAAGGCCCTGACCAGTCGTTTTGAGCATTTTTATTTCCATTCGATGGTCTGAAGTCTTGAGTAATTTTATATGATGTATTATGACTTGCATGTATGGTCGGTTTTAGATTTTTGGGTGGTTCGGGATTGATTTGGAAGAATGATTCTCAACTAGGAAGCTTTAAGTTAGAAGAGTTGACCAAGTTTTATTGTTGTATATTTGATCTCGGATCGGGGTTTTGATGGTTTTGTTAGGTCCGGATGGTGATTTCAAAATTGGGCACATGTCCAGATTTGCATTTGGATGTTTCTAGAAGGTTTTGGCTCTATTTGACCAAAGTTGGTAATTTGTAGGTTTGAAAAGTTCATAGGTTTGACCGGGAGTTGACTTTAATGTTATCAGGTTTGGATTATTGTGCCGAGAGTTATAATAGGTTCATTATGTCATTTGAAACATGTGTGCATAATTTGAGGTGATTCCGAGTTGTTTGGACTTGTTTGGTGTAAATTTGAATTTGGAAATTTAGATTAGTTCCTTAGGCTTGAATTGGCATATGATTCGTGGTTTTGATGTTATTTTGTATGATTTGAGGACTCGAGCAGGTCTGTGTTATGTTTTGGGATTGGTTGGTATGATTTAACGGGGTCCTGGGGACCTCGAGTACGATTCAGATGAGTTTCAGACCATTTCTCTCATGTTTGGAGTTGCAGATTTTCTGGTGTTCATTACGATCGTTGAGAGACGGTCATGATCGCGGGGTGTTTTTGGGTGGCTGATGATTTTATCATCATGTTCCCAACAAGGATTTCGCGTTAGCGGAGCCTGGGGGATGGGTTCATAGCGTTCGCATCCTGTGAGTAGCGTTCGCGTAGAGGGAGAGCTCGATGGGGCACCAATGGTTGGCCTTCACATTTCATGGAGGAGGTGGTGTTCGCGTAGGCCAGTGAAGGTGAGGGTCGTGTTTTCGAGTGCAAGACCGCGATCATAAAGAAGTATTTTTGGCCAGTGTATGATTTGTTCTTCGCGATCGCGAAGTTAGTCCCTTGATCGCGAAGGGGACCCCTGGGCAGACTTATATAAAATTCTATTTTGAGGATTTTACCTGCTTTATCATATTTTGCGATTGGGATTTTGGATTTGGACGATTTTGGAGGGAATTTTCACGATTTGAATTGGGGTAAGTATTATTTACTTGGATTTGGTTATTATTCATGATTTCATCCTTGTTTGTAGCATTTAATTGATGAATATAAGTGAAGAAAATAGGGAACTTTAGTAAAAACATTTCTAAATGTAATTTGAGTATTTGAACACTGATTCGGAGTCGTATTTGGATGAAATTGGTATGGCTGGACTCGTATTTGAATGGGTATTCAAAATTTGTGATTTTTGTTGGGTTCCAGGAGGCAGGCCTGGGTTGACTGTTTGGGTTGCCTTTTTTTTTGTTCAGGATCGCATCTATATTGTTCGGGATTGTTTCCTATGGTTTTTATTGATGTTATTAAGTTACTTTGGTTATATTCGAGCCGTACGGAGGTTGATTCATGCGGGAAGGGATTTTTAAAGTACTGATTTAGCTTATTTGAGGTAAGTATTTTGCCTAACTGTGTGTGGGGCAATACCCCTTAGGATTTGGCCTTAATTGTTTATTTGTGTTATGTGAAAAGCAACATGTACATGAGGTGACGAGCGCGTGCACGAGTTTCATGTGTGGTTTGTGAACAGATTAGATCTTAGGCTATTAATATGCCTTATTTTGGGGATGAATTGTATATGGAATATGCTTCATCACTTTGTGGTTATGTGAATGAGATCATTACACTTGTTTTAGTCGTAGTAATAATTTATTTGTTAAATACCCATTCGTATTTTACCATTTTCATGTCCTTGTGCACCTTGTTGATAAATTATGAGCTTATATCCTGATAAACCTTTGGTGTTATGGTTTTTGTGATATTGTGGCACATGTGGACATGTTGTGTGGTTTGATTGTTGATGTGTGGAGCATAAGGGTGGCATTTCACTGTTATAGATTATGTGGAGCGATACGGGTGGCTATTGTGATATTGTCACGGCAGAGTGATTCGGGTGGCTATTCTGATATTGTCTGGGCGGAGCGATACGGGTGGGTATTGTGATATTGTCTAGGTGGAGAGATATGGGTGGCTATTATGATATTGTATGGGCGGAGCGATACGGGTAGCTATTGTGATATTGTTTAGGCAGAATGATACGGGTGGCTATTGTGATATTGTCAAGGTGGAGCGATACAAGTGGCTATTGTTATGATAAAATGTGGGCACGAGGTGCCATTTGTTTGAGTTTCTTGGTCCTGATTTGTTGCTGAAACTACCTCTACTTGTCTTGAGTTGTTATCACTTATTCTGAGGAGGTTATTGTTATTGTTTCCTGTTACACTTTTGTTGTCAGTCTTGACTTATTGCACAGGTTAATTTTGACTAGTGAGTATCGCATGACTCGACCTTGTCACTACTTCTTCGAGGTTAGTCTTGATACTTACTGGGTACCAACCGTGGTGTACTTATACTAGACTTTTGCACATTTTTGTGCAAATCCAGGTGTTGGAGGTAGCGGACTTAGGCAGTGAGAGCTTCTTAGATCGTGAGGATTCAAGGTTGAGCTTCTTTGATAATCGAAGTCCCTTGGATTCCTTTTTCTTGCATTTATACTGTCAATTCTCTATCGGAACAATATTGTATTTTTAGATATTTCTATGTATTTAGTTTGAGCTCGTGACTCTGTACCACCTAGTTTTGGGAGTATGTTGTGATTTTCGCCATGTTGGCCTATATCACTTTATTTCCGCATTTATATTAAAATCTGTTTCATTATATCATGTCTTTATTGATTCAAAAATTTATATGTGATCGCCTTACCTAGTTTTGGAGACTAGGTGTTATCAAGAACCCTATGGTGGGGTTTGGGTCGTGACAAGTTGGTATTAGAGCTCTAGGTTCATAGGTTCTACAAGTCACAAGAAAATTTAGTAGAGTCTTGAAGATCGGTAAAAAGACATTTGTACTTATCATCGAGAAGCTACGGAACTATTAGGAAAAATTTACTTCTTTCATTCCTTATCGTGCGAATTTGTCAATTTCGGATTTTGAGCCTTTTGTCTTTCTATTCTCTCACGGATGGTGAGGACACGCACTACTGGATTGGCTGAGCAGACACCTGCACCCACTGCTAGAGCCGCGAGAGGTTGGGGTTGAGGTAGAGACTGAGGAGGGGCACGTGCAATAGCTAGAGCACCTGCTAGAGCAGCAGCTGAGGAGCCACCAGCAGCTCCGGTTAGGGAGCAGGCACCGGAGGGGCCTGTTGCTACCCCTAGACTCCAGGAGACCTTGGCACACTTCCTAAGCATGTTTGGGACTTAGGCTCAGGTAGGATTGATTCCATTTGCACCAACTACTTCGCAGGCTGGGGGAGGAGTTCAGACTCCCATCGCCCGTACTCTAGAGCAGCGAGCTCATATTGATCAGGCTCTAATTGATATGCTTGTGTAGCTTGTGATTTTGGCTCAGCCCGAGGTCGGGCCAGTTGTGACAGAGGAGGAGCAGAAGAGTCTAGAGAAGTTCTAGAAGTATCATACTCCTCATTTCAGTTGTGGGCCTTCTGAGGACGCACAGGGTTTCCTAGACCAGACCGTATTCTGTGAACCATGGGCATAGTGAAGTTGAGCGGGGTCGACCTTACTGATTTCTAGCTGACACCACCGGCATATAGATGGTAGCAGGCATATGAGGAGAGTAGACCAGCTAGCGCAGCGCCACTTACTTGGGCTCAGTTCACTAATCTCTTTTTAAGAGAGTTTGTTCTACATACCCTTAGGGATGCATTGCTCATCGAGTTCGAGCAGATGCGCTAGGGGACTATGACTGTGTCCAAGTATGCTATGAGGTTTGTTGAGTTATCTTGTCATGCACCTACTTTGGTTTCCACTGTTAGAGAGAGGGTCCGCAGATTTATTAAGGGACTCGATTTTGGTCTCAGATTTGGGATGGCATGGGAGTTGGAGACTGATACTCAATTTTATCAGGTTGTGGTGATTGCTAGGAGGTTGGAGCGTATATTTGGCCAGGAGAGGGGGGATAGGGAGGCCAAGAGGCCTCGAGGTTCTGGAAAATTTGGTGGATTCTACTCTTTGGCTCTGACCCATCATGGTTGAGGCTCTGTCAATTGGCCAGTTTAGTCCGTACTTCAGGTTACTTATAGTGCTCCAGCTAGTTAGGGATCCCAGCGTACTCATATCGGACATCCATCTTTTAGTGCTACTCCATCTGCACAACCGGCTAGAGGTGGGGGATAGACAGGAGGATGTCCTAGAGAGGGAGGCCAGGTCTTTTCTTATGCTTTCCCTGGTACGGCCGAGGCCGTTGCATCAGATGTTGTAGCTACATGTATTGTTCCGATCTTCCATAGAGATATATCATATTTATTGATTCGGGTTCTACTTATTCATAAGTGTCATCTTATTTTTGTTTCATATTTGGATATATCGCATAATTCTTTGGATAATCATGCTTATGTATATATACCTGTTGTGGATTATATTATGGTGGATCGTGTCTATCGTTATTGTTCAATTACTATCAGGGGCTACGGATGCTTGATCCTAGTTTCGATGTGTTGTACAAGTTTGGATGTAGACGTGTTGGTAGAACTTTTAGTTGTTCAATATGGGGCGAAGCATATTCTTATATCTAGTTGATGAGCACAAACTCAAGAGGATTTATTGCATAGCGGTTGTGACTGTAGTAGGACCATGGAGAGATACCAGTTAGAGGCTAAGTATGTGGGTTATCTCCTGCAAGAAGATTTGAGGTATTGTTATTCATACGGGGCTTCTATTCGATGTGATGCATGTACTACTCTTTTGGAGGGCTTGAGGAAGTTCGCATGACTATCACAAGGGTGAATATGCACTTGACAAAGTCTTTGAGTGTTTTATTACTAGTGTTACATAAGTTTATTAAGTATTCAGTTGATCAACAGTACATAATCGAGATTGCTATGTAGGAGGAGTACTATAGGTTTCGAATGATGTGTTCTATGGCTCGAGCCAAGTGGGGGGAGTCTACTATCGAAGATCAGATTGCATGGTCATGCATTATGTTAGTTCTTTGACTAGGATGTGCTTGTGGATTGACTATGATTTGAGAAAGATTTCATTGAGAATGATTTCGAGCAAAGGATCGGTTGGATGTATGATGTACTTCTCTTATGGATATATGGAAATCTTAGAATGATTCAGGTTTATTATTCGTTGTTGATGTAGTGTGCAAGGAAAAGGATTTGCTTGGTTGTTTCTTTTGGATATTCATGTGTTGGTGGAGCACGAGGTGTTCAGTGAGTACTAGCGACACATTGGATATTAGAGCAAGGTGAATGACTCTCGAGGAGGTTCTAATGAGTTCAAAATGTATATGTGGTGTTTGAGGATTTTCAGATTTGCGTATGGGTAGAACTTAGGGCTTGTATTGGATGGTGCCGAGACTTGCGATGTGTTTAGATTGGGATACGTGCCACATCGGGGTCATGATAGGATATGATTCTTCGTGTGCTTTAATTCTCCCTTGAGATATGGGTTCATAGCATTGTGCTTGTGGTGGTATTTGTGGGACTTGTAGGGAGGTTCTCTTATTTGGTTCTCCTTTCATCTTTGGTTATATTTGAGTTGTTGCTTGTTGGATGTATGAATTCCGTCATTTGTGACTAGGTGGCATTTGGTATGGCTTGTCGGCCAAATAACTTGTACTGGGTAAGACGAGATCATTAGACTTGAAATTAGTGAAATCGGACATGGATAAGGTATGCTTGGGTAAGAATGTCGTTAATCAGCTTAAAGTTTGGCAATGGTTCTGGTCGGGCAAGCGAACTCCATGACTTGTTAGTTGGGTGAGTTGTTATGAGTTTCTATATGCTTCTTACTTCATTAGTAGTGTTTTGAAGGTTTGGAACAATGTTTTATTTGATACTAGGTTGTTTACCGGTACCAGATTTAGTAATGAGCAGCTAATTTGGTCGGAAGATATTATTATGAGTATATGTACATCGTTTGATCATACCTTGGAATATGGTTATGGCTCGAGGCAGCTTGATTAGACTTATATAGTGTTTAGATGTGAGAATCGGGTCTTATAACGAGTTTCAAATGTTAGAGATTGGGTTCTAAGCTTTATGGACTAAGATTGAAGAAATAATCTTCTGTTAGGTTGTGTTGTCGGTCTTACATGGATTGAGGTGACGTGGGATCACCCATGAGTATGTGTATGGTAAGTTTATGCAATGACTTAATGGCTTTGGAATGACTCTAGGCACGTTCGATGACAGACATATATTTAAGTAGGAGAGAATATAACGACCCGACCGGTCGTTTTCAGTATTTGCATTTCTGTTTGGTTGTTTGAAATCTTGATTAGTTTTATATGATGTATTATGACTTGTGCGTATGGTCAGTTTTGGGTTTTTGGGTGGTTCTGGATTGATTTGGAAGAATAATTCTCAACTAGGAAGCGTTGGAAGAGTTGACTAAGTTTGAATGTTGTGTATTTGAAATCGTATCGGAGTTTTTATGGTTATGTTAGGTTCGGATGGTGATTTTTGACTTGGGAGTATTCTCGGATTTGCATTTTAATGTTTCTAGAAGGTTTTGACTCTATTTGGAAAAAGTTGGCAATTTGGAGGTTTGGAAAGTTCATAGGTTTGACCGAGAGTTGACTTCGATGTTATCGGGTTCGTATTGTTGTAACGGGAGTTAGAATAGGTTCGTTATTTCATTTGGAACTTGTATGCAAAATTTGAGGTGATTCCGAGTTGTTTGGACGTGTTCGGTGTAAGTTTGAATTTGGAAATTTGGATTAGTTTCTTAGGCTTGAATCAGTGTGCAATTCGTAGTTTTGATGTTATTTTATATGATTTGAAGCCTCTAGTAAGTCCGTGTTATGTTTTGGGATTAGTTGGTATGATTTCACGGGATCTCGGGGACCTCGAGTATGATTCGAATGAGTTTCGGACAATTTCTCTCATGTTTGGAGTTGCAAATTTTCTAGTGTTCTAGTGTTCATCGCGATCGTGGAGGGACGGTCGTGATTACGGTGTTTTTTGGGTGGCTGATGATTTTCTAATCGCATTCACGATGAGGATGTCACGTTCGCGGAGCATAGGGGGATGTGTTCATTGCATTCGCATCCTCTGAGCCGCATTTGCGTAGAGGGACAGCTGGATGGGGCGCCAGTGGTTGGCCTTCGTGTTTGCATGCGGAAGGTAGCATTCGCGTAAGCCAGTGAAGGTGAGGGTCGCATTCATGGGTGCCAAACCACGTTCGCGTAGAAGTATTTTGGCCAGTGTCTGCTTTGTTGTTCGTGATCGTGAAGTTGGTCCCACGATCGCGAAACGGACCCAGGGCCGACTTATATAAAATTCTATTTCGAGGGTTTTAGTTATTTTATCACATTTTGAGAATGGGAGCTCGTATTTGGGTGATTTTGGAGAGGATTTTCATGATTTGGATTGGGGTATATATTCTTGACTCGAATTTGGTTATTATTCATGATTCCATCCTTGTTTGTAGCATTTAATTTATGAATCTAAGTGAGGGAAATTGGGAATTTTAGTAAAAACATTCCTAAATGTAATTTGAGGATTTGTACACCGATTCAGAGTCGAATTTGGATGAAATTGATATGGTTGGACTCGTATTCGAATGGGTATTCAGAATTTGTGATTTTTGTCGGGTTCCGGGAGACGTGCTTGGGTTGACATTTTTATTTTTGTTCAAGATCGAAGCTTTATTGTTCAGGGTTATTTCCTGTGGCTTTTAATGATGTTATTAAGTTAGTTTGGCTAGATTCGAGTCGTCCGGAGGTCGATTCACGCGGGAAGGGATTTTTAGAGTATTGATTTGGCTTGTTTAAGGTAAGTATCTTGCATAACCTTGTGGGGAGGAATAAGCCTTAAGATTTGGCCTTAATTGTTTATTTGTGTTATGTGAAAAGCAACGTGTACACGAGGTGACAAGCGAGTGCACGGGTGTTATGTGTGTTTTGTGACCGGATTAGACCTCAGGTCATTAATATGCCTTATTTTGGGGATGAATTGTATATGGAATATGCTCCATCACTTTGTGGTACGTGAACGAGATTATTACACTTGTTTTAGCTGTGGTAATACTTTATTTGTTAAATACCCTGCCGTATTTTACCATTTTCATATCCTTGTGTACCTTGTTGACAAATTATGAGCTTATATCGTGATAAACCTTTGGTGTTATTTTTTTGTGATATTGTGGCACATGTGGATATATTGTGTGGTTTAATTGTTGATGTGTGAAGCATAAGGGTGGAATTTCACTGTTATTGATTGTGTGGAGCAATACAGATGACTATTGTGATATTGTCTGGGCGGAGCAATACAGGTGGCTTTTGTAATATTGTCTATGATGGAGTGATACGATTGGCTATTGTGATATTGTCAGGGCGAAATGATACTGGTAACTATTGTGATATTGTCTGGGCGGATCGATACGAGTGGCTATTGTGATATTGTTTGGGCAAAGCGATACGGGTAGCTAATGTAATATTATCTGGGCAGAGAGATATGGGTTGCTATTGTGATAGTGTCTTGGCGGAGCAATACAGGTGGCTATTGTGATATTGTCTGGGCAGAGTGATATGGGTGGCTATTGTGATATTGTCAGGGCAGACTAATACGGGTGGCTATTGTTGTTATGACAAAATATGGGCACGATGTACCATTTGTGTGAGTTTATTTGTGATGATTTGTTGTTGAAACTGCCTCCACTTGTGTTGAGTTGTTATCACTTATTCTGAGGAGGTTATTGTTATGGTTACCTGTTATACTTTTGTTGTCAGTCTTGACTTATTGCACAGGTTATTTTTGACTAGTCAATATCACATGACTTGACCTCGTCACTACCTCACCGAGGTTAGTCTTGATACTTACTGGGTACCGACTGTGGTGTACTCATACTACACTTCTTGCACATTTTTGTGCAGATCCAAGTGTTGGAGGTAGCGGACCCAGACAGTGAGAGCTTTTTAGATTGTGAAGATTCAAGGTAGTGCTACTTTGATCGTCGCAGTCCCTTGGAGTCCTTTTTCTTGCATTTATACTATCAATTCTCTATCCGAAGAGTATTGTATTTTGAGATATTTCTATGTATTCAGTTAGAGCTCGTGACTCTGTACCACCTAGTTCTAGGATTATGTTTTGATTTTCATCGTGTTGGCCTGTATCACTTTTATTTATGCATTTATGTTAAACATTGTTGCATTATATCATGTCTTTATTGATTCAAAAATTGATATGTGATTGCCATACCTAATTTTAGAGACTAGGTGGCATTACGACCCCTATGGTAGGATTTGGGTCGTGACAATGCCCCTCACCATCGTCACACAAAAAATCACACTTAGCACTGTATGGATGCCTAGCACAAATGCCCCTCACCAAAGCATATATATATATATATATATATATATATATATATATATATATATATATATATATATATATATATATATATATATATATATTGTGTGTGTGTGTGTGTGTGTGTGTGTGTATGTGTGTGTGTGTCTGCGCTCACTGTGATTACTAGACTCCAGAGGGGCGGATCCTTACCCAAACGCTAATCAATATAACCGTTGCGGTGTGTAACTCGATCCAAATATCAACCCGTTGCGGCGTGCAACCCGATTAAAATATCAAATCGTTGTGGTGTGCAACCCGAACCAAATATCAAATAGTTGCGGCATGCAACCCGATCAAAATATTAATCACAATACGGCTCTATGGCCCATATCAGTCATCAACCGCTCAAGTCTCAATGGCTCACGTCTCACACCAACTCTGCCCAAACAGTATCATCACATATAAAACGCATCAACAACATATGATATGACATATAAATAATGCACAGAGACCGATATATAACATGCGGATGAAAAATTATGATTGAAAATATAACTACCGCTCAAGTCTCAATTAACCACATCTCATGGTACTCAGTTCCACAGTGTCACACATATGAGGCATCAACAACATGTGAGAAATCATAATAAAAATGCACTGAGACGGAGATATCATACATGGAAATAGCATCATGACTGAGAGTATGTCTAAAATGAAGGAAAATGGCTCATATTAGCAAGAATAGCCCTATCATGCCTCAAACAAATAAGCATATATCCTAGACATGATTTTTATCATAAATTATAGCTCAAATAGTCTTACACGTATAGAAAACACGGATGTAACGAGGTATGATAAAAGACAAGTCTTAAAGTATCCTAAAGTCTACACGGGTCATGAATGCCCCAGTGTACGCACACACACCCCTCACCTAGCACGTGCGTCACCCCCAACACATATCAACTATTGTAGTCCACATGGATAATTACCCTCAATCCAAGTTTAGATTTTCTACTTACCTCGAACAAGACAAAACAATACTCAAGAATGCCATCCCACACGAATCGACCTTCGAACGACTCGAATCTAGCAAAAAGCAACTCAAAAATATCAAATAATGACATAGGAAACAAACCCAAACGATAAAGGTCGAATCTTTAATCAAATACCTCAAAGTCAACAAAAATGTCAACCAGGGACCGCACCCTGGAACACAACAATACTAACAAATTCTGACTATACATTCGAATACGAGTCAAACCACACTAGTTTCATCCAATTCCGACTCCGAATCGACATTCAAAACAAAATTATTTACTTTAGAAAAGTTTTGACAAAACAATCCCCAATTTCTCTTTTAGATTCATCACCCAAATGCCAAAATCAAAGATAGAATCATGATTAATAATCAAAAACGGGTCAAGAATATTTACCCTAATCCATGTGGTGAAAATCACCTCAAAAATCGCCCAAATCCGAGCTCCCAATCTAAAAATATGATAAAATGAGCTCCAACTCCGAAAATAGAACTTTATAAAAACTACTCTAGGGATACACATCGCGATCACGGGTAGAGCTTCGTGATCGCGAAGCACAAAAGTCACTGCCCAAGGAATACCGTCACATATCTCGCGAAAGCGATGCAAATATTAGTCAACCCTCCACGAACACGGCATAGACCCTCATGAATGCGAAAATAACACAACTAGCTCTACAGCTCTTAATCGTGAATGCGGCACTCCTGTCGCAAACACGAAGAGGAAAGTACCCATCCAATAAACAACCTTCGCAAATGCGGTACCTCACACGCAAACGCGATGAATAAATCTCCTCCAGTCTAATTCCTTATCTGCAAATGCGATGACTCACACACGAACGCGATTCACTGTTGACACTAGCAAAACCAGCAATGCAAACATAAGAGAAATGATCTGAAACCACACTGAAACTCACCCGAGCCCTCGGACCCCGTCCGAACATAACAAAAAGTCTCAAAACATAACACTGACCTACTCAATGCCTCAAATCACACATAATAGTATTAAAACCATGAATCACACCTCAAATCAAGCTGACTGAACTATTTCAAATTTCTAAATTCCAAACTTACGCCGAACACGTATAACAACTCAGAATCACCGCAAATTTTTCACACAAGTTCCAAATGACATAACGAACTTATTCCAACTTCCAAAAAAATAATCTGAATCCGATAACATCCAAGTCAACTCTCGGTCAAACCTATGAACTTTCATAACCTTCAATTTGCTAACTTTTTCCAAATCGAGCCAAAACCTTCTAGAAACATCCAAATATAAATCCAGGCATATGCCCAAGTCCACAATTCACCATCCGGACTTGACGGAACCATCAAAACTCCGATCCAAGGTCAAATTCATAAAAGTCAAACTTGATCAACTCTTCCAACTTAAAGCTTCTAAATCGAGAATCATTCTTCCAAATAGATGTTGAACCACTCAAAACAAAAATAGACCATACACGCAAGTCATAATACATCATATGAAGCTATTCAAGACCTCAAACCACCGAACAGAATGCAAATGCTCAAAGTGACTGGTCGGGTCTCTACATTCTCCCCCACTTAAACATACGTTCGTCCTCGAACGTGCCAATAGTCATTACAAAGCCATCAAATCATGGTATAAACACACCATTCATATTCCCATGGGTGATCCCAAGTCACCCTAATCCATATAAGCCCGTCAACATAGCATAACTGAAGATTCTTCTTTCAACCTTAGTCTGTGAACCTTAGAACCCGATCTCCAACATCTGAAATCCATTATAAGAGGCAATTCTCACATCTATACACTGTATAAGTCTGAACAAGCTGTATCAAGCAATAACCATATTCCAAATATAATCACATGATATTCCACATAACTTAGTGCAAGCTACTCGACTGAATGTCCATACCAATGACACCTACAAACGATGCAATATGTGCACCAAACTAGAAATAACTCGAATGTAACCACTAATGGAAGGAGAATCAAATGAGAGAACCATCCCACAAGCTCAACAAATACCACCACAAAGCGCAATGCTATGAACCCATCTCACAGAGGAGAAACAAAAAACACGAAATAAGCAATAAGGATCATTACCCAACATAATTTCGCTACAATAAGTGACACAATCCAAACACCAGTCCACATGGAATACCTCGTGCCATGATGCTCACAATCAATAGTCATATGCATATCAACAACAAACACGCGAAGTGCATGACCATAACCATGGAGAAATGGATATAACAATATAATACAAACACAAAGGCTATAACCAAGGCGCAATCAACCATTCAACACCCCAAAATCCATCTCGCTTGAATTTCACCACAAGTTCCAAACAAAATCGCATCGTGTGTGTAAATAGTCAACAGTCTCGCAACCCATCGTAGCATATGAGAGTAACACATGGAACATATCAGAACACGAATATGATCAACTTTAACTGATGACACACCCCTTAACAATAGTTCTGGTGAGTAAGAAAAATATACATTCTCACTAGACCTGCCAGTGGCCTCTAAATCAATTATGATCTTCTCAAAATTGGTAGATAACCTCCAAAAAGTCCATAATAACCTATACATAACACATACAATCAGTCGTCAACCTCTTGACATACTTTCACTATCTGCAACCAAGGAACAATCTGCCTCGGAGAACTTGCCTAGTCTTCAAATCCCTAGAATACAAGTATCTCCATGTCCGATCCCAACTCCACCACTAAAATGACTGACACATCCCTCAAATACAATCATCTCGTGAACAATACTCCAGTAGATCTTCTGTGCCATGTAGCAGAATCTGAACATCAATAGTCAACAAACCAGGCAATTGCCACAATACTAGTCCAGCATCCGCAAGTCAAACCAAAATGCACCTTTCTAAAATGCACACTCATCTCCAATGATACCAAATACTACAAACATTCTTCTAAACATATAAAATTGTTCATGCTATCTAGAACCCATGACCTTCCCTTCGAAACTGCATCACAGCCTTGTACATGCAAACCTCGTATCCACACGTCGCACCACATTTATCATTCCATCATATGAAAACACGAGAATCCTATTTATCAACTCTAAATCATAAGTAGGATAGACACCCAATCAATCAGGAACCTTCCACTTTACCCTATCCAGGAGAAAATCAGAACACGCAACAAAACTCTGTCATACCTGCAGAAAACATTCATCCTAAGCCGTGTCAAAATCATCGAGAGCTCTTTGAAACCTATTAGCACAAAACCAAGCAATCAGAACTGAATCACTCTAACTCAACCAAGTCACGCAGATCACCCAACCCAAGAGTATTTCCATGAAATACCTGTAGAATTTTACCACACCAAAGGAACCAATCACTTCTCTGACTATGCTGATCCAACCCACTGCCAAGTTGTCCTATTTCTTCGAGTTCCTCGACAATCCTTAACCCAAAGCTCACCTAAGAGATCCTAGTACGAAACCATGTCGTCTTAAGACCCAGAAGCCACTATGTTCCATGTATATACCCAATCGAATCGCAACCGATATACCCATTCTAAAGAGACCTTCAGTGAATCTGAAGTTGTTTCCTTAACCCCTCTGATACTGAAATATAAAACCACTAATGATACAGAAACACCGCAAGTCTCTACACCTTCAATTGCAAATCTCATATCCTAGCCATATAAAAATTCAGAAAATCGCCAAATACCATATATGAAGCTTGAACTCATTAGAACCATCTCGAGAGTCATCCACTCTACTCAAATCTCCAATGCACTACCAATACAAGCCGAGCGACTTGGGACTTGTTAGCACACAAGCACCAAAAGAAGTAACCCCCGCCTTTAAGCAACCAAGCAAATCCTTTCTCTCTGTAGACTACATCCATTACCATAACAAACCTGAATCATTCCAAGATTTCTATATATCCATAAAGTATAATACATCATACACCCGAAAAATTCCTTACCCAAGTCACCCTCAAAATCACCCTTTTCAAGTCATAACTGATCCACAAATATGCCTCAGACCAAAACTAATATAACATAAAATCATTCAATCTGATCCTCGATAGCAGACTCCTCCACTTGGCTCAAAGCCATATAACATAACATCCAATAACCTGGAGTACCCTTACTCTATAACTGCCAAATACCGCATTGTAATTCAACTAAGTCCTTCATACGCTCATGTAACACTAATCATAAAATTCCTCAAACCATCTGCTAAGCGCATACTCATCCTCGTGAGAGTCTTGCGAACTTCCTCAAGCAATTAGAACTTAAATTGCAGCACATATGCATCTCGCTGGGTAGGAAGAAAACTCTTTCACAAAAACATCACAAGGGTCATACATCCGTAGACCAACTCAGATAACCCACCTGCTTAGCATCGAACTGTCATCTCTCTAAGCCCTATCATGGTCACAACCATTATGCAATCACTTAATTTTTCCGAGTCTAAACTCATCAACATGCCATAAGAATCTACTTCATTCCATAAATTAACAACATAAAAGATCCCTCAACGCGCTCATAACTTGAGATTGTACAACACATCAATACAGAAATCAAGCATCCATAGTCCTTTCGCATCCCGAGCAAAATTCTTCTCATCACATCTAAAACACCTAAGCACATTCCTCAGTCACATAATACTCATCATATAGCTATCCAACCACTCAGTGTGCCATCAATCCAACTCCTAGGGACACTACCGAACATATAAGTCCAAAAGCACATACTCACACAACTGAAACCACTGAGCCCAAGTTGTTGTCTGAACTCGGCCTCAAGTCCTCCAGACTGGTCTATCTCCACAATATAGAGGACATATCTCGCACCTCATCCATGACATCACAAGCCATCGACGGATAGTTGATACCGAGTGCTCAATATAACATACAAGTGGATGGAAGAAAATCAAAGATATACGCTTCAAGATGAATAAAAGTCGCAAGATAAGAAAGAAAGATGGGAAGTTTCCTATATACCCTGTAGCCTCTCGAAGATAGGTATGGATGCCATCATACCGATCCGTAAGACTCTACTAGACACTTGCTCATTACTCGTAGAACCTATGAACCTAAATCTCTGATACCAACTTGTCACGACCCAAAATCCACCTAGTCATGATGGTACCTAACCCAACCCCCTAGGTAAGACAAGCAATAGTCAACCAACTCTAATGAAAAAAAATAAGAAATCAATAAGTGAAATACTAAATTTCCATAAAATAATCCAAGGATTTGGTAGTACAAGTCATGAGCCACTAAGACTTAGATTTACAAGGCTGGTAAAAAAATAAATACAACATTTGTTTGGAATATACATAAAGAGAATACGAATCTAAAACTACCTAAGACAAGTGGTAGCTATGTCCGGAAAGCAGGTATAACTTTAATGACAGCTCCGCCAAATACTGCGTCATCAACTCCAAATCTGCACCCAAGGTGCAAAAGTGTAGTATGGATAAAACTGACCCCATGCACTTAATAAGTAAAAAATCTAACCTCAAGCTGAAAGCAGTGATGAACTTGGAAGAAGATCAGAGTCCAACACCAATAATCAATAATGACACAATGATATAATGATGACAGTAAAAGAGAACAACTCGAGAGATATCATGATCAACTCGTTCACAAATATGAAAAATTAGCCGTGTTTTTCAAGTATAACAGCCAAAGCCCCAAATCTTACCACGAAAATCACTAAAAATTGAAGTTATCAAGAGAACTGTGAATACCAACTTAACAACAACAGGTAAAATATTTTATTTACCATTTAGCATGAGGAAAATACATCTCTATGCCTACATGCCATATATACATGTCAAGTAACATCAAAGCAAAGACATCAAGTATATTCATGCTCAGCACGCTCACGGTGCCTGGCAAAAATGCCCATTACCATCACAAACACATTCACACTCAGCACTGTACGAGTACCTGGCACAAATTCCCTTCACCATCATAACACACACAATCACACTCAGCAGTGTATGGGTGCCTAGGAAAAATGCCCCTTACCAAAGCACATATATATCTTTATACCTCTGCTCATTGTTAATACCAGACTCTGGAGGGGCAGATCCTTTCCCAACCGCTAATAAATATTACCATTGCGGCGTGCAACCTGATCCAAATATCAAGTCATTGTGGTGTGCAAACCAGTCCAAATATCAAACCATTGCAGCGTGCAACCCGATCCAAATGTTAAACTATTGCGGCGTGCAACCTAATCCAAATATCAAACCGTTGTCGCGTGCAACTCGATCCAAATATAAATCACAATATGGCTCTATGGCCCATATCAGTCATCAATCACTCAAGTCTCAATGGCTAACATCTCACATAACTCAGCCCAAACAGTATCACAATTAAAAGGCATCAACAACATATGATATTACATATAGATAATGCACAGAGACCAAGATATAACATGCGGATGGAAAATTATGACTGAGAATATAACTACTGCTCAAGTCTCAATTAACCACATCTCACGATACTTAGTTCCATAGTGTTAAACATATGAGGCATCAATAACATGTGAGAAATCTTAATAAAAATGCACTGAGACAGAGATATCATACTCGGATATAGCATCATGATTGAGAGTATATCTAACATTAAGGCAAACTGCTCAAATTAGCCAGAATAGCCCAAGAATGTCTCAAACAAATAAGCATGTATCCTAGACATGATTTCTAAAATAAATCATAGCTCAAATAGTGTTACACGTAGAGAAAATATGGATGTAACGAGGTATGATAAAAGACAAGTCACAAAGTAGTCAAAATTCTATCCGGATCATGAATGCCCCGGTGTACGCACATACGCCCGTCACCTAGCACGTGTGTCACCCCAACACATCTCAAGTATCATAGTCCATAGGGGTAATTACCCTCAAACCCAGTTTAGATATGTTACTTACTTTGAACAAGCCAAAACAATGCTCTAGAATGCCATCCCACACAAATCGACCTCTGAACGGCTCGAATCTAGCCAAAAGCAACTCAAAAATATCAAATAATTCTATAGGAAACAAACCCAAACTATAAAGTTCAAATCTTTAATCAAATACTAAAATTCAACCAAAAAGTCAACCCGGGCCAGCACCTCGGATCTCGACAAAACTCATAAATTCCGACAACCCATTCCAATACAAGTCCAACCATACTAGTTTCATCCAATTCCGAATCGGAATCGACGTTAAAACCCAATTATTCACTTTACAAATGTTTTGACAAAAAAACCCCAAATTTCTCTTTTAGATTCATCACCCAAATGCCAAAATCAAAGATAGAATCATGATTAAAAATCAAAAAAAGATCAAGAACACTTACCTTAATCCATGTGGTGAAATCGCCCAAATCCGAGCTCCCAATATCAAAATGTGATAAAATGAGTTCCAAGTCCAAAAATAGAACATTATAACACTGCTCCCGGGATAACCATCGCGATCGTGGGAAGAGCATCGCGATTGCGAAGCACAAAAATCACTGCCCAAAGAATACCTTTCGTGTTCGCGTCACATATCTCGCAAACGTGATGCACATATTAGCCAACCCTCAATGTGGCATAGACCCTCGCGAATGTGAAAAGAACACCACCAGCTCCCCAGCTCTTAGTTGCGAACGCGACTCTCCTATAACGAATGCGAAGAGGAAAATGCCTAGTCAATAAACAACCTTTGTGAACCCGGTCCCTCACATGCGAACGCGATGAAAAAATCTCCTTCAGTCCAATTCCTTTTCCACGAATGTGATGATTCCCTCGCGAATGCGATTCACTATTGACGCCAGCAAAACCAGCAATGCAAACATAAGAGAAATGGTTAGAAACAAGAGTTGAAAATTTTCGCATGACTTCTCTCTCGGCGCACGTTTAGCCAAGGTAGGCTAACTTGCACTAGTAATGGCAAGACGGCGGAAACAACCGGCAATGGCGAGCTCAACTGTAACTCCGATGACCATAGGACAACAAACATTCACTCCATTAACGTTTGGTAGCTTTCTTCCAACTCAATTTCAACCAATTCGAGAGGAAATGGAAAGCAATTCTGAAAAGGAATGTAATAGTGAAAATGAATGGAACAGTGCACATCTAATTACGGAGAAGGAGGTTCAGAAGGGCAAAAGTGAAATGCCAACAATACCTATATGACTACAGTTCTCAGAGGTAGGATCATCTGTGCAACCTTCCCTAACCCTAGATCAACAAGCACCAACAGTTCAAGGAGAAAACATGCTGAATCAACATGCAAAAGATCTAAGGCAACAAAATCGCAATTCTTAGATGGGCATGCGACTGGACTATGTGCCTCCTAGTCATCGAGATGGTAAGATTGTAGTTCAAATTGTTGAGGAAGATGTTCAAAAGCTAAATGACTACTGGGCTACTGCTTTAATTGGCTATGTACTAGGTGATAGTCCATACGAGAAATCTATGGAGGCTTTTATTACATCTTTCTGGGATTTTGTTTCGAAGCCACAAATACTGTATCACAGTGATGGATACTATGTGTTTAGATTCTCAATAATTGAGGACAGAGATCTAGTGATGTAAGCAGGTCCATACTCGTACCACAATAAGCCGCTTATTTTACAAAATTGGGAAAGAAATTTTCATTTCGATCCTAAATGCATCACCACCATTCCTTTGGGGGTAAATTTCCCAAGCTTGCCTGTTGGGTACTGGACTGCAGATGCTCTTAGCAAAGTGGCTAGTGCTATTGGATTCCATATGTACACTGATAGATATACAGCTGATCTCAACAAAATCTCATATGCGAGAGTCTTAGTAAAGGTTGATATCACAAAATCAAAGCTGGATAGTATAGAAATTGATACTCCATCAGGAACTATTCAGCAAAAAATTATCTATGAGTGGAAACCAAAGTTCTACAATGACTGTAATCATTTTTGGACATGACAACTTTGAGTGCTGGAGGAACAAACAGTAGAACAATGATGAGACAGAATTTAAAGCACCAAAAAGAAGGAACAGAGCAAGAAAGAAAAAGATAGTGCAGGAATGGAAGCCAAAGGAACAGATAGAGCAAGGTGATGTAGAAGATGCAAAAAGGAAGGGAGATCAGTAGAAAGGAGTTGGAAATGACAAACAAAAAACAGTTGCTGTAGACTCTTCAACACAATTACTTGGAAGGAATGGTGAATGTAGAATTCAGCATAGACAAAGTGTTGAAATATAACAGCAGTCTCGAAATAAAGATGGCACCAATACAAATAGATTCATGATTCTGGCAGAGTGTGTGCCAAGCACTTCTAAAGCAGCAGAGACTAGGATTGATCCTGCACTCAAACCCTCATGATTGTGTGTACTTGGAAAATTAGAGGGCTGAACAAGCCCTACAAACAGAAGGAGCTGAGACTCTTTCTGCACAAGAATAAAATAGATATCTTTGGATGTTTAGAAACTAGAGTAAAGGAAAGAAAGGCAAAAAATATATTGAACAGGGTTGCTAGGGACTGGGGCTATTGCTGTAATTATACCCATGATGTAAATGGTAGTATTTGGCTAATATGGAATCACACCTAATAGTCAAAATACTCAAAATCCATGAGCAATTAATCCACTGCTCTGTGGAGGATCCAGCAACAAACTTCCAGATTCTGTTGACAGCAGTCTATGCTAGGAATAAACTTCAGGAAAGGGAAATTCTATGGCATGATTTGTAGCTATTAAGAAGTTAGATACAAACACCATGGCTCATTAGTGGTGACTTCAACAATGTGTTGAGCATTGATGATAGAATAGGATAATCAGTTACATATGGAGAGGTGCATAACTTAGAGCAATGTATTGACAGCATGCAACTGACACCAATTAGTACAAAGGGATGCCTTTTCACCTGGTGTAACAAGCAACAAGAAAATAGTAGAGTATACAGCAAAATTGATTGGGCATTTGGAAACTTCAGCTGGACTCAGATATATGGGCACTTAGAAGTAGATTTTTTAGACCCTGGAGTATCTGATCACTCTCCAGTTGTGATTCAATTATGGAAGAGGGGAGCTACTTATCCCAAGCCATTCAAGCTCTACATGGTGACAATGGACCACCAAGACTTCTCACCTTTGGTGAATAGAGTATGGAAACAGCAGGAAAAAGGGGATCATATGTCACTCATATGGAAGAAGCTCAAAAGAATAAAAGATGAAGCTAAGGGACTAAACAAATCCATGGCAGGCTATGAACAAAGGTTGAATCAAGCAAGGCACAGTTTAGAATGTGTACAAGTAGCACTTGTCATTAATCCCTTTGATCAAATGCTGATTGAGCAGGAGAAACAAAATATTAGTGAATTGGAAAAATGGAGCATAATAGAAGAAAGAATCTTGAGGCAGAAATCTAGAGCAACCTGGATTGATTATGGAGACTAAAATTCAAAATACTTCTATGCACAGATGAAAATAAGGGCCAGCAAAAATGCCATCATATCAGTATATAATGAAATGGGAGTGAAGATAAATGATCCAAAAGCTGTGGAAAAAGAATTTCTTAGCTTCTTTACAAAGCTAATGGGGAAGGAAAATGGATCGATGCCTTGCCCAAACACAAGTGTCATAAAAGCAGGAAACCGCTTCACCTTAAAACACCAACAGGAATTGATAATGGATGTAACACATGAGGAGATTGATGCAGCTATTAGGGACATGCCAAATGATAAAGCTCCTGGATGTTTTCCCTATAGAATTTTTCGCTAAGCAATGGGAGACTGTGAAACAAGACATCTATGAGGTAGTGAAATATTTCTTTCATACAGGGAAAATGATGCCAGCATAGAACTGTACTGCTATTACATTGATCCCTAAGATCCCAGCTCCAACTCAGGTGAAAGATTACAAGCCAATAGCATGCTGCACTACACCATATAAGATTGTTGCCAAGATACTAACCAACAAAATCAAGAAAGTGAGAGAGGTGGTTATTGGGAAATCACAATCAGCATTCATTGAAGGAAGGAGCATTATTGACAACATCCTATTTAGCCATGAACTTTTCAAGGGTTATAATAGGAAAGGTATATCGCCCAGATGTGTGTTGAAAGTGGATATTAGGAAGGCATATGATTCCTTGGACTGGCATTTCCTCAAGTGCATGCTAACAGACCTTGGATTCCCTCAAAATTTTAGCCACTGGGTCATAAAATGTGTGACTATAGTGTCATACTCATTGGTGCTTAATGGAGGCCTTACCAAATAATTTTAGGCTAAGAGAGGAATTAGGCAAGGAGACCCCATGTCTCCCTACCTCTTTGTATTGCAATGGAATACTTACAAAGGGAGATAAATCGGCTACCATTGATAAAGGAGTTCAAGTATCGCACACGATGCAAAAAGCTAGGAGTGACTCACATTTATTTTGCTGATGACTTACTCTTATTTTGCAAGGCAGATATTAACTCATTGGCCATAATGCACGAAACCTTTCAAAGGTTCTCTGATGTATCTGGCCTTCAGGCAAATGCAGACAAAGGTTCTATATACATTGCTGGTATACACCAGGATCTTAAAGACTCATTGAAAAGTTTGACAGGGTATACAGAGGGATCCATACCTTTCAAATACTTGGGAGTTCCCTTGTCTTCCAAGAAATTAAACATTCAACAATGCCCACAATTGGTAAAGAAGATCACAGAAAGAGTCAACTGTTGGTCAGCAAAAATGTTATCATATTCAGGGAGAGTACAACTTATTAAGTTTGTGATCTTTGGTATGCAGACTTATTGGGCTCAAATCTTCATATTGCCCAAGAAAATCTTGAAACTGATTGAGAGTATTTGTAGAACATACCTATGGACTGGTACTAGTGCTACATCTCGAAAAGCACTAATAGCATGGGACAAGGTATGCCAACCAAAAGCTGCATGGGATTAAACATCATCAACATGGGATTACGGAACAAAGCAGTAGTCCTAAAGCAATTATGGGCATTGGAAAAGAAAAAGGATACACTCTAGATCAAATGGGCTCATTGCTACTACATAAAACAAAGCGATATTGACACTATGGCCACACCTAAGATAGCTGCTTGGGTGGTCAGGAAGATTATAGATGCAAAACAAGTATTGCTGCAGATGAACACAATGCACACCAACCTTAATGCAAAGCTGACAACTATAGAGATCCAGGGCAGATTTCAAATACATAAGGCATATATTCAATTGTTACCTCAACCCCCAAAGGTAGGCTGGAAGAGTATACATATGCATTCACAGATCCATCCAAGATTCAAGTTCCACTTATGGCTGGCAATCCATCAGAGACTAGCTACTGTGGATAAATTACAGAAGTTTGGAATCCAAGTACCATTGGATTGTGCTTTCTGTGCAAGGAGCATTGAAACATTTAGTCACCTATTTTTTTATTTCTCCTGTACTAGCATAGTATGGAAAAAAATACTAAATTGTTTGGGCCATAATAGGAGAATAGGCAGCTGGCAAACTGAGATAGAATGGGTGAGCACTCTAGCTAAGAGGAAAGCTTGTATGGCAGTAATTACCACTTTAGCTTTTGCCATGGTAGTATACTGTATCTGGCATGAAAGAAACTCCATCAGATTTAACAAAGAAAGATTTGAGGCTGATGTGATCTGTAGAGAAATTGCAATACACATGCACATACAAGAGAGATCAAAGAGCAAATGGAAGTCAACATTCCAAAGCTTGAATCATTACCCGTAGGCCAAAATGCTGACTCAAAATTTGTTTAGAAGTGTAATTAGTATAGTCTAATTTTGTAATTGTAATTAGGAGGCTGATGGTCAACATTAACCTGGCTTTGTAAAGATAATTTTTTGATGAAATGGAAAGTATGTTTAACAAAAATAAATGGTTTGAAACCACCCCGAAACTCACCTGATCCCCTCGGTACCCCGTCCGAATATACCAACAAGTCTCAAAACATAACAAGGACCTACTCGAGGCCTCATATCACACATAATAACATCAAAATCACAAATCGCACCTCAAATCAAACTTAATGAACTATTTCAAAATTTTAAATTCCAAACTTACGCCGAACATGTCTAACAACTCGGAATCACCTCAAATTTCTCACACAAGTTTCAAATTACATAAATAACCTATTCCAACTCCCAGAACAACAATTCGAATCCGGTAATATCGAAGTCAACTCCCGATAAAACCTATGAACTTTCCTAACCTTCAATTTGCCAACTTTCGCCAAATTTAGTTAAAACCTTCTAGAAATATTCAAATGCAAATCCGGGGATACGCCCAAGTCAAACCTAACAAAACTATCAAAATTCTGATCCGAGGTCAAATTTATGAAAGTCAAACTTGGTCAACTCTTCCAACATAAAGCTTCTAAATTGAGAATCATTCTTCCAAATAAATGACGAACCACTCAAAACCAAAAACCGACCATACACGCAAGTCATACTACATCATATGAAGCTACTCAAGTCCTTAAACCACTGAACAAAATGCAAATGCTCAAAACAACTAGTCGGTTCATTACAAAAAGTAATGAAAATTGAATGAAAACAAGTTAAGATTACTAACCTATGAATTTGGGAAGAAACTGCTCTCCAAAAATCGTCTCTATGCAGTCTAGGGTTCAAAAATAGTGTAAAATTAGCCAAGTCCCAAAATCCCCACATTTTATCCGGCTGCAGGTATTGCAATTTCTTACTCTTATTCGCAATTGTGATCATAGCAAATGTGAACCACTGATCGCAAATGCGATCAGTGCCTCAGCTTTACAATTATTGAAAATGTGATTTATCGTACATTTGACATACCCTTCGCATTTGCGAAGGTGTAGCCCATCGCAAAAGCGAACTGATCTTTGCAAATGTGAAGTTGTTCCTCCACACATAGTGTCGCAAATATGACCTTTCCCTCACAATTGCGGAGACCCTCCATCTTACAAAAGCGAGCAAAACTTTGCAAAAGTGAAGCTGTCAGCCCCTAACCCAGAATCGGAAATGCGAGCCATATATTGCAAATGCGAAGCTCATATTTGCGTACATGTCTTTGCAAATGCGAGACCTGCAGATTCACAACACCAGTTTTAAACAGCGATGCCAAAACTTCCCGCAACGTATTCGAAACTCATCTGAGCTTCTCGGGCTCCAATCCAAAAATTCACACAAGTATAATAACATCATACAAACTTTTCGGAAAGCTAAAACCATCAAAATAACATCTAAAATCAAGAATCGGTCATTAAAACTCAAAATTTTCAAGTTCACAACCTAATTTTCCAACTTTTTACATAATGAGCTAAAACAATCTCAGGTCACCTGGGACCCCAACCAGATATGTGAACAAGTCCAAAATCATCATACAAACCTACCGAAATAGTCAAAACACTAATCTGGGGTCATGTACCAATAATTTTGACCATTATCAACTCTAGTTATTTTTAAAGTCAAAAATCATATTTTCCTTAAAACTTCACATATAAACTTTCCGGAAATCGATACAAACTATGCGTGCAAGTTATAAATCATCAAATAAAGCTATCATAGGTTCCGAAACACAAATACACGAGCTAATACTCAAAATGACCTATCGGATCGTTACATTGTTGTTGTTGTTGATGATGATTAGTCATTACATTGGGTGTTATAATTTGATGCATGTGGTGCTTTGTAATTGTCAAACCCTTTGATGTTCTTGCGTTAAATCATTACATATTTGATCCTCACTGTATTTGTTAGTGAAGAAACGCGATAAACTAAACACATTAATTTTGCGCGTAAATCGTAAAACGAGAACTTACTTGTTCGTGTAGGGGAAGCGGAAGGAAAGGACGAACCGCGGCTAGAATTACTGGTCGGCGGTAGTTGTCATGGTATGACGGAGCAACCGCCTATTCCACAGTCTAAACCATAAATGAATTGAGAGAGAAGAGCGTAGAAAAATACTACAGATAGTATGTTTATTGTACACTATAATTGTACTTATATAGGGAATATTAGAGTTAACTAATAACCCTGTTGGGCCTTAAATGACCCCTTATGGGTGGGCTAAAGTTTTGTACATATCCCACTCACACATAATGGTAGTGCTCATCTAGTTTGAGAAATATATTCTCATCTCATCTTCTCAATTATTCATATAGGGAAGTAGACCGTGTGACTAGCATATTGTGAGAGCTAAGTGCTATACATCTGTTAGGAGTATATAGCCTCTTGTCGAGTGCAAACCTACAAGTAGATCATAAAGTATGCATTACCCTAGATCATATGAGTCACATTTCGATATAATCTCAAAATATGATATATCATTATTTCTTATATTCATAATCATAACTCATAAGTTATAACTAGTGCACCAGTGAACACAAATAAATGAGATTCCATCAATGATCTTCCTTTTCTCGCGATCCCCTTAACATTAGTTTGACTGTTTTTCTAGATATGCTCCGCTAGACCGAATCTATGTTCATGGTCCTTTGGAAACACACTAAGATAGCTAACATCACACTAAGTCTCAAGTATCTAATCGGAGTCATTGAGGGTACAAAATCTTGAGCCACCATAAAATCTCTAGGTCTCACCCAACAAGTTGAGAATGGACTTATGTTAACCCAATTGGTCGACATAAACAAACATGGTATGAAATACATGCTACAGCATTTTCTCCTTTTTCCCAAGGAGTGTATGTCTTTATCTCATAAAAATGTTGTACATATGATATTTAGACACCATAAGTATTAAATTTGAGTTTCTTAATCTACAATATCATTTTTAACTCACATCTGGCTCACAAAGTAGACTAGGTGAACGTTTTTTACCCTAATGACGTTACGTCATTGTTTAAGCGACATTCTGATTTTAAGCGAATAGCTCTCAAATTATCCTTATGATATTTTTGCTTAGAATCATGTCTCATCTCCCCACATCACTAAGATAAGGAGGCAGTTGCATGTGTTAGAAGGCCAACCTCTTGTCTACTCGACATAGTTATAAAAAGAATGAATAAAGAATGCATATAACATTCAATAATAAAAATAGGTATGTATGTAAATAAACTTTATTGAAAATCAAAGAACATCAGTTTTGTGAACACGGGAAAATAAATAACAAAATAAAGTATCTCAAATTCTACGCAAGCCTTGAAACCTAGTGTGTCTCACAAATGCATCTCTAGACAAAGGCTTGGTCAATGGATCTGCTAACATATTGTTTGTAGACACATACTTCGCATTCACTACCTTGCGTTTAACCATGTCTCTCGCATAGTTATATTTGACATCTATGTGTTTGGTTTTACAATGATACTTAGGGTCCTTGGTAGAGGATATTGCAGTTTCATTATCACCAATAGACTAACACTGGTTCAGCATTTTCTATGATATCCAACTAGTGTTCCAAGAACTTTTCAACCAAACAAGCTGCTGATGTGAGAGCCACGTATTCGACTTCCATCATAGATATTGATACACATGATTGTTTCTTACTACTTCATGATATGGCGCTATTACTGAGTAAGAAAACATATCTTAAGATAGACTTCCTTTCATCTAAATCACTGTATCCAACTAATCGCAGATCGTTGCCGCCTTGGTAACAATGGTCATAATCAGCAGTTCCATTCAGATATTTCATGATCCTGTTTACTGCTTGCCAATGTGCTAAACCTGGGTCAGTTTGATATCTACTTACCAAGACAACTGCTTGACAAATATCAGGTCTAGTGCACACCATAGCGTATATGAGACTTCCGACTGCGCTCTTATAAAGAACTTGGGTCATTCTTTCTGCCTCTTCAGTAGTCTTAAGAGACATCTAACTTCCCAAGGCATGGCCTTTACTAATAAGAGTGACAATTGGGCATCTATTTTGCATATTGAATCATTCAAGAACTTTTCTAATGTAATTCTCTTGTGAGAGATACAATAATTTCTTTGGACAATCTCTTGAAATCTTAACCCCAAGAATATATGAAGTTTCACCCATATCTTTCATCTCAAATTGGGATGACAACCCTGACTTTATCTCGGTGATAAACTCCTTATCATTTCCAGCTATAAGTATATCATCTACATACAATGTTAAACTCACAAGCTTGTTCCTTGATCTTTTGGTATAAATGTAATGGTCTTCATCCATCATGGTAAAACCATTGGATACAATAACATTTTGAAAGCGTATATACCATTGCCTTGAAGATTGTTTGAGGCCATAAATAAACTTCAAAAGTCTACAAAACTTTTGTTCGTGACCCTTTTCAATGAAACACTCAGGTTGTTTCATATAAATTTCTTCATCTAATTCTCCATCGAGAAAGGCATTCTTTAAATCCATCTGATGTAATTCAAGATCCAAGCTTGAAATAATAGCTAGAACTAGACGAACTGAGGTAAATCGTACAACAAGTGAGAAAGTCTCTTCGTAGTCTATTCCTTTCTGTTGTGTATATCCTTTCGCCACCAGTCGAGCCCTATATCTCTCTACTGTGCCATTAACCTTGAGCTTAATAGCTGCGCATATCTTGCTTGGTCTCCCAAGTCACCTCCTCGACCGGTTGACCCCTCCACTGAACCTTCACAGAAGCAATATTCTTCGACCCATCTTTCAAACCTGCCTATCCAAGATCTCCACCGGCTCTTCAACATAAGATAAATCCTTGTCCAACTGGACTGAGCTGAAATCAAACATGTGAGACGGATCGCCGTGATATTTCCAGAGCATAGAAACATGGAATACTAGATGAACTCCTGCTAGACTGGGAGGCAAGGCAAGCTCATAAGCAACCTCCCCCACATGTCGCAACAACTCAAATGGGCCGATAAACCTCGGGCTTAGCTTTCCCTTCTTTCCGAACCTCATAACACCTTTCATGGGTGACACCCGGAGCAGGACCCGCTCTCCAATCATGAATGCAACATCGCGAACCTTCCGATCTACATAACTCTTCTGTATGGACTGTGTTGTGCGCAGTCTATCCTGAATTACCTTAACCTTCTTTAGAGCATCCTGAACCAAGTCTGTACCCAATAATCTAGCCTCGCCCGGCTCGAACCAACCCACTGGAGACCTACACCGCCTACCATACAGAGCCTCATACGGTACCATCTGGATTCTCGACTGATAACTGTTGTTGTAGGAAAACTCCACTAGTGGCAAGAACTGATCCCACGAACCCCCAAACTCCATCACACACGCTCAGAGCATATCCTCTAATATCTGAATAGTGCGCTCGCATTGTCCGTCCGTCTGAGGGTGAAATGCTATGCTCAACTCCACTCGAGTACCCAACTCATGTTGCACGGCCCTCCAGAACCATGATGTAAACTGCGTGCCCCAGTCAGAGATGATAGATACCTGTACGCCATGAAGCCTAACGATCTCGCGGATATACACTCGAGCCAGCTGCTCAGAAGAATAGGTAGTCATCACAAGAATGAAATGAGCTGACTTGGTCAGCCTGTCCATAATCACCCAAACTGCATCAAACTTCCGCTGAGTCCGTGGAAGCCCAACAATGAAATCCATAGTGATCTGCTCCCATTTCCACTCTGGAATCTTTAATTTCTAAATCAACCCACCTGGTCGCTGATGCTCATACTTCACCTCCTGGCAATTTAGACACCGAACCACATACTCCACTATGTCCTTCTTCATTCTCCTCCACCAGTAATGTTGTCTCAAGTCCTGATAAATCTTCGCAGCACCTGGATGAATAGAATACTACAAACTGTGAGCCTCCTGTAGAATCAACTCACACAAACCATCTACATTGGGCACACATAGCCTGCCGTGCATCCTCAATGCATCATCATCCCCAATAGTGACCTCCTTAGCATCACTGTGCTGGACCGTGTCCTTAAGGACAAGCAGGTGGAGGGTCATCATACTGACGCTCCCTAATATGATCATAAAGAGAAAACCGAGAGACCACGTAAGCCAATACCCGACTCAGCTCAGAAATATCCAATTTTACAAACTGGCTGGCTAAGGCCTGAACATCCAATGCCAATGGCCTCTCTGCTACTGGAAGATATTCTAAGCTCCCCAAACTCTCCGCCCGGTGACTCAAGGCATCGGCCACCACATTGGCCTTCCCAGGATGGTGCAAAATGGTGATATCATAGTCCTTAAGAAGCTCCAACCACCTCCGTTGATGCAAGTTAAGATCCTTCTGTTTGAATAGATGCTGCAAACTCCGGTGATCAGTGTAAATCTCACAATGGACACCGTAAAAATAGTGCCGCCAGATCTTCAAGGCATGAACAATAGCTGCTAACTCAAGGTCGTGGACAGGATAGTTCTTTTCTTGGGGCTTCAACTGGCGCGAAGCATAAGCAATCACACTGCCCTTCTGCATCAGAACACACCAATACCGATCTGAGAAGCATCATAATACACTGTGTAAGAACCGGAAGCTGATGATAGAACTAGAACTGGGTTCGTGGTCAAATCAGTCTTAAGCTTTAGAAAGCTCTCCTCGCACTCATCCGACCACCTGAAAGGAGCACCCTTTTGGGTAAATTTGGTCAAGGGCGATGCGATAGATGAGAATCCCTCTACAAAATGACAGTAATAACCAGCCAAACCAAGAAAACTCTGAATCTCTGTGGCTGAGGACGGTATGGGCCAACTCCGAACCGCCTCTATCTTCTTCGGATCTACCTGAATACCCCCACTGGACACCACGTGCCCCAAGAACGCACTAAACTAAGCCAAAACTCACACTTGGAGAACTTAGCATAAAGCTTCTCCTCCCTCAACCATTGCAACACGATCTGCAAATGCTGGACATGCTCTTCCTGGCCACGAGAGTACACTAGGATATCATCAATGAATACAATAACAAACGAGTCGAGATAAGGCTAAAACACACTGTTCATCATATGCATGAACGTTGCTGGGGCATTGGTCAGCCCAAAAGACATCACAAGGAATTCATAATCACCATAACAGGTCCTGAAAGTCGTCTTAAGAATATACGAGTCTCGAATCTTCAACTAGTGATACCCTGACCTCAAATCAATCTTGGAGAACACCCTCGCTCCCTGAAACTGGTCAAATAGATCATCAATACATGGCAAAGGATACTTGTTCTTGATTGTGACTTTGTTCAACTGCCTATAATCAATGCACATCCTCATAGTACCATCCTTCTTCTTCACAAATAGAACTGGTGCACCCCAAGGTGACACGCTAGGCCGAATAAACCCCTTATCAAGGAGTTACTGAAGCTGCTCCTTCAATTCCTTCAACTCCGTCGGTGCCATACGACATGGTGGAATAGAAATGGTCTGAGTGCCCGACACCAAATCAATACCAAAATCAATATCCATGTCAGGCGGCATGCCCAGCAGGTCTGCAGGAAACACATCCGGGAAATCTCGCACCACCGGAACAGAATCAATAGCAGGGGTCTCTGCACTAACATCCCTCAAAAAGGCCAGATACGATAGACAACCCTTCTCAACCATCCGTTGAGCCTTCAAGAATGAGATCACTCTATTGGGAACATAGTCTATAGAGCCGCTCCACTCAACCCTTGGCAACCCCGGCATCGCCAACGTCCCGGTCTTCGCGTGATAATCTAGAACCGCACGACATGGAGACAACCAATCCATACCCAAAATCACGTCAAAATCAACTATACTAAGCAACAAGAGATCCACTCTAGTCTTAAGACTCCCAATAGTCACAATACATGACCGATATACACGGTCCACAATAACAGTATCGCCCACCGGTGTAGACACATGAACAGGTAAAATTAGAGACTCACGAGGCATATCCAGATAATGAGCAAAATACGAGGACACATATGAATAAGTGGGACCAGGGTCAAATAATATAGAGGCAACTCTATGGAAAACCATGACAATACCTGTGATCACATCATCCGAAGCAATGGCATCTGGTCTGGTAGGGAGAGTATAGAAAAGGGCCTAGCCGCCCCCTGATTGGCCTCCCCCTCTAGGGTGACCCCTGGCTGACTGAGCCCCACCCAGAGCTGGTTGGGCTGGTGGTGAAGCTGCTGGTGCTGGTGCCATCGACCGAGAACTCTATTGTGAAGTCCCACCCAATGACCTAGGGCAATCTCTCTTAATATGACCAAAATATCCGCACTCGAAACAACCCCTCCTCTAACGGAACTGCTGCTCCTGATACCCCGAGGAACTACCCGTATACACCTGAGATGACGAGGAAGGGTGGGAACTCTGCGCTGGTAGTTCACTGAATAAAGACTGGCCCTGCTGATAGCTGTGTGAACCATGGCCAGATGATGCACCATGGTGAAGTGGGCGAGCCATTTGAACATGTCTGAAAGGACGACCCCTACCATGGTGGAACTGACCCCTAGAAGGAACACCGCTGAATCTACCCTGTCCACGAGGCCTTTTGGCCTCCCTCTCAACCTGCTCCTGGCTGCGAACCATCTCAATCTGCCGAGAAATGTCAACAACCTCATCAAAAGTGGCACCAGATACTCTCTCTCTAGTCATAATCAATCGCAGCTGAAAAGTGAGGCCATCTATGGACCTCCTGATCCTCTCCCTGTCGGTGGAAACCAACCAGACCGCATGACGAGCCAACTCCAAAAATATCATCTCATACTGCATCACAGACATATCACCATGACGAAGCTACTCGAACTGCCTGCGTAGCTCCTCTCTGCGGGACTGAGGCACAACTTCTCCAGGAAGAGAACGGAGAACTACTACTAGGTAAGGGGTGATGCGCCGACCGGCCTACGCCTCTTGTAAGCCTCCCACCAACTGAAGGCAGCCCCAAAGAACTGAAAGTTAGTGAACGAGACACCACTGGTCTATAGAATACTTGTTGTACGGAGTATCCTCTGGCACTTATCCAAGAAACCCAGTGCATCCTCTCCCTCTGTACCACTGAAAGATGGAGACTGTAGTCTCCCAAACCTCCTGAAGGCCTGGAATCACAATAGGCATGGGTGGTGCCTGAGCTGGTCTCACAGACTCATCCACAACTGGAACCTGCTCTTGAACTGGGGAAACTGGTAGATCCGCAGGTGCTGCCCTAGATGATGTGCGAGCTGCACCTCGGCCCCTACCGTGGCGTCTACCGCGACCTCTGCCTCTCACGACCCTAACTGGTGGTACTGATGGTTGTCCATCATGCCCTGTAGTACCCATCCTCACCATCTATGAGAGAATTAGAACAACAGAAATTTAGTTACCATAATCAAAAGATTCGCACGACAAGAGTTCAAGAATGTGAAGTTTCCTAAGGGTTCGGCAGCCTCTCGAAGATAAGTACAGACGTCTCTGTATCGATCCGCAAGACTCTACTAAACCTGCTCATGACTCGTGAGACCTATGTAACGTAGGCTCTGATACCAACTTATCACGACCCAAAATCTTAACCTGTCGTGATTGTGCCTATCGATGGTACTAGGAAAGCTGATTCTCAAAAATACTTCCAATGTTTCTCAAAAGATAAGTCAAAAGCTTTTACATGACAGAGTTTTCGTAAAAACAGGAGTTAAACACAAAATACAGTACGGAAAAATAGCCCCAAACATCGGGTGTCACCAAGTCATGAGCATCTAAATAACCAGTCTACGAAATAGTGTCTACAAGAGTCTGTGTCAAAATACCAATACAGAAAAGAAAAGATAACAAGGAAGGAGAGACAAAGACTGCGAACGGCAGCTACCTCGTGAATCTCCGATACTCAACCACGCACGAGATCAACGTCCTCCGTGACCAGAAACACCTGGATCTGCACACGAAGTGCAGTGTGTAGCGTGAGTACAACTAACTCAGTAAGTAACAATAATAATTAAGGAACTGAAAGGTAGTGACGAGCTATACAAATACAGTTCATTTCAGCAATTTCAGCAATGAAAGTAGACATGTTTCAATTCCGGCAATTTAAGTCAAGTCAGTTACACATTACCAAGTTCAAGTAAAACCGGATACAATATTTTCTAGAAGTTTCAGAATAATGACATAAATCATCTAAGTGCAGCAACAAATGAAAAAAGTGCAACCTCTCAGGGAAACAGTCCCGTAGGCTCTCTCAATAGCTCAACACTCGGCTCTCATCCCTCAATACTCACACTCAATAGGTACCTGTGCTCACTGGGGAAGTACAGACTCCAGAGGGGCTCCTACAACCCAAGCGCTATAATCCGTATGGACAACTCACGTGCTATAGTATCAATATGTGGATCCGCACGGACAACTCACGTGCTATAGTATCATATCAAGATCCGCACGGACAACTCACGTGCTATGGTATCAATACCTCACAAATAGGCCCTCGGCCTCACTCAGTCATCAAGCTCTCTAGTCTCATGGCCCTCAGTAATAAAGGGGAATCAGCCCAAAACAGAATGATATAATGTGACAACAGGGAATAACATAGACTGAGATATAATATGCAAGTAATACTACGACTGAGTACAAGTAATAATAAACAGGAAGTTTCGACATGTATCACGACCACTGGGGTCTTTACAGCACCAACACCTAGCCTAAGCATAATTTCTAGCATGATTCATTGTCAAATATCTATAGCACAGAAAGGGCACATAGCTAACAACAAGCTTATTCAACTTTTCAGTTTCACGGAATGGACCAAGTCCCAATTCCCACGGTGCATGCCCACACGCCCGTCACCTAGCATGTGCGTCACCTCCAAAATACTCACATAATACAATAATCCGGGGTTTCATACCCTCAACACTAGATTTAAAACTGTTACTTACCTCAAACCACGCAGAACTCTACTCCAAAGTGCCATTGCCTCTTGAATCGGTCTTCAAATGCCCCGAATCTAGCCACAAGCAGTACAATACAATTAATATAGGCTAAAGGGACCAATTCCACAAGAAAAGTACTATATTATAGCCAAAAATCCGAAATCGGTCCGAACCCGGTCCCCGGGCCCACATCTCAAAATCTGACAAAAGTCACAAAACCCGTAAGCCCATTCACTCACGAGTCTAACCATACCAAATTTACTCAAATCCGATAACAAAATCCCATTCAAAACCTCAAAAATCTAACTCAAGAACACTTCCTCTTTTTCCCAATTTTCCACTCCAAATCCCAAATTAGATGATGGAATTAAAGATATAATCATGGAATTTAGCCAAAAGCAAGTAAGAATCACTTACCCCAATCAACTCCATGAAAATCCCTTCAAGAATCGCCCAAATCCGTGGTCTCTAGCTCAAAATATGAAGAATGGGTTCAAACCCTCGTTTTTGAAATTAAATACTGTTGCCCGGATTTCCTTCTTCGCGAACGTGACCATCCTCTCGCGTTCGCGTAGACCAATATGACTGCCTCTCAATTTAACCCTTCGCGAATGCGACCAACGCTTCGCGAACACGATGCTTTACAAACTGTGACCTTCGTGAACGCGACCCATGCCTCGCGAACGTGTAGACCAAAAGGCTGGGGGTCCCCAGCTGCCTCACTCCTCTTCGCGAACGCGACACCACTCCCGCGTTCGCGATGCACACACAGACCACACCTTCGCGTTTGCGTCCTCTTCTTCGTGAATGCGAAGAACAAAAATTCCCAACTCACAAACACCCTTCGCAAACGCGAGGCTCCTCTCACAAACACATAAGAGGAAACCAGAAAACTACAGCAGCAGACATCAGCCATCAACCAAGGTACAAAAATGATCTGTTAACCACCCGAAACTCACCCGAGGCCCCCCGAGACCTCAACCAAACATACCATCAAGTCCCAAAACATCATACGAACTTAGTTGAACCATCAAATCACCTCAAACAACATCAAAACACGAATTACACACGAATTCAAGCCTAATGAACTTTGAAATTTTCAAATTCTACAAACGACGTCGAAACCTATCAAATCACGTCTGATTGACCTCAAATTTTGCACACAAGTCACAAATGACCCCACAAACCTACTGCAACTTTCAGAATCGGAATCTGACCCCGATATCAAAAAATCAACCTCTCGGTCAAACTTTTCAAATATTCGACTTTCACCATTTCAAGCCTAACTCTACTCTCGACCTCCAAATCACAATCCGGACATGCTCCTAAGTCCAAAATCATCTAACAGAGCTAACGGAACCATCAAAATTCCAATCCGAGATCGTTTACACATAAGTCGATATTCGGTCAACTTTTCTAGCTTAAGATTATAATTAAGAGGCTAAGTGTCACAATTCACTCTGAATTCACTCCAGACCCAAACCAACTAACCCGGTAAGTCATAAAATAATAGTGAAGCACAAAAATGAGCAGAAAAGAGGAACGGGACTATAACTCTTGAAATGACCGGTCGGGTCGTTACAGCTATCATATAATTATTTTATCCGCTTTGTGACTTTCTTTATTTAGCTCTTTTATTGCATTTAATATTGTGATACGTCGTAGTTGGTTGTAGTTTGTTCGTTTAACTCATATTGTTTGGGATTCCGAGGTATTGGATAGTCTCCGTTGTATTGGTGATTCTTTAATGTTCCATACATTTCATCTTCTTTTGTGTTGATATTTCATAAATATTGGTATTGATTTGTTGGTAACATAACGGTTTTAAATAAAGAAATTGTCAACATACTTTACTTTATGTGACTCTTAAGATAAAACTTGTCATCTCATTCGGTACTTTAATATATTTAGATTGTTATCATGCCTACTTTAAATGGTTCTCAAATCAAACTCATTACCCATTTGATGTTTTACTTTACTTAAAAATTTTACAACGCTTTACTTTAACAAATTCTATATTTAATTCGTTAATTTATCTAATGTTTTACTTTGTTTAAAAACATTATTTTCCTTTACCTTATTGATTAATATTTAAACTCATTTGATACTCTATTTTCTATAAATTATACTTTATTTTACTTTATTTGATTTCTAAAATAAACTCATTATCTCATTTGACGCCTTACCGTATTCAAGATTTGCTATTATGCCTTATTGTATTTAAATAAATCTCTCGAATATTTTATTTGATATTTGACACGGATACAATGTACATGGTAGCACGAGGAATTTGTCGTGCGGAGGTGATTGTTATTGTGGGCACGAGGTGTCACACGAGTAAGATTTGAAATTGTGGTTCATGATTTGTGGTTACAAGGTGTGGTACCTCGGGGTAATTTTTGTTATAAGTAATGTGTTGGGAACGATTTGATCCTTTGAATTTTCATTTGTTTCCTTAATTTATTTCATCCATATTTCATATGTGTTCTGAATATGTTGCTGCTTCACTACCTTTTTACTGCTTGTTGCCAATTGTGTTTCTATTATTCCTTTGTTGGTTATATATTAATAATCTCTATGATATTAAAGTTGCATTGATGTTCTTTCCATTGTTAGATTTATGTTATATTTTGCACTTGTTTTATGTCTAGTGAGTGTCTCGACTTACCTTGTCGCTACTCCACCAAGTATGTCTTGATACTTACTGGGTACTGTTGTGGTGTACTCATGCTACGCTTCTACATATTTTTGTACAGATCCAAGTACTTCTGATCAAGTTGATTTGGAGAGTTGTGTCTGTGCGGCTGGAGACTTCAAGGTGTTCCTTCTTGATGTTTGCAAGCCCCGGAGTCACCTTTTGTTGTCATTCATTACCACTGTTTTATTATTCCGGGACAATGATGTACTTGATATTCCTAGTTACTCTTAAAAAAGCTTATGACTTGTACTACCGGCATTGGGATTGTATGACTAATGTTGGTTCACCTATGTTATTTCAGTTATTAACTAATGTTTTGCAGTAAGTTGGTTAAATTACGTTAGTTCTTAGTATGTGTTAGGCATACCTAGTTTCAAGGACTAGGTGCCATCACGATTCCTAAGGTGGGGTTTTTAGGTCGTGACAAATTGGTATCAAAGCTCTAGGTTCATGTCATGACCCAAATCGATGGGCCGCGATGGGCACCCGGTACCTTACTCAACCGAGTACCAACATAACATATCTTTCTTATTACATCATCATATACATGTGACACACGGGCCTAATAGGCCAACATCATCATTTATAAATTCAAAACATAGGCGGACAAGGCTGTACAATCTTTTACGTACACGACATATGTCTATAAGCCTCTAAGAGTACATAATTATCATAAAGGTCGAGACAGGGCCCCGCCATACTAACCAGTACATGTTCTAATCATACTGACCACATAAGTAACTCCGGAATAAATGGAGTGCACCAACATCTTCTGCTGAGCTGATCGCCTACTTGGAGGACTCTCGACCTGTCTATCGAGACTTGCGGGCATAAAACGCAGCATCCCCAGGCAAAAGGGATGTCAGTACAAATAATGTACCGAGTACGTAAGGAATGAAAATCAGTAAATAATAGACATGAGAGAAACATGAAGTAAAAGACTCGACATGTATATCTTCATAGCTCTGTGAATCATTTCATTTTTATAATGTCATGCATATGCGTATAAATGTCATACCATGCATAGGTATATGTGTCCATAACTTCATTAAGCCACTGAGGGCATCCCATCATATCATTTCAGCCACTGTGGGCAAATCATCAACGTATACCAGCTGATCAGGTTGTGGTGCGTATATGTAACACCCCGAAAATTTTTGAAGTATTTCAGTGTAAAGCCCCGTAATTTTCGCAAATGAATTCAAGGTTTTGTGGTGCCGGAATAGGCTTACGTGTTTGAGGATGGTATAAGATCTTCGTGACGAGCTTGCTCACCACGGTTCGGACTTTTTAGGTTGAACAATGCACCGGAAAGTAAAGGAAAATTTTTGGTGGAAAAGAGCGTTTATACGGCCGCATAATCACTCTGCGGACCGCATAATGGCCGCAGAGTGAAGCAGTAAGTTTGGCCAACTTGAGGTCCGTTTTACGGTCGATTATGCGACCGCATAATCGATATGCGGACCGCTTTTCGGTCACATAATCCCTCTTGGGTTTTTGCGAAGGGAGTTCTACGGTGCATTATGCAATCGCAGAATAAGTATGCGGACCGCATACTGGTCGCATACCTGGGCCGAAAGTTCAGGCCCCTGAGGACCATTTCTGCGGTCACTTTGCGGACCGCATAACCATTATGCGGTCGCATATGCGACCGCAGACCTGTGTCGGGGCACCCATTTTCTTAATTTAAGACCCGACCCCCATTCCGTTAAAACACCCCTTTAATCTATTTTGAAGCTACTAATGGGAATGAAAAGGAAGTTGTTAATAAAATCTTTTCAGTGATTGATTAATGGAGTGCATCTCCTCTTTATTCATGGATGATTTTGGGTAGAAGTAAGTCTAATAGGCTTGCTCGGCCGGGTTCTCTCGGTTGAGCACCGGTCGCGCTCCCTGAGTTTTGGGCGTGACAAACTTGGTATCAGAGCCTAAGGTTTTAAAGTGTCCTAGGATGTCTTGGAGCCGTGTCTAGTAGAGTCCTTCTTATCGGTGTGTTGTCGACCACATCTATAATGAGGAGGCTACTTGGACATTTAGGAATTTCACACTTCTTTGATACTCCAGAATCGTGCGATAGAGCTCAAGATAGGAAGCTAATTTCCTCATTATGTCTCATGATATTTTTCAGATGAGTAATACACGAGTTCAAAACAACGAGGAAGGAATGACCGCTCCATTGAATCTGGGGGAGATTACACAAGAGTTCGTTAGGAAAATGTGTCAAGCCGTGGAAGGGTTGGAAGAACTTGTTGCTAAGGGAAGTGTCCTTATTCCTACCACTGTCACCGCACCACCGGATCAAGTGGTGAGAGAATCTAGGAAACGAAAGAGGGTTGTTGGTGCTAATGAACTAGATTGTGTGATTTGCAAGAAGCGACACTTGGGAACATATTGGATGACCCTTGAAATATGTTATGGCTGTGGAAAGAGGGGGCACAAGAAGAACAAATGCCCTAGTTTGGGTACACTCATCCAGTTATGTCCGTCATGCGGGGAGGAACATTTGATGTCGTGTTGTAAGTATGCTCAGCAGCACGTTAGAGGTGGTATCTTTGGGCAATTCCAAAGGCCCACACAGCAATTCGGTGCTGGAATTATTAATCCCGTATTGGAAGCTTGGAGGAAGGATAAGGGGTATGCTTATGATGTATGCAAAAAGGGTAAATATCAGGTCAGTGAGACGAGTCAGTTCAGCGGACCTCATCCTCGTTGTGTGAAGTGTGGGAGATGCCATCCAGGAGTGTGTCACTATGGTACAAAAGTATGCTACAGGTGTGGTATGACGGCCCACTTTCAAAGAGATTGTTATTTGTCTCACCAGAGCATGGGCATGGGTATGGCACAACCAGCCAGTTCTGTAGCTACTACATCCACAACGCCTCCCCTAGCTAGAGGCACTATAATGCCTGCAGGGCGTGGAAAAGCTAGGGGTGGTATTCAGAGCTCGGGAGGGCCCAACAGGTTTTATGCTATGAGGAGACGTCAATAGTTTGAGGCTTCTCCAGATGCGGTTATAGGTATATTGACTGTCCGATCTCATGATGTGTATGTTCTTATTGATCCCGGTTCCACTTTGTCATATGTCACCTCTTATGTTACTATGGAAGTTGGGATAGAACCGAAACAACTTTATGAGTCGTTCTCTGTATCTACTCTTAGAACGAGGCACAGTATTCGTGAAGCCTCTTTATCACAATTCCTTATATTTACAACCTCGTGAGAAATTGAGTTCTATAATGGGTTCCTTGAATTGCATTATAACCCTAGGTTAATACTTCCCACTGCTTCCCTAAATTCTCAACAAGGGACAATACCTAATGAATTTCGTACAGAACCTTTTGATTCAAATGGATAACATCTGCTCATTTGTGCCTATACATGCATCACCGTAATATTTACCTATGCAGTATCATATCCAATGGAAAGCAGCCTAGTGTTGAGATCCTTCTTGAATCATTGTTTTCCTCTCCGGTATATGTGACTTCTATGGTTGGAACAATTATTCTACTCCTTTATGAATAGTATCATGAATCCTTTTCATTGTCTAGTAACATGAGAGTATATCTTAGCACCTATCATGTGCTTACATACCAATTAAAAGGGGCCACTTATCCGCATAAAGTTTCTGAGCAACTTGAGATTTATCACAAATTTGTCACAGGGAAGTCTTGTTGTTTACCCATCTCAGTATGACTTTCATGTCCACCTAGATCATGCCTCAGTGAGTAACTCACCTTGTTCCCATTATTGTGGTTGCCCGTGAATTGGCCTGAAATGGCAACTTGAGAGTTGTTATGGCAAACACATGTCTAGCTCACGGTAAAGTGTTCATTCTCTCTAACTAATACATGATTTCATCCAACATTAAGATTTCCTAGTTACATGATTCCACTTGTGTGAGATTGAAAGTTGAGCAGCCTTATGATGAGCATATTGAATTGAAAGACAAACTTGTCGTATCTCTAGTCCTCTCACATAGGATCAAATATTGGCAAAGGTTAAGCTGTGGGAATGATAATAATCTCACAAGTGTTCAACTTCTTTTTATCCTAGTAATCTTGTGGCATAGATTCCTTTTGCTAGTTACTGTTAAGAGTGTAATGCAACTTTGTGTATCTTGAAACCCATATCATATTAAGGGTTCTAGAATATTCTCATTTCGAGTTAAACTGATTTTCCCTACATTTCAAGAGCCGACTGGTGTCACATAGTTCTATCTCTCTTTGAGACCTACTATTGCCAAACAAGGCACGTATGGAATGAAACAATTGTTGTTGTCCTTTTCCTGGCTCATAGTATTCCAAGAATAACTGACGCTAATGTATTTATCCTCCAGACCATGCCTCCCATATGTCACATGTCTAAAATGACTCATTTATTTAAATCTCCTAATCATGAACCTGATCCCTACATTATCTATGCCTACTAGGCAACTCTATAACTCGTTTGTTGAACCGATGGTGTCACCACAACGAATCTCCATGTCAGCGCTATTGGTAGTGACCTTCATGTCTCTTAGGATATAACCTCCTGAAATACCATGCTCAGCACATTGATGGATTCTTGAATATTTCCAGCTAAATCTCGAACCTCGTTGTTCCTGTTTGTAGCAAATCGATCGAGTATTGTAGGTTCAGGCATGTCAAACAAGAAGCATCATCCCGTGATCAAATATATGGGATAGGAAATTTTATGGTCATAGTCAAGCTAGCACATCTTAGAGAAATTGTTGAAGGTTGCCAAAGGTTTAGTTTGGGTGTTCGGCGTGGAGATTTAGAGTTGAAGAAAGTGAATGGGTTATTCTAAATATTTTTTGCATGAGGATGCTATGTGAATTGTCAATAAAGGTAAAGTATGCGAAGTAACATTAGGCCTTATCAAATTTTAAAAGGAAATAGGCTAAACTATGAGTATGATGTTTCCCTATTATTGTTCTTCGTGCACCCGGTGTTTCATGTGTCTATGTCTAATAAGGTGAAGATAAGGGATAATGGGATTGTGAGGAGCAACTATTTGCTATACTTGTTAGAAAAGTCAGGGAGTTGAGATTGTCTCCGTTAATGTGTTATGGCGAAGTCTCTAAGTTGAGGAGACCACATGGAGTAAAACAAAAAAGAAAAAAAAAATGTTAAGGAAATAAAATGTTCCCACTTGAGTGTATAGTTAAATGGTTGTGATTTGAAAGGTACTTATGTGTGTTATGATTTAAATATGTGTAGCTCATGTCCAGATACCACTCTTGATAGTATAATGCCCGTAATGATGAGATTAGTGACGTTGTTATACATGGTGATATTTTGTCAAGTTGCAAATGTGTTGTTAGAAATTATTTTGGTGTTGCTCTGGCAGGTGGATAGGCCCAGTTACAGGGGAAACTCTAGCGAAATGTTTTTTGAAAATTTAGGGAGTTAGCCAAATTTTGAAACTACTGGTGTGTGAACCAACAGTTGAACCACATTGAATGCTAATGACGGATTTTAATCTTCATTCGAGGACGAATAATCCTAAGCGGGGGAGAATGTAACACCCCGGAAAATTTTGAAGTATTTCAGTGTAAAGCCCCGTAATTTTCGCAAATGAATTCAAGGTTTCGTGGTGCCGGAGTAGGCTTACGTGTTTGAGGATGGTAGAAGATCTTCGCGGTGAGCTTGCTCGCCGCGGTTCGGACTTTTTAGGTTGAACAATGCACCGAAAAGTAAAGGAAAATATTTGGCGGAAAAGAGCATTTATACGGCCGCATAATCACTCTGTGGATCGCATAATGGCTGCAGAGTGAAGCAGTAAGTTTGGCCAACTTGAGGTCCGTTTTGCGGTTGATTATGCGACCGCATAATCGATATGCGGACCACATATCGATCACATAATCCCTCTTGGGTTTTTGCAGAGGGAGTTATGCGGTGCATTATGCGACCGCAGAATGAGTATGCGGACCGCATACTGGTCGCATACCTGGGCCGAAAGTTCAGGCCCCTGAGGGCCATTTCTGCGGTCACTTTGCGGACCGCATAACCATTATGTGGTCGCATATGTGACCGCAGACCTGTGTTGGGGCACCCATTTTCTTAATTTAAAACCCGACCCTCATTCCGTTAAAACACCTCTTTAGTCTATTTTCAATCTACTAATGGGAATGAAAAGGAAGTTGTTAATAAAATCTTTTCAGTGATTGATTAATAGAATACATCTCCTCTTTATTCATGGATAAGTTTGGGTAGAAGTAAGTCTAATAGGCTTGCTCGGCCGGGTTCTCTCAGTTGAGCGTTGGTCGCGCTCTCTGAGTTTGGGGCGTGACAGTATATAACACTATAACCTTTTCCCATATCCCATATACATATAATATACATATATACGCATATATAACACCATCTGGTCATGGGTCAATGTATATGTATAAATGCATGAAATGCATAAGAAATACGTTAATAATATTTTCTCGGAACGTCATAAAAATAATAAGCCTTAAGAAATACGTTAATAAGATTTTCTCGGAATGTCATAAAAATAATATGCCTGTCGGATAAATTTTATCAAATACATATTTTTCTGAGACCCATGAACATAAGATATAATAATAATTCACATGGAAATTCAAGAATATAGACACCCCTAATATTTCTATGAATAGAGTCGTTTATAGAAACTGTGCATTTACTCGTTTCGTTTGTATTGTATGGATCATGCCAAAAGAAAGAAGGAATAGCCTTAACATACCTGAACTAATTCTCTTGACAATCTCTTTAACACCGTTGATTGCGACAACGCGTAACGGCAGATCGAAGTTGGAAAATATCCGTATGATATTCTTGAGAAAGAATGCACTGTACTCCCTTATAATCGCAAAATCTCATTGCAATTATGCTAAATAGTCTCGGATGAATTCTTGTTGAATTGCTAATCTCGTTGAAGATACCATGAGAATCTTATTGAATTGCTAATCTTTGTTGAAGATACTTATGAAAATCTTATGTTACATATGCATCTCTTTTAATTTAGAGATGACTTTTGTTAGAATTGATGTGGGCCCCACCTTATGTGGTGGCTTAATCACATTTTCTTAATCTTGCCACATAATCCCCAGGACTTAAGAGTCATATATCCTAGTGTGGCTTGCTGCCACATTTTTTTTGGGGGGGGGGGGGGGGGATTAAAGCCTATCCAAGTGAATACGTATTTAATTGTCGAATCTTCCCCCAAATATCATTAATTATCCAATTTTTCACATAATTAATAATTATCTCAAATTACTTAAAATACTACTCACTTTTAATACACTGTATGTACCCTACTATCACGGTAATGTAGTACCTTGTATGACACTAGTCCATAAATATCAGGTATTTTAGCTCGGGCCGTATTTTATCGCAACATTTTAAACTTTGACGAAATTCATTTTCTTTGATTTGCTTACCCTCTCACCTTCACGAATTTACACATCACTTGTTTGAAATAGCATAATGTTTATAATCTCAAAATAATCCCATTCCCGAACTTACGTCGATTAACTTACGATGAAACTTTAACGTATAAAAATGAGGGATGTAATATCTCATTTCAGAGCTTTCATCAATTTACTTATGGTGTACTTTCACGTACGAAAACATGGGGTGTAACATCATTCCCCCCTTTGGAACATACGCACTTATTATTTTCATTACTTATGTCTTCCGAATACTTTAATATTCTCCTTGCTAATTAGGCAACTGCTCTTTGAATAAATCTAAAGGCCAGGGCATTCCCCCCATTTAAGCTTCTTTCTTACACCCCGTCTGTGGTCGGAATTCTTCCAATCTCGTAACTCTTGCTACCTTTTGCCATGCAGCATGTAGGACTTTTTCCTTGCATGTGCTCCTATGCGACTCTTCTCTTCATCTTTTAGCCAATCTTTAGGCTTCACTTTGGGAACATATACAGAACTTGATAAGATGTCCCTCTGGGCATCTATAGGTGTATTGAAGTTCTTCGGTCGGTACTTTGTCGAACTTACGAATATTGCCATATCTCATTTCGTATTTTGCAACTTCTATCCATCCATTGTTGATTTACCTCAATGCTGATCTACAATCTACCACTGATATCTTGAAACTTCTTACGTAGAACATTTCCACTAGGGCTTACGTTGTATCGAGGAATATTAGAAGTGATTTTCCTGATCCACTTAGCGGCGATACTGTACTTCAATAACCGTACTTTATAGCATCCCAATATGACTCACTTACGTGGGTATTTTGATCCTGTACAATTCATGAGATCCCTTCAAATCATCACTCAATCAAAGGTTCAAACGTCATCCTTCATTCATCACAAGTATACCCCCATTTAACTACCAGGGCAAGATTCCATCTTTTCTAAATGCTATTAGTCTTAGACTCCTTTGAGTTCATTGAGGCTATACTGAGCTTTCTATAACTTAGAGAAACCATCAGCTCTCTTGTTTTCATGGGCTTAATCCTAAGGACTTATCTATTCTCATCACCTTCTCACTCGCCCTTTATTGTCCTCACTCCTGTCTTCCTAAAACCTTGTCGCTTTACCATACTTTAGCTTGCGACCTACACATATCTAGTTATACTACTTGCAACCTTCTTTCAACTTGCTTGCACCATAGATTTCCTTGTTTATTTTGGAACATCAAGCGAGATATCACATCATCTCAGACTCTTCTTTACTTTCTTAACTAGGCCTCTCGGTACCTAGAAACCATAGGCTGGAAGATATATGCCACTGATGACGCCACTATCATTCCTGGATACTGAATCCCAGCGCTTCTAGCCTTCTATCCGAAGTATGGACTATTCAACATCTTCTGCATTTGAGTATCTCGTACGTTGTTCACCTTTACCTTACTTGCCTTAAAATCTCTCATCACATCTTCTATCTCTTTCATGACCTCCCTTCCACATAGGTATAATTCACATCCGCGACTTGAAGCTCTATTATAACACTTGCACCTCTGGTGCATACACATTCCGGTGGGAGTTTCATATTGACTTCTTATGAGACTGGTACTCTTGTAACTGACTTTATCATAGACCATTATAGAATATGGCTACTGTACTATCTCTCTTGTACCTCTGATATTAAGAGCGATCCTGCAATGTTCTCAATCACGATATCTATATTTTTTTGGGTCCAATAATCAGACTCCTAATTTACTTCGTTATTGTAATGCTTTAGTTTCCTCTTCCTTCTGATCACCCTTTATGCAGGCTTAAGCTATCTTTCGATCTGCAGCTCATGGAATTAGTTATTACTTTAGCCTTTCATGGACGCTATGGAATATCCATGATACAATCTTCTAACAATTCAATCCTTTGTCTATGACCTAGATTCAATTCTTTCTTTTAACTTATACTGGAGTCTTCTACGGCTGTATGATTGTCAATATATATGTTGCATGGATAATACTCCAAAATCTTAAGTGCATTCATAACATAACTAACTTTGGATCATTGATCGAATAATTCCTTTCGTTCCTTCTCCACTTTCTTTAAATGTAAGCAATTACTTTTCCTGGTCTTTTTGCCACTTGTTGCATGTATACTTGGCTTATCTTAGTTCCCACGTATGCCAAAATTTTCATGCAACTCATATGATATCGAATATTACTTTTGATGCTTCTTCCCGTTCCTTAGCCACGGTAGGTACCACTTCCTTATGGAGAGCATACAGTGTTGTTGTTAGACTATTGTTACAAGACCATTTCCTCCTTAGGTTACTGAGCTTAGACTGAAGCCTTCTTCCTTACTTCCTCAGCTAGTCTTTCATTGTAGTATTTAGGGAGGATCCTCTGATTTTTGTAAAGCTGTGAGCTTATCACATCGTATACCTGATAGAATTTTTTATGTCCTTCCTCGCCTATAATTACCCGTAGTTACTTACCTTCGCACCCTTGTGCTTGTAGGGTTGCTTGTGAACTGATATTTTGACTGTCTTCCCAGTGGGACGCTCTTTTATTTCTGTAACACTCATACGGTACCTTTACTACCCCAACTCCTATTTGAATATTTCTCAAGGATCACGATGTCGTATCTGCGAGACTGAATTCCCCATGTTGGGGTTCACTATGTTTATCTTGCACGATCTGCTACCTCGTCTGTAACCCCTTGTTTAGCCATAACTAGGCTCTTCCTGAATCAATTACTGACTACTCATTGGCCCATTCTCATATCAATATTCCGCGTAATCTTTCTTTGGTTATCTCCTTTGTCTTAACGTACGTCTCGCACTGACTCCTCGTCTATCAATAACATCTTGGGCAGGGACCCTTACTTCCTCTCATTGATGTTGTGTTTGCATAATGTTCTGGAATCGTAGCATCTCTATAGCATTTGAATAAGTGCAATCTCATTCCTTTATCATTTTTATCGCATTCTTCCTTTACTATTTCATAGTTACTAGAACCACTTAATTCTGACTTAATGCCACATCACTCCATATTCCCCCCTTTAGGGTAGTACTAAGATTTAGTGCTACAATGATCTACGTATAGATTTTTACCTCTTCATCTTTGGCATTTTTTCACATCATCGATGACCTTTTACTCCCCTCGCGGTAATTCTTCTGTACCAAGAATAACAAATTTCCTTACTCGCGAGGGTGATACTTAGTATAACTGTCACATATTGTCCCTTACACTGAACTTTGCTCACATTGCTTGTTTTAGGGAAGCATCTTCCTGAATGACCATTCTCTGAATTTTTCATGAATCTTCTTCTGTTGTCCATTCTATTATTGCCGGAACGCAATCTCTGAAATTCTTATGATACCGACTATTATTAAACTGCTCAGTCCCTAATTCATGTTTAGTTCATCTTGTTCACCAATCCACACTGATTTCTATTACTCTAGGGTCTAACTTTTCCTTCTGGTAATCAAGTTAGAGTCACGAACTTATTTCTCGAAATGAGGATATGACTTTATGGCCTATACTCTTTGTTGTCTCAAGGCCTGTCACCTCTCGTCTTTTCCTTCAATTGACTATAGACTCTATAATACTGTCATCTTTTTTATCAACCGTTGTCATCCATGTATCACATCTTACTCATAATGCTTTATTAACTCTTTTCTTAATTCCCGCTAATATTTATGTCTATCACTTTATTCTGAAAACTCGAACAAGACATTCTTTTGCTTTTAGCTCCCCTTTTCTCCATCCAGTGGCTCTTTGGGTTTCTTAATGTTCTCGCTCTATTAGGGACGTGAGCCGCACTAAGGTAATATTTATCCCTTCCAGGCTTTTCATGCTTATCTTCTGATTTTTGTTTTTTCATGCTAATATTCACATCTAATTGTAATATTCTAGAGTGCACCATCTGGGTGCCTCACAAGAAGATCTATTAGCACCTTTGTAATATCCTTCGGAAATGTCAACTAACATAAATAATCCATTTACCATTTTGGGTTACTCTAACTCCAGCCGGATCCTAATATTCGTCCATCTCTTATACTACTTCTGTTTGCTTTCATAGGGCATAAATGAGATGGGTGTGGCCAATTGTAGATACCTTTGTTATTGTTGAAGGTAACTCAAAAGGCTTATATTCCTCTGCCTGAATTATAAATACTGATAATCTTCCTTAGCTGGGTACCTCGTACCCTCTTTCACCTTGCTTCTTTTACTTGTTGAAACTTATATCTACCTCCTGAACCTCCCATTGCTTTTCACCATATGGGTAGATATTCTTACCTTAAGGCTCCTTATCAAGAAGCTTACACACATGTTCTGCTGAAAACTTCACGTTTACTCATCAAAAGCATGATGCAAAATCGAGTTCCTCTGACTCAACTCTTCCACAACTATATCTCTTACCAACCGTATTTCTCGATGGAGGCATCATCGTATTATCAATAAGATAGAGTTTAGGAAATTGAGTTCTTACAACTGATCTCTACCACACGATCTAGAGTAAGAAGAAAGAGTCACAGTCCTAAATGCCCTGTAGCCTCCTGCTTATAAGTGTGGTGCACAACACACCCATAAACAAGACTCTATAGACACGGCTTGTAGACTCCCTAAGACAGAACTGCTCTGATACCACTTTTGTCACGACCCAAACCGATGGGCCGCGATGGGCACCCGGTACCTTACTCAACCGAGTACCAATGTAACGTATCTTTCTTATTACATCATCATATACATGTGACACACGGGCCTAATAGGCCAACATCATCATTTATAAACACAAAACATAGGCGTACAAGGCCGTACAATCTTTCACGTACACAACATATGTCTATAAGCCTCTAAGAGTACATAAATGTCATAAAGGTCGGGACATGGCCCCTCCATACAAACCAGTACATGTTCTAATCATACTGACCACATAAGCAACTCCGGAACAAATGGAGTGCACCAACATCTTCCGCTGAGCTGATCGCCTACTTGGAGGACTCTCGACCTGTCTATCGAGACCTGCGGGCATGAAACGCAGCGTCCCCAGGCAAAAGGGACGTCAGTAAAAATAATGTACCGAGTACGTAAGGAATGAAAATCAGTAAATAATAGATATGAGAGAAATATGGAGTAAAAGACTCGACATGTATGTCTTCATAGCTCTGTGAATAATTTCATTTTTATAATGTCATGCATATGCATATAAATGCCATACCATGCATAGGTATATGTGTTCATAACATCATCAAGCAACTGAGGGCATCCCATCATATCATTTCGGCCACTGTGGGCAAATCATCAACGTATACCAGCTGATCAGGTGGTGGTGCGTATATAACGCCGTAACTTTTTCCCATACCCCATATACATATAATATACATATATACGTGTATATAACGCCATCTGGTCATGGATCAATGTATATATATAAATGCATGAAATGCATAAGAAATATGTTAATAATATTTTCTCGGAATGTCATAAAAATAATATGCCTTAAGAAATACGTTAATAATATTTTCTCGGAATGTCATAAAAATAATATGCCTTAAGAAATACGTTAATAAGATTTTCTCAGAATGTCATAAAAATAATATGCCTGTCAGATAAATTTTATCAAATACATATTTTTCTGAGACCCATGAACAGAAGATATAATAATAATTCACATGGGAAATCAAGAATATAGACACCTCTAATATTTCTATGAATATAGTCGTTTATAGAAATTGTGCATTTACTCGTTTCATTTGTATCGTATGGATCATGCCAAAAGAAAGAAGGGATAGCCTTAACATACCTGAACCGATTCTCTTGACAATCTCTTTAACACTGTTGATTGCGACAACGCGTAATGGCGGATCGAAGTTGAGAAATATCCGTATGATATTCTTGAGAAAGAATGCACCGTACTCCCTTATAATCATAAAATCTCGTTGCAATTATGCTAAATAGTCTCGGATGAATTCTTGTTGAATTGCTAATCTCGTTGAAGATACCATGAGAATCTTATTGAATTGCTAATCTTTGTTGAAGATACTTATGAAAATCTTACGTTACATATGCATCTCTTTTAATTTAGAGATGACTTTTGTTAGAATTGATGTGGGCCCCACCTTATGTGGTGGCTTAACCACATTTTCTTAATTTTGCCACATAATCCCCAGGACTTAAGAGTCATATATCCTAGTGTGGCTTGCTGCCACGTTTGTTTTGGGGGGGGGGATTAAATCCTATCCAAGTGAATACGTATTTAATTGTCTAATCTTCCCCCAAATATCATTAATTACCCAATTTTCTACATAATTAAGAATTATCTCAAATTACTTAAAATACTACTCACTTTTAACACACTTTATGTACCCTACTATCATGGTCATGTGGTACCTTGTATGACACTAGTCCATAAATACCGGATATTTTAGTTCGGGCCGTATTTTATCCCAACATTTTAAACTTTGATGATATTCATTTTCTTTGATTTGCTTACCCTCTCACCTTCACGAATTTATACATCACTTGTTTGAAATAGCATAATGCTTATAATCTCAAAATAATCTCATTCCCGAACTTACGTCGATTAACTTATGATGAAACTTTAACGTACAAAAATGCGGGATATAATATCTTATTTCCGAGCTTTCATCAATTTACTTATGGCGTACTTTCACGTGCAAAAACATGGGGTGTAACAGTTCATAGGTTCTACGAGTCACAAGCATGTTTAGTAGAATCTTGCGGATCGGTATGGAAACGTCTGTACTTATCTTCGAGAGGCTACAGAACTATTAGAAAATTCCACTTCTTTCATTCCTTATCGTGCGGCATTGATTTAGCTTGAAGCATGCTTCTTATATTCCTTTACATCCACTCATGTATGATATTGCACACTCGATATCAGCTATGCACCGACAGTTTGTGATGATGCAGATGGACTACGAGGGGGCCATGGATGCTCGATCATTGTCTTGAGGTTTTGCTAAACTGAGAACGTGGGCATATTGGTAGATCTTTAGTTTTTCAAGTGTGGGATGCAACGGGTTCTTGTATCTGGTTGGTGAGTACGAGTTTGGGAAACTTTTATTGGTTGCCTAGTCGTCGTGATCGTGATAGGGTCATGAGAGGTCATGAGAAGATGTTGATTTGAGGATAGTTGGTGGTATTAGAGACTATGTGTTTTGTAAGGGACTTTTATTCAGTGAAAGGTACATGTTGTCATTCAAGGCACTTGAGGAAACGAGTTTGACTATCACGAGGATAGACATGCACTTAGTAGATGATTTGAGGTATTTTATGATTAGTGTATATGTAGTATTGAAGGGTTCCTCGGAGTTGTATATCGCTAAGGTCTGAGATTTGCATTGGATAGTGCTGGGACTTGCGGTATTTCTGTATCATTATTATTCTACATTTCAGTATCATAGAGGTTAGAGAAACAGCTTCGGATTCACAGAAGGACTCTTCAGAGTGAGTATCTCGAATCGTTAGAGACTATGTGTTTTGTAAGGGACTTCTATTCAGTGAAAGGTACATGTTGTCATTCAAGGCACTTGAGAAAATGAGTTTGACTGTCACGAGGATGGACATGCACTTAGTAGATGATTTGAGGTATTTTATGATTAGTGTATATATGGTATTGAAGGGTTCCCCGGAATTGTATATGGCTAAGGTATGAGATTTGCATTGGATAGTGTTGGGACTTGCGGTATTTCTGTATCATTATTAATTCTACATTTCAGTATCATAGAGGTTAGAGAAACAGCTTCGGATTCACAAAAGGACTCTTCCGAGTGGGTATCTCGGATCGTTAGAGACTATGTGTTTTGTAAGGGACTTCTATTCAGTGAAAGGTATATGTTGTCATTCAAGGCACTTGAGGAAACGAGTTTGACTGCCACGAGGATGGACATGCACTTAGTAGATGATTTGAGGTATCTTATGATTGGTGTTGTATGAGCTATGAAGGTTGGTATCGTGGATCATTGGTTATTATGTCATACGGTTTCGCGCCAAGTGGGGGAGTCCACTATCGACGATCAGATTGCATGGTCATGTATTATATTAGTTTTGGCCTGAGGTGTATATGTGGTATTGAAGGGTTCCCCGGAATTGTATATGGCTAAGGTCTTAGATTTGCATAGGATAGTGCTGGGACTTGCAATATTTCTATATCATTATTAATTCTACATTTCAGTATCATAGAGGTTAGAGAAACAGCTTCGGATTCACAGAAGGACTCTTCAGAGTGGGTATCTCGGTTGTGGCATTGTTGGGTGCTTTAGAAGAAATACCACGGTTTATGGGCTTTCGGGCTATGTGGTTCGTGCTAGGATCTCCTGTAGTGAGATTTGGTTTGGGAGCATAGTGTATCGACAAGGAGAAGTGTTAGCCTGAAGAAAAGTCGAGGGGGATTCGAAGAAAAGGGTCAGCTCGGTGGTGTTGGGTCAACATAGCAATAAAGGTAATTGGTTATTTTGGGGTGGTAATGCTTTACCAGTATTTTGTGGTAGTACTCTTGGGTTTGACGATTTGCGTGAATCGGTTGTGTTGGGGAGATTTAGTTCTGATGGCTTAGTTATGTGCGGATGGGTCTCGGAGAGTTCTCGATGGTGTCGACCACGGCTTGAGTCGGATGTATGCTACTGGCATAAGAAATATGTTGTGCATTAAGGTTTTCTCCTGGATGGGGTCACGAGTCCTATATGGCATGGACGATTTCAGAAGTCAAGAGAATGCTGGAACTATTGGATATCGCATGAGAAGATCGTGCATTTTAGGAGGCACATTGTATTTTGACTTGCGGATACTTGACTAGTGTTACGGTGATCGCCTGGTTTTGGGCATCTGAGGTTCAGGTTTTGCTATTGTAATGACCCGACCGGTTGTTTTGAGCTTTAGCATTCCATTAGGTGGTTTGAGACTTTGAGTAGCTTCATATTATGTATTATGACTTGCGTGTATGGTTGGTTTTGGTTTTTGAGTGGTTCGGGATTAATTTGGGAGAATGATTCTCGTTTTAGAAGTTTTAAGTTGGAAGAGTTGACCAAAGTTTGACTTATGGGTAAATGGACTCGCAGTCGGGTTTAAATTATTTCAATAAGTTTGTATGATAATTTTGGACATGTCCACAAAGTTTGGTTAAATTCCAATGAGTTTTGGATAAGTTTGGGTTGTATGGTGATTGTTTTCGGTTTCAACGTTGATTTGAGCATAAAGGTTATCATATTGAGCAAATGGTCTTTGATTCATGTTTCGACTAAACTATTATATCTGTATCGTAAATTCGGAACCATAGCAACTGAAACCATCCAGTTTCGTCATCGTATGAGGAATTTATGGTCATTTTACTAAGAATTGGGTTACCATTTTTTCAGATTAATTACGAAACTTCCACTGAATTCGTGTTTTAAAATCTACACTATTTTCAAATATTGAAACCAACATATCTCCTTCATTATAAGGTCAATTAGAGTGATTCAAAAGCCTAACTTCACTGGAATTTTATGAGAAATCCATTGGAGGCATTAAAAGCGAGTTTCGGGATTGATTGGCATAAGAAATGAGGCAGAACAACTGGGCATTTTTGGTTATTAATGTTGTTAGAGTTTTTCTCATCTTGAAAGTTTGGGATTGGGAGAATTCAAGGATGTTCTTCAAGTTTCTTCCATGGGGTAAGGTCTAAACCATAACCTAAGCATTTTCCTTTGATTCAATCCCTTGGTTTAAGCTTTAATCTATGATTTTAACTGAAAACCCATTTAATTTTTTGAATCAAGACCTAGGGTTATGTCCTAAATTTTAAAATATTAAAAATGAGTTAGAGGTGTTTATTTTCGATTCCTTTTGGGGTCTTATTTTCCTATATTAATAGAACAACATACTCGAATTTGGCGAGTTTTGGAGGAGTATTTCGGGAGATATGGGACCCAACTAGTGTGGGTTGGACTCTTGGGTTATGAACACCGAAGAGCGATGTTTTGGCGAATCGGTTGAGCTATCGGACTCTGATTTAGTCGGTTTTTATTCGTGTGAGATTGTATTGGTTTGGGCTTCGCTCGAGTAAGCTTGGATTCGGAATCCAAGGCGGGCCCGTCGTTGACTTTTGTTGACTTTTGGGGGAAAATGTAAAGATCATAGCTTTATTTATTGTAATTGATTTCTCTTGCATTGTTTGATGTTATTATGTCATTTTTGGTTAGATTTGAGTCGTGTGGAGGCAAAATTTAGGGGGAAAGCTATTTCGGAGGGTTGAGTTGGCCTAGTTGAGGTAAGTATCTTGCATAACTTTATGTAGGGGAAACTACCCCTTAGGATTTGGGTTGATTATGTTATTTGTGTTATGTGAAAGCCGTGTATGCAAGGTGACGAGTGGGTACACGGGCTATATATGAAATTTGACCAGTTTAGATTATCCAGACTCTTTCCATACCTTTTATTGAATTGTCATAACATATTATATCTCTCATTGTTAATCTACTCTTACATGCTCTATTTGACGTTGTTAGCACTTGTTCTACCTCTTACTTGTTATTTTGCTCTTATATGCTTTAGTTGAAGTTATTGCCTTCCTTATTGTCTTGTTACCTCTTAATTGTTGAATCACTTTTAATTGAAGTTATTATTTCGTGGAATATCATCTTGTTGAGTTATTGGTGTCGAAGTTTTAATAGCCGTTATCACATTGAGGCAAAGTTGTAAATTGTTGAGATACCTTTCCTTGTTGAGCATTCCCATTAATTTTGTTATTGTTGAAATTCTTGTACACATTGTGGTTGAGCCATGGGCTATTTGTTATGGAAATATTGGTGTTGTTGACTTTGTGGCAAGTTGTGGCATATGGGCACTTGTGGTGCAAGTTGTGATTGTGTTGTGATATTGATACGCATGCGGTAGTATAAGGCTAGGGGTTGATACACATGCGATGAGATAAGGTGGGCTTGCTACGCGTGTTGCTAGTAGGGGAACTACTTGAAGCCACGCGGTGAGATAAGGTGGGCTAAAACGCGTGTCGCTATTTCGGAAAAAAAAAATTCAAAACTAAATGTAAAGCTCACGCGGTGATATAAGTAAAGATTGTGATTGAAATTGTGAAATGTGAATACGAGGCGCTACCTCGGTTGTGATTTTCATTGTACATTCCATGTTGGAACAACTTGTTGATTTGAACAGTCATTATTCTTCCTTCATTCATTCATCCGCATTTTGATTATATTTGGTTATTCATTGTTATCTTGGTGTTGGAACGATTATGGTTTCTTGTGTGAGTCATGCATTCTACGTGATTTGTTGTATTGCTTTAACACAACAATATGTTCCTCCGTTATAACTTGGTGAATTGATTGTCAATGTGAATTTAATTGCGTGGAGTCACTTTATCATATTATGTTGAGTTATTGGTAACGTAATGGTTTAAATAAAAGAATTATTAACATGCTTTATTCTATGTGCCTCTTAATATAGAACTCGTTATCTCACTCGGTGCCTTATTATTCTAAATGGTTATCGCATTTTCACTGTAATTGGGTTCTCAAATTATACCCATCACCCTATTAGATGTTTATCGTATTTAAAATTGTTATCATGTTTTTCCTTAATAAATTCTATATTTAATTCGTTAATTTAACTTATGTTTTGTTTTGTTTAAAAATGATACTTTTACTCAATTTTATTGATTTCTAAACTAAACCCATCATACATTTTGTTTCGTACAAATTGTATATTATTTTAATTTACTTGATTTATAAAATAAACTCATTATTTCATTTGACACCTTACTTTATTCAAAATTTTTATTATATTTTATGGTGTTTAAATATATCTTTCGTTCATCTAAATTAATATTTATCACGGTTGCAAAGTACATGGTAGCACGTGGGCTTTGCCATGCGAAGGTGATTGTTATTGTGGGCACGAGGTGCCATATGTGTAAGATTTGAAAATTATGGTCCATGACTTGTGGTTTATGAGGTGTGGTGCCTCGGGGTAATTCTTGTTGTAAGTCCATGCATTGGGACCGATTTGATTATTTGAGATGTCATCCATTTTTTCCTTATTTGATTTCATTTACATCTCATCGGCGTTCTGATTATGTTGTTTCTTTATTACTCATTTACTACTTGTTGCCATTTATGTTTCTATTACTTCATTGTTGGTTATAAATCAATAATATTTTCGATGTTGGTCTTACATTGATGTTCTTTCCATTGTTAGCTTATGTATATCTTGAACAGGTTTTTATGTCTAGTAGGTGTCTTGACCTGGACTCGTCACTACTCTACCGAGGTTAGGCTTGACACTTACTGGGTACCATTGTGGTGTACTCATGCTATGCTTCTACACATTTTTATGCAGATCCGGGTATTTTGATTGTGTTGTTGAGAGTTGTATCTGCACGGCAGGAAACTTCAAGGTATACCTACATGACGTTCGCAGGCCTCGGAGTCACCATCTTACTTTATTAGGCTACTGATAAATTGTAATTCAAAATGGTATTGTGTTTAGAAATTCTAGTGTGTTTTAGTAGTGCTTATGACTCCGTACTACCGATTTTGGGAACTGTATAACTATTGGCCGCTTGCGGCTATGTATGTCATTTAATGGTTTATGATAAATGATTAAATAGTTCAATTATGTTATTAAATCAGCATGTGTTAGGCTTACCTAGTCTTAGAGACAAGGTGCCATCACGACATCCCAAGGTAGGAAATTAGGGTCATGAGAGCTATGTGGAACGGAAGATCTATGTGGGTGTTTTTCGTAAGATGATAGAGTATGAGTGATGTATCAGTCATTTGAGTAGCAAAGTTGAGATCGAGTATGGAAATTATGGTATACATGAGGTTATGGGGCTGGATGTCCTCGTAGGCAGACTATTCCTTGATTGCGGATTGTGAAGAAATGTTAAGGACTGGATAACTGATGGTATGTGTTATGGATAGGTTGATATGGACTTTTGGAGGGTTATTTACCTATTTGAGGATGATCAGAATTGGTTTGGGGGCTATTTGTAAGCCTGGTGAGAATGTGTATTTTATATCAGATCAGGTTTGGTTACTCTTACGTGATTGCTATCGTGGGTATATTTTCGGGCATAATGGATATTATTCGTGCCCCAGTCTATGTTATGTGCTTCTCTCTTATGCTATGATGGGTTCTGAGGTTATATGATTATTCGCATGCATTTTGTAATCTCGTTCAGGCCTTATGGCAATATGGGCGAGATGGCCCTCGTGATGTTGATTTTCTTATTGCACTTTAGTTGTGCATGCTTTTCTCCATATTGTATTATTCCTATTCATCTTTCCACAACTATATTTGTGCACTCTATCGTGCTTGATTTTGGCATACATGTGATTAGTGAGCCCGATCATTTTGGCTCTATGGGTATCCCTGTGTGGATTGATATATTTGAGATCGGGTTACGCGCCGAAATGGAGTTATGTGAGATATCCTTCCTTGTGTTTATTTCGTGTTTTATTTTCCCTTTGTGGGATGAGTTAATGAAATTATACTTTTATTGTTATATATGTTGTACTTGTTAGACAGTCCTCGTACCTTGCTTTCTTTCTATTTTTGGGGCATATCTGAGTTATTTTCTTGTTTGGTGTATGCACCGTGTTGTATGAGAATCCACGTGGTTTTGGTGTGACTTGTCAGTTGGGCTACTTGTATTGGCTGAGATGAGGTTTCTAGACCCGAGATTTGCACTATCACATCGAGATGAGGAGTGTTTGGAAGAATGATACAATATTTTCGCTCAGAATTGGGCAATGGTCCTTGTCGGACAAGAGAGCTTCTTGACTAATTGATTTCATGGGTGATTATGAATTTCTACATGTTTGTTTTATCACTAGCAGCATTGCGAAGGTCCAAAATGAGGTTTTATTTGACATAAAGTGTATTACCAACACCGAGATTGTTATTGGGCCGTTATAGTGGTCGGAAGTTATTGCCACGGGCATATGAGTTATGGGGAATATCATGTGATTATACCTTGGGTTAAGTCCTTGATTCATCTTGTTCAGGCTTATACAATGTATTGATGCAAGATTCGGGGTCTTATGATGAGTTTCAGATGTTGAGGATTGGGTTCTAAGGTTTATGGGCTAAGGATGAAGTAAGAACTTCAATTAAGTTCTGTTGTCAGGCTTACATTGATTGGGGTGACGTGTGATCACCCGGAGGAATATGTTTGGTGAGCTCATGCACTGATTTGATAGCTTTGGAATGACTCCTGGCACGTTCGAGGACGAACATATGTTTAAGTGGGGGAGAATGTAACGACGCGACTGGTCGTTTTGAGCAGTTGCACTTTGTTCGAAGGTTTGAGGTCACGAATAGCTTCACATGATGTATTATGACTTGTGGGTATCATTTATTTTGATTTTCGAGTGGTTCTGGATTGATTTGGATGAGTGATTCTCATTTTAGAAGCTTTAAGTTGGAAGAGTTGACCAAGTTTGACTTTTTACGTATTTGATCTCGGATCAGAGTTCTGATGGTTCCGTTGGGTTTGTACGGTGATTTTGGACTTCGGTGTATGCCCATAATTGAATTCGGAGGTGCCTAGGTTGATTTGACTTGTTATGCCAAAAGTTAGAAATTTAAAGGTTTAGAATTTTCCTAAGTTTGACCATGGTTTGACTTTATGGCTATCGGATTCGGACTTTGGTTTTGGGACTTGAAATGGGTCCGTTTTGCTATTTTAACTTGTCTCCAAAATTTGGTATCATTTGGAATTTGTTTGATATGATTTAGACGCTAGTTTGCAATTCTAGAAGTTCTTGAAGTTCATTGTGATTTTCATGCGTTTTATTGTCTGATTCGTGGTTCCGAAGGTTATTTTGGTGTTTTGATCGTGCGAGCGAGTTCGTATGATATGTTTAGACTTGTGTAAATGTCTGGTGTGGAACCTCGAGGGCTCGGTGAGTTTCGGATTAGTTTGGTTAGAATTTTGTGTGTTGATGTTGGTTCAGTCGCATTTGTGGTGTTTTGGTCACAAATGCGACAATCGCATTTGTGAGGTCATTCTCACTTTTGCGAATCTAGGCTTCTAGGGAAGAGACCTTGCATTTGCAAGGATTGTATCGCAATTGCGGAGATTGGAGGCTCGCTTTTGCAGTACTAGAGTCACTTTTGCGACGAGCCGCTGGGGGAAACACATGCGCATTTGCGAAGTTTATTGTCGCAAATGCGACATTAGCAGATCTGGCTAGGTTCACTTTTGCAATCCTTTTCTGCAATTGCGGGCGAATGCAAACCCCAGGTCGCAAATGCGACATCTGCAACTTGTTTATAGCTGAGTATTTCGGGACTTAGCTTCATTTTATCATAATTTGAACCCTAGACTCGGTGGGAGGCAATTTTATGGAGAGATTTTCATACCAAACTATTGGGTAAGTGATTTTAATCAATTGTCAATTATATTACATGATTATTTAAGAGATTTAACATCAAAATCATGGGATTTGAAGGAAACATTTAGGGATTTTTGTCTATGTTTTGAAAAATAAAAATTTGTAATTTTAGAATCGAATTGGACTCGGATGTGAAAACAAACTACATATATGAACTTGTGGGGCTATGAGTAGTCGAGACCTACCCTTCGACTAGGGTTTTGATCGGGTGAGCCCGTGGCTGATTTTTGTTGACTTTTAGAGAATTGTATAAAGATCATATCTTTGTTAATTGGAATTGGTTTCTCTTGCACTGTTTAATATTATTTAGTCATTTTTGGCTATATTTGAGTCGAGGTGAGGTGAATTTTAAAGGAAAATCTATTTTGATTATTGATTTGACCTAATTGAGGTAAGTATCTTGCTTAACTTTGTGTCGGAAAAACTACCCCTTGGGATTTGGGTTCATTGTACTATTTGAATTACGTGGAAGACGTGTACACGAGGTTACGAGTGTGTACACGGTCTTATATATGGTATTTGACCGGTTTAGACTCTTAGGCTTCGTTCATGCATTAAATTGAAGTTGTTAGTACATGTTCTACCTTTTATTGTCAAGTCTACTCTTATATGCTTTAATTGTTAATTGCAATTACTTGTTGAATTCATGTCTTTTTTTGTTACATGCCTTACTTGTTAATTGATTCTTTATAACCGTATTTTTATTTATGAACTGTCATCACTTGCTATTTGATATTTTGTAAGCTATTATATAATTATTTTATCCGCTTTGTGACTTTCTTTATTTAGCTCCTTTATTGCGTTTAATTTTGTGATACGCCATAGTTGGTTGTAGTTTGTTCGTTTAACTCATATTGTTTGGGATTTCGAGGTGTTGGATATTCTCCGTTGTATCGGTTATTATTTAATGTTTCGTACGTTTCATCTTCTTTAGTGTTGATATCTCATAAATATTGTTGTTGAGTTGTTTATGTTAATAATTTAATATTATTGGGATCGGGTTGCACGCCGCAATAAAATATGGAAAGATATGATATGGAGAGATAAGGACGGATGATATGATATAGGTGGGATCGGGTTGCACGTTGCAACGAATGTATATGTTGTAATTGTTTGTGACAGTAAAGTTATTCTTGGTTGTGATTCTCATGGTACATTCTATGTTGGAACGGTTTATCGGTTGGACGGTTATTTTTTTTCCTTAAATCATTTCACTTGTATTTTTTATCGTATTTGGTTGACCGTTGTTATTCTAGTATTGGAACGATAGTGACTTCTTGTGCGAGTCAAGCATTCTACATGATTTGTTGTGTTACTTTGTGCTAATTTTTGCCTCCGTTTTTACTTGGTGAATTAATTGTCAAGATGAATTTATTATGGGGGGTCATCATCTTATATTTTGTTGAGTTGTTGGTAACATAACGGTTTTAAATAAAGAAATTGTCAACATGCTTTACTTTATGTGACTCTTAAGATGAAACTCGTCATCTCACTCGGTACTTTACTATATTTAGATTGTTATCATGCCTACTTTAAATGGTTCTCAAATAAAACTCATTATCCATTTGATGTTTTACTTTACTTAAAATTGTTACCACGCTTTACTTTAACAAATTCTATATTTAATTCATTAATTTATCTGATGTTTTACATTGTTTAAAAATATTATTTTCCTTTATTTTATTCATTACTAACTAAACTCATTTGATACTCTATTTTGTATAAACAATATTTTATTTTACTTTATTTGATTTCTAAAATAAACTCATTATCTCATTTGATGCCTTACCGTATTCAAGATTTGTTATCATGACTTATTGTATTTAAATAAATCTTTCAAATATTTTATTTGATATTTGACACGGATACAATGTACATGGTGACATGAGGACTTTGTCGTACAAAGGTGATTGTTATTGTGGGCACAAGGTGCCATACGTGTAAGATTTGGAATTGTGGCTCATGATTTGTGGTTACGAGGTGTGGTGCCCCGGGGTAATTCATGTTGTAAGTCATGTGTTGGGAACGATTTGTTCCTTTGAATTGTCATCTATTTTCTTAATTGAGTTCATCCATATTTCATTTGTGTTCAGAATATGTTGCTGCTTCACTACCCATTTACTGCTTGTTGCCAATTGTGTTTCTATTATTCCTTTGTTAGTTTTATATTAATAATCTCTACGTTGTTGGCATTACATTGATGTTCTTTCCATTGTTCGATTTATGTTAATATTTTGCACAAATTTTATGTCTAGTAATTGTCTCGACTTACCTCGTCACTACTCCACCAAGGTTAGTTTTGATACTTACTCGGTACCGTTGTGGTGTACTCATGTTACGATTCTGCACATTTTTGTGCTGATCTAGGTACTTCTGATCGTGTTGATTTGGAGAGTTGTGTCTGCGTGGCTGGAGACTTTAAGGTATTCATGCTTGACGTTCGCAGGCCCCGGAGTCACCTTCTGTTGTCATTCATTTCCACTATTTGCTATTATTCCGGGACAGTGATGTACTTGACATCCCTAGTTGGTCTTAGAAAAGCTTATGACTTGTACTGCCGACATTGAGATTGTAGGACTGATGTTTGTTCAGCTATGTTATTTTAGTTATTAACTAATGCTTTGTAGTAAGTTAGTTAAATTCTGTTAATTCTCAGCATGTGTTAGGCTTACCTAGTGTCATGCCCCGAACTCAGGGAGCGCGATTGGTGCTCAACTGAGTAAACCCAGTTGAGCAAGCCTAATTTACATTAACCTCTCATAATTACTCATGCATGATTTACCATAACATAATTATATCTTGACTTTCATATTGAATACATTTGGCTCAATGGCCCATAAATTTTTTTTTCTTTTTTCTCTCGTGATGGGTACATAGCTTCATAAATATCTGTGAACATAAATACATGACGAAACTCAAAAATTAAGTGCATGACCCACAGTGTACATGGAGCTTCTATGACAATAGACACCTAAGTACATAAAACCAACTAGACTCGAATACCCACTGGAATTGTAGCGGGCTCACCATAATCTGCTGCGCTAAAGATCCCTATCAAAGATCCATATCATCTTGTAGAAGTATACCTGCATCCATTAAAAGATGTAGCGCCCCCCGGCAAAAGGGACGTGAGTACATGTGGAATAGTACTCGCATGTAAGGCAAACAAAACAACATATGAAATCATGGTAATTCAAATAAGAGGCATACAAAGTACATCAAGAACTACGAAATATCCCATAGATTCACATTTCAAGTCTCGTTATGCTTACATCATTTTAAACTTCGTTTAGCATTAACTGAGCCATATGAACTATGCGTGGAATACATAATATAAAGTAATTGAAACAACATGTACAAACAAGGCCAATGAAAGTAGTACCTAATGTCTGCGTTAACAATGCATCTCACTAGACCGTCCATATCCCTCTCTTATCTTACACCTATAAATTTCAATTGTGCATTTCATAGACCGTTCACATTGTTTACTTACACAATACACATGTACATTTCATAGACCGTTCATAGTATTTACTTACACAATACACCTGTGCATTTCATAGACCGTTCACAGTGTTTACTTACACAATACATATGTGCGTTTCATAGACCGTTCATAGTGCTTACTTACACAATACACCTGTGCATTTCATAGACCGTTCACAGTGTTGACTTTCACAATACACCTATGCGTTTCATAGATTGTTCACATTGTTTACTTACACAATACACCTATACATTTCATAGACTGTTCACAGTATTTACTTACACAATACACCTGTGCATTTCATAGACCGTTCACAGTGTTTACATACACAATACACCTGTACGTTTCATAGACCGTTCACAGTGTTGAATTCCATAATACACGTGTGCGTTTCATAGACCGTTCACAGTGTTTACTTACATAATACACTTGTGCGTTTCATAAACCGTTCACAGTGTTTACTTACACAATACACCTGTACGTTTCATAGACTGTTCACACTGTTGACTTCCACAATACACCTATGCGTTTCATAGACCATTCACAGTGTTTACTTACACAATACACCTGTGCGTTTCATAGACCGTTCACATTGTTTGTTTACATAATACACCTGTGCATTTCATAGACCGTTCACACGATTTCATAACACAATATACCTATGCGTTTCATAGACCGTCCACATGATTTCATAACATAATATACCTATGTGTTTCATGGACCGTCCACAGGATTTCATAACATAATATACCTATGTATTTCATAGACCGTCCACAGGTTCATAACATAATATACCTATCTGTTTCATAGACCGTCCACAGGATTTCATTACATAATATACCTATGTGTTTCATAGATCGTTCACAGTGTTTACTTACACAATACACATATGCATTTTATAGCCCATCCACAGGATTTCATAACATAATATACCTATGCGTTTCATAGACCGTCCACAGGATTTCATAATATAATATACCTATGTGTTTCATGGACCGTCCACATGATTTTATAACATAATATACCTATACGTTTCATAGACCGTCCACAGGATTTCATAACATAATATACCTATGCATTTCATAGACCGTCCACAGGATTTCATAACATAATATACCTATGCGTTTCATAGACCGTCCACAGAATTTCACAATATAATACACCTATGCGTTTCATAGACCGTCCACAAGATTTCATAACATAATATACCTATGCGTTTCATAACATATCATTATGCATATAACCATATATAAACTCAAAGCGATATGATTAACATTACATTAAGGTCGTAAGTTCCCGGATCATTGGAGCACTTCATGTTCATGCTCATCATGGAAAAACATAGCACATACATGGTGAATCAATAAGTGAATTTCATTGGCACATGAGCCCAATTTCTTTTCTTAAGGTTCATCATCATTTAGCATATGACATCTCCCTTTCATCTTGTTATTCACTCACTTGACGTATTGAGGTTATTAGCTAAGTTCATGATTCTTGAGGACTTAACATAGAAGTCATTTATATACATTTTTTCAGAAGCATACAACTATAGTTGAAACCATTGGGACATACAACACCTCATAATTCTCATTTAGGCAAATAACCATATTTCATCTTCATATTATCACTTCATTAGTACTTTCAATTACTTACAACATCATTATTCATTGGCTCCCTTTTTGCCATACATATTATTCTTCATTCATGGAATGGTGGCCGTATCTTATATTCCATACTTTCATTTCATTACTTTCAAGACTCATCATCATAGTTCACACATCATTTCATTTTATTTCATTGGCTCTATTGGCCATAATCATAACCTTCATTATTGGCACGGTGTCTACACTTTATATCCTTAACTCACTACTTTCACTTTCAAGCATCTTTATAGATTATCGACAACAAAGAATCTCTAATCACGACTTTTAGTACACCTATGAGAAAATAAGAGTCTTATGTACATTGAGACTTCTTACACAATTTGGCATAATAGCCTTCACTTGAAACACTACTTGGAGTCATAACATTTTTATACCCAACTCATGCTTTGAACACATTACCGAAGGATAACATCATATGATAAGAGCATCTGAAATACATTTTGAATATATATACCTTTCAACACAAAGCTTATTCGGAATAATTGATTTATAAAGAATAACTTGGGACTTACAAGAGCATCATGGAATTCAATTCTATGAAAGAAGTTTAGACAACATACCTTGATGGAGCTCTTTAATGATACTAAAACCTCCCACTACTCTTACAACTTCAATCTACATCAACACAATTCAATTGGACCAATATTAGTAAACATTTCCAGTTTGTTTTGGTCATTTTGGCATTTTATCAAACACCTAGAGTGCATAACACTCAACTACCTCTAATGATATTTTTTCATCCAACAATCCCTCATTCCTACCAACATGAGATACTACAACATCCTTTATCCACTAACTACATTATTAGCACCATTGTAATCATCAATGAACTCACATCCACCAAATTTTACTAATTAACTCATTACAAAATCTCTACAACATTCAATAATCTAGTTTAAGCACTAGTGGCTTCCAATCACCATCCCATAAGTTTCAATACTTAATTCATACTCATATTCTCATAGTATATCCATACATGTAAGTCTAAGGGTGTAGAATTACCTTTTGGAAGAAATCTTGCAAAACCCTCCTTTGAGTTCTTGAAAAACTTTCTTGAAGATCTATGTATTTTATGGAGGATTGAGTTAGTTTTAGGGTAGAATTGATGGAATGAAACACCAAATTATTAGGGATTACTCACCTTGAAGATGGGGGGAGTTGGAGGTCTTGAGAGGGTAGAGGAAAACCCCAAAGTTCGGCCAAGAAAAATGGGATAAAATAAACCCCGAATGAGTATATAGCGTTTCGAGCGCCACAGGTGGCACCAGGGGCTGCCTATGGTGCTGGTTCCAGTAGCTGAAAGAAATCCCAGCGCCAGGGACAGCGCCTCGCGCTACCCTGAGCGCTGGTGATGGGAAATGATTTTTTCTAACGCGGGAATGGGAATAACTCTCTCATACAAAGTCCGAATTCGATGATTCTTTTTGCTATGGCTCCGTAATTTCAATACGGATCTAAGGATTTAATCAAAACTAAATTTGGAGATCATTTTCTTAATATGATACCATTTACACTTGAAGAAACAACATCGTTGAAACACTTTTGATGTCAATATAATGCGGTTCCACCCCATAGGTCTCCTTTGATACTCGAATACGTTATTCCTGAATATCGTTGTCGTACTTTAAAACCTTAAATTATTAGAAAATTCTAACGGGGCCTTACACCTAGTCCCAGGGACTAGGTGCCATCACGATTCCTAAGGTGGAATTTTGCGGTCGTGACAGTTTCTTCTCTCCGCAATACCATTTTGTTGTAGGGTATTTGGGATAGTTAACTGATGAATTATTCCATTTTCATCACATAACCCATTAAATTGGGTTGATAAGTATTCACGACCACGGTCAGTTCAAGGAGATTTTATCTTCTTGTCTAATTGATTTTTCACTAAACTCATATAGCATTTGAAGCAACTTATTGCTTCTGATTTGTGAGAAATTAAATAGACATAATTGAAACATGGAAAGTTATCAATAAATGTGATGAAATAACTTGCTCCATGCCTAGCCCTAACATTCATAGGCCCACAGATGTCAGAATGGACTAGTCGCAAAGGATATTCAGCTCTAATCTCCTTACCAAAAGGTTTTTTTGTAGATTTTCTTGCTAGAAAACTTTCACAAGTGGACAATTCCACATGTTCAATGTTGGAAAGCAAACCTTTTTTTGCTAATGCATTATTTTTAGGCCAATATGACCAAGTCTAGCATTCCATATGTTTATATCACCATCATATTAATGTAAAGAAACAAATATAGAAAAACTAGCATTATTATTAAATGAATCCTAATTCAAATTCATAATAATTAAACCTCCGGTCACATGACCAAAACTTAATAAAGTTGAACCAAAAGTCAACAAGTCAAATCTTAGCTTAAGCAAAACTAAAACTAAAATAACATTCCGGTGAATTGTTGGTGCAAAGAGAACATCATGTAGTATTAGTTCTCGACTGCCACGTAGGACTAACTTGCATGTACTGATCCCTTTAACAACAACTTTATTGTTGTTTCCCACATATACCCATTTTGCTCCACGTGAAACTCGTTGAAATTCAACAAAGGCACTGCGTTCCTAGGCTATGTGGTATGTTACTCCTAAGTCTACAATCCACAAAGGATTAGATTCAGTCAGAAAAACAGAACTAGAAACACAAAGTTCACTAATTCGAGCATCACGAAATACCTTTCTAGGAGGCTCAGAGCAATCCCTGGCATAGTGACCCCTTTTGTCACAATTATAGCATTTCACTTTAGCAACTTTGACACGTTTGGGATATCTATTCTTGCCTTTTTCAGTCTTTGCTGTTTTAGCAGGCTGAACTCGCTGAGCTTGAGTTGGCCCTCTCTTCTTTCCTCTGTTCCTTTTCTTGAATCACTCTTTGTGTTGGAGGTTGTTGCCATGTGCAACTCAACTATTGGCTTTGCAGCCTTAAGTCATTCCTCCTCTAACTCAAGATGCATGCGGACATCTTCCAGAGTTGTGATTCGCTCATTATGGGTCAAATGCATTTTCATATGATCCCAAAAATTAGGTAAAGAGCGTATGACAGCTTGGATTTGCTTTTCATCAGTCAACACATGACTAGCATCTTTCAACTCCCCAATCATATTTGTCATTTGCCTCAGATGTGTTTTCATTGAATGTTTTGGCGTTTCTTATATGAATCAAATTTGATCGTTAAGGATCGCATCCTTGCAGTGGAACAGGTACCAAACCTATTCCTCAAAGCATTCCAAAGATCCATAACTCTTTGGTGAACTTTAAAATCCCTTAGGATGTCATCATCCAAGGTGCTCAGCAACGTAATGCGAGCAGTGGAGTTCTTTTTCTTCCAACTGTCATAGGCTTCACGCTCACGCCTATGCTGAGCAATGTTGGCTTCCTCAGGCTCATTCATTACATTGTTAATGGCCTCCAGAGCTTCTTGCTCCTCTAGCACATACTGGACTTTCAAGCTCCAGATTTCATAGTTATCGCCATTGAGTTTCAATCCTTTGTTGAGCTCAACAACAATATTTTTCGTAGTAGTAGTCATTCTTTAACAAAATAAAAAATATCATAAGGATCATATAAAAATAATGCAAGGCACTATGTTCAACATACATATATATTATGATACTAAGCATCAATTGATTAATTTAATAAATATATATATATTAATCATGGAGTCGAAAATTCACTATGTTCCCAATAATCGTCCAAAAAATTAAAATATTATAAAAATTAATATATTCAATTATCTAGCTAAGCGTCTTAATCATGTTTAAGATAATATAATTATCTATCATGATTTTATAATCCCATATGGATCATAAGTTAACAAATAACTTATATAAGCATGCAAATAAAATTAATGTCAAACTAATTAATATTTATTACATGTTATATAAATTCACATATTTTTTTTAAATGTTAAACTAATTAATATATTATACATGTTAAATAAATTAACAAGTAATATTAATATTAGCTAATTAATATTGATTTCATGCTCAACAAATTAATATAAAGTATGTGTTAAATTAATTAACAAAAGTAATGTTAAACAATTAACATTTCAAACATGTTAAACAAATTAACAAATAAATATAATATTAAACAAATTAATATTTAAATCATGTTAAGCAAATTAACAAATAAATTTAATGTTAAACAAATTAACTCTTCAAGAATGTTAGACACATTAACAAATAAATCTTATGTTAAAGTAATTAACATTTCAAACAATTGGGATAATAAATTAATTATTATTTTTATAAATAAATATAAATACTAAATGTATATTCTAAAAATCAAGTGCAGAACTTAATTTATATTTTAATTAGGCCATTTGCCCAAAATAAAATTAACTAAGACATTTTAAAATAGGCCTGTAGCCATTTTTAAATTCTACCCAGCATTAAAAAAAAAAAAGAAAGGAAAAGGCCATTAGCTTCAGCATTTAAAGTGAGCCTTAAGCCCATGGCATAAATCTGCCAACACATGCAGATCAATTTTAAGTGGGTCTTTAGTCCAAACAAAATGGACAAAGTCCCAATTTCCTTATTATGCCAACTTAAACTAAGAAGTCCAAGCCTTAAAAAAACTAAATTGTTTTCTTAAAAGGTTTGACCACATTTATTTGTGTGGCACGTACAGAACGTGGGCTAATAAAGATAGCCACCTTTTAAAAGAACTTCTCTTCCTTTTTTTTTTTATTTAAAAAAATATACTATTTCAGAATCTTACAAAAATGAAAGAACCCTAGCCCCTTCTCATTCTTCTTTTTCATTCCCGCCGCCCTCATTTTTGAGGATGAACAAAAAACTTTAATTTTTTTTTCTATTCCTCTTTCTGCCAAGGATATGGAGCACCAAGCTCCATTTTTATTTGTATTTAGTAAAGAGAAAGAGAAATCCAGCCACTCTCTCTTCTTTATTGTCGCCGACGTCCGACATTGGAGCACCAAGCTCCGCCCCCTTTCAGAGAAGGAAGAAAGGAGAAGCCATGGCTCTCTAACCTTCTTCCTCTCCATGGCTTAAAAAACTAAGGAAGTTTATTGGTCGTTTCTTAGACGACCTCCACCAGCCGCGGCGAGTAACTCAGACGGCGACGGGAGCTGGATTGTTGATCGAGAAATTACGGAAAAAAAAATGATTGAATAAAATTTTAGATTATTTCAACAAATCCCAGTTTCTTACAGAAAAAAACATATACAAAGTTATGTATTCATAGAGATAAACTAACATATACGTTATTTTATTTATTTAGCAGATTTGAAAACTAATCTCAATTAAACTGAAAGAAATTAGCATACAAAAGGTTAAACTAATTAACCATCCCTAATAGTGAAACGATCCGACTGGTCATTTTACTTTTTAGATCCCCGTTTCTCTAAATAAGACTCCCTATATGTGTTTTTATTGTTTTATGACTTGCGGGGACGGTTAGTTCGGGATTCGAGATTCGGAAGGGTTTGGGTTGAAATCGGAACACTTAGTTCCTTAATATTGGCTTTAAAGTGGGTAAGTTTGATTTGGTTCAACATTTCTAGTAAACGACCTCGGAACTGGGATTTGACGGTCCCAATAGGTTCGTGTAATGATTTTGGACTTGGCGTATATTCGGATCGGGTTTTGGATAATGCAGGAGCTTTTCGGTGCAAAAAGTTGAAAGTTGGCGCATTGAAGGTTTTAAAGTTCTTTAAATTTGGTTTGGAGTAGGTTTTGGTGTTATCAAGGTCCCTTTGGGATTTCGAACTTGGAAATAGTTCTGTATGGTAATTTAAGACTTGCACGCGAAATTTGGTTTCATTCCGAGTAGTTTAAGTATGAATCGGCGCATTCAGAGTAAGTTGGAAGAATTTAAAGTTCATAAGTTGATTCTATTGGTTTTGGGTTGCGATTCTTAGTTTTAATAGTGTGTTCCGCGTTCTGATGGTGCGAGCGAGTCCGTTTTATATTTACAAACTTGTTTGTATGTTTGAACGTGGCCTTGGGGCCTCGGGGCCTCGGGTGCTACTCGGACGTTGCACGGATCGAGTTAAAGCTCAACAGGAGCTGCTGGTGCACCAGTTCTGGTGTGCCCGCACCTACGAGCTTTTGGCGGCAGGTGCGAGCTCTTGGCCGCAGAAGCGGCTTTGGGCATTTGGCCAGTGGTCCGCAGAAGCGGAGAAACATGCGCAGAAGCGGCCTCGCTTTTGCAATAAAAGGGCCACAGGTGCGAGGAGGTCGCAGATGTGCTCCACCCTCCGCAGAAGCAGGATCCCGTCCGTAAAAGCGGAGCCAACCGGCCTGGGCTAGGACTGTACCTGCGATGGCTTTTTCGCATGTGCGGCACCGCAGATGCGGCCCCAGGTCCGCAGAAGCGGAAATGCTGGAGGCAGTGAGGTCCTTTTTAATACGGGACTTCGGCTATTTTGAGTTCATTTATTACATTCCTTAGGCGATTTTGGAGCTCTTAGAGAGAGGGTTTCACCTAAATATCGGAGGTAGTAATTTCTATCCAATATAAGTTAAATACATGGATTATGGGTAGATTTTAACACAAAAAATTGTGAAAATTTTGGGTTTAGATGAAAAATATAGGTTTTGATAAAAATTGGATTTAACCACGAAAATGGTTAAGAGGTTGAGTAAAAATTATATATTTGAGTTCGTGAGGTTATGGGTAACAAATTTCTTCGAACATTTCTAGAATCCGAGCACGTGGGCCCAGGGTGAATTTTAAGAATCTTCTAATAGGGGTTAGGTAATTACTCTAATAGTTAGAATACGAACATTCGAACATGTATTAATTAATTTGTATAACATTTGAGATAAGGTAAGTATCATATCTAACCTTGTAAGAGAGAATTTATCCCATAGGTTATTTAAATTACTATTGCTTCTAATTGTGGGGGCTACGTACGCACGAGGTGATGAGAGTCCGTGCGTAGCTACTAATTATGCTTATGTCCAGGTAGTTTAGGAACCAAATCATAAAATATTTGTAATGTTTGTACCCTACTTGTTAATTTAAGTGCCTGAATTATATTGGAACTTGATAAAGGAATTGTAAGAGACCGAATTTCACTTACTTGACTTTTGGCAGGTTACTTGACCGTTAATAGAAATTGTTCTTCTTTGTGTATTAGACTTGTAATAACTTTTAAATCGGATGTTCACAAAGTATCCTCTCTTCTTGTGGAGCGGGCCGAACACCTCAGCAGTAGATAGATGCATCTAAAGTTCCAGCCGCACGACCCTCGGCAGTGTACATATTATTCTGGATTGGGCCGCACGACCTCGGCATAATCGTGCATGAAAATACTCGGAGTTTAATTATATTTGATATTATTTTATGGCTTGAGAGGTTAAAATTTCATATGACAGAAACTGACTTGGGATTTACCATTAGTGAAAGAATTATTTATTTCCTGCTAATTATTGAGTTAATATTATTATGTACATTACTCATGCTTATTTAGAATTTCTGTATTTTTATTGTTAGCCCATAGTAAGTGTCGATGTCGACCCCTCGTCACTGCTTCTTCGAGGTTAGACTAGATACTTACTGGGTACATGTTATTTATGTACTCACGCTACACTTCTACATTAACCGTGCAGGATCTGAGGCAGGTGCATCTGGCAGTCTTACCGGCGCGCACCCCCGTTACCCTGAGGCATAGTGGTGAGCTGCTTCCTGAGCCGTTCTGCAGCACCTAGAGTCTCGCTTTTGTATCATTTTTTGTCTACTTTATTTCAGACAGTAGTTAGAATTTTGTATATTCTACTAGTTGCTCATACACTTGTGACACAAGGCCTTGGCACACACACTAGTAGACTTTATGATTTTGGAGTACTTATATCACTATGATTGTCACTCAGTTGTCTTCGTTTTATTTATTAAATTTTCTACTCCTTAATTTTTTAATAAATAGAATTTAATTACTTGAAAACTTATTAAAAGAGAAATAACATGGATTAGTCCACCGTTGGCTTGCCTAGTAGCGACGTTGGGCGCCATCACGGCCTATAGAGGAAATTGGGTCGTGACAACATGGTATCAGGGCACTAGGTTCACGTAGGTCTCACAAGTTATGAGCAGGCCTAATAGAGTCTTGCAGATCGGTGCGGAGATGTCCGTACTTATCTCCGAGAGGCTATAGGGTGTTAGGAAACTACTCTTTCTTCATCTCCTATCGTGCAGTTGATGTTGTGCTAAGTATCTTTCTCTTATTCTCTCACAGATGGTGAGAACGCACACGAAAGATGTACCCGATCAAGGAGGAGTTGCTACCCCTGCTGCTAGAGGCCGAGGGAGGGCTCCAGCTCGCGGTAGAGAACGAGGGTGTCCTAGAGTTATTCTAGTCATGCCACCAATGGATCTAGTAGAGGATCTTATTATTGAGGAGCAGGGCGAGGTGCCTGCAGCAGAGCCAGCCCCGGTGGATTTCATGTCCGCCCCGGGATTCTAGGAGGTCATGGGTCGTATGTTGTAGTTCATGGATTCTATGACTCAAGCTGGTTTACTTCCAACGGACCTAGCCACATCTCAGGCGGGAGGGTAAGCACAGACCCCTACCGCTTAGGCTCCAGGGCATGCAGCTGCCGTATATCATACGTCGGGCGCACTACCCGTGGGCGGAGCTCAGCCAGTTGCAACAGCTATACCTAAGCCCAGACCAGCTGCGGACGGCAATCCACAGAAGCTATTGGACAGATGGACCAGGATTCATCCAACTTTCTTTGGGGGTGAGCAGCATGAGGACCCTCAGGACTTTATTGATCGGTGCAGGGACAGACTGCACAACATGAGGATATTGGAGTCCCACGGGGTGGACTTTACCACCTTCCAGCTGGAGGGCAGGGCCCGTAGGTGGTGGCAGTCATATCTCCTCGGCAGACCAACAGATTCTCCTCCCATGACTTGGGACCGGTTCACCCGTATTTTTCTAGATAGGTATATTCCGCCCTCTCAGAGGGAAGAGTTGCGATTTCAGTTCGAGCAGCTTCAGTATGGTCAGATGTCGGTGACCGATTATAAGGCGAGATTTTTTGAGTTGTCTCTCTATGCACTTATGATACTTCCTACCGACGCGAAGAGAGTGTGGAGGTTTGTTGTAGGTTTTCACTTTGGTATTCAAGCTACTAGGGCCCAAGAAATTGAGATGGGGACTTCTTTTGAGCTACCTGTGAAGATAGCTCGGAGGATCGAGGGTGTACGCCAATGTAGCCGAGAGCAGGCGACGAGGGATAAGCAATTTCATTATTCTGGAGAGTTCAGAGGTGCCCTGGCTGGGGGCAGAGGTCGGTTTGTGAGGGGTCAGTCTAGCAGGCCCACATATCCAGCACTGCTGCCTCCTCGGGGTGCTCATGTGCGACCTTATTTCAGCGCCATGCCAGAGAGTTCCTACCGCCCACCAGCTATTCAGGGTTCCTCCAGTGGGTATTCAGGCTATCAGGGTCAGATTTCGGGTTAGCAGTCCACCGTACCGAGAGGTTATTTCGAGTGCGGGGATCTCAGTCATGTGCGGAGGTTCTGCCCCAGGCTTCGGGGCCAGGCAGTGCAGCAGGGTTAGCAGCCTATGATTACAGCACCAATTGCCCCACCAGTCGTCCGGCCGCCCAGAGGCAGAGGGCGGGTGGGTAGGGCCGTCCTAGAGGTGGAGGCCAGCCAGGTGGCACTCCCGTCAAATTCTATGCCTTTCCAGCCAGACCAGATGCAGTAGCCTTAGATGCCGTGATCACAAGTATTATTTCTGTTTGTGGTAGGGATGCTTCGATACTATTTGATCCAGGGTCTACATATTCATATGTTTCATCTCTGTTTGCTCATTTCCTGGGAGTTCCTCATGAGTCCTTGGGTACTCTTGTTTATGTGTCCACTCCAGTGGGTGATTCTGTTATTATGGATCGGGTCTACCGGTCTTGTATCATGACTTTCTATGGTTATGAGACTAGAGCAGATCTTTTGTTGCTTGATATGACCGACTTTGAGGTCATCCTGGGCATGGACTAGTTGTCTCCATATCACGCCATCCTTGATTGCCATGCCAAGACTGTTACCTTGGCAATTCCAGAGTTACCTAGATTGGAGTGGGAGGGATCGTCTGTCAGTGCATCTAGTCGGGTTATCTCCTTTCTGAAGGCTCAACACATGGTCGAGAAGGGTTGTTTGGCTTATCTAGCCTATGTTCGGGATATTACCATAGAGACTCCGGCGATTGATTCAGTGCCTGTGGTCCGGGAGTTCTCCGATGTGTTTCCTTCTGATCTTCCAGGCATGCCACCAGACCATGATATCGATTTCTGTATCGATTTGGCTCCAATTACCCAACCTATATCTATCCTACTATACTGCATAGCTCTGAAAGAGTTGAAGGAGTTGAAGAAACAGCTTGATGAGTTGCTAGAAAAGGGGTTTGTCAGACCAAGTGTATCGCCTTGGGGTGCACTAGTGTTATTTGTGAAGATGAAAGATGGGACTATGCGGATGTGCATTGATTACCTCCAGTTGAATAAAGTTACCATTAAGAATAAGTACCCGTTGCCGCATATTGATGACTTATTTGACCAGTTGCAGGGTGCTAAGGTGTTCTCTAAGATCGACTTGAGATCGGGGTACCATCAGTTGAAGATTCGGGATTCGGATGTTTTGAAGACGGCTTTTCGGACTAGATATGGCCATTATGAATTTTTAGTGATGTCCTTCGATTTGACTAATGCCCCGATAGCATTTATGGATTTGATAAATCGGGTGTTCATGCCATATATTGATTCGTTTGTCATTGTCTTCATTGATGACATTTGATCTACTCACGTAGCATGGAGGAGCACGAGCAGCATTTGAGAGTGGTGCTTCAGACCTTACGGGAACAGAAGATATATGCTAAGTTCTCCAAGTGTGAGTTTTAGTTGGATTCCGTAGCATTCTTGGGGAATGTTATATCAGGCGAGGGTATTAAGGTAGATCCCAGGAAGATTAAGGCAGTTCAGAGTTGGCCTCGTCCTACCACGGCGACTGAGATCAGAAGCTTCTTGGGGTTAGCAGGTTATTATCATCGGTTTGTGGATGGCTTCTCATCTATTGCAGCATCTTTGACTAGATTGACCTAGAAGGGTGCTCCGTTCCGATGATCCGATGAGTGTGAGGTGAGCTTTCAGAAGCTCAAGACCGCATTGACTTTAGCACCAGTGTTGGTGTTGCATCTTTGACTAGATTGACCCAGAAGGGTGCTCCGTTCCGATGATCCGATGAGTGTGAGGTGAGCTTTCAGAAGCTCAAGACCGCATTGACTTCAGCACCAGTGTTGGTGTTGCCTTCCGGTTCCGGGATGTATACTGTGTATTGCAACGCTTCACGCGTTGGTTTGGGTTATGTATTGATGCAAGAGGGGCGAGTTATTGCATATGCTTCACGACAGCTGAAGCCCCACGAGAAAAATTACCTTGTACACAATTTGGAGTTGGCCGCGATTGTTCATGCTCTTAAGATCTAGAGGCATTATCTTTATGGGGTGTCCTCTGAGGTTTACACCGATCATCGCAGCTTGTAGCATTTGTTCACTTAGAGGGATCTCAATTTAAGGCAGCGCAGGTGGCTTGAGTTACTAAAAGATTATGATATTACCATCCTTTATCATCCGGGAAAGGCGAATGTAGTTGCGGATGCCTTGAGCAGAAAGGCGGAGAGTATAGGTAGTTTGGCATTCATTCTAGCATAGGAGAGACCACTAGCTTTGTACATTCAGTACTTGCCTAATAGACTTGTGAGGTTGGATATTTCAGAGCACGGCGGTGTTCTTGCATGCGTCATCGCCCAGTCTTCACTATTCGAGCAGATCAAGGCTTGTCAGTTTGATGATCCGTACTTATTGGTTCTTAGATAGACGGTACTATAGGGTGGTTCCAAAGAGGTTACTATCGTGGAGGATGGTGTTTTGCGACTCCAGGGTTGCCTATGTGTCCCTCACGTTGATGGATTGAGGGAAAAGATTCTAGAGGAGGCACACAGTTCTTGGTTTTCTATTCACCCAGGTGCTACCAAGATATATCGCGACCTGAGGCAGCATTATTGGTGGCGGCAGATGAAGAAGGACATAGTTGAGTATGTAGCGAGGTGCCTTAATTTCCAGCATGTTAAGTACAAACATCAGAGGCCAGGTGGCCTACTCCAGCAGATGGTTATACCTGAGTGGAAATGGGAGCGCATTAGCATGGATTTCGTAGTTCGGTTGACGTGGACCTTGTGGAAGTTTGATGCAGTTTGGGTTATTGTTGATAGGTTGACCAAGTCGGTACACTTTATTCCGATTGTTACCACGTATTCTTCAGAGAGGTTAGCTCAGATTTATATTCAGGTGATTGTTCGGTTGCATGGTGTGCCTGTTTCCATCATATCATATAGAGGCCCTCAGTTTACTTCGCATTTCTGGAGGGCCGTACAGAGTGAGTTGGGGACCCGGGTAGAGCTCAGCACAACTTTTCATTCGCAGACCGATGGACAGTCGGAGCGGATGGTTCAGATCCTGGAGGACATGCTCAAAGCATGTGTGATTGACTTCGAAGGGTAGTGGGATCGATTCTTGCCATTGGCCGAGTTTGCTTACAATAATAGTTATTAGTACAACATCGAGATAGCTCCATTTGAGGCTTTATATTGTGGCGATGTCGTTTGCCCGTCGGATGGTTTGAGCCCGACGAGGCTAAGTTATATGGTACTGATTTAGTGAAGGATGCCTTAGAAAAGGTAAAGTTGATTCAGGACCGACTTCACACAGCATAGTCCAGACAGAAGAGTTACGCGGACCAGAAGGCAGGTGATTTATCATTTATGGTGGGCGAGAAGGTTCTCTTAAAAGTCTTGTCGGTGAAGGGAATTATTAGGTTCCGGAAGAAAGGCAAGTTGAGCCCAAGGTTCATAGGCCCATTTGAGGTGTTGAGAGAAGTTGGGGAGGTTGCTTATGAGCTTGCTTTGCCTCCAAGTCTATCTGGAGTTCATCCGATTTTCCACGTGTCTATGCTCCGGAGGTATCATGTCGACAGGTCGCATGTGTTAGACTTCAGCACGGTTCAACTAGATGAGAGCTTAGGTTATGAGGAGGATCCAATTGCCATTGTTCACAGGCAGGTTCGCCAACTGAGGTCCAAGAAGATTTCTGCGGTAAAAGTTCAGTGGAGGGGCCAACCAGTCGAGGAGGCTACTTGGGAGCCGAGGAGGACATGCAGAGCAGATATCCACACATATTCAGCACTCCAGGTATGATTCTAGACCCGTTCGAGGACGAACGTTTGTTTAAGAGGTGGAGAATGTAACGACCCGACCAGTCATTTTTATTTCTAGATCCTTGCTACCCTAAACAAGACTCCCCGTATGTGCTTTTACTATTTTATGACTTGCGGGGGCGGTTAGTTCGGGATTCGGAAGGGTTCAGGTTGAAATCGGACACTTAGTTCCTTAATATTGGCTTTAAAAGGGTAAGTTTGACTTGGGTCAACATTTCTAGTAAAAGACCTCGGAACTGGGATTTGACGGTCCCAATAGGTTCGTATGATGATTTTTGACGTGGGTGTATCTTCGGATCGGGTTTTGGATGACCCGAGAGCGTTTCGGCGCAAAAAGTTGAAAGTTGGCGCATTAAAGGTTTTAAAGTTCTTTAAATTTGGTTTGGAGTAGGTATTGGTGTTATCAAGGTCCGTTTGGGATTCCGAGCCTGGGAATAGTTCTGTATGGAGATTTAAGACTTACACACAAAATTTGGTGTCATTCTGAATAGTTTAAGTATGAATCGGCGCGTTCGGAGTAAGTTGGAAGAATTTGAAGTTTATAAGTTGATTCTATTGGTTTTGGGTTGCAATTCTTAGTTTTAATGTTGTTTTCCGTGTTCTGAGGGTGCGATCGAGTCCGTTTTATGTTTACAAACTTGTCGGTATGTTTAGACGAGGACTAAGGGGCCTCGGGTGCTACTCGGACATTGCACGGATCGAGTTATAGCTCAAAAGGGGCTGCTGTTGCACCAGTTCTGGTGTGCCCGCACCTGCAAGCCCGCAGGTACGAGCTCTTGGTCGCAGAAGCGGCTTTAAGAATTTGGCCAGTGGTCCGCAGAAGCGGAGAAACATGCGCAGAAGCGGCCTCGCTTCTGCGATAAAAGGGCCACAAGTGCGAGGAGGCCGCATATGTGCTCCTCCCTCCGCAGAAGCAGGATCCCGTCCGTAGAAGTGGAGCCAGCCAGCCCGGGCTAGGACTGCACCTGCAATGGCTTTTTTGCAGGTGTGGCGCTGTAGATGCGGCCCCAGGTCCGCAGACGCGGAAATGCTGGAGGCAGTGAGGTCCTTTTTAATACGAGACTTAGGCCATTTTGAGTTCATTTACTATATTCTTTGCGCGATTTTGGAGCTCTTAGAGAGAGGGTTTCATCTAGCTATTGGAGGTAAGTAATTTCTATCCAATGTAAGTTAAATACATAGATTATGAGTAGATTTTAATATGTAAATTTGTGATAATTTTGGATTTAGATGAAAAACCTAGGTTTTGATAAAAATTGGATTTAACCACAAAAATGGTTATGGGAGTAAATGAAAATTATATATTTGAATTCGTGAGGTTATGGGTAACAAATTTCTTTGAAAATTTCTGAAATTCGGGCAAGTGGGCCTGGGGTTGAATTTTAGGAATCTTCTAATAGAGGTTGGATAATTACTCTAATAGTTAGAATACGAACTTTTGAACATGTATTGATTAATTTGTATAACATTTGACTAATTTTGGATTGTTCGGCAAGGAGTTGAAGCTTTAGAGTAAATTTGAGGCCGGAAAGCGAGCTTTGAGACAAGGTAAGTCTCTTCTCTAACCTTTTAAGAGGGAATTTACCCCATAGGTGATTTAAATTACTATTTGCTTCTAATTGTGGGGGCTACATACGCACGAGGTGACGAGAGTCCGTGCGTAGCTACTAATTATGCTTATGTCCAGGTAGTTTAGGACCCAAATGATGAAATATTTATAATATTTGCACCCTACATGTTAATATAAGTGCCTAAATTATATTGGAACTTGATAAAAGAATTTTAAGAGGCGGAATTTTACTTACTTGAGTTTTGGCGAGTTAGTTGACCGTTAATAAAAATTGTGCTTCTTTGTGTATTAGCCTTGTAATAACTTTTAAATCAGATGTTCATAAAATCTCCTCTCTTCTTTTGGAGCGGGCCGAACGCCTCGGCAATAGATAGATACATTTATGGTTCGTGACGCACGACTCTCAGCAGTGTACACATTATTCTGGATTGGGCCGTATGACCTCGGCATAATCATGCATGAAAATACTCGGAGTTTAATTATATTTGATATTATTTTATGGCTTGAGAGGTTAAAATTTCATATGACAGAAACTGACTTGGGATTTACCATTAGTGAAAGAATTATTTATTTCCTCCTTGTTATTGAGTTAATATTATTATGTACATAACTCATGCTTATTTAGAATTTCTGTATTTTTATTGTTAGCTCATAGTAAGTGTCGATGTCGACCCCTCGTTACTACTTCTTCGAGGTTAGACTAGATACTTATTAGGTACATATTGTTTATATACTCACGCTACACTTCTGCACTAACCGTGCAAGATCTGAGGCAGGTGCATCTGGCAGTCTTACGTGCACGCACTTACCCTGAGGCCTAGTGGTGAGCTGCTTCCTGAGCCGTTCTGTAATACCTAGAGTCTCATTTTTGTATCATTTTTTCTGTCTACTTTATTTTAGACAATAGTTAGAGTTTTGTATATTCTACTAGTTGCTCATACACTTGTGACACCAGGTCTTGACACACACAGTAGTAGACTTTATGGTTTTGGAGTACTTATATCACTATGATTGCCACTCAGTTATCATCGTTTTGTTTATTAAATTTTCTACTCCTTAATTTCTTAATAAATAGAATTTAATTACTTGAAAACTTATTAAAAAGAGAAATAACATGGATAAGTCCACAGTTGGTTTGCCTAGCGGCGATGTTGGGCGCCATCACAGCCTATAAGGAAATTGGGTCGTGACAAATAGCATAGTAAACGTAAAAAATAATTAGTGAACATGAAGTTCTAGATTCACGTAGAAATTTAGAACTATTCTGTATATTATTCGGACCAGAAAATAAGCCTATGGCTATGATACCAATGAAGTAACGCGATAAACTAAACACATTAATTTAGCGCGTAAATTATAAAACGAGAATTTAAATGCTGAAAGAAAGGACGAACCGCAGCTGGAATTACTAGTCGGCAGGGGTTGTCACGGTATGTCAGAGCAACCGCCTATTCCACAGTCTAAACCCTAACTGGAATTGAGAGAGAAGAGCGTAAAAAAATATTGCTGAGAGTATGTTTTATTGTACACTGTAAGTGTACTTATATAGGAAATATTAGGGTTAACTAATAATCATATTGGGCCTTAAAACAACCCTTATGAGTGTACCCAAATTTTCTACAGGTAGTATCGGGTACTATGATGAAACGGAGTCTTTTCTTCCTTCTCTTTACGTTCTTGCAACCATTAATTGGATTGTAAAATATTTTATTAAGATTAACCGCTACCATTATGAAGAGCTCTAATGGCCATATTTGGCCTTTATCCTGAGGTGCCTTATTTGCGTTCTACTTTGAGATTGCTCCTTGTAATTGATGTAGTCGCACTTACATTTGGTTCGGTGTTTGGCAAGAGCCTTTTTGGTTTAATTAGAGATTTGCACGTGGAATTTAGACGACCTGAGTTTTATAAAACTTATAATTTGCCCAATAGTGCAGAACATACATAAAAGGTTTGCAGAGTCTACCACAACTAGCTCCAAACCGAGTTTCAACTCCTGCGCCATTAGCCCTGGAGAATTTCTCGATCATCAAAAAAAAAAAAAAAGAGTCGACTCCAACTAGTTTGGGATTGAGGCACAATTGATCGATTGCCCCTGTGCTTTGAACGTTTCAGGCCCCTTAAGATCAGATAGCTTAAGTTGTAGTTGGAGGTCTTTTTGACTGTCTATCAGGGTAGCTGGAAAAAATTGTGAGAATTGTCTTAGTTCCTCTAGCATTGATTGTTAGAAGTGAATTCATATTGTTAGAGTTTCTCAGCAAGTTAAGCTGAACAAGCAAATCTGGACTCGGGGTATCCGAAGCGTCCCTAGACGGGTTAGAGTTGGTATTGCTCGAAAGAGTAATGAGATAAGGATGAAAAGGAAGAGCTCTACTGTCTGGTTACTGTTGCGGAGATCCCACCTGAGGGATTGAAGGGTCTTGCTTGGTACAAAGATTATCGAGGATGAAGACTAAACCATCATCATTGGAGAAAATGATGATATTGATACAAGACTGGTCAGTTTTGTCAGGGCACTTTGTATCTGTTTTTTCGAGCATATTTGTCGCTATGCGTTTTAAGCCATCACTTCGTCATGTTTTCTGTTTTGCATTTTGCATTGTTCACTTATCAGCTTAGTATTTGCGTTTTTTGAGACTAGTAGCAGCGCTAATCCAACTTGTTCATTTGCCATGTTGCATCTCATCCCTTATTTCTTCACAAGTTGTTTGACAATATAAAGATCTTTTACATATTTTATTATTTAAACATAGAAATAAATTCAGAGTCCTCCCCGTAACATTAATATCCTTTGTGGTTTATAATATTATTTTAATTTTTTTAACAATTCTTTTTACCTATGTATTATTAATATAAAAAGAATTATAGTATGACTACTTTTTCCTTTTAAAGTATTCTCTTCTCTTTAATTAATTTTGTAAACACTCTTTTAAAATTTGTTTAGAATAAAATTGAAACAAGAAGACGTCTCTCCCCCTCCCAGGTGTTTCATGGTTGCCTGAAAAGTGAAAACGCCATGGATATTCTTCCTCTCCCCGGCCTTTGGCAGGAGAGAAACCACTCTCTTTTGCTTGTTTGTTCAAGAACCTTGAAAATTAAATGCAAGCCACACAAGAGTTGCTCAAAACCAAGCACAGTTGGAGTCAAGATGACGATAAATCTGTTAGCAGATCATTCTCAACGAATTTTTTTGCAATCCAAAGATGTGAATATAGAGAAATTTTCAGAAACCACTATTGTTTAGTGGCTATTAACTTGTTATAGCTACCATTTACTTAATTACTTCCTATAGCTATCTTTTCAGTTGTTATGGAATGTATTCGATGTATTTAAGCTACTGTATTCATGAATACAGTAGCAAAACTCGGCGAAAAAATAGGGCAGGTCCAGCTATCATCCCCTGTATTCATATGTATTCGCGAGATGTATTCAAGAATACAGTAACGGCAATCTGCATAAAAATAGGTCTCTCGAGCTGTTTAAAAACGTAAAGTGAATCAATTAACGTGATAGATTCCTAATATATCTCAACAAACTCAATTATAACATATTATTAATCCAGTTAATGAAAAGATTTCTCACACGAAAAACACCCAAAAAACAGAGCAATCTTCAGAGATTCAGTCCATCCTTTTTTTCGTGGTATCGTTCGAGGAATTTTTATCCCGCTGATATTGTTCGAGGTTATGCTAGGAATTCATACAAGTATCTACAGAAATAGACTGAAATTCGATTTTTTAGATGGCAAGTTTAACCGTGCTACTGCGTCATTCTGGCAAGTGAAACATTGGGAATAGCTATGTCGATTATTCGATTGATGGGATATTGATAAAGGAGTATGCATCGTACAATGATTTGGTTGCTTCAATTTCGAAGCAACTTGCCATAGATTTCAGCTCAAAGTCAATTAAAATTGAATACAAAGTGGAAGAAAATTACACGCCAATGGAAATACACAACGACATGGGTTACAAGGTGTATGTAGAGTTAAAAAAGGAGGACAGAGAATTCGGGATGTATCCATTGTGTATAACAACAATGGATAAAGAAATTGTAGTTGGAGGAAGTTTAATTCAACGTGACCTAATGTGATGACCCAAAATGTCATCTTTAAATATAATAATTAATTATGTATTCTAAGACCTCAAAAATTATTATTTGTCATTCCTCGACTTGCGTGCAAAGTCCGTAAAATTTTCTAGAATATTTTTAAGTAAAAAATGGATTAAAATGTGAACTAGAGCCTTAAAACTCAACTAAGTTGACTTTGGTCAATATTTTGAGCAAACGGACGCGGATCAGTATTTTGATAGTTCTGATAGGTCCTTATCATGATTTGAGACTTGGGCGTATGCCCAGAATTTAATTTGAAGGCCCCTAGCTCAAGTTATGACTATTTAACGGAAACTAGTAATTTAAAGGCTAAAGATTTTCAAGTTTGACCACTGGGTTGACTTTTTGATATCGGAGTCGGAATTCAGTTCCGAAAATTTTTATAACTCCGTTATATCATTTATGACTTGTGTGCAAAATTTGAGATCAATCGGACTTGATTCGATAGGTTTCGGCATCGAATGTAGAAGTTAAAAATTTCATAATAGACTAAAGTTTCAAGTGAGTTCGCACAAGATCTAACTTCAAACGAGCATACCTCTATTGATATGAAGATTTATATGGTGTATTACCTATAAAAAGAAAGGTCTATGTATCTAGTTTCCAATACTTTAAACCGTTTATTATTTGGACATTCCTACAAGAAGTTGTGACCAAATTATCAAAGGCTGTCAGAATGTGATTCTACGACCAATTATGCGACCACTATGCGACCATTATGTGATCGCAAAATGGTTATGCGACCGCAAACTGGTCGCTAAATGGTCCAGAATAGCCCAGTTCTGGGCATCGATTTGTGCGATCATTGTGCGACCCGCACACTAATTGTGCGGTCCATTGTGCGACCGCATAACTGAGTTCGGAGGGTTAATTTTTCTATTTTCATAACTCGACCCCATTTTGATAAATAGGCTTTGGGGTTTATTTTGGAGCAATTATTTGAGGTTTGTTTAGAGAGAAGTGAGAGTGTTCTAGAGAGAGGAAGCAGATGAAGTGTTTTGTTCATCAAATTCTTGTTCAAGCCTTAAAATCCAACAAGAAATCCCTCAAGTTCTTCATCAAAGAGGTAAGGTTCTAACCCCTAATCTTCAATTTCGAGTTTGGGTAATGATTGGTGATTAAGAGTATGATTCTTAGGATAAGTGTTCCTTATCTTATATTGATTATATTTCATGATTCCATACTCATTTACATCATGAATCCGTGAATTTAGGGAAGAAGAATCAGATTTTTATAAAATCTTCCAAAAACAAAAATTTAAGATTTGAAGGTCCATTTGATATCGGAATTGGATAATTTTTTATATGTTTAAACTCGTACCGGAACGGGTATTCGAATTTTGCTAGTTTTTTCGAAATTTGAGATGTGAGTCCCACTGTCGAATATTTAAATGAATTTCGAATATTTATCCGTAAAATTAGTAAATTCATATGAAATTAATTCCTATGATTTGTATTGAGTATATCGATTTTTTTGTGAATAGATTTGAAACTTTTGGAGACAAATTTAAAAGGAAAAGCTGTGGTCGAGTAATTGATTGAAATTTTCAAAGCGAGGTAAGTTTCGTGGTTAACCTTGACTTGATGGAATAGAACCCTTAAATTATTTGTTATGTGAAATGCATGTGAACGACGTATAGGCGAGGTGACGAGTGTCTATACGTCGTCAAATTAACTGTTTGCCTACTTACTTGAGAAATCATAAATTATTTTAAATCATGAATTAATTGTTATAATAATTGTTTCTCTCCTATTCTTTGTCAAATATTAATTCTTGAATTCCTGCATTAATTGTTACATGCTATTTGAATTATGTGTCTTAATTGTTATTTGACATTTAGCATATTAAATATTAAACTGCCTATTTTCTCCCTGATTTCCATAATAACTTGCTATTTGTCATTGTTTATTTCATAATTAAATCATAATTATTGTATGCTTGTTGTCTTATAATTTTATATTAATTGTTGCATTTATTGGGGGAAATTTCTTCTATAAGAATAGGTAAATGAATATATTGGAGGAGCGGGTTACACGCCGCAACAGAATTGATCGAAATGAATATATTGGGGGATCGGGTTGCACGCCGCAACAAACTTATTAAAAAGTCCATATTGGAGGATCGGGTTGCACGCCACAACAGACTTACTAAAAAGTCCATATTAGAGGACCGGGTTGTACGCCACAACAGACTTATTAAAAAGTCCATATTGGACGATCGGGTTGCACGCCGCAACGGACTTATTAAAAAATCCATATTGGAGGATCGGGTTGCATGCCGCAACAGACTTATTAAAAAGTCCATATTGGAGGATCGAATTGCACGCCGCAATAGACTTATTTAAAAGTCAATATATACTTGATTAAAAATAATTATATGAGAAGATTGAAAATGATTATATTGTGGAAGCGGTTTGCACGCTATAACGGAAATTGGTTGAAATAATAATGGATTATGACTGCTAAATTGGCTTCAATTATTATAAACGAGTTACCTGATTTATTTCTATTATGTTGTTGTTACTAATATTGCGTATAGGTTAATGTAAATGAGCCCCCTTAGCCTCGTCACTACTTCGTCGAGGTTAGGCTCAGCACTTACCAGTACATGGGGTCGATTGTACTAATACTACACTCTGCACTTCTTGTGCAGATTTCAGAGTTGGTCCCAACGGAGTACCATAGACTTGCTCGGATTTCAGCTACTCAGAGGAGACTTGAGGTATAACTGCACTGCGTTCGCAGTTCTGAAGTCCCCGTCTACTTTACTTTAGCTATGTGTTCGTTTTCAGACAACTTTATTTTATTCAGACCTTTATTTCTATTATTCTAGAAGCTCGTGCACTTGTGACACTAATTCTGGGATGGTATTTAGACACCGTTATTTTTTTTATGGATTATTCACTACATTTCAAACTTTATTTCTGTATTTATTTCTTTGTTATTAATAAATTTAAAAAATTATTTTAAAATGGATAATATTATTCTAACATTGGCTTTCCTAGCAAGTGAAATATTAGGCGTCATCACGGTCCGAAGGTGGGAATTTCGGGTTGTGACAATTGGTATTAGAGCACTAGGTTACATAGGTCTCACGAGTCACGAGCAAGCTTAGTAGAGTCTGAAGGATCGGTACGGAGACGTCTGTACTTATCTTTCAGAGGCTATAGAGTTTAGGAATAATTCCACTTCTTTCATTCATTGATTTAGCTTGAAAACTATATCTCATATTCCTTTGTATCCATTCGTGTATTACATTGCGCACTCGGTATTAGCTGTGCGTCGACGGCTCGTGATGCCATAGATGGACTACGTAGGAGCCAGAGATGCTCAAACATTGCCTCAACGTGTGGTTCCGACTGAAGATGTGGACATATTGAGAGATCACCCAGTGAATCATGTGGGAGATACAACAGACCTTGGCATCTGGTTGATTTATACGAGCTGTGAAGGTTATTATTGTGGATCATCGGACGTGGTGAACTATGACTTTGCGCTGGGGGGGGAGTCCACTATCAATGGTGTGATGACCCAAAAGGTCATCTTATATTTTAGACCTCAAATCTGGGCTCTTAAGACTTAAAATCTTATATGTTATCCTCCTCGATTTGCGTGCGCAGTCCGAGCATGTTTCCTAAAAGCTTTATGTTTAAAATTGATGAAAACAAGAATTTATGCCTTTAAAAAGTTGATTTTATTTGACTTCGGTCAATATTTTTGGTAAACGGGCTCGGATCCATGTTTTGACAGTCTCGGTGGGTTCGTATCGAATTATGGGACTTGGGCGTATGCCCGGAATCAAATTTCGAGGTCCATAGCCCGAGAAATGAATTTTTGACTAAAATTGAATTTCAGAAAATTAATGGTTTTAAATTATATGTTTAATTTTGATGGTATCGGGCCCGTATTTTGGTTCCGGCGCCCGCTACAGGTCCATTATAATATCTGAACTATGTCTGTGAAATTTGGTGAGAAACGGAGTTTAAATGACGTGATTCGGACCTTCGGTTGAGAAAATAGTAACTTTAAGTGTTCTTGAGAATTTCATTGATTTTGATGCTAAATCCGTAGTTTTAGGTGTTATTTTGGCGATTTGATCGCACGAGCAAGTTCGTATGATGTTGTTAGATTTGTGCGCATGTTTGGTTTGGAGCCCCGAGGGCTCGGGTGAGTTTCGGATAGGCTACGGGGTGATTTGCACTTAGAAAATTTGAGATTTTTGCTGCAGCAGCTGTTATGGTGTGCCCTTCTTCGCGTTCGCGTAAGTAGTGTCGCAAACACGAAAGGTAAAATGGGGGCAGGGGAATTTTCTTCTTTGCGAATGCGAAGTACTGGTCGCGAACGAGAAGCATTGGGGGTGGTACCCTTCGCGAACGCGATCAGTCTCCCGCGAACGCGATAGTTTAAGGGACCTGGGGGAGGGGGGTCATGTTCTTCTACGCGAACGCGTCCATTGGGTCACGAACGCGAAGGCTTGGGGGGTAGTTTCCTTACGCGAATGCGTAGAAAGACTCGCGAACGCGAAGGCCTTAGGCCGCTATGCATCGCGATCGCGACAGGCCTCTCGCGAACGCGATGAAGGCCTGTCCAGTGTTTTAAAATAGACTTCAAAGACTGGATTTGTTCAAAATTTGACATTTTCTTCACTTGAACTCAACCTTGGGAGATTTTTGAAGTGGTAATTCAACACCAAATCATAGGTTCGTGTTCTTAAACTCATTCCTTTCAATTTCCATCAACACCCACTAGATTTCTAGGCCTAAATCTTGTTCTTTAAGGGTAGAAATTAGGGATTTTAGGAGAATTAGGGATTTTTTAAATTTGGGAATTTAGACCTCGATTTGGGGTCAGATTTTAGAACTAATGACATATTTGGGCTCAGGGGTGAATGGGTAAACAGAGTTTGGTCCGATCCTCGAGTTTGGACCAAGCGGGCCCGGGGTCGGTTTTTGACTTATTTTGAGAAAATTTGAGAAATCTGTAATTATTCATTAAAGTTGATTCCTTTAGTGATAATTGATGGTATTACGCTATTTGTGACTAGATACGAGTGAGTTGGAGGTGAATTCTAGGGGAAAAGCGGTACTTGAGTAGTAAGTGGCATGCGAATCGAGGTAAGTATCGTGTGTAACTTTGGCTTGAGGAAATAGGTATTATGTGTTTATTTTCTATGTGTTTGGTTGTTAAATACGATGTATAGGTGAGGTGACGAGCATCTATGCGTCATTGTCGAGTCATAGCATGCGAGTGAAATTCTATTTTTGTCTATTTTGTAGCCTTAAATTCTACTATCCATGCTTAGTGGGTTATTTGAAATATTGGGTGACTTATATCTGGTTTCACTGAGATTTGGTAACTTTCGAATATTGATTCAAGATTGAGGTTACATTGTGCTATTGATTATGGGTAAAATACTGGTTTCTTTGTGATACTCCTATCTATCCGTTATTGATTCTTTGATTGTGAGGAGGCGTGTAAAGCACGAAGGATGATGCCATGCATGTATTATTTATATTGTGACGAAGAGTGTAAAGCACGAAGGGTGATGTCGTGCCGTGATATGTGAGTGTTAATGCACGAAGGGTGATGTCGTGCCATGATTTATGAGTGATAAAGCACGAAGTGTGATACCGTGTATATTATGAGAGGTTTAATGGACGAAGGGTGATGCCGTGCCGTTCTATTTATTTGTTTGGTGAGGTTGAGAGTAAAAGCACGAAGGGTGATGCCGTGAAATGTTCCTTTGTTGTTTTATTTGCTCAATTCGTTTAAGGATTTTCGGTTTAATTCTGTCTTTTCATTATTCTCACTCTTTATATTGTATTCCCCCACTGTATGTCCCCTTCCCATTATTTATGCGTTATTTCTTTATTTACTGTTGTTGCCACTAGTATGATTATACTGTTCAAGTTATATGTGTGTGTCTTGTCCTAGCCTCGTCACTACTTCGCCGAGGTTAGGCTCGACACTTACCAGTACATGGGGTCGATTGTACTGATGCTGCACTCTGCACTTTCTGTGCAGATTTTGGTACCGGCTCAGGTTGATAGAGATCTTTCATTCAGACAGTTGTATTTCTTTCAGACTATTACTTGTAGTAAATTCTAGAATGCTCGTGAATTATGACTCCAGATCCACATAGTATTAATTAATACAATTTTATAATATTACACACTTATTATATTTCATCTTATTAATTATTGTTATTTACTGAATGGAAATAAGGAATTGGTTTAATGATTCTCTAACGTTGGCTTGCCTAGCAAGTGAAATGTTAGGCACCATCACGGTCCCGTCGGTGAAAAATTTTGGGTCGTGACAGTTGGTATTAGAGCACTAGGTTGCCTAGGTCTCACGATTCATGAGCAAGCTTAGTAGAGTCTGGAGGATCGGTACAGAGACATCTGTGCTTATCTTCCAGAGGCTGTGAAGTTTAGGAACAAGTTTCACTTCTATTCTTCTCTGTTATGCGATTTTGCTTTCTCAATACTGATTGAACTCTTCTACTCTTATTCTCTCGCAGATGGCGAGAACACGTATTGCTTCCTCAGCTGAGCAGCAGCTAGAGCCTCTAGTGGCAGCTCCTACGCGAGGCAGAGGTCGGGGTCGAGGCCATGCCAGAGGCCGAGGCAGGGGCAGGGCTCAGCCTAGAGCCCGAGCAGTAGCCCCAGCAGTGGAGCCTCAGATAGAGCTTGACGAGGAGGTTCCAGCCCAGACTGTTCCTACCGGACCAGCTCAGGTTCTGGAGGGGTTCATTACCACCCTAGTACTTCAGGATGCTTTGGTCCGTTTGGTGGGCCTTATGGAGAGTGTGGCCCAGACTGGCGCATTTTCCATGGCACTAACAGTCTCTCAGGCTGGAGGAGGAGCCCAGACTCCCACCACTCCCGCTCCGGAGCAGATAGCTCCCTAGTATCAGGCTCCAGTAGCTCAGCCAGTCGGATTAGTTCAGCCGGGTATTGCGGCACAAGTCGGAGATGGGCCAGCTATGTCTTCTGAGGCTTTATGGAGATTGGACAGGTTTATCAAGCTCTTTCATGTTCACTTCAATGGTGCTCCTTTAGAGGATCCCCAGGAGTATCTTGACAATTGTCACAAGGTTCTACGGAACATGGGTATAGTGGAGACCAATGGGGACGATTTTGCTGCATTTCAGATGACTGGTTCCGCCAAAAAATGGTGGAGAGATTAGTTGTTGACCAGACCAGCTGGGTCGCCTGCTCTTACTTGGGACCAGTTCTCTCAGATCTTCATAGAGAAGTTTCTATCTATCATATTCAGAGAGGAGCATCGCCGTCAGTTTGAGCGTCTCCAGCAGGGCAGTATGACTGTTACTCAGTTTGAGACCCATTTTGTGTATTTGGCCCGTCATGCTATTCTTCTGCTTCCCACCGAGAGAGAGAGAGAGGGTGAGGAGGTTTATTGATGGACTTTCTCAGCCTATCAGATTGCAGATGGCTAAGGAGACTCGGAGTGAGATTTCTTTTCAGGCGGCTGCTAATGTCGCCAGATGAGTCAAAATGGTTCTTACTCAGGGAGGTCAGGGGTCTGATAAGAGACCTCGTCATTCCGGTGAGTTCAGCGGTGCCTTATCTAGAGGCAGGAGTACTTTTGGTAGAGGCCATCCTCCCAGGCTATTTCATTCAGCGCTCCAGGCATCCCATGGTGCCTCAGGTGGTCGTGGCCCTCAGATGCATTATTCCAACCAGCTAGCCTATAGTGCACCACCAGCTCCTATTAGTGCACCTCTACTCCAGAGTTATCAGGGTGGTTATTTAGGTCGACAGGGTCAGTTTCAAGGTCAGCAGTCACATCAGCCGAGGTTATGTTATACTTGTGGTGATTTGAGGCACATTGCTAGATTTTGCCCTCGGGCTACGGGCAGCTCACAGCATCAGAGTTTTGGTGCCATGGTTCCGGCACCAGTTGCTGTACCACCTGCTCAGCCAGCTAGAGGCAGGGGTCAGGCAGCCAGAGGTAAAGGCCAGACTGTTTGAGGTGGAGGTCAGGCCATTAGAAGTGGAGATCAGCCAGTTAGAGGCCATCCCAGGGATGTTGTTCAGGGTGGTGGGCCCCAGCACCGGTTTTATGCTTTCCCAGCCAGGCTTGAGGCTGAGTCATCTGACGTTGTTATCACATGTACTGTTTCAGTTTGTAGTAGAGATGCTTCAGTTCTATTTGACCCGGGATCTACTTACTCCTATATGTTATCCTATTTTGCTTCCTATTTGGTTGTGCCCCATGATTCTTTGAGTGCTCCTGTGTATGTGTCCAAGCCAGTGGGGGATGCTATTGTTGTAGATCGTGTTTATCATTCGTGTGTGGTCACTATTGGGAGTCTTGAGACTCGTGTAGATCTTCTACTTCTCGACATGGTTGATTTTGATGTCATACTGGGTATGGATTAGCTGTCACCTTATCATGCTATATTAGATTGTCACGCCAAGACAGTGACCTTAGCCTTGTAGGGGTTGCCTCGATTAGAGTGGAGAGGGAATCTTGGCCATTTTGCCAGCAGGGTTATCTTTTATGTGAAGGCCTGACATATGGTCGAGAAGGGGTGTCTAGCTTATTTGGCTTATGTCCGCGATTCTAGTGTGGAGGTTCTTTCCATGGATTCAGTGCCGATTGTTCGTGAGTTTCTAGAGGTGTTTCCTGCAGACCTGCCGGGGATGCCACTCGACAGGGATATTGATTTCTGCATTGATTTGGCTCCGGACACTCAACCCATTTCTATTCCGCCATACCGTATGGCCTCGCCAGAGTTGAAAGAATTAAAGGAGCAGTTGCAAGATTTGCTTGATAAGGGCTTCATTAGAGCTAGTGTCTCGCCCTGGGGTGCACCTGCATTTTTTGTGAAGAATAAAGATGGATCGATGAGGATGGGTATAGATTATCGACAGTTGAACAAAGTCACTATCAAAGACAAGTATCCATTGCTGAGGATTGATGATTTATTCGATCAGTTTCAGGGTGCCCAGGTGTTTTCGAAGATTGATTTGAGATATAGCTGCCATCAGTTGAAGATTAGGGCATCTGATGTCTCTAAGACAGCTTTTCAGACTCAGTACAGGCATTTTGAGTTTCTAGTATGTCATTTGGGCTGACAAATGCCCCAGCGGCATTCATGGATTTGATGAACCGGGTGTTCAAGCCCTACTTGGATTCCTTTGTGGTTGTGTTTATTGATGATATCTTGATCTACTCTCACAGTCGAGAGGAGCATGAGCAGCACCTTCGGATCATTCTTCAGACTCTGAGAGACAGCCAGTTATATGCTAAGTTCTCAAAATGCGAGTTTTGGTTGAGTTCAGTTGCTTTCTTGGGTCACGTTGTATCGGCAGAGGGTATTCAGGTGGATCCTAAGAAGATTGAGGCAGTTCAGAACTGGACTAGACCCACATCAGCTACAGTGATCCATAGTATCCTGGGTTTGGCAGGCTATTACCGTCGATTTGTGGAGGGGTTTTCATCCATAGCAGCCCCGTTGACTAGATTGATCCAGAAGGGTGCCCTGTTCAGGTGGTCAGACGAGTGTGAAGCGAGCTTTCAGAAACTCAAGATAGCTTTGACTACGACACCGGTATTGGTGTTACCCACAGGTTCAGAATCTTATACAGTATATTGTGACGCATCTCGTATTGGTCTGGGTGCGGTGTTGATGTAGGGTGACAAGGTTATTGCATATGCTTCGCGGCAGCTGAAGGTTCACGAGAAGAATTACCATGTTCATGACCTAGAGCTGGCAACCATTGTTCACGCGCTGAAGATTTGGAGGCACTATCTTTATGGCGTGCCATGTGAGGTATTCACTGATCATTGGAGCTTGCAGTATTTGTTCAAGCAGAAGGAACTCAATTTGAGGCAGAGGAGGTGGCTAGAGCTATTGAAAAACTATGATATCACTATATTGTACCATTCGAGAAAGGCCAATGTGGTGACCGATGCATTTAGTAGAAAGGCAGTGAATATGGGCAGCCTTATATTCCAGTTGGTGAGAGACCACTAGCATTGGATATTCAGACCCCGGCCAACCAGTTCGTGAGGTTAGATGTTTCTTAGCCCAACCGTGTCCTAGCTTGTACAGTTTCTCGGTCTTCTTTGTTTGAGCGCATCAGAGATCGACAGGATGATGATCCTTATTTACTTGTCCTTAGAGACACAGTGCGGCACTGTGGTGCCAAGCAGGTTACTATTGGAGATGACGGAGTTTTGAGGATGCAGGGTCATATTTGTGTGCCTAATGTGGATGGGCTTCGTGAGTTGATCCTTGAGGAGGCTCACAGTTCTCGATATTCTATTCACTCGGGTACTGCCAAGATGTACCAGGACCTGCGGTAACATTATTAGTGGAGGAGGATGAAGAAATATATAGTTGCTTACGTGGCTCGGTGCTTGAATTGTCAGCAGGTGAAATATGAGCATCAGAGACCCGGTGGTTTGCTTCAGCAGATGGAGATTCCTGAGTGGAAGTGAGAGTGTATCACGATGGACTTTGTTGTTGGACTCCTACGGAATCAGAGGAAGTTCGACGCCATGTGGGTTATTATGGATAGGCTGACTAAGTTAGTGCATTTCATTCCTGTGGCAGTTACCTATTCCTCAGAGCGGTTAGCAAAGATTTATATTCCGGAGATCGTCCGTCTTCTTGGTGTGCCCGTGTCTATCATTTCTGATTGAGGTACACAGTTTACCTCGCACTTTTGGAGGGAAATACAATGTGAGTTGGGTACGCGGGTTGAGTTGAGTACAACATTCCATCCTCAGACAGACGGGCAATCCGAGCATACTATTCAGATCTTGGAGGATATGCTCCACGCTTGTGTCATAGACTTTGGAGGTTCTTGGGATCAGTTCTTGCCCCTTGCAGAGATCTCCTACAATAACAGTTACCAATCAAACATTCAGATGGCTCCCTATGAGTCATTATATGGTAGGCGATGGCGGTCGCCAGTTGGGCGGTTTGAGCCGGGAGAGGCTCGATTGTTGGGCACAGACTTAGTACAGGATGCCTTGGATAAGGTCAAGATTTTTCAGGATCGACTCCGCACAGCTCAGTCCAGGCAGAAGAGTTATGCCGACCGTAGAGTTCGTGATGTTTCATTCATGGTCGGAGAGAGAGTGTTACTTCGGGTATCACCCATGAAGGGTGTAATGAGGTTCGTAAAGAAGGGCAAGTTGAGCCCTAGGTATATCAGATCTTTTGAGATTCTGGAGAAAGTGGGAGAGGTGGCTTACAGGCTTGCGTTGCCACCTAGTTTAGCAGTTGTTCATCCGGTATTCCATGTGTCCATGCTTCGAAAGTATCATGGTGATCCGTCCCATGTATTAGATTTCAGCTCTGTCCCGTTGGACAAAGATTTGACTTACGAGGAGGAGCCGGTGGCAATTCTAGCCCGGCAAGTTCGCCAGTTGAGATCAAAGAGTTAGCCTTCAGTTCAGGTATAGTGGAGAGGTCAGCCTATTGAGGAAGCTACTTGGGAGTCCGAGTCCGATATGCAGAGTAGATATCCCCACCTTTTCACCAGCCCAGAGTACTTTTCTATGTCCGTTCGAGGATGAACGGTTATTTTAGTGGTGGAGAATGTGATGACCCAAAAGTTCATCTTATGTTTTAGACCTCGAATCTGCACTCTTAAGCCTTAAAATCTTATATTTATCCTCTTCGATTTGCATGCGCAGTCTGGGCATGTTTCCGGAAAGCTTTATGTTGAAAATTGATGAAAATAAGAATTTATGCCTTAAAAAGTTGATTTTATTTGACTTTAGTCAACACTTTTAGTAAACGGGCCCCGATTTGTGTTTTGACAGTCTCGGTGAGTCCGTATCGAATTATGGGACTTGGGGGTATGCCCGAAATCGAATTCCGAGGTCCATAGTCCGAGAAATGAATTTTTGACTAAAATTGAATTTCAGAAAATTAATGGTTTTAAAGTATATGCTAAATGCTTGATTTTGATGGTATCGGGCCCCTATTTTGGTTCCGGAGCCCGGTACAGGTCCGTTATAATATCTGAACTATGTCTGTGAAATTTGGTGAGAAACGGAGTTTCAATGACGTGATTCGGACCTTCGGTTGAGAAAATAGTAACTTTAAGTGTTCTTGAGAATTTCATTGATTTTGATTCTAAATCCATAGTTTTAGGTGTTATTTTGGCGATTTGATCGCACGAGCAAGTTTGTATGATGTTGTTAGACTTGTGCGCATATTTGGTTTGGAGCCCCGAGGGCTCGGGTGAGTTTCGGATATGCTACAGGGTGATTTGCACTTAGAAAATCTGAGATTTTTGCTGCAGTAGCTGTTCTGATGTTCCCTTCTTCGCGTTCGCTTAGGTAGTGTCGCGAACGCGAAAGGTAAAATGGGGGTAGGGGAATTTTCTTCTTCGCGAATGCGAAGGACTGGTCGGGAACGCGAAGCATTGGGGGTGATACCCTTCGCGAACGCGATAGTTTAAGGGACCTGGGGGAGGGGGGACATGTTCTTCTATGCGAACGCGTCGATTGGGTCGCGAATGTGAAGGATTGGGGGGAGCTTCCTTATGTGAACGCGTAGAAAGACTCGCGAATGCCTTAGGCCGCTGTGCATCACGATCGCGACAGGCCTCTCGCGAACGCGATGAAGGCCTGTCCAGTGTTTTAAAACAGACTTCAAAAACGGGATTTGTTCAAAATTTCACATTTTCTTCACTTGAACTCAACCTTGGGCGATTTTTGAAGTGGGAATTCAACACCAAATCATAGGTTCGTGTTCTTAAACTCATTCCTTTCAATTTCCATCAACACCTACTAGATTTCTAGGCCTAAATCTTGTTCTTTAAGGGTAGAAATTAGGAATTTTAGGAGAATTGGTGATTTTGTAAATTTGGGAATTTAGACCTAGATTTGGGGTCGGATTCCGGAACTAATGACATATTCGGGCTCGGAGGTGAATGGGTAAACGTAGTTTGGTCCAAACCTCGAGTTTGGACCAAGCGGGCTCAGGATCGGTTTTTGACTTTTCTTGAGAAAATTTGGGAAATCTGTAATTATTCATTAAAGTTGATTCCTTTAGCGATAATGGATGGTATTAAGCTATTTGTGACTAGATACGAGTGAGTTAGAGTTGAATTCTAGGGGAAAAGCGGTACTTGAGCAGTGAGTGACCTGCTAATCGAGGTAAGTGGCGTGTCTAACTCTGGCTTGAGGGAATAGGTATTATGTGTTTATTTGCTACGTGTTTGGTTGTTAAATACGATGTATAGGTGAGGTGACGAGCATCTATGTGTCGTTGTCGAGTCATAGCATGCGAGTGAAATTCTATTCTTGTCTATTTGTAGCCTTAAATTCTGCTATCCATGCTTAGCAGTTTATTTGAAATGTTGGGTGACTTATATCTGGTTTCACTGAGATTTGGTAACTTTCGAATATTGATTCAAGGTTGAGGTTACATTGTGCTATTGATTATGGGTAAAATACTGGTTTCTTTGTGATACTCCTATCTATCCATTGTTATTGATTCTGTGATTTGTGAGGAGGAGTGTAAAGCACGAAGGGTGATGCCGTGCATGCATTATTTATATTGTGAGGAAGAGTGTAAAGCACGAAGGGTGATGCTGTGCCGTGATATGTGAGTGTTAATGCACGAAGGGTGATGTCGTGCCATGATTTGTGAGTGATAAAGCATGAAGGGTGATGCCGTGTATATTATGAGAGGTTTAATGCACGAAGGGTGATGCCGTGTTGCTATATTTATTTATTTGGTGAGGTTGAGAGTAAAAGCACGAAGGGTGATGCCGTGCAGCTTTCCTTTGCTGTTTTATTTGCTCAATTCGTTTAAGGATTTTTGGTTTAATTATGTCTTTTCATTATTCTCACTCTTTATATTGTATTCCCTCACTGTATGTCCTCTTCCCATTATTTATGTGTTATTTCTTTATTTACTGTTGTTGCCACTAGCATGATTATACTGTTCAACTTATATGTGGGTGTGTTGTCCTAGCCTCATCACTACTTCACCGAGGTTAGGCTCGACACTTACATGTACATGGGGTCGGTTGTACTAATACTGCACTCTGCACTTTCTGTGCAGATTTTGGTACCAGCTCAGGTTGATCGAGATTTTGCTATTGGTCTGCTATCCTGAGACTCAAGGTAGATCTGTTGGCGTTCACAGACCTTGAAGTCCCCGTCTATTTTTTATGTCCTACTGTTTTCTTTCATTCAAACAGTTGTATTTCTTTTAGACTATTATTTGTAGTAAATTCTAGAATGCTCGTGAATTGCGACTCCAGATCCGAGTGGTATTAATTAATACAGTTTTATAATATTCTGCACTTATTATATTTCATCTTAGTTAATTATTGTTATTTACTGAATGGAAATAAGGAATTGATTTAATGATTCTCTAACGTTGGCTTGCCTAGTAAGTGAAATGTTAGGCGCCATCACGGTCCCTTTGGTGGGAAATTTTGGGTCGTGACAAATGGATGGATTGCGGGGTCATGTGTTATATCAGTTTTGTCCTGAAATGTATATATGTGGTACTGAAAGGTTCCCCAAAAATTTACACATGTTTAAGGCCGGAGATTTTGTAGAGGATAAGGTTGGGACTTGCGGTATGTCCGCCTACTTAATAATCCTATACTTCAGTACCAAAGTAGTTAGAGAAACAACTTTAAATTTACAGAATGTCTACTCAGTGTGGACGTCATGGTTGCGGATTTTGGGGTGCTTCGGAGGAAGTACAGTGGTTGACGAGATTCTGGACTATGTGGTTCGTGCCAAGATTTGCCTGTATGGAGCTCTACTTTTTGTGATCGTTGTGTATAAATAGGGGTAAGGGTTACCCCAAAGAAGATTCGAAGAGTATGTTAAGAAATGGGTCAGCTCAATAGTGTTGAGTCAGTATAACAAAAGAAGAAATTTCCCTTGGGAGAGATAATTCTCCACAGGTGTCCGTGGCAAGCCTATGAAGAGGGCAGACTAGCCAATGCAACACTGCCCACTTGGCTCACTTTTCAGAACACTTTTGAAAGAGTTTGTTTCCCGGACTCTCCGTAATGCGTGGCGCATAGGGTTTGAATGGTTGTGTCAAGTCACCATGACGGTGTCATAATATGCCATCAGGATCAATAAGTTAGCCCGTCATATTCCTACTTTGCTTCCTACAGCCAGAGAGCAAGTCCACAGACTCATTAAAGGACTCAATTATGATCGTAAAATTTTGTATGACTCGGGAGCTACAGGCTGATACTTAATTTCCACTAGTTGTAGAAATTGCCAAGATATTAGAACGTGTTCGGGGTGAGGAAAAAGGAAAATAAGGAGACCAAGACATCTCGAGGTTCTGGGGGATTCAGTGGATTCTACTCTGCGAGTATAAATCATTATGGCGGGGGCTCGGGCAGTCGGCCAGCCCAGTTCATACATCGGATTAATCGAGGTGCTCCAGTAAGTTCTTTTAATGCACCACTGACATAAGTGTCCTACAATGGTTATTCCAGTTATCTGGCACAGACTCCGTATGAGCAGCCAAACCCGCAAATGGGTTATTATGAATGCGGTGATACTAGGCACATCATGAGAAAATTGTCCCAGACTTGGGAGAGACATATTTCATCAAAGCACTCAGACTATGTGCTCCATTGCAGTTACTACACCACCCACACGACCAGTTAGAGGTGGAGGACAGGCGGGTAGAAGGCGTCCAAGAGTTGGAGGCCCAGCTGTTGAAATATTTATTTTATGATATGGCAGAGGTCGCTACATTAGATGGTGTTGTTACAGGTACAACCTCGATTTAATATAAAGGAATAATTTCCCTAACTTGATTCGGTTCTGAGTATCGAGACGAGTCCTCTTATTGTGAATTATATGCCCTACCGGTGTGGGGTTCATTATGTGTTGTGATTTTGTGTAACCGAAATTATTTAAAAGGAGAAAGTGGAAATTTTTGATTGGCACGATGTGCATATTACTTGTGATTCAAAATTGAGGACGAGATCCTCGCATTTTAATATAAAATGATATGTTTAAACCGGGCTACGAGCTGCGGTGGAAGTTATATAAGGACGAGATCCTTGTGAGGAAAATTCTTGTGTTTAAGTTCTACCTTATGAAATTAAATTTGTACTATAGCAATAATAGGGAGTCATGCGTGTTAGGCTTATTTGAAAACTCTTGTATGAAATTCTTTGTGCATACTTGCCAAATTTATTTTGTAATTATTGAGTTTTAAGCTACGAGGTAGGTGCCTGCCCAGGTGGCGTTAAATGCGACTCGTTAATTCGGGTAAATAATTACGAGGTCTTCATGCCTCATATCTCGTTATCAGTATTGTGAAGGTTTGAAACAAGATTTTTGTTAACATGGAGTTAATTGACGATTCTGTAATTGATTATGAACAACTATTAAGACCAGATTGACCCAGAAGGATGCCCCATCTAGATGGTCAGATGAGTGTGAGTTGAGCTTTCAGGAGCTCAAGACTGCTTTGACTACGGCATCAGTGTTGGTATTACCCATAGGTTCAAGATATTATACGGTGTATTGTGATGCATCTCGTGTTAGGCTTGGTGAAGTATTGATGCGGGATGGCAAGGTGATTGCATATGTGTCGCGGCAGTTGAAAGTTCACAAGAAGAATTATTATGTTCATAACTTAAAATTAGCAGCCATTGTTCATGCGCTAAACATTTGGAGGCATTACCTTTACGGTATCTCGTGTGATGTATTTACTGATCAACGTAGTCTACAGTATATGTTCAAACAAAAAGATCTCAATTTAAGGAAGAGAAGATGGTTGGACCTGTTGAAGGACTATCATATCTCCATTTTGTATCACCCCGGAAAGGCCAATGTGGTGGCCGATGCTTTGAGTAGAAAGGCTGTGAGTATGGGCAGCCTTGCGTATATTCTGGTTGGTGAGAGGCCGTTAGCTGTAGATGTTCAGACATTGGCCAATCAGTTCGTGAGGTTAGATGTTTCAGAATCCAGTCGGGTTCTAGCCTGCACGGTCACTCGGTCTTCTTTATATGAACGCATCAGAGGGCGACAGTATGATGATCCTCATTTGCTTGTCCTTAAGGACACGGTGCGGCACGGTAGTGCCAAGCAGGTTGATGTGGGAGATGATGGAGTTCTGCAGATGCAGGGTCGTATTTGTGTTCCTAATGTGGATGGGCTTCATGAATTAATTGTTGAAGAGGCCCACAGTTTCCGGTATTCTATTCATCCGGGTGCCACCAAAATGTATCAAGATTTGCGGCAACATTATTGGTGGAGGAGAATGAAAAAGGATATAGTTGCATAAGTAGCTCGGTGTCTGAATTGTCAGCAAGTTAATTATGAGCATCAGAGACTTGGTGGTTTTCTTCAGAAGTTAGAAATTCCTGAATGGAAGTGGAAGCGTATCACTATGGATTTTGTTGTTGTGCTCCCACGGGCTCAGATAAAGTTCGACGCAGTATGGGTCATTATGGACAGGTTGACCAAGTCGGCACATTTCATTCTGGTAGCAGTTACCTATTCTTCAGAGCGGTTAGCGGAGATTTACATCCGCGAGATTGTCCGTCTTCACGGTGTGCCCGTTTCTATCATTTCTGATTGAGGTACACAGTTCACCTCGCACTTATGGAGGGCTGTACAGCGTGAGTTAGCCACGCGGGTTGAGTTGAGTACAACATTTCATCCACAGACAAACGGACAGTCAGAACGCACTATTCAAATATTGAAAGATATGCTTCGCGCTTGTGTTATAGACTTTGGAGGTTCTTGGGATCAGTTCTTGCCACTTGCAGAGTTTGCCTATAATAACAGCTACTAGTCGAGCATTCAAATGGCTCCATATGAAGCATTATACGGGAGACAGTGTCGTACGCCAGTTAGCTGGTTTGAACCATGAGAGGCTCGGTTGTTAAGTACTGATTTGGTACAGGATGCCTTGGATAAGGTCAAGATTATTCAGGATCGACTTCGCACAGCTCAGTTTAGGCAAAAGAGTTATGCCGACCTTAAGGTTCGTGACGGTGCATTCATGGTAGAAGAAAGAGTATTGCTCTGAGTTTCACCTATGAAAGGTGTAATGAGATTCGGAAAGAAGGGCAAGTTGAGCCCTAGGTATATCGGACCCTTTGAAATTCTTGAAAGGGTGGGTGAAGTAGCCTACAGGCTTGTACTACCACCTAGTTTATCAGCAGTTTATCCGGAATTCCATGTATCCATGCTCCGAAAATATCATGGTGATCCGTCCCATGTGTTAGACTTCAACTCAGTTCAATTGGACAAAGATTTGACTTACGAGTAGGAGCCGGTGGCTATTCTATCCCGGCATGTCCGTCAGTTGAGGTCTAAGAGTTATCCTTCAGTTTGGGTACAATGGAGAGGTTAACCGATTGAGGAAGCTACCTAGGAGTACGAGTCATACATGCGGAGTAAATATCCACACTTATTCACCAGCTCAGGTACTTTTTCTAACTTCGTTCGAGGACGAACGTTTCTTTTAGAGGTGGAGAATGTGATGACCCAAAATGTTATCTTAAAATCTAATAATTAATTATGTGTTCTAAGACCTTGAAAAGCACTATTTGTCACTCCTCTACTTGCGTGCGAAGTCCGTAAAATTTTCTGGAATGTTTTTATGTGAAAAATGGATTAAAATGTGAACTAGAGCCTTAAAACTCAACTGAGTTGACTTTGGTCAACATTTTGAGCAAACGGACCCGGATCAGTATTTTGACAGTTCCGATAGGTCCGTATCGTGATTTGGGATTTGGGCGTATGCCCGGAATTTAATTTAAAGGTCCCTAGCTCAAGTTATGACCATTTAACTGAAACTAGTAATTTAAAGGCTAAAGATTTCTAAGTTTGACCACGGGGTTGACTTTTTGATATCGGAGTTGGAATCCAGTTCTGAAATTTTTTATAGCTCCGTTATGTCATTTATTACTTGTGTGCAAAATTTGAGGTCAATCGGACTTGATTCGGTAGGTTTCGGCATCAAATGTAGAAGTTGGAAATTTCATAATAGACTAAGGTTTCAAGTGAGTTCGCACAAGACCTAACTTCAAATGAGCATACCTCTCTTGATATGAAGATTTATATGGTGTATTATCTATCAAAAGAAATTTCTATGTGTCTAGTTTCCAAATCTTCAAACCGTTCGTCATTTGGACATTCCTACAAGAAGTTATGACCAAATTACCAAAGGCTGTCAGAATACGATTATGCGACCAATTATGCGACCATTATGCGATCGCAAAATAGTTATGCGACCGCAAACTGGTCGTAAAATGGTCCAGAACAGCCCAGTTTCGGGCACCGATTTGTGCGATCATTGTGCGAACCACACACCAATTTTGCGGTCCATTGTGCAACTGCATAACTGAGTTCGGAAGGTTAATTTTCCTATTTTCATAACCCGACCCCATTTTGATAAATAGGCTTTGGGGTTTATTTTGGAGCAATTATCTGAGGTTTTTTAGAGAGAAGTGAGAGTATTCTAGAGAGAGGAAGTAGATGAAGTGTTTTGTTCATCAAATTCTTGTTCAAGCCTTAAAATCCAACAAGAAATCCCTCAAGTTCTTCATCAAAGAGGTAAGGTTCTAACCCCTAATCTTCAATTTCGAGTTTGGGTAATGATGGGTGATTAAGAGTATGATTCTTAGGATAAGTGTTCCTTATCCTATATTGATTATATTTCATAATTCCATACTCATTTACATCATGAATCGGTAAATTTAGAGAAGAAAAATTAGATTTTTATAAAATCTTCCAAAAACGAAAATTTAAGATTTGAAGGTCCATTTGATATCGGAATTGGATAATTTTTGTATGTTTGAACTCGTAGCGGAACGGGTGTTTGGATTTCGCGAGTTTTTCCGGGATTTAAGATGTGGGTCCCACTGTCGAATATTTAAATAAATTTTGAATTTTTATCCCAAAAATTAGTAAATTCATATGGAATTAATTCCTATAATTCGTATTGAGTATATCGAATTATTTGTGAATAGATTTGAAGCTTTTGGAGACAAATTTAAAAGGAAATGTTGTGGTCGAGTAATTGATTGGAATTTGCAAAGCGAGGTAAGTCTCGTGGTTAACCTTGACTTGAGGGAATAGAACCCTTAAATTATTTGTTATGTGAAATGCATGTGAACGACTACTAGGCGAGGTGACGAGTGTCTATACGTCGTCAAATTAATTGTTTGCCTACTTACTTGAAAAATCATAAATTATTTTAAATCATAAATTATTTTAAATCATAAATTAATTGTTTTAATAATTGTTTCTCTCCTATTCTTTGTCAAATATTAATTCTTGAATTCCTGCATTAATTATTACATGCTATTTAAATTATGTGTCTTAATTGTTATTTGACATTTAGCATATTAAATATTAAATTGCCTATTTTCTCTTTGATTTCCATAATAACTTGCTATTTGTCATTGTTTGTTTCATAATTAAATCATAATTATTGTATGCTTGTTGTCTTATAATTTTATATTAATTGTTGCATTTGTTGAGGAGATTTCTTCTATAAGAATTGGTAAATGAATATATTGGAGGAGCGAGTTGCACGCCACAACAGGATTGAATTGGTAAATGTATATATTGGAGGAGTAGGTTGCACGCCACAAACAGAATGGATCGAAATGAATATATTGGGGGATCGGGTTGTAACAAACTTATTAAAAAGTCCATATTGGAGGATCGGGTTACACGACGCAATAGACTTATTAAAAAGTCCATATTGGAGGATCGGGTTGCACGCCGCAACAGACTTATTAAAAAGTCCATATTAGAGGATCGAGTTGCATGCCGCAACAGACTTATTAAAAAGTCCATATTGGAGGATCGGGTTGCATGCCACAATAGACTTATTTAAAAGTCAGTATATACTTGATTAAAAATAATTATATGAGAGGATTGAAAATGATTATACTGTGGAAGCGGTTAGGTCGCTATAACGGAAATTGGTTGAAATAATAATGGATTATGACTGCTGAGTTGGCTTCAATTATTATAAATGAGTTACCTGATTTATTTCTATTATGTTGTTGCTAATAATATTGCGTAAAGGTTAATGTAAGTGAACCGCCTTAGCCTCGGCACTACTTCGTCCAGGTTAGGCTCAGCACTTACCAGTACATGGGGTCGGTTGTACTGATACTACACTCTGCACTTCTTGTGCATATTTCGGAGTTGGTCCCAACGGCGTACCATAGACTTGCTCGGATTTCAGCTACTCAGAGGAGACTTGAGGTATAACTGCACGACGTTCGCAGTTCTGAAGTTCCCGTCTACTTAATTTAGTTGTGTGCTTGTTTTCAGATAGCTTTATTTTATTCAGACCTTTATTTGTATTATTCTAGAAGCTCGTGCACTTGTGACACCAATTCTGGGATGGTATTTAGACACTGTTATTTTTTTTATGGATTATTCACTACATTTCAGACTTTACTTCCGCATTTATTTTTATGTTATTAATAAATTTAAAAAATTATTTTAAAATGGATAATATTATTCTAATATTGGCTTGCCTAGCAAGTGAAATGTTAGGCGCCATCATGGTCCGAAGGTGAGAATTTCGGGTCGTGACACCTAATGCAACTAGACGAAACATATGGGGTAAGTAAATTTGATACAATTGATACACTTGCTCTTGTATCAATAAACTCAGGTGAATCAATTGAGGTTTTCGAACCGGAAAGAGATTTGATTATTTCAAAAACTAATCAAAGAGAGGTCATGGCTGGACAAGTATATAAGGATAAGGCCACATTGAAGGCGGTGATGGAGGAATATGCAATTGCTGAAAGGTTTCAATTCCGGGTTGATAGGTCTAATGCTATCAGGTTCGAGTGTTCTTACTTTTAACCTCTTCACCAATATGTTGTATTCAACTGTATGGATATGTATTCTGGCTAGTTGTATAATGTATTCATGGTAGAATTTTAAAAAATACAGGATGTATAATGTTGTATTCATAATATATGCTTTCCTTAATGCTATGTTTCTGTATTAGTGTTTTTGTAATTGAGTGTTTTGAAACATTTATATGAGAACTTAACTATTTATATTAATGTATGTTTATACATTTATTTTATGCAATGTATTCAAAAAAAATTATAGTATATTCAATAGACATACATTGTATTTCGTTGTATGTTTTTATATACAAAAATTGTTGGCAAATGAAAATGTTGTGTGTATGTAGCCAAATCAGTTGTAGGATCTGTTTATATTTTATATCCATACATAACCAATCGTATGTATAACACAAATGTATTTGCAGCTATACATTGTTATGTATTTCAGAGGATTGTGAATGGAGATTTAAGGCTTCTAGTATTAACAAATCATAAATATTCAAAGTGAGGGAGTTCAATGATAAGCATACACGTCCGTTGAAGGATAAGGTGTATGAGAAACGTCAAGCAACTAGTAGATTGATTGGTGGTATGATTAGGTCCGAGTTTACTAATCATAAGAGGAAATACACGCCAAAGGATATAATTGATGATGTGAAATCAGACTTTGGTGTAGATGTTAGTTACATGTTGGCATGGCGCGCTAAAGAAAAGGCAGTGAATGTTTTGAGAGGCGAACCAGCTGATTCATACAATAAATTACCAGGGTACTTGTATACACTAGATATGACATATCATGGTTCGCATATTAGAATGGTAAAATCACCGAAAAATGAGTTCATTTATTTGTATATATCATTGTATGCTTTTATAAAGGGGTTCAATTTCTGTAGACCCATCGTGGTTGTGGATGGCAGCCACCTAAAATCGGCATACACAGGGACATTTGTCTCGGCTAGCATGTTGGATGGTGTAGGTGAGTCAGTTAAAAAACAAAATATATACGGATTAACATAAAATATTGTAATTTGACTTCTTAATACAACTTGAATGAAATTATTTTTATATGTATGCATTTATATTTACTGGACATATATTTCCACTAGCATATAGTGTTGTTGATTCAGAGAACGATGCTGCTTGGTTGTGGTTCTTTGAGCAATTCAAGGTAGCTTATGGTTAGCGGAAAAACATGTGCATCGTTTCAGATAGGAATGAGAGCATCATCAAATCTGTATCGAGAGTGTATCCTACGGTACCCCATTTTACTTGTATATGGCATCCATGGAACAATGTATATAAGAAATTCAAAAAGAGTCATGCAAAGTTGAGCGATGTATACTTCTCGATGGCAAAAGCATACACTCAGGATGAATTTGATAGTCTAATGAAAAAGGTGGAGAAGGTAGATATTCGGGTGAAAGAATACTTGGAATTAGCTTGATACGAAAAGTGGGCTAGGTTGTATGCACCTGTTAATCGAGGATGGACTATGACGTCAAATATTGCTGAGTCAATCAATTTCGCACTTGTATCAGCAAAAGAATTGCCAATATACGACTTCCTAGAAGAAGTTAGGAAGATGTTTGGACGTTGGAATTGTGGCAATCGAAAAGAAGCTTCACACACGTACACAACGCTTGGGAAAAAATACCAGGAGATCCTTACTTTGAATGAGGCACTGTCTACACGCATGATTGTAAGCTTTTTTTTTTTGCTATAAATCCTTGCATCATGTATTTATGCTTGATACAATCTCTACTATTAACATATTGCCTACTTTTATTATAATAGCACTTGTGCAAGTATTCTGTTTTATGAAACGGTTGTAAAAACTGCTTATTATATGTTGATAATACATGTTACTACAACTGTATTTCATTGGTTGTATTCAATAGTTTTGTTTTTGTATTGACAGTATTTTACTGTATTTCACAAATAAATGTATTCACTTTTAATAGTCTGTCTGTTAAAATAGTATTTTTATTTGGTGTATTTTAAATGTATTTTCATTATATACATGTATATTATATGTCATTGTATTTCATACATACGTGTATTAAATTTAATATTCTGTCAGATAAATATTTGTTGACATTCAGTGTATTTTAAATGTATTTTTATTGTATACATGTATACTGTATTTAATACGTTTGGTCTTTGATATATACATGACTTTTACAAAAATCCACAGCTTATATTTCTTTGTTTAATGTAGGTTGTACCATCGACTTAACACTTGCATATGGTGAATGATGAAGGAAGGCATTACACCATTTGCCTCCTAGAGAAAAAATGCAGTTGTGGGCGGTTCCAAGTTGATGAATTACCATGCCCACATGCTTGGGCTGTCTTGAAAAGCAAGTTTCTAATGCCTGAAGATTATTACTCGGACTATTACAAATCAAAGTCTGTTGTAATGACATACGAGGTGCCCATGTATCCACTGCCCGACCAAAGTGAATGGAATATACCAGCACATATATTAGAGGAAGTTGTCTTACCACCCAAATGGAAAAGACCTCCTAGAAGGCCAAAGAAGAAGCACGATAAGCCGTTAAGTGAATTATTTCAGAAGAAAAATCAGCATTTGTGTAGTATATGTGGGCAGGGAGGACATAATAAGCATAATTGTAGAAATGCTCCACGTAGGAATTAGTTCATGTTCTGATTTTAATTACTGCAATAATGATATGTCATACATATTTTCAAGTGTTATATTACATATTGATTTATTGGTGTATTGGATTCTTATGGGATGAATTTTTTAAGTTCAGATTACTAAATTGAATGATATAATTTTTTTTTGGTATCTTTACAAATTGATTTATATTCACTTTACATGTATTAGGTAAAGTGAATACATGACTTGTAATACAAATTTACTGCTGAAACATAGTGAAGCTTGAGATAAAGTGAATATAACATAATATATCAATTAACAGCATAACTTAAAGGCTATTATGTATTCATTCATTAACATCTTAAAGACAAAAAATGCATTCATGTATTCAAAAAATAAAAAAGGTTAAGTAAAACCATCATGTATTCAATAATAAGCTTCACAAAAAATTCGTTTTACAGAAAACTATTCTAAAACTATCTTCACATAAGTACCTGAATCTGTGATTTGCCTAACAATCTTTGCGGGTGCTTCATTGTCACTTATGGCATCGACGTCTATCTTCCGCATAGCATAGTCCCAAAGGAGGGCACCATATCTTTGACGAAGTAAATTGGCATCAAATGTTGTGTGTGGAACCAATCCATAAGTGCTCAAATACTCTGCATATGCCGCGACATGCAACCCACAATTCCTGAAAATGTAGATTGACACAGTTAAATATAATTCATATATTTAGTGTTGTAAATGATACAAGAATATGAAAAATGATTGAATTCATACATCCTCCCAGCTTTTTGTTGAGGCACATTCGAAATAAAAACAACATCAAAGGGCTTAGTTTGTGCCTTGTCATTGTATGCTGGTTCAAGAGACCAATCTATGCCTTGCTTATCTCTGTAAAAACCATTGATCGATAGGTACATATGTACAAGCTTAGCAAGCTTATCTATATCAGAACTCACATAAGCATCATGACCTGCTGATCGGTAGGAGTCATATACATTAATACATCTTTCCTTAAATGAGACAACTGCCAATATCCAATGAAGTTTGTCCTTCAAGTTGACTGGTATCAAGACATTGTCAACCGTATGCCATGGTACATTAGCTAGCAATCTGTAGCCCCTTATGTATTCACATACAACATCTTCCTCATTGGCTACACTTGCATCATTATACTTGTCGAAGATTTCAGCAATTCTTATTTTAAATATACAATCAATAGTGGTATATTTGAATGTGGTGGTTTGGTTGTACTTGCCCTTCTTTCTCAGGTAGTAAAATATGACATCAATATGCTGTATATAAAATTGAATACATAGCGTTAGTACATTGAATTAAAAACAAGAAAAACAAACTTCATTGAAGAAACTAAAAATATACATGTATTGTATATTGAAGAAACTGAATATAGAACTCAATACAATGAATTCATTGATTACAAACATACTGCAATACTTTGGGAATAACGTAACACACTGCTGAAAACAAATTGCTAGATAAAATATTGAAACACAGTGAAGTATGAGATAAAGTGAAGTCATTGAATATAGTGCATACAGTTAAACTACGCTGAATACATTAAATACAATGAAAGTAGAGAAACACTAAAATACAGTGAATACAATATTTTACTGTATTTCTGTTAATATATAATACATCTGAATACATTGTGATCAAAAACGTGAATACAGTGAATCCAGAATTTGTATGACAAGAACAAAAGAGTGAAACATAAATTTTGACAAACCATGTGTAAAATATGTAAATAAACTGAATGTACAAGGGTTATATCTTACATCATCATTCCATAGTTGACCGTCTAATGATAGTAGGTAAAATTAATTTTTTGAAGTGACTTCATGAACTCTAAAATCCAACGGTATAGGGAGTGTTGACTTGTGTTTCTTGTACTGGTCTTCCTTATCCTTTCTACAAGGATTTGGAAACAACATTATAATCATATTATAAAGGGTAAAACCATACATTATAGATCAAAAAAAGAAACTTACTTTTAATCATGTTTAGCAAGCAGACCATCACGAATTCATTTCTCGAATTCTTGAATGACTAAAGTATGATGTGCCCCCGATATTAAATCATCTTCAAAGGGGTATTTTTTGTCAAATATGGGAGTCAACTTTACTGAGGTACTTGTAGTTCATTGGCATCATTAATAGCGATATTTAATTATAGTTAACATGGGAAAATATATCATAACTTTATAAAACATAGTTTTTGTATAAACATTTACTAACCGGCCGAGTCGAAGTTTGACTCGTAAGGCGAAAAATTCCATCGAATTGGACGTCGAGTCCTATGAGAGGGTAAAGGCATTGAATCAACAAGTTTTGCTGGTTGATGTATCACAATTCTAGTCTCTGGAATTTGACTTGGAAGGTCCTCATCCGCCAACTCAAATTATGATACATGTATTTCTCTGGATACATCCTCACCAATTTTAGGTGGTATGATACATGACATCTCCAATGCTGTAGGCCCCTCATTTCTTACTTCACCACAGACAGGATTATCCTCTGTAGATGCATTTAATGTGTCTCCAGTTAAAATAGCATGTGGATGTTCATCGACATGAATGTCGGTGTTCAACTTTCTTTCTATAACCTTAACATACACCCAATAGAATACATTAATATAGCATATATTTTAAAGAATTGTATTTATCAGATTAGATTAAAAATATTTCTTCACAAATTCATAGTATGTGTACAGACTTGTATTATGTCAATGTATTCACATGTATATGAGTGTATTCTGAATCATGTTTGTTGCTGTATACATGATTAAACTAAAGAATAGTAAAAGTTATTTTACAATATGTATTTAGAAAATCATGAAAACAGATATAACAATGTATTTACATGTATATAAATGTATTCTGAAACATGTATGTTGTTGTATACATGATTAAACTGAAGAATAGTAAAAGCTGTTTTACAATATGTATTTAGAAAATCATGAATACAGATATAATACTGTATTCACATGTATATAAGTGTATTCTGAAAATCATGAATATAGTTATAGCAACATATAAATACAATGATTACACATGTATCACTATACTACATATATACTAAAGAGGTTAAAAAATGTTAACCTCTGAATTCTCCCCAACAGCTATATCATGTTGTGCTTGGCCTTTGAGATTATCATGCAAGTTGGCCTCGGTTGACATTTAAATACCACCATCATGTCTCCCAGTATATTTTTTTCTTTAGTATACCCTTTCTGTATTCTGTTTGGCTTTAACATGTTCAGAAAGCTTTTTGAAATTTTCATTGATCAATGATCATAGAGAAGTGAAATCGCCCATCACCTAACAAATACACAAACAATTAGATAGGGGTTAGAAACATATATGAAAGTTAATACATAAATTGTAAAGTTGAATATGTTTTAACAATACTTACATAATCCTTGAATGAATTTAGGTCCTGCCTCAAAGCAGACAGATCATCAGATTTAGAATCAGCTGGCTTCTTAACACTCAATACAGTTTCCTTGATTTCAATCTTAGCAGTAGGACGAAACTTGGCTTGAGGTATTGTAATGACTCAACTAGTCATTTTAACTTTTGGAACCCCGTTCCCTAAAATAAAACTTCCAGTATGTGTTTTTAATGATTTACGACTTGCGGGGATGGTTGGTTCGGGATTTGGAAGTGTTCGGGTTGAAATCGGAACACTTGG